>NC_139021.1:38277946-38877946 GCF_964662115.1 Mustela nivalis
CCAAAGAAGAGATATTGAAGTCCTGATTGCCAGGACTTCAGAATGTAGTTTTATTTGGAAAGAAGATTGTCGCAGGGGTAATGAGTTAAGTTGGGCCCCTAATCCCAGATGACTGGTGTCCTTTAAGAGGAGCAAAGACACAGAGACGGACGCACACAGGACCGTTCAGCACTGGGGGCAGAGACAGCAGAGATGCATTGGCAGGCCAAGCACACCGAGGACTCCCGGGAGCCAGGAGACGCTGGAAGAGGTGAGGAAGGAACTCTCCCTAAAGCTACTGGGGAGAACACAATCCTGCTGACACCCTGATTTCAGATTTCTAGCCTCAGAACTGTGAGTCAATGAATTTCTGTCCTTTTAAGACACTTAGTGCGTGATAGTCTCAGGGGAGCCTGGCAAAACAAGTACACTTTCCATCAGACCAGATGATCGGTCCCATCCTTTGAAAGATGACTGCTGATTGTCTCCCTTTCTCTGCACACGATGGTACAAAGGTCACCATGCAGAGGCACAAGGACCACAAAACTCATAAATCTTCAAGGGCCCCTCCCTTATGAGGGTCATTCTCAAGGGCATGGGAGGGTCGCCAGCTTTGCGTTCCCATGACTGTAAGTTTTTGTTAATTTTTTTTTTGCATGGTATTGTAGCCACAGTAAATGAAGAGTGCTGTCTTTTTCCTCTGCTCTTGAGTCAGGCGACTTTGCCGTGGCTGGGAACTTTTTGGCATCCTGCTAAGAGGATATAAATTACCCAGGAGATACGTGAGCTTGGTTTAGTGGGATAGATGGATGTGGTTTCCAGTCCCCTGGATGGAGAGGTAAGTTAGCATTAGCTCTCCCACCGTAAAGGACTTTCTGCAGCTCTCCTCTCCCTCCCTGTGCCGACTCAGCAGAGTCACATGGGGTGCGAGGCCAGAGGCTGTGTCTTGCTATGCCTGTGTCCTTCCGCACCCACTCTGAAAGTAGGGGGAAGTGAAAAGACACAGGTTCCAAGTGGATCCAGATGCGAGTCTGTGAAGCATTCTTTAAATCGCCAGACGTATAAAACCGTAATTGGAGAAATTCTCTGCTCATCTTCGTCAGATCGAACTTCTCTTCTGTCAGCAATATACTTGAGTAGTGTAGCCTGTACCTAGATTAACACGCCTTCCATTCTTTTGTATTATGATGGGAAGTCCCACAAAATAGAATTTAGTCTGAATTCTTGTGTTTTAGGACACAGACCTCTCCTATAGACGGTCTATAGGGCTAAACCCATTCTGAATGTGAAGTTGTATGTTTTCTGCATGCACAACAGGTCATGTTTTTGTGACTTTACCATATCTTGTTCTGATGAAGTCTGATGCTTGGTACAGATGAACCTGCATCTGACCCACAGCCTGATGAGACAAAAGACAAGACTTTCGTCTTGAAAAGACAAGACTTTTCCCTGAACAAAAGTCCTACCCATATTCCTCTTTGAATCATTGTGTAGCATAAGAGTAATGTATTGTACAAATTAGGTAGCTCAATACAATAACTTATGAAGCAGAAAGTAACTTTTCTAAACCATTTAAATAGCGTGAAATTAAAAGAAAAACTTTTTTACTAAAAGAAAGACTGAATTTTGTTTTTTAGAAAAGATTATACAATTGTAACTGTATTAAGAGTTAATCAGAGCATATGGAGCCCAAAACTGTGTGGGAAGAATGTATTATAGAGATGTGCCAGGCAATTATTTAATAAGAATATGTTATTTATGGACTTTGTGATACTGGTGGTGTTAGTCATCTTTGTTATTATTTGAAATGTGTTTACTTTCTTCTCTCAGTCTAAAGAAATATTCGTTTTTGTGCCAAATTTTATATTCCTCATTTTGTATTCTTTTTCTTAAAGAAGACATTCCCCCAAATTATATGTTAAGCCCTATGTAATCTGAAACTGGCCTTGTCAATCATAATCATGATGACACGATTTTTCATCAAGTTTTACTGAAAGCCAACGGCAGGCAGGGTGTTGTGGTAGGGGCTTTATGGCATAAAGTGGGAAGAGCCATCGGTTGGAGTTAAGGGTCTGGGGGTCCCAGAGAAAGAGAGAGAGTCATAGGAGATTAGGCAAGACCATACTCCTCTTTAAAACTTGACTTCTTTTTTAGTGAAATGAGGAGTTTGGGTTAAATAAATTCTAAAGCTCACCTTTGCTTGATTTTGTGAATATGCATTTCAGAATCAGCCCAAACCTGAGTATTATTTATAAACAATATTGTCACTACTTAGCTGTTTATGCTTTCCGGGAATTTATGACCTAGTGAGCTAGGATGGGCCTTTGGTTTGCTGTGACAGGGCAATGTTTGCTGGGAGTTCTGTTCCTTTGTTTCAGAGGTTGATTTATATCTTGAGCCAAATGGGCCCCGTTTCTGACAGCTGAAGTTTTGAAGTTGTGCCTGAGCATGTTCTCATGAGGGTGGATACTCTTTCTATTCCAGCAGGAATTACTATGTCTAACAGCTAAGTTAACCATCTCGTTCTCATTGATCCTCTGACAAATCCTGCTTGGGGGACCTGGGACAGGACGCACTCCTGCCTGGCAGTCTGGGGCGTGATGCCATGACTTTGCTTTCATGGACCCTGACATCTAATAGAACATCCTCTCTGATGTTTTGATTGCTCTGAGAAGATCCACTAGGATACTGGCCATGATTTCTGTCACAGGGATAATGCTTATTGTCACAGGGGATGTTGACATGACAGAGCTCTACAGTTCTTTTTGCTAAGGAGCCATTGTCCATGCAAATGTCAAAAACAAAATTTTCATTCCAACTAATGTTCATTCTATATTAGAAAAATAGCAATGCGTGCTTCAGCTGACACTTCTTTTTTATTTCCATGCCTAAGTTAACCAATGGCTGTTTTTATTCATTTTTCACTTATTGATTTGATTTACATCCCTTCTTTTTCCAACTTAAGGGTTTGAATTTAGTTTTCTAAATTCAAAAGGGAATTCTGGCCGTATCAAAATGGCAGGTTTTGAACCTGGCAAGATCATAATTGTATTTGGGTTTGATTTCGATTTCCAAAGATAACTTAAGGAGGTGTCAACAGCCCTTAATAAGGCCAGTTACATAAGCAGGTAATTAGTTTGAGAACAGAATGTCAACATTGATAAAAGCTGCTAATTTGGTTATTTTTAAAGATGTTTGAGCTGAGGCAGATACCTTTTAAAAAAGAGCTCTTGTCTGCTATGGCTGTTTTTGAAGATTACATGCTAGTCTGTTAAATGATTCATCCAATAATTCCCTCAATAAATATTTGCAAAGGCACTGGATGAGAAGCTGTTGACCACTTCGCAGAGAGTCCTACAGACTGAGGGTTAGTGTGAAGAAGACGGAAGTTACAGGTCAATTTGACCCAGAAAAGGAAACCCCGCCTTTGAAGTTCCACTCCAAAGATAGGACACGGATAGATAGTGTTGATCTATGCTGGCTTGGCAGACACTAATGGAGCAACAGGAAAAAATAAAAGAACTCAACACCAGCATGGTCCTTTGCGGGGAACCAGAGACATTGACTCTGTTTACTGAAGAAAGTGGTCATTTGGTTGCTGCTGCAGAGGATAACCAACCATAGGACTGTCACAAGAGCAATAGAAAAAAAAGAAAGAAAGAAAGAAAGAAAGAAAGAAAGAAAGAAAGAAAGAAAGAAAGAAACTGAATGGAACAAATAGCACAAACTGTGTGGTCATATATGAATCTCTTTAGATGGGTAACTATTACTATATAGATGGGTCAAATTATTAGCATTAATGCAACCACAGTTCTAGACTATGCGGAAAGTGTCCTGAACATTTCACTAATTAATTCAATCATCCCATCAATCAAATGATAGTTTCTGTTGAGACTACGCATGAGGCCTCAAAGATGAAGAAACTGTATGGAGGCCAGAGTAAGGAGACAAATAAACCAGCAGTACAAGATAGCTTGAAAAGCGCAATGACAGAATACTTGAAAGGCACCGCATTCACCGGTAAGGGAGTGGTGAGCAGGGGACGCTAGGAGAGAAAGCATGGCTAAAGCCATTGATAGCCTACCCACCCACCCACCATATCCCCCATTCTCCTTTCCAAAGGAAGCTTTTGTTTTATATGAGGCAGAACACCTTCAGAGAAGAGGGATTTTCCCCTCGTCACAGGTACGCCATAGTGATCCTTCTTCCTTTGCCAAAGATTGCTGTAGGGTAAGCCAGTAACCTAGACCTGCCTAATGGGACCAGTGGGAAAGTCTGCTGGGAAACATTTTCTTCTCCGAGAAAGAAGATGTCGCGGGGGAAGCTGTCATTTCTCTCTGCCTTTGGATGTGGTTTTGTGTGGATCTGATGTCTGGAGTCAAGGCATGCAGTTTGAGACCATATGGGGAACGCCGAGACAAAGAGAAGGCAGCCTACAGCTCAGACATCATCAGGCTGCGAAATTAACTAGTTCTAGAACTGCCTGCTGTGTGCTTCTTGCTAGGGGGATAAGAAGTCTCTGTATCATACTGCATTAAATCTCTAGTTTGACATTTTGTTAGTTGAAAAAAATTGATACAAGAGTCTTCCTGAAGGAAGTTCTGAGCTGAGTCTTTAAAGAGTGTATAAAGCTTAACCAGACAAAGAAGTGGATGAGGCAGGCACCGAAGGGACTGAGCCAGACAGACAGTAGCACATCGAGGGAACCACAAGTATTTTAGTATGGCTCTGGCAAGAGGTGAGGCTGGAGAGAAATATAGGACCTTGTGTGCCATGAGAAAAACCTTGAGTGTATCCTGAAATAACCCAGGGGCACTGAAGATGCCTCTTAGATTTGCGTTTGATAGAGATGACTCTGGTGGCCATGGGGGGACACATCAGGGGGCTTGGGATGAAACAGAGAGCACGTAGGATAATCCTGATAAGAAATGGAAAGCGTGGTAGTGAAGGGAATGCAGAGCGGGGGCGGGGAGGGCGGTGAGGGGAGGGTTGGGAGATGTTAAGAAGGCAAACTCCACAGGACTTGAAGCCTGATTGAATGTGGGGCGGAAGACACAGGGAGGTGGAAAGGCCAATTCTTGAGTTTCTGATGGGTGTCAAGGCAGATAGACATTTTTGCCACCGAGACAGGAAATTAATAAGGTGGTTCTGAGGCTGGGGAAGTAGTTGGTATGTGTGTTATGGGTTGGAGGTGATAATACATTCAACTTGAACATATACATTTGAGAATTCTGAAGGACACAGAGGTGGGGATTTCTAGCGCACGGTTGTATGTATAGGACTAAACCAAATGCTCTGAGGAGAGGTCTCACCTGGAGAGATCCAAGGGGCCTTAGCAGAGAGATGCTGTTGAAACCTTCTAAGTGGTTGTACAGTGTGCAGACTGAGATGAGATGTTTCTCCGAATACACCCACACTTTAAAAGCAAAAAAGTGGGACAAAGGAGGCAAAGAGCCATCAACCAGAGAAATAGGAGAAGAGGGGAACAGAAGCAAAGGGAAGATTATTTCAAGAGAAGAGAAGGGGCCAGTGTCAAATTCCAGAGAAATGCCACGTAAGACAGACACTGAGAAAAATCCAGGGGGTTTTATAGAAAGGAGAAGTCTATATGCCCAGGGGAACGGTGGGGGTAGAGATGGGCTTGTGCTGTGGTAGGGGAAGGAATGGAAGGTAAGGAAAGAGAGACAGATGTATCAGTCATGGGTTCCCAAACTTGGCTGCACATTGGAATTTGCTGGGTCTCACTTCCAGGGAGCGTGATTTAATTGGTCTGTGGAGTGTCTAGCCAGGAGGGCCATCCAAATTCACCCAGGTGATTCTATTATGCATCAAAATTAGAGACACACTGCTAGCAAGGACAACGTGGGAAACTGAGCTGAGTAAGAGGAAGGCTTATGGATTGGAGAAGCGGGCTAGAGGAAGGTGTCCGGTCCTCAGAAAAAGAGGCCAAGACTGAGACACAAAGTACTGAGCTTCATGCTGGGAAGTGGGGGGAGCAGCAGGTCTTCTGTGAAGGGGGGAAGAGGCTATAAAGACGTGAAAAGGGGTGTGTACCTTCGAGGAGAGGAGGAAGTCGAGGGAGACCTCTCTTATTCTAGTTTTTCTTGTTGGAGCTTCCCAAGGGTCAAGGAGCTCATTTGTGTGATGAATATACTGTTGGGTTTTCTTTTGTATGTCTGTCCCTCCTACTGAATATACTGTTATACACCACAAGCTCATCTGTTTCGCTCACCATCAGATCTCCAGAGGCAGACTTATTATTGCCTGGACTCCAGTAGGTGCTCATTAAATATTTGTTGAATGAGTGAGTGGTTTATTTATTTATCTCCCTTGGTGTGTTCAGTGGTGATCACTAGGATTTTAAAAATATGTCGAAAGAAGTGAGAAGCCAGAGGCTTGCCACAGGCATCACATGACATTCAACTTCTCACCTGATTTAGCAACACTACAGAGCCTGGGCTCTAAAAATGAAGACCAGTGACCACTGTGCAGCCCAAATCCCATGACTGCCTGTGGACTGACCTTGGGCAGGTTGGTCACCTGGGCAACTCACTGGGACAGGAAAGGAGAGGTGGATGGGAGGTAGCTCTTCAGGATTCGTGCAAGGATAACTGCAAATGCGTGTCTCACAGAGGCATTTGCTTCCTTTTTTGTTGTTTTATTTTCTTTTTGCTTTCTTTAAAAAAAAATTTTTTTTTTGTTTGTTTCCTGAATGCACCAGCCGGCTTATACTATACAAGAAGAATAAAGAACTGAGCAGTGTCTCTGCTCCCTTTATGGGGCTAGCATATGCCTTCTTGGTGGTTGTTTGAACTTATTGGTCTGTCTCCTCCCAATAAAAGTAAGTTTTATGAGAGCTAAGAGTTTTGTCCATTTTTTTTTTTTTTTAAGTAGGCTCCATACTCAGTGTAGAGCCCAACACAGGGCTTGAACTCACAACCCTGAGATCAAGATCTGAGCTGAGCTCAATAATCAGATGCTTAATCAACTGAGACTCCAGGTGCACCAAATTTTGTCTGTTTTATTCTCTGATGTATCGCACCTCCTTAATCAGCATCATCCCACAATAACTATGTATTGAATGAAAGGACATTCACACTGTGCTCTGGCTGTTATTCCAGATGGGTTCTCTGCTCTGAAATCCTGCAGTGTTTCCCTCCTATTCTAGAATGTAACCATCACCCACTCCATCATGAAGCGAGGTGTGTACACCTTCTCCATATTCTGGACTCCATAAGGAAGGGATTTTGTCCAGTCATCCTTGGGACCTATCATCATCCTGAGCCCATAAAAAAAATTGTTCATTCAAAACTAAAATTGGCTAAGGGGTACCTGGCTGGCTCAGTGGGATAAGCTTCTGCCTTTGGTTTGGGTTGTGATCTCAGCGTCCTGGGATTGAGGCTCTTTGCTCAGCAGAGAGCATGCTTCCTCCTCTCTCTCTGCCTGCCTCTCTGCCTGCTTGTGATCTCTCTCTCTCTCTAAGTCAAATAAATAAATAAAATCTTTAAAAAAATTGGCTGAGTATTGCTAGTTGGTTTCTTACCTCAAGGGTTTCCCACCCAGGGAGGAGGCAGATGTACGGGCAAATAATAAGCAAGTCATTGAGTAGTGCCACCATGGGGTCTGGACAAGGAACAATAGGAGGGAGCACAGTGGAGCACTTCCGTCCTCATGGGGCCAGAGTGTGGGTGGTTGGAAGGCTGGTCAGGGAAGTCTTGTCAGAGGGGCTACTGCTTGATTAAGGAGATGAGGGTATGTGGGTTGGCAGGCATGGACGTGGAGAGAAAAGGGGAAGTGTAGTGGTGGTGTGAGGAGAAGTGTGTCGGGCACAGAGAAGAGTGTGACCATGAGAACAAGGAGACATGAGAAAGTTCAGGGAGTGGTGTGGCTCAGGGCTGGTGTTGTCTGTCATGACTTGAAAAATAAATCAAAGATTTATTCTCATCACAACCTGGGACTCCAACTTAACTGAAGGTTGACAGAGTAGCGTCCTTTCTGCTCGTGGATGGGGGGAGCCCAGTCCCAGTGCACAGTTCCCAATACGTAAGATCCCTACACTGAAGCCTGGGCTCTGCTTTCTTCATTCTTTGCAATTGATTACAGTGCTTGTGAAGATCTTATTTTTCTCCACTCTAAATCCTGCATCTCTTGTCTGAGACTAATTATATGATTACACCCTTCTTTTAATATTGGCCTGGTTTTATGGTATAAGATACTTTCAAATGATAAAACTAGTTTTCTTTGAGATAAAAAGGGTGGGAAAAGAAATGGACTACAGTGTCTGTGGAAGGATAAAGGAAATAAACATTTTGGGATAAACAAAGACATTTTAAGTCCCTAACTGTGATCTATTAGGGACATTTCTATCCAAAAGACAACCCCGTACACAGCAGCGAGCAGACAACGTCTGGGCCGCAAATACAAAATGCTTCAAGGAAAACATTCTTCCTTGAAAATAATCAAACGCAAAAGAAAGAGAATTGGAGTTAAATCCCATCCCTAATTTGTGCTACAAACCATGTGGCCAAAGTGTAAAATTTACAAATGAAATTATCTTAAGCTTCTTCGACCATCATGACTAGCTTCCTCAATGAGAGGAGCAAGTCGAAGGAAGAGCCATTTCCTCAATGTATCTCCTCTCTGAGTGAGGCTCCTGTTTGATTGGTTTGGCTCAGTTTTTCCTGTGAGCAGAAATGGAGAAGAGGTTGCAGGACGGACAAGTCAAGGCAGAGCCCCCAGACTCCTTCCTCTTTAAACAGAAGAAAAAACCCTGAAAGGTATTTTGACATTTTGTTTTCAATTTTCTAACTTGGCTCAAGTCGCTTACCTTTCTTCGCAAAGCTACCTACACCAGAGAAACGTATATACTGTATTTCTTGTCAGAAAGGGAAAAAAAAAATCTTCAAATGCTTGACAATATGGTGGGCTGGAAGTATATGAACATATGTACTGGGAATTGAAAGACTCCATGAAACTTCCTCTATAATCATAATATAAATAGTTTCCATTCCATTATTCTGCCATTGTACCTAGAAATCCTGTGTGATTCCTGTCTTTAGGGAAAGATATGTCAACATTTCAGATTACTCTGATTGAATGGCGATACCCCACTCGGTTGTTAGCTGCTGGACAGCAGAGCTATCTTATGCTTCCAAGAATGCCCCCTTGGCTTACATATACTCTATCCATATGGTAGGCGTTTAATCAGTATTACATGGAAAGCCAAAACTAAGCACTGTCAACCATTAACATCATAATAGGATTGTTCACTTATAAAATAATTCTCCAACTACGAACACTGAAATCTATGCTTATTCAGAAGAAGGAAAGTTAGGTTGCTTTAGCGGGCCTGGAGCAAGAGAGGGTGAAGTGAGATGCTTGGGACCTTGGGCACCAGATTCGTATTAGAAACATCATGTCAACCACATGTGTAATCAAAAAATTTCTAGGAGTCACATTGAAAAAGGTAAAAGAAGCAGGTAAAATCAACTTTCGTATTTTTAACCCAATATATTAAAAAGTATCATTTAAATAGGTAATTAAAATAAGAACTGTTAGTGTGTTCTTTTACATTTTTTTGCATGCTAAGTCTTCAAAATCCAGTGTCTATTTTAATCTAATAGCAAGTCTCAGCTCAGAGGAGCTGCATTTCAAGTGTCCAACAGCCACATGTGGCTACCATATTGGGCAGCACAGATCTAGAAGGCCAGCGGGCAGAGAGGGAGGGAAAGAGAGAGCGAAGGCAAAAGGGAGGGGCACTGCAGTGGGGGAACCCCAGGGAGCTGGGGTGGGAAGAAAATGACTAGGAACAGGGACTGGGGAGGAGAGCTGGAAGGCAGGAAGTCACTGAGACATAATGTACTTCATAAGTCTGCTGGGCTTTTTCTAGTGTGATGGCAGGAGCTGCACTGCCCAGGCATGCTTGGCTCAGGCTGGGTTGGAAGGATTTTCAGGGCTGTGTGTAGGTACGGTTCCTTCAAGTGCTGTTCCTTTGGTGTCTCTGAAGTGAATTCATCCATCCCGAGGTCTCTTAGTTTAATAAATTGAGGAGTCAGGCACCTGGGTGGCTCAGTGGGTTAAGCCTCTGCCTTCGGCTCAGGTCATGATCTCAGGGTCCTGGGATCAAGCCATCAGGCTCTCTGCTCGGCAGGGAGCCTGCTTCCCCCTCTCTCTCTGCCTGACCCTCTGTCTACGTGTGATCTCTGTCTGTCAAATAAACAAATAAAAAAAATCTTTAAAAAAGTAAACCTGAGGAGTTTTTAGAACACCAACATTATCACTACTTTCTTCTAGAGAAATGACCATCTTCTAGAGGAACATAACTGAAATGACCATCTGCTAGCACGGGCATCCTGGCTAGAGGATTCCTCTATTACTCTGTATTTGATGTCATGGAGATCCCAGAAGAGACTGTGGGAAACAGGGCAGAGCGAGAAACTTTCAGTCACTTTGACCAGCATGCCATCCAGCCCAAACGAGGCACTACTCCATGATCCACCACCCACGAACCAAAACTCAGTTTGGAGGCATCTTCCTTAAAGTGGTTACATACGGCACTAGTTTGCCGTACTTGGGATGCCTGGGTCGGAGTGAAATCCACACAGAAATGCCATTTGCTTCATTAGAGACTAGATATGGATGTTCCTCTTTCTTGTCAAATTTAGAAAGTTACAGCAGTGGCAGCCCCAGGCGCCACATCTAATTCAAGGTGTATTTCTCTCCTAGGAAATCAATTAAGACTTAAAAAATGTTAGGGGTTGTTTTTTCTACTATACCCCATATTTAGATTTGGTCATGGCATTTCCTCATGCTGAAATCAAGAAGTCAGAGATTTCTGGATCTTTCTAGCACGTGCTGTTCAAGAAAATGTTTTCCATCTTTGCTCACATGGGTGGAATAATCCAACCTCAGAGGTGTAGTTCCATTAGAACAATAACCCAAGGCTGCACCTTCTCTTATTTTTTTTTTTTTTTGGTCCTGTTTTGCTTCTTTCTAAAAGGTCTCCTCTTCACTGGGTCTTCCCATGGATTTCTTGGGCACATTCTTTCCCATCACAGGTATTATCTGAGTCTTCACTTACAATAATGGTTCCACCTAGAAATCCAACAAGGAACTCTTTTAAATATTTTGGATGGATCTTCCCCTCTCAAATCTGTCCAAAATTTCTGTAATGAACTGGCAGATCGGCCACGGTGTCCTGCCTGTGGTTTCTTCAGTTGTTCTTATTAGGGACTCTCTTCCTGGAGATGGAAGAGGATGGCTTTCCTAAACTTGAGGTCCCTTAGCAGATGTGGGAAGGGGAGGGGTCATTCCTGCTGGCTCTTGTTTCTAATCTTCTCTTTGGGAGCAACTAGATCTGGGTATGTCTTTCTATTCCCTTTATATCCATCTTCCATGTCTCTAAAACCCCAAATGTTTTACTAAGGAAACATTTCTTTTCCTTCTGCTTAGGCAGCCCATCTGCTTTCATTTGTCTCTCATTCTCTTTCTGCTCCTATTTAGATAATAACACAGAAGTATATTTTGACAACCAATCCATTCCTGCTTGAGTTTCTGAGCAAACCTGCTTCCAGATATACTCTTTCAAGATAAGGCCTTTACATTGTCTTCTTAACTTTTGGGTTGATAATTTCACTGAACATTTTGCTGTATCTGTGGTGGGGGGATTGTTTTATTTGTTTTCTTTATCTAAACCCAGGAAGATGGAACATTCTTATGAAACACGGGCTTCTACTCCTCTTGATACGTGCATTACTGAAATCCACCACCCTTTGGGAAGTCATCGATGTTAGCAACCTTGAACTGTAAAGTGAGGGCCAGAATTTAGGTAATTAACAAACTCAGGACAAACTGGAGGTTAAGAGCTCTACTACCATTATTTCATTTAATTTTCACCATAGTCACTGAGGTAGGTATTAATAACATCCACAGTTTACAGAGAAGTAAAGTAAGAATTGGAGAGGTTAAGCAACCAATCTGTGTTATACCAGCAGCAGGAGGTGGAACTAGGACTGAAATCCAGATCTGTTTCTAAAGGCAGTGCTCTCATCATTTGCCTGTTAAAAGGTGGGTCACTGTCCATCGTCCATCCCTACCTTTTCATTTAAATCCATATTCCTCGGATATGAGTCTCAGGAAATTGTTGGCTTCCCTTTCCATTGATGCTTCCAGAATGTGTTTCCCTGCAAATGATGAAGTGGAAAAGGGTAAGAGTGAGTAGATGAATAGAGAGTTCCAGATGGGGTGAGAGATGCTGAAATGATGGGTCGTATTCGTAAATCAGCAGGTGTGCATGGCTCTTGGTGACAGTCACCCATTTACCCCATGGCCAAGCTGTCTGTCTTGATTTTGCTGAGCTGCAGTGGAAGCCAAACTGTCTTCTACTGTGAGTGACCCAACAAGATGGGCTGAAATTCTTAAATCAAGCCAAATAGAAATCAAACCCTGGGCATTGCTGCAGTGGAAGACGAAGAGATGTCACATGCCTGTTGCTGAATATCTCAGAGATTATCGTTGCCTGGGAATGGAATTCCAATGACTGGAAAAGCAGAGAGATGATTGCCCTGATGCATTGCCCGTTAATCCTCTTCGTCCTTTTGCCAACGAGTTAATGAAGCTAAGGCAGAAGGAACTGTTATTGAACAACCCAATATCTACTATTTAAGCTAAAAGTCAAGCAGAAAAGGAAGGTCCCCAAAGTCATCAAGGATAATGTTTTAAGCTGTAGAGGGAAATCTAAGGCAGGTTGCTGTAAACTTTGATTTTCCACCCTGTTCCTGAGGCAGACGGGCCTGTGGATCTTTGGAAATTTATTACTTTTTCACGCAAATTTGAACCATGCAAATTTGAAATTGTTAATATGAAAATAATAATAAAGCCTCCCTTTAGGTTCAACATTTGGGATAATATAAATTCCCCTCATTTTGTCATGTTCCCGGCAGGGGATAGATGGTACACCTAAACTGGGTGAAAGGACTGTTCACAAGGTGTGGCCAGGGGGTAGGGAAACTGCCAGGACTGGTACAATCCCTGCTCCAGACCTCCAGGGACAAGGTGAGTGAGTGGATCCTGAACCCTCGGGAGGACAGCTAAATGGGGAGGGGTACTGGGTGGGAATTTGGGCCTTCAGGAGAGGGACACAGCTGACCAGTGGTGGCCCAGCAGAGTGGGATCCCTGGGAATTGATACCCTAACCTCTTCCTTCCCTCTCCCTGATTTCTTGCAGGTGCTGCCCATTGGGAGAACCCGGCCGGAAGCCAGATGTCAAGGTTGTATATGTAGATGGACTCCCTGCGGGGAGCAGGGTGAAGAACCTGGAGGACCCCACACTAAACCAAAGTCTGAGCCAAGAATCCTATCATTTCAAACCAGTGGTAGGACACATTGTAAATGGGCTTTCTGATATTGCCCATGGCGGTGCCGCTCCCGCTGGTAAACAGCCCTCACATTCGTTGTCCCCCAAACTCTCTACCCATGCTCAGGATGGAACTGTTATTGATTTTGAATTATAAGATGCTTTGGGGAAACATGCCTTCCGTTGAATTTAACCTCCCCAATCCCCCTTCTTCTCCAAAATACCATGTTGGTTTGGAGTCTTCCTTTAAGAGATTTTAAGCTGAAAGACAGAATTCTGGCTCACCTCACTTTATGCCACTTCTGTGTTCTTGAAATGCCACAAAGGTAAGCATTTCCTAACTACAACTCTCTTTATTGGGAGGTATGGGACATTTTCAGGGCTGTGCAGCCTTCTTTTCTCTTACCCTAGAATTGATCGGTACTCCAAGAAATTAATTTAGAACAGGATTAACAGCTGGGTCTTGTCACAGTGGTTGCAGAAATTCTGGCCGTTAAGACTATAAGCTCCCTGGGGGCACCTGGGTGGCTTAGTGGGTTAAAGCGTCTGCCTTTAGCTCAGGTCATGATCCCAGGGTCCTGGGATCAAGCCCCACATCGGGCTCTCTGCTCAGCAGGGAGCCTGCCTCCTCCCCTTCTATCTGTGCCTGCCTCTCTGCCTACTTGTGATTTCTGTCAAATGAATAAATAAAATATTTTAAAAAAAAGACTATAAGCTCCCTGAGGACAGGGGTTGTGTCTCATTCCATAACTTCTCCCCAGCTTCTGGCAGAATGTGTGGTTCTTAGAAAGTACTCAATAGGGTACCTGGGTGACTCAGTGGGTTAAGCTTCTGCCTTTGGCTCAGGTCATGATCTCAGGGTCCTGGTATCGAGTCCCAAATTGGGCTCTCTGCTTGACAGGGAGCCTGCTTCCTCCTCTCTCTCTCTGCCTGCCTGCCTCTGCCTGCTTGTGATCTCTCTCTCTCTCTCTTTGTCAAAAAAAAAAAATAAATAAATCTTAAAAAATGAGAAAGTACTCAATAAATATTTCTTGGATAAGTGAACAAAGCATACCTATTTCTGACCATATTCTCTAAGTCTGTATTATTAAAAGATTTCAGAATCACTATAAATGATATTATGAAGGTCGAATGGGTCCCTCTTCTTCAAAGTGTAATTATTGCCAATTAAAAATTTTCCCTAAGACCCAAAGAATGCCATTTATCCTTTCAGATCCCTGTGAACGCAGAGAACTTGGTATCTTGACCAAACCGAATGTTAAGAGTTTAGTCATCTGTTTTACTTTAAAAACCATCCAAGGTTCAGCCCCAACTAGCTTGGAAGGAGCCTTTGATTCTCTCCAGGGCAACGGGATTCACCTGCTATCACCTGCCACAAGACAAGGATGAGGTGGGAGGGGCTAGAAGAATTGAGAAAAGCTTTGCCCTGTGATACTCTTCTTTGCTTAGAAAGCCTGCCTTCTGGCATCTCTTAATGATGGCTTAATTTGGGGGTATTTTTAATCCAGGAGATTAAACCAAGCCATCCATTAAGAAGTTAATCCATGCATTTGATTTCCATTAAGAGGGAGAAGAACAGATTTTTTTTCTCGCTTTTTTTTTTTTTGTCCTGATTTTCCCTTTTACTTAAACTTCCTCTCCTCTGCTCAGTGATGTCATTGTAGCTTTTAGTCTCTGGCCCCGGGGCGGTGGGTGTTAGTGGTGCTCTCTGGGCAGCCACTGCTGATTCATCCTGATGAATCATCAACCTGGGCCTTTGGGCTGGGAGAGAATGATGTCACTGTGTATCTTCCTCCTCCTCCCTAGCCTCCCCTCTAATACGCTGCATGTTTGAAACAGGCGGGTTCAGCTGAGGCTGCCCAAGGGCCTGGGAACTCACGAAGCTTCCCAAATGCAGGGTGATCCTGGGCAGGGAGCCCTGGGGTTCTCACCAGTGCGGGAATGAACTCCTTCACCCTGCTCAACACGAAGCCATTTCTAGACTCAGACAGCTAGAAGGTGACTGACCTGACACCTCCGAGGCAGCCAGACATCCAGCAGTCAAGCTTCCCAGCCCTGCTCAGCCTCTCTGCTTTGAGGTCAATTATTATAAACTATCATTTTTGCAAGGATGCTCTTAGTTCAATGGTTGCATAATCCATGGCTGTTTCTCAGCAGTGATAACTCAGAGCCTCCGGACAACGGAAATCCCTGGTTTAATCTTTCTTTTTCTCCCTTTCCATTTCATTTTATCTCTATCCTTCAACGTCTTCTCTACCTCGCTTCTTACTCAACACTTTCCAGCTGTGTATAGTTTGGCTCTGTTTCCACTCCAGATTTTTCTTAACGTGCAGCTGGACTCATTCCACGTCCCAGATGTGCTATTTATTTATGCTGAAGCATCTGGGCCTCAACGCAGTCTTGTCACGGCAACGTGGAAAATTTGCAAAAAAAAAAAAAAAAAAAAAATTCAACTGCCAGCTAGTTGGTGGGCTATACCATCCTGATGGACCCGGGAGGCATTGCAAAGGAGTTGGAGGTGAGACTGAAGCAAGGGGCATGAGTGGGATGGCAATCCAGGCGAAGCCAGAAGCTCAGACTCTCCCATGCTTGGCTTTTAGATGAGTCTAGTCACACTGGAAGATGAGGGTTTGATTCATTTCAAAGCACGATGGTGTTGTTGCAAAATCCAAAGAAGCCGTTCTCTTCCGTAAGTGAACTGGAAGCATGGTGGCCTGGTGAAAGCAAATGGCTGTCACCCCTAAGTGATGGGGCTGTGAGCATCAGAGACGACAGCACTGGACTGGGAGTCAGAGTCCTGGTTCTGGTTTCAACTCTCTCTTGCTTCTTTTCATGACCCTAGGCAAGCCTTTTCACCTGGGATCCTATTCCCTCTTCCACAACATTTAAAGATTGGGTTAAATTGTGAGGTTTCAAGCTTTTTTAAAATTCAAATAAAATCCTAAGTGGAAGTCTTTTATGTATGTGTGCTTAATCCTATGGCACAAGGAGGTGGTGATCACCGAATTCTGGGAAATAGCATAACTGGCAGCTTGTCCAGCATACACTGGGTCCCACAGGGTCCAGAGACCCAGGGGGAGGGAGTCAGAGGTGTGCCTCTCCACCACTCATGCATCCTCACTTCACCTTGAAAGTCACATGACTTAGCCACATGGCTACTCTTCTCAGTGGCTCAGAGATTAAGCCCCTCCACTGACACTCTGTCTTCCTTGTTCTTTCCCTGACCCAGTACAACTTCCTCCACCCCCTCTGCCCTTCTATTACCTCCTTCTCCTCAGCTTCCTGCTGGATGGCCAATAATTCAGCTCCATCGTCTCTGAAGAATAAGCATGGGACACAACCATTTATAACCACAGAAGCAAACCCTTGGCATATGTATCTGAATGGAACCTCTCTTAGCAGATTTTCTGTGTATTGTATCAAAGGGAGCTCTTCTCTCTCTTCTTCCACTTGGGTCTCATTACTGAAGGTCCCCTTTCTGCTCCTAACCCTAGCTTGTGTGGCAAGCCCCAGAAATGAAGAAAAGGATGAGTGTGATGTGTGTCCCTCAGTCTAACCATTTCTCAGACAACTTTATTGAAACTTAAGAGCTCCTTAAAGCACAGTTTGAGGACCACTGCATAAAATGTAATCATCACTCCCAATCCTTGAGTCCTAAAAACTCAAAGAAAAATATTTTTCATTTGGGTTAGAATCCTAGGAAGTTTTTGGACTAGAGAGGGTTTTGGGAGACTCCCCCACTCTTTCTTATCTGCTGCTTTGAGGGAGGTCTGCACCCATCTAGCATCTTACTAGTTGGGAGAAATTCCACCTGAGGAACCGTTCATAGCTTCTAGCACCACACAGCTCTCCCCAGGTGAGCTCCATTGTGCTGTGTGAGATACTCTAGGAACATGGATGAAGGAACATTTCAGTATCAGAGAACATTCCTTCATACAGTGACTTCTTATACATAGACACAAGAGTCCAGCTGGCATAGAGATGAGAGCTGTGTCACTAAGGGAGGTCTCAGGTCATCTTGGGTCTGTGGACAAATAACTACTTTTCCTCTCATCCTCCATGAGTGGTAGAGCACCATATTTGAAGCTCTTATACATTGTATTATTCTTTCCAAATATTTGCTGTCCTACTTAGTGATAGATGAAGATCTCCTGACTACAGGGATGTTGAGCTTAGTCACTGATTTGTTTTGACCAATGAAATGTGAGAAGTGATACATGCCACCTACAAGATAACACACAAAGTCTACGTGAAGTTCTGTCATCTCACTATTCTCTCTTCTAACAAAGGGCCATATATGAAAAGTCTAGTATCTCACACAAGGGCTGCTTCTTTAGCCTGGGTCTCAGAATGACAGGGATGTGAAGAGGCAACAGACCCAAGACAGACATGTAGTAGATACAGAGTATGAGCAAGAAATAGACCTTTGCTGTTGTAAGCCTCATTCTAGCTGAATTGTTTCTCATGGGTTAGGGGCCAGAGAGACCTGGATCTGCATTTCAGCTGTATAACCTAAGACAAATCACTAAACCTCTCAAAGCCCCCATTTTCTCATTCATGAAATGGGGATGATAATGGCACTTACCCACTGGGTTGTTGAAAGGATTAAATACAAAAATACAAGTAAATTGCTTATCATAGTACCAGATACTTAAAAAAAAAAACACTTGATACATGTTACCTATGATTATGAGAAAACATATTAGGGCACAGGAATAAAAATATGGGTGTATAGGAAAGAGATGAACAATTATGAATTAGGATAATTGGTCATAAATCTTTTAACATTTAATTTTGAAAAATAATGCTCAATATTTATGACTCTGTGTAGGAAGAATAAAGGTACCCAAAGATGTCCAAATCTCAATTCCCAGAAACTGTCAATATGTTACCATATGTCAATATGTTGTACAGCAAAAGGGACTTGGTAAATGAGATTCAGTGAAGGATTTTATTTATTTATTTATTTTTAAAAAGATTTTATTTATTTATTTGACAGACAGAAATCACAAGTCAGCAGAGAGGCAGGCAGAGTGGGGGTGAGGGGGAAACAGGCTCCCTGCTGAGCAGAGAGCCCAATGAGGGCCTCGATCCCAGGACTCTGAGATCATGACCTGAGCTGAAGGCAGGGCCTTAACCCACTGAGCCACCCAGGCACCCCAAGTGAAGGATTTTAGAGGTGGAAATTTATCCCAAATAATCCAGGTAGGACTGATGCAATCACAAGAGGCTTTATAAGTAAAAGAGGGAGGCTGAAGAGTCAGTGAGAGAAGAAAACGGGAGGAGGGGTTAAGAGGGATCCAATTTCTGGCTGGAAGAGCCAAGGAATGCAGACAGCCTCCAGAAGATGGAGAAGCCATTAGGACAAATTCTTCTCTACAGCCTCCGTTAGGAACACAGACTTGGATTTTAGTCCACTGTGACCATTTGGGCTTTTGACCCACAGAACTGTAAGATAATAAATTTATGTTTTGGTAGGCCACTAAATGTGTGGTAATTTGTTACAGCATCAATAGGAAACGAATTCAGGCCCTATTCCTTTTTCTGTTGTTTTAGCATTGCTGCTTCTTGTTAACAGATAGTCTCATTTTTCTGAGTCCAAAATCGTAAAGATTTGGGTAGGATTTTTTTAGATCCCAATGCTTGCTGATTCATAAATTAGGCTCCTGACTGTGGCCATTCTTTCTTGCCAATACCATCCCCCCATCTCACAGGTTCTCACTCTATGAATCCCACATGCATAGTTTCAAATCATAAAAGGAATTTTCTATTATAACTTTAAAATGACATGTTATACTTTGTTCACTGTGTGTAGTTTTGGGGGGTGGTTTGTAATCTTTTCCAGTCACTACTAAAGGATAAAATTAAGGCCAGAAGGCCAGATCCTTAGATAAACCCGAATTATGCCAGTATGATTCTTAACATGACTTTTTCCAGAATTCTCGTTTAGCGGATGAATTCTTTCATCATCAAGAGAATGTCATATAAACTCTCTTGATGATGAAAGAATTCATTTACTAGAGTAATACATGAGGCATATGGTAGTAATTTTTTTTTAACATCATTGGTTGCTGAAATCTTGTTTGATCCTAAACAGGGAGAATTGATTGTTGTTATTTGCTTTTAGATACTTTTGTTTTACTTCCTAATTTTTTTCTTAAATTCCAGTATAGTTAACATACAGTGTTATATTAGTTTCAGGTGTACAATGTAGTGATTCAACAATTCTCTACATTACTCAGTGATCATCAGGATAAGTGTCCTCCTTAATTCCCATCACCTATTTTGCCCCCCACCCACCTCCCCTCTGGGAACCATCTGTTTGTTCTCTGCAGTGAAGAGTCTGTTCCTTGGTTTGTCTCTTTTTTTCGCTTGTTCATTTGTTTCTTAAATTCCACAGATAAGTAAAACCATATAGTATTTTTCTCTTATTTTGCATAGCAAAATACTCCTAGCTCCATCCACATTGTTGCAAGTGGCAAGAATCCACTATTTTTTATGGCTGAATAATATTCCATTGTCTATATACCACATCTTTCTCATCATTCATCCATCCATGGACACTTGGGTTGCTTCCATAGTGTGGCTATTGTAAATAATGCTGCAATAAACATAGGGATGCATGTATCCATTTGAATTAGTGTTTTTCTATCTTGGGGGTAAATATCCAATAGTGTGATTACTAGATCAGAGGGCAGTGCTATTGTTAATTTTTTAAGAACCTCCCTTCTGTTTCCCTTTTTACTAGTTTCAGTGATGGCAGACAAAAGACAGGAAGAATGTTTGTCATCCTTTTCCCACAGGCACTTTTCAAAAATTTCAGCTCAGCCCTCTACAGTGGGTGGGCTGTGCAGGTAGGTCAGGGGTCTCCTTCATGCTTGCAAACATTCTGCAAGAAGCGTACTCAGTGTGCTGTCATTTGCAGGACGATCTCTGCTTCAGGGGTTCTTGGCTCATTCACCACTCCTGCCTGTGGTGGGAGAATGAGTCACGTGGGAAGTGTAAATTTCCTGATCCCTCCAACTACAGTTCATAGGTCTAGCCACAACATGGTAAATATTCTATTTCTGTTCTAAGTAAAACAATAATTCTGTGCTCAGTCTGCTACTTTTTTTTTTTTTCTTTCTTCTCATTGGCTCTCCATTCACAGAGTCCAGGCTGGGGGCAGACAATTTTCCAGAAATCTCTTCAACCACAACATGCTGACTAGCTTTAGTTATTTTCTACTATTAAAATAGGGTTGCAGTATGAAAGAGTTATCCTCTATAAATCCCAGTGCCAGAAAATAAGCCTTTGAGGTTTCTTGATATCTGGCCTTGTACTTCTAGGTGTCCCTCTATCACTTTAGAAGTCATAGCTGTGAGCCTCCCCACCTCCCATCTCCAAACTCCCCTTCTGTCTGATAGCTGGTCCTAGAAAGGGTGGTCTGTTTGCTCTCCAGTGACCAGCATCTCCCTCTCGGAGTGTGTGTAGAATCTAATTCGTAGAGTATACTCATTCTCCTCATGATAGATTTTTGCTATTACATTTCAGCCTGGATCCTGCAGTGGAATTCTTCCTGCCACATAATGGACTTTCGTTCACTATTTTTGTCTAAATAGGGTTATACCCATTTTAAGCTAGATATTATATGAATTAGTATCGGAATCATACCCGCAACCAGATGGAGTTGGCTTTTCCTGGGGAAGACAAAGTGTTAGGTTTTCTTGTTTTAGTTATGAAAATGCCAGCTTGAGCAATGAACTGGCTGGTGTCCCAATTGTCTTAATGTGTGAATCAGAGAGGCCATATGGCCCACCTGATCAATTGTGTGGCGATGAAGAAGGGGAGGAAAAAAAGGATCCAGAGGGGCATAGTTAGTCACTCAAGTCTGCCATTTATGTCAGAAGTGTGTTAGTTGCCCGGTGAAGATTTGTAGATGCAGCTGCCAGGGGAAGTGAACAGCACGGATGTGTCTCTGAGATGGACTTGCAAAGCCTTCATGTTGTAGGAAGATGAAAATATTTTGGGAGTCTAAATTACATGTGTTAAGAAATCAGAGGGAGCATGGGGTTCTATGCATGAAAAAATAAAGCCAATTAAAAATAATGATCATCCTCTTGGAAGCTCAAAATGCAAAAAAAAAAAAAAAAATCTTGCTGGACAAGAATCTAAACCCTCACTTGTGTCCATCTTGAGTAGCAGCTGTCCCCTAGTTGCCATCAATTCCTAGTCTGCCTTACTGGCGCAGGGTAGAGTCTGACCTTCGATCATGTGACCGTTCTTTATTTTCAAAGATTTCTCTTGAGTGACAGCCATGAAAATCTCTCTTCTTTGGAGAGATTCAAATAATTTCCAGATATTCATTCATGATTTCATCTAAAAACTTAGTTTAAAGAAGTAAGGATATAGAGTAGGGTTTCAAAAGTGGAGTCTATAAGCAGAATTATTTTGTTTGGTTCTTACAGGATCTTTAAGAAATTTCACACACACACAAATTGCAGATTTCTCCATGGCTACAGTCAGCTGTAGTTAAGTGGCAACTGCTAGGCTGTGAAGGGTGTAATCCACTCTTTAGTTCCCTAGGGGCCTGCTTTATCCTCTTACACCACCTTGCTGGTCCTACACTTGAACCCTGATACCTGAATGAGGTACAAAGTCACTCTGAGAAACAAACACAGCTTACATCCCCAACGACTCAGCTTTGTGTGTGAATGGGAGAGGACACAAAGTGGGCAAAATAGTTTTTAAAAGCATCTGGAATGGTTCCTCTAAACACACCGATGTGTTGCGGGAGCAAAGGAAGGAAAGTGATGGAGACATCAGTGACGAAAGGGAAGGGGAGGGCATGGCTCTCGGGAAGGCTTTATGCCCGCTTGGTAGCCAGAGACATTGTGAAATTCACCAGCCCATTTCTCCGTGATGCCATGACCCACAGACGACACCCAGGCTCCAAGCGCAATGTCAGCTGGAGAAGGCCCCATGTGCAGGGGCTAACTTCTGGAGATATGTCCACTTTCTCCTCTAAATTTTACAAACTCTATTTCCTTGAATGAAGTCACTATCGCTTTGGACCCGAACCACGGCAGAACTTTTACTAAGTGGCTTTCTGTCCTGCTTGCCAGTCTACGTGACTGGTGCTTCAGGACATGCCCGTGGTGCTGGACTCAGCATCAGCATGGTCCTGGGGCTTTCACTCCTAATATTGGGTTTCTGGATTCAGTATTGGGAATACACGTGTTTTCTCTGAGAACCTGATTATTTTGTTTTGTTGCTGTTTTGTGTGTGTGTGTTTAAACATTGCAAACATCATAAAGGTTATACCACATCTGATTTCTCTCTTTGCACTGGTGGGTTAAAGGCCACAATCAAATCCATGGCCAGCCTCCATCAAGTACAGGGGACATAGTGGGAAGGGACACATTTGGATACTTCATTCTGGGTTGTTTTTTTTTTTCCTTAATTTCCTAGACTTTAATTTTCCTTTGTTCTTTTTCTTGACTATTAATTTTTAAGTGCTTTTTAAAGTGTCTTATTGCTATCAGATATTACACAAATACAGAATGAATAACCAAAGTGGGCATTCCAGAAGGCAAGGAGTATCTTTGGTTAAACTAGCTCAGGTAAAAGGAAATGCTTATGGGTACTAGTTGATTGCAACATATAGTTGAACATTTTAACCACACAACGCCTGCCCATTAATTTAAAATTCAATTTAATTCTATCTTTGTTCATTTTCCCCAAGTCTTTGATGTAAATTCCTAGTTTCATCAAGATTTAGGACTTGTTTGATAAAATAGGGAGGGTAGGTCTTCTAATTGGTGTCTCTCACTATAGTTACTGGTGTCTGAGATGTGCTGGGTGATATGAGAGGATCCTCTGTCCTACCCCACCCCAGGGACACTACCTCCAGGCAGGCTCTTGTCATCCTCCGTAAAGATCCTGGCCTTCTTCAATCTCAGAACCTAGTGTTAACCATGCAAGATCTTAGTTTATATGAAGTAGAGGGAATTCCAATTTCTGTTTTTCATGTTACCCTTTGTCAATGACTATTTTCTGGGATATGTCAAGATTTGAATCCAAGTCCTGTTGGGATATTTTCCTTCCAGTTTATCTCCAAAGTGAAAATCTACCAACCTCACTTCCTTTTCTAGAACATTTCTATACTATTAATGTGTTGTTGGAAAAGAAGGAGTATGGATATTAAGTGTGTCTGAATGTCTTCATAGGAGAGGGATTTTTTAAATTATGGGTGTGATATGAACAAAACATTCCTGAGTGCACAAAAAGAGAGAGACCTTGCATCCTGCTGTTCTCTGCACTGGACAGCAGGGGCTGGTGTTGACTGAGGACAACTTGTTTGGGTTTGGAAATTGAGGGTGGTTTGGTACAGGAATGGCTGTGGGGTGATTCCAGGAGAAGGCACTGTGCAGCTTACATACAAGGCATATAAGGCAAGTTTGGCATTTGCAACTCATGGTGCTTCTTTTCTGGTTGAAGACAAAGGCTTGCCTATGTAGCCCAACTAGGGAAAAGTTCAAGAGTGTGATAAATTACTACCTCACATATTAAAACTAAAGACTGCAATAAATGCACTCACAGTTCTAAATTCAACCCATAACCAATTAATGACAGACTTACTTGGAGAGCACTTAGTTTTGCTTTAGGTACCCTCCTCTAAGGAGTTTTAAAATACTGTCTCTTAAGTTTCTCCAGCTTCGGAGCTGCATGGCGAAGCCCGTTAGATCCTGTGTCTGGACTAGTTAATACTACTGAAGTGAGTATGACTATTCATGGTTCCAGCAACTTATAAAGTTCAGATAACTTAACATGGCAATTCAAGTGACTTGGTAACTTAGCATTTAAAATTCCCGTTTCTTAGGTAAATACTTAATCATGCAGGACATTCCCTGTTGGTTTTCTCATCTTTCCAGGGCTAAGACTTCTCCATCCTCTCATTGATGGAGGAAGGTCTGGTGTGAATCTCATCTTCATGCTGAGGCTTAGCTGGACCTGCCTGTTCTTTGAAATCTGCCTCTACTACCATTGCGTCTGCTAAGGAAGTGTGCCCTTTATGGTCTCTAGTCACCGAGTCCTTCACTCTGCACCTTCTTTGCCAACAATACAAGCCCATTCAAATTCCCCAAATGCTCTTAACTAACCTCCACACCTCTGTCTACTAAACATGGGGAAATGTATGGCTGCTCTTGCACTTTATCCTGGGGCTGTGAGAGATTGCAAGTAGGGTGGCTGGAGGATAGGACAGGCCATTTCAGAAATGCCTTTGGCAACATTTAACCTTGGGAAGATAAAAAGAAACCTGTGGGGCACTTGGGTGGCTCAGTAGGTTAAGCTTCTGCCTTCAGTTCAGGCCATGACCCTGGGGTCCTGGGATTGAGCTCCACATGGGGTTTGCTGCTCAGCAGGGAGCATGCTTCTCTCTCTCCCTTTACCCCTCCCATGCTCATGCTCTCTCTCTTGAATATATAAATAAGATCTTTAAAAGGGGGGGGGGCGCAGAGAAACCTTGTATATAATAAAGTCAGGAGGCCAGAAAGGGAGCTCTTATGCCCTACCACTTGTTGACAATTGCAACCATAACAGTAAGAATCATACCTTGCTGGTCCATACTACTTTAGAGGTTTTATCACCCCAGCAGGAGGAAGGTTTTCTTCTTGCCCAGCAACTACCCAGCCAATGAGAAACACCTACAACTCAGCCAGTGAAAAGCCACCATACTTCAAACTCTCAGTTTACTTCAATGGACTTTTGTTTGTAATAGCCCTTCCCAATTCCCCCTTTCCTATATGGAAGATCCTTCCTCTCCTTTGTTCTCTAAACTTGCCTATAGTTTTGCTACAGCTTGCATGTTCTGATTTACAATTCTTTGTTATTCCTGAATAAATCCTTTTTTTTCCTTGTAAAATAACTGATGGTTTTATTTTAAAGTTAACACTCTGTACATACTTTTCTACTCTCTTGGCTGCTCTGTGATGAAAGAAGCCCTCAAAGGATTTCTTGTCTGGGTTTCAGTTTTCAATTTGGGAGCTAGTTCTCCCCACTCTCAGATGTCTGTCTTTTCCAGGAGGATGGTCTCTACCAACTTCCCAAGAGTTTTGATGCTTGGAGGGGTAATTGTGTGAATCCTTTTCTTGAGAGATCCTGCACTGGCTATATACTCTCTAAATATTCTCCAAGATCCTTAAACCCAGCTCAGAAAACATTCTTATTGCTTGTGTGGTGGAGAAATGGCTTATACATCATCATATGTTTTTCCTCCTTATGTTTTATGTTATAAACTCTATGCACTTAGTGCTCCAGGATTTGCCTTTGAAGAGCTAATTTTTTTCCTCTTTTTTTAAAACCATTGTATCTTCCCCTCTCAAGAGACTATTTTGAAATTCAAAGTGAAGAATTTGACTTGCTGAATTCAGCTCTTGCTAGGTTCTTCAGTACTTTTCTCTCTCTAGGATAAAAGCCTTAGCCTAAAGATCTAATTTTAATGGTGGAAATGTTGTAGGGTAAAAATAAATGCCAAGAAGTAAGAATACATCTGTCAATATTTTAAAATATTTTACAGCTACTTATATGATATGAACTGAATGACTTAGGTGGTCTAGTAAAAAATTTTCCTCTTTGGGGAGGAATCGGAAAGAATCTAGGCACATGTCTAAAGATATTAACTTTAAATGGTTTTCAAAATTTACCATAAGAGGCAGATTTTTCTCTCCCTCTTGGCTTTGAAAATATTCCTTATGTCACCCTCTTCTTTTTCATGATCCTCCATAACCTGGGAGGGTTAGCTGGCAAAATTCCATACAGTAAGCAAGACTTACTGTCATTTAAGAGCCTTGCACTATCTCCTTGGGGAAAGACAAAACTCTGTGGCTAAAAATGTCAAGTCTGGGATCTTAAAGTTCTACCAGAGAAACTGTGGGGAATGTTAGTCTCTTAGTGGGAAATAGGTTGGATCACTGGAATGTCTTTTTCCCAGCTTGTTAATGTCTATGATTCAAGGAAGACAAACCTTAAAAAGAACGCAGAAAGTATAATTTTTAGAGAACAGAGGTGAACACTAGTTACTTTAATATGTTGAAAAACATTTTTATGAATTTTTCATAAACACTGCAACTGATGACATAATCATCACATTCAGAAGAATCAATGCTTATATTATCATGGATTTAAGTCCCTAATTGGGAAGAGGCCAAAATTCCCAGATTTCCCAGATTTCAGTTCATGATAGTAAACTTGTATTTCTTTCAAAATATTCACAGAATGCAGTGCGAATGGAGATGTTTTATTCCCAACATGGACAGTTGAAATGAAACTCCTTTCTTTGAGTATTAGCACACCAGTATACACTCCACTGAAAAAGGATTCTTGACTGACATATGTATTATGTTTACATCTGTAAGAATGTGTATGTATATGCATGTGTATCTAAAACTTTATATATACACACAATTTTTCAACATTGAAAGGTATTTTTACCCACTAGAAAGAGTTTGATATTTCAATCTCTCGAATGATAATTTTACATCATGGACTAGTGTTTAAGAGTGTGGGTGCTGGACTTTGATTGTCCAGCTAAAATCATTAATTAGTTGTGTGACCTTGGGCAAGGTACTGAAGATTTTCATATAGCAATAACCTCATCTCTAAGATGGCAGCCATAACTGCATCTGCCCCATGAAGTGGTTGTGGGGATTAAGTAAATTAGAACATGGCACTGTATAAAGTACAAAATAAATGTGAACTTTCAGTAATATTACTGGTATATGCAAGGCCAGTGCTAGCAGCTTTGAGGGTTAAAAGAGACAGTCCTTACCCTTATATGGCTTACTGTCTAGTGGGGAACTCAAGCTATGGTCTTATATAAAGTTAAATATTCATACCTGAGACGAAAATCAACTGTTCAGTTCAGCTGCATGGACCAACCTCTTAAATATAGAAGCCGTAAGGGCTGGTGACCTGGACCAGAGGAATATCTTTATAGAAAATGTTAGACTTAGTCTCACATTTGTTTCCCTTCACCTGATGTTTATCTCTCTGACATGATGAAAACAGGCTCAAGGCACATTGTATAATATGCACCGTTTGCAGTGGCCCCACCTACGTCAATCTTGCAGTGGTTTAACCGTGGGCCGGGCAAGCAGTCCATGACGCAGCTGCTGATGCTGGATTAAGGGTCTTGACAACAGAGGCTGGTTGAGTGCTCTGAGAAGCAGGCCAGCACACCAATTTCTGTTTGCAAAGGAACAGTGACTACTTCAGCGGGTTTTTAATTATTTTTTTTTTCTGAGATTTACAGACAATTCCAGACTGTGGTTATCTAGTTTAAGAGGTCATTCTGTACAAGGACGAGCATGAAACTGCATGTCTAACTGCCAGATAAATATTACAGTTAACAACTTCTCTGTGAGATAAAAGACAGGACTGCTCTCTGTGGTCTGGGACGTTCTAGGAAGGCCTAGGGAAGAAGTGGTTATGAAAGGGCCTTCAACAAAAATTTAAGGTAATCTTTGGATTAATCCCCTTTCAATCAAATATTAATTCCCCTAATTTAATTTTTTATAAGGAGGAATGCATTTATTTATTTATTTATTTTTAATTTTAAGTAGGTCCCAAGCCCAATGTGGGGCCTGAGATCAAAAGTCATATGCTCTACCAACTGAGCCAACAAGGCACACCATCCCCTAACTTAATTTTTAAAATTTATCACTCTAGATTTTCCCCTACATCCTGTCCCTGACTGGTGCTCATTTTGAAAGATAATTCTGTGTCTAAGTTATGAGTTTAACAAGTTTTCATAGGTTCATTTGAGTATATAACCTTCACCTGTTAAATTGCTTCTGTGGGGAAAATAGGTATTCTGAATTTCAGACAATCAATTTACAAACCCAAAGTAGAGTTTTTTAAAACTCTACTTTGTTGGTTCTTTCACTCAGCAATTAAGGAGGAGTGCTTTTCATTAGTATCAGACACTGGTTGGCCCATATGAACAAAAGATACCTACTCTGACATTCTGGAGAGGAGATCCAGTTAAACAATACACAGAATTAAGAATTGGAAGGCAGTAAGTGCTAAGGGATAATGAAAAAGTAGCACAGGGTAAGAGAGATGAGATGGGTGGTAATTTTAAATAGGATGGTCATGTGAGGGTTACACTTAAGCAAAGTGTGAAGGGAGCCAGCCAAGATGACCAACCCCGAGTGGGGCTAGAGTATTTAGGGCAGAAGGAAGAGCCAGTGCAAAGGCCTGGAAGCAGGAGCTTACCTAGTGAGTCTGAAGAATAGCTAAGAGACCAGTATAGTTGGAAGAGACGGGGAGAGACTAGATGATGAGGTCAGAGAAGTAAGTGGCAGGAGGAAACTTGCTAGATCATAGAGAGCCTCGCAGGACTGTAGAAGTTTTGAGAAAGTCAGTGGTCACTTGCACTGGGCGGGCTTAAAGCTAGGCCTGCGGGTATCAAAATAGTTTCTCTTTTCCCCAGTGTCCTATACTTCAACTTTAAGGTAGATACAAATAAACTGAGATCTTGCTAAAATTCAAATTCTGGTTTGGTAGGTCTGGGGCAGGGCCTGAAATTCGCCCTTTTTAACAAGGTTCAAGGTGATGCCAGGCTGCTGGTCTATAGCCACACACTGACAAGTAAGAGTAAAGAGGTGCTGAGTTCCCAGGGCCTCTGGAACTTACCTCTCCATTAGCTGGGTACAAGGGCTTTCTTGTTCTTCGTGAGCCTGAAAGGACAACCTTAAGAGGTTTTTGTTCTTTCCTCTTGCTCATGGTCTCACCACTGGTCTCCCCATTTCAAAGTCCTATCACTTGGCTAGTAAGAGCATGGTCTAGAACTCCCTCCAGGAACAAGAGATAGGTTGTCTGGCTGTTTCCATGCAGGATCTAAGAAGTTTCTAGGGCCTCCTCGCTGCCACTGTGGAGGCTCTGACCACATTCCTATTTTACTCCAATTATAGAAGTTCTGACTTGTGGCTTTCACTCCTGGTCCTATATACTTTGAGTGAAAGACCAGCCCTGTAATCTAGGCTTGAGGCAGCTTAGAGGATGTGGGTTATGCTCCTAGGTAGAAGAGAGAATACCCTGCAAGGCTGGCCTTCTGCAGAGCAGGCCTGGGAGGACTATCTACTTGTGAATATAGAGCAAGGTCAAAAGCCAGATAGCCAGATGGATTTGAACTGTGCTTCTATTCCTTACTGTGTAATATCAGGAATACTCCTTGGGGTCCTGGAGCCACAGTTCTCTCATCCGGAAAGTAGGAACACCACCCCCACTACCCTCATTTATCGAGAGGATGCATATACAGCATGGAGTCAGGTGCCTGGTTCATATTGATGCTCACAAAATACTGGTTATTTTTATAATCACGGGTAACATCCCACCACCTATCAAATCGCTTTGTGACCTGGCCCGACGGTACCCACCTCTACATTCTCGGAGCTCAGGCACCGTGGCAAACCCCTCCGCAAAGGCTTTCAAAGAGAAAACAGAGGGGCCAACAACAGGTTCCTCGAGGCAAATGTCACTAGAGGTAATCAAGGAACGGAAGATGTTTAGTTTAGAAAGAAGATGATGGGGAGGGGGATGGGGATGGACGTGATGGCTGTCGTCATATTGTCTTGTGTGAGAGTGATCAGACGTGCTCTACGAGATCCAGCCAGCACGCTGCAACCCACCGGAAGCAACGAAAGGAAAGCACGCCCGCCTCCAACAGACACAGCGAGGTACCGTGCGATGGAGGAGGGGGTGTCTGGGAGGGTCGGCTCCTGCGCAGCTGCGGCCGCGGAGCCAATCGCCGCGCGCAGCCCGTCCTCGCGCGACGGTACAGTCGTACAGCCGTGACGTCGACGGTTGCCATGGAGAGGCCCGCTCGCTGGGGACCGCGAGCTGGCGCCAGGGGCGGCGGGGTCGGAGCGTGGCTTTGAAGCCGCTTCCGCTACCACCATGAGCGGCCGAAGTCGGGGTAGAAAGTCTTCCCGCGCCAAAAGCCGGGGCAAAGGCCGCGGCAAGGCCCGAGTCCGCGCTGCTCCTGCCGACGCCCCTCGCGACCCGGACCCGCCACAGTGCCAGAGGCTCGGGGAGGAAACCCAGGCGGCACAGGTGCAGGCTGGCGCGGGTTGGGGTGGCCTGGAAACCGCTGCGCCCGCGCCGTCCCGTCGGCCCGGGGAGGACGCTGCCTGCCGGCTCCCCCTGGACTGTGGCCTCGCGCTCCGGGCCCGAGCTGCGGGGGATCGCGGGCAGGCCGCGACTAGGTCCGGCCCAGGGAAGGCCACATCCCTCTCGGAGCGCCTAGCAACAGACACTGTCTTCGTGGGAACCGTGGGAAGCGTGGGAAGGCCTAAAAATGGCCCCCGCGTTGGAAATCGGCGTGGCCCTGCCGGGAAGAAGGCCCCAGAAACCTGTAGCACGGCGGGGAGGGGGCCGCAGGCCATAGCCGGTGGGAAGCTGAAGAAGGGGGCCACAGGCGAGAATGTCTCCGTCCCCGTGGTAGAGGAAAAGAAGGTGGAGAAGGATGCAGGGTCAGGGCCCCCGGCGACAGATGGCAGCATGGATACGCTGGAGACCGTCCAGCTGAAGCTGGAGACCATGAACGCCCAGGCAGACAGGGCCTACCTTCGGCTCTCGCGGAAGTTTGGGCAGTTGCGACTGCATCACTTAGAGCGCAGGAACCTCCTCATCCAGAATATCCCGGGCTTCTGGGGACAAGCTTTTCAGAACCACCCCCAGCTATCATCCTTTCTGAACAACCAAGACAAAGAGGTTCTCAGCTACCTGAACAGCTTGGAAGTGGAAGAGCTTGGCCTGGCCAGACTGGGCTACAAAATCAAGTTCTACTTTGGGCGCAACCCCTATTTCCAAAATAAGGTGCTCATCAAGGAATATGGGTGTGGGCCTTCGGGTCAGGTGGTGTCTCGTTCTACTCCAATCCAGTGGCTCCCAGGGCATGATCTCCAGTCCTTAAGCCAGGGGAACCCCGACAACAGCCGTAGCTTCTTTGGGTGGTTTTCAAACCACAGCTCCATTGAGTCTGACAAGATTGTGGAGATAATCAACGAAGAACTGTGGCCCAATCCCCTGCAGTACTACCTTATGAGTGAAGGGGCCCGTGCGGAAAAAGGAAAGGAAGGCAGGCAAGGTCCAGCAAGGCAGCCAGTGGAGACCCCAGAGCCTGGGGCAAACAAGTCCAACTGATCCCGCACTGGCCTCCCTACTACCTCCCATTGGACCTGTGCCTAGCTAACCACACGTGTTTGGCTGTCTGCCTTCTCTTCATATTGGCCTCTGCACTGTATTCCCTTTGGACTTCAGTTATAAGAATATGGTATCTATGATCATGTTCTTTAGCCTCCTTGTGGCCTTCTTGCTTTTTCACATTAGTGTTACATGTTAAATGATCTCAATCCTACTGTTTATATGTTCAGCGCACATGCTTCAAGTGTGTGCTGCCTTTGTCGACATTGCCTGGACCATGATCTTGGCTCTGGCCCTTCCTAGCTGTCTTTAACATGGACACTCGTGAGTCATCCTCCAAGAGGACCAGTGCATCCTCAAGCTCTGCTACTTCAAGGCCAGTGACTTGCTGAGCTTTGTGTTCATGCTGGCCCTGCGTGCCACCTAGGGCCAGTTTTTCTGTTGCCACTGCATAGTGAAGCTAGCGCACATGTTATTGGCCATCAGCCAAAACTAATTGTTCCAAAGCTCTGGGGTCACCAGCCTAGTTGCCATCACCTGCTGGATCTCTGACTTTGGCCAGGCGCCTCTGCTGCCCTGCTGGATATGCAGAATAGCACTTGACTGCTAGGCATGGATGAGGTTAAGGGTGAGAAGCACTATGCCACGTGTTCTATACCATCATGTGTCTCTTCCTGCCTCTGGGCCCTTCTACTGTTGAACATTCATCAAGGTCTATACCGTGCCCCGTCACTGTCAGGCCACTGAGACTTGTCTGCGTTGCTATTGGCCCCAGTTGACTTCCGGGTCAGCGAAGACCTCAAGAACTGCCTGTGGACCCAGGCCCCCTGCCAGTGCATGAGACACACACCTTCCAGGAACCCTGCTGCCTACCAGACCGATGGGCGGGTGTGTGGACGTGTGCTCACTGTCATCGTTCCGTGGCTCCAGGTGAGGGTGGGGAATGGACCCACATGTAACCTAGGTACCTTTGTCAACTCCACTTATCCCTTCCTAGCACAGGACCAGAGTGCTATAGCGGGGTTGCTGGGGAAGTGATATTTCTTATCTGTGGGCCTGCGTCTGCTTCATCTTACTCCTCTATACCTTACTTGCCCTTCCTTCATTCCCTCTCTTCCTTCTTTCCTCCCTTCCTCTCCTGTCCTTTTTTCCTCCACTTCTCCCTCCCTTTTTTGTCGCAATATTACCACAGCTCAGAAAGAGAAAACAACTGAGAAACCAGGGTTTTCTGCATACAGCTAGAGAGACAGGTGGGACTTGCTGTGCACACTCACGCACTGGGGAAACAGAGGGTAGAGGAAGCCAGAAGGCCAAGTTGGTCTGTGGTCAGACCTTGGCTCTGACTCCTGGGTTCACTGTATAATTCTCATGTTTAAAATTCTTTTCATGGCTACACATGTGTTAGAATTATAAGCCCTAAGGCAGCAGTGTTGTGGACTAGTGTTTACTCCTGTTCCAACTTTTTTTTTTTGGTGCCCCTTAAGACCCAGTTAGCTCATACAGTTTCCTCCTCTGTGGTAGCCTCTGGCCGTCTGGCCCTCATTCCCCAGCTTTCTACTCTCAGCAGTCCTTTGCTCTCTTTATTTCTACCTTTAAATACCCTTAGGATAGGCTTCCATCTTGGGGCATGGGGACAGGGTGGGCAGAATCCATTCTGGATCTCCAGGGCTCATTTCCAGTGAGTATAAAAGCTGAGCTGGGCCCTCTTTCTCCTTTGCATGCCTAAGGGTGGAGGGGTAGGACTGTAACTACACATTCCTTCCCCCAATCTCCTTTTCCTTATGGGAGACCTCGTTCTGAGCTCTGCAAGGGCTGGGGAGGCCTTGACTCAAAATTTGTAGAGAGAGATTGCCAGGTGGGGGACTTGGAGCAAAAACAGGGCAGGAATGAGCCTGGTGTGGAAGGGCCTGGAGATGCTGGTAGAAATGGCTTGGGAAGCCTCAGGGAAAGTATACCTCTCTCTCAGTGAGGGCAAGGACAGGAAGGGGCATTCCCCAGAGTAAGGAGGGGAGAATTAAGGGGTCATGGGTCAATACAGTGCCTGGGTGAGGGTTGCCCACGGTTTTGTTCAATCATTAGTTCATCATTAGTGGATTTTATAAATCACATAAACAAATCCAAAGCAGAATAATGTTACTTTGGATGCTTTCTCTTTTGTTCTAGGTGTGGCCTTGCATATGTGGAAGATTGATGCTATATGCTGCTTATTTTGCCATAAGTAAAATCTTACCACTTCCCCCATTTTTGCCTAATGGGACAATATAGCTGTATAGGTCTGCTTTTTTTTTTTTCTTTCTTACTTTCTTTCTTTTTTTTTTTTTTTTTTTTTTTACTTTTTGCTCTTTATTATGGACATTTTCAGACAAGCACAGAAATGGAGAGGATGGTACCTGGACCCTGTGTACCCGTCACCTAGCTACATCAATTATGATCAGCCTGGTATCTTCCTCTCTCCACCTGTATTGTTGATGGAAAATCCGACACTGTGCCAATTCAACCTTGACTACTTTGGGAGATCAGGACTCTCTTTTGGTGGTGATAGTGGTGGGCCGCACTATCATGATCACATCAGGTCTGCTTTTTGCTTTTTGCTCTGAATGTTAACTAATGAAGTTCCAGAAATGGGCCTTAGAAGTGAAAGTCTTCAGGATAAATAGGGAATCTCAAAAAGAGATGAAAAGATGCTCCCATTCCCCTGTATCCATGAAAGGAGAGAGAGAGAGAGATTGTTCTGTTGTAAATCTTTCAAAGACTGATAGAATAAGGTGCTTACCTGAGACCCTTCACCAGAATATCAGTCTTTTTTGCCTGAGAAAGATGGAGGCTTGTGTGACTGTTAGAAATATCATCAGCTTGTCCTGGTTTCATAATATAACTGGTCTTGGAAGTATAATTTGGAAATTGTTTCTGTGTTCTGTGAAAATACCTCCCAAAAGCAATCAGTTACTGGTTGTCTTGGTAATTTGACACCCTGGTAATAATGCAATTATTCCTTTGTTCCCAAACAGTATAAATAGTTGTAAGCTTGCATGCATTATGGAAAAATAAAAGCCTGTATCTCTGTTATATTTTTTATTTTAAAAAAAGAGTTGGAAGGTGGAGCTGAGGCTGCATAGTTGAGGGGATGTATACGTTGGCCTCAAAGAATGATTCGTAGGTCTAAGGCCCTGGTGTGACTAGCTACAGAACAATGATTCTCATGCCCTTAGCAGAAATTGAGACTCTGTGGTTCGTTCTGGGAGGAAGACAGGTCATTCTTGTTTTTAATGAGTTTTCCAGATGATTTTAGTGGAAATCCAGTGTTTCTCAAATTTTGAATTTTGAATTGTGTGAGGAATCCTGTGAAACTATGAATTCCTATTCAGTAGTCCAGGGTGGAACCTGAGATTCTACATTTCTAACAAAATTTCAGGTGATGCCAGTGCTGGTGGTTTGTGAACTGTACTTCAAGTAGCAGAGCAAGTGACATTCAAGTCCCATTCAGACTAGAGTAATAGTGCTCTGGTTGTACTTGAGAATGATCCGATAAGCTTAAATATATAGCCGGAGCTCTGCATAAATGCCAACTAAATCGGAATGTGGGAAGGGGTTGGTCCAGGTCTAGGTGTTTTAGAAACATCCCACATGATTCTGTTGTCTGGCCAGGGTTGAGAACTAGGGTCTCTGATGCTGTTCATAATGCATCTATAAAAAGGCTAATTCTATTCATCAGGGGAAGCAGCCACAGCAACAAAAGGCCACGAAAAGCTGCCCAGCAGAAAACAGTTGGAAAAAATTAGAAGTGGGTTGTTAAATGCCCCCCCCCCAATTGGTTTATGTGATAAAGGGCATGATTCAATAAATGTGCAGTGTTCAGAGCATAGTAGGTGTTCAAATATTAAACGATTGTATGAGTTTAAAACACAGTTTTAAAGGGTTTTAGTGGGTCAAATGCCTCAGGGCTAGTCTGGTAATTAAATTTGCAAAAAAGCAGGCCAGATTTGTTTCATGAGGGTATATGTAGGTATTTGTTTGTTGGGGCTGCCGTACTGAAGGAACCCCGATGGGGTGGCTTAAATAACAGAAATTGACTTGCTCCGTTTTGGAGTCTAGAAGTGTCGGATCAAATTGTGAGCAGGGTTAGTTTCCTCTAAAGGCCTCTCTCCCGGCTTGTAGGTGGTCCTCCTCTCTCTGTCTACACGCGGCCTTCCCTCTGTGTGAGCCTGGGAGCGGTGGGCTGAGGTGGAGATGGTGTGTGACTGGTCTGCAGAGCTAGATTGTTTACTTGGGAGCGCAGGCCTAGTGCAGCTGCATCTTTGAAGGGCAGTGGGAGGAATCAGGATTTTTATGCAGAATCTCCCAATTTTGAATGCTTTCAACTAAAAAAAAACAAATTTTTTTAAATACCCATTAGTGATATGTGGAGTGTGAAAGGGTCTGGAGAGCCGCCTCTATCTGATGCTCCAGCATCTTGGGATTCATGCAGAGGCCTCTGGGGTTATACGTTAGAAGGGACTCTCTGCCCAATTCAGCTCACACACTCGCGTCTTCAGAGGTGCAAAGCCTTCACTCCCTGGCCCCCCTTTCATGCCCCTCTCTTTGGTTCTTTGGAGATCTTCTCTGATCTGGGGTTCACTACCTCCCCATGGGCTCATTCATTCATTGCCTCCTGTATGTGCCATTCTCAGTTGTAGACATGAACTATGTTCATAGCTATGAACAAATAGCACTTTGAATTCTGCCCCCCTTCTAGGTTTCAATCTCTCAGATTTTGCCTGGAATTGTCAGTCAATCTCTTTTTTTCCCTTTTCCTGCATAGGGCTGCTGAGTGTTTTAGGTCCATATGGGAACTAAAGGAAGCCTCTTGCTATCTGACTTCTAAGAATTCACAGGGCAGTTAGGTTTTTAATAACCCGGAAAGTGAGGGCATTTTGCAGTAATTCTTGTTAGACTGAGTCCCTCACCTTTTCCTCAACTTTGAGTTTTATTACAAAAGGCCGGTTTCTGGTTTCTAAACTTGTTACTGGGTGGGCTTTTTTGGGAGTTATGAGGAGTTTGTTTATGCCGTGGGTGAGGGAGGAGACAAAACTAGTCTTACTACTCATAGCTTATGGCAAGTTTTTATCAGCTTCGGACTGTCTCTCCTTACACTTTGGGCTTCCTGCCTCTGGTCTACACCAGTTTGCAACAAGGCAGGGAGGCACACTGGTAAGGGGTGGCCTCACCTAGGGAGGAAACTTTGCCCTCATTTGTCCCTTTGAAAATTGTGGAAACTCCTCCTGCCTTCTCACCCCTTGAGATCTGGGCCTTTGTGAACCACTGTTACTGATGGGTGGCTCATACCCCTCAGGGGTTGGGGCAGCAAAAAAACCAAAAATAAAAATAAACAAATGAAAAAAAAAGAGAGAGAGAGAGAGAAAATCCAGGCTATTAAGTCTATGGCTTTTATCTATCTTTGTCCTTAGCATCTCCATTTCTGCTTTTGGAATCTTCTGCAGCCATATTTCACCATTCGGGGTCCCAACTCACTTCTGCTGATTCATTTTCACCCGAAACTCTGACTTTGTGCTTGTGGACCCCAGATCCACATTCTCTGGTCGGGTGTTCGGTTACATACTCTACAAGGCTCCAACCTTGAATTCCTTCTCTCCCTGCCTCCTGTCAACCTGGTTCTCAGCTGAGCCTTGAGAAATAAGACAAAATAGCCCCCATCGGTGTGACACTTGATGTAGTCTCTTACATTATCTCAATTGTAACAACTATCTGGTAAGATGGCTCAAAGAGCTTAAATGACTTGACCAAAACCACTGAAGTAGTAGTAAGTAGTAGAGCCAGAACCCAAACTCAGGTCTGCCAAATCCAGACTTCATCCATACTTGGAATGGTAAACAGGTGGCCCAAGCAGATAGATACCTGGTACTACGAATCTAGGCACTTCTTACCACAGAACCTGTAATTAAGCCTTCGCATAGTGCATCAGAACCCTCAGCGCAGCACTCTGGTCAGTCCCAGCCAGTTGCAGTTGGCACGTAGGTGTGAACCTTCTTGACCATCCAAACGAGAGCCCGCCCGCAGAGCTCAGTTAGCAGCAGGGCTGGCTGAGGTTGGGTGACCCAGAACAGCGGCTGAGGCTTCCTTTAACTGCTTTGTTCTACGGTTAGGCTCGGCTTAAAGTTTCAGTACCTGAAGATGAATGATTTGGAAAAAAGGAGATAATTTTTCTCCCGTAACAAGAAGTCTGGTGTAACAAGAAGTTACAGGCTTGCTTCAGTGGCTCTGTGATATGAGGGCTCTGGTCCATTCCGGCTCTTCCTCTTCTCTTGGCTGTCTTCTTATGATTCCCCAGCCTCACTTAAAGGTGGGCAGGGAGGAGGAGAGGGAGATCTTCTCACATGTCTCTGTCCTTTTCAGGGATGAAAATCTTTGCCAGTAGTCCCTGCTGGATCTCAGGAGACATGAGTTAGGTTCCTTGGGCCAGGAATGGGTCACAGTCTCACACTCTATTTCAGGGAAGCATAGTGCTGCCATCAGAGAATAAGGAGAGCTCAAGTGGTTGGCACGGATGGGAGATGTTAGTCACCTGTAGGCTCATCCTTTCTGGAGCTGTGTGGCTATGCCGCTGACACGCATATCACCTAATAGTTGGAAGCACCGTGTATGCACGCTGTCCCTGCCCCAGCTCCCCGGACACCTCTTCTGACAAGAAGGCTCTACCAGTGCTTGGTGTTCCATGTCTCATCTCCTCCATTACACGGTAAGTGCTCCTCCTGCCACGCAATGCCTTTCTGGTTTTCCTGTCTCCCATAGCGTCTCACTCAGGGTTCACTCAACATCTGATGCCTGTGGTCGATAAATGCTTACTGCAAATGCAGTAAGTCAGTAATCTTTCTAAAATGTAAATTTGATTATGTCAGTCACCTGTTCAAAACCTTCAGGAGTAAGGTTCAAAATCCTAAGAAGAATATTTTCTACTTCAAACTTTTTTATTATGAAGAATTTCAGTATACATAAAAATTGACAAACCACAATGATTACTTTTTAAGTATACTTTTTAAGTTCAATGATTTTTAACCTTGTGCCATATTTTTTGTCTCTCTCTCTCTATATATATATCTATGTTTTAGTGAACAATTTGAAAATATCTTGCTTGACCCTTCAACCCTAAATACTCAGCATCCATCTCATAAAGATTTTCTCCTGTGTAAACCTAAGACTATTATCACACTGCAGAACACAGTTCCTAAATGCCACCTAGTATCCAGTCCATATTTAGATTTCTCCACTGTTCCCAAGATTATCTTACAGTAATGTTCAGGCATTTTTCTAGTGATCTCTTCAATCTTTTTTGAACAAAATCCCCTCACTTTTGTCCCCCTCATAACATCGACTTTCTGAAGAAGTTGGGTTAGTTGTCTTAGAGGATATCCCCAATTCCAGATTTTTCTGACTTTATCTTCCTGGTGTCAGTTAACTTTTTCCTCTGTCTCCCGTATTTCTTGTAAGCCGAGGATGCAGATGGAATGCCTTTGGCGAGAGTACACAGATGACGCAGGTACTTCACAGTGCATCACTCTGGAAGGCGAAGTGACAGCTGGTCCCACTGTCATGCTGTTTGTTTGCTCTCTTGGTTAAGATGGTGATCACCATTTTTCTCTCTCCCAGTTTAGCAGGAAATCTCGGAAATTACTGTAAGGATACTGTTGCCTTAAACTTTCATCCCAAGGTTTTAACAGCCATTGATGACATTTGCCCAAACCCGTTATTTCACTATGGGTTGTGAAGTAGTGACTTTCTAATCTTGGCATTTCCTTTACATGTGTTATCTTGTATTTTTCTGTAAGGAAGACTTTATTCTCATCATCTAGCAATGAACTCTACTTCCTTCTGAAAGGCAGTGTAAATGCTTCGTTTATTCCTTTTATTATCTATTTTCAGAATCAGAAGTTGGTGTAAAATTGTCTCTAATGGTTTCAAATAAGGGCATGTTTTTCTTTTCTCTTTACTTTCACTGTGGACTTCTGGGGTTTTATTTATTTAATGTCTTATGATCAATGACAGCCATTTTTTCTTTTGGATACTCAACTGACCTGCATTTTGCCACTAACTTTTTTACCAGACTCCTTTGTCCTTGTCCCTGATTTTCTCCCATTGCACCCCTGTGCTGTGAGGCAGCCAGTGTGAATCAGTGTGAATCATTTCTGGGTTTCTGGATGCCCACTGTGCTCTTTGACACACTGAATTGTTTGCACAAGTTGTTAGTGTAGGAAGAAAGACCTTGCAGCCCTTCTCAAATATGGCTCAGATATTCTTGTACTGGGTTGTAACTTTTAATCTGAGTTATTCCTTCCTTTTTCTTAATGTCCACACAATATTCTGTCCACACTTCAATTTACGATCTCTAATGCAGTGACTTGCTATTGTCTGTTTATCAGAGACTGTGAGATCCTTGAGACCACAGAGTAATAAAGACAAGTAGTATGTCTTAGTCATTTTTGTATTCTTACAGTTCAGGGACTTATACATAGTAGGTGCTCATTAACCAGTTGAATGAGTGAGCAAATGAATGGTCCTTAAAGATTCCTTAAGGCATCAGTGGCAAACTACAGAGAGGCTAGAAGTGCCCAGAAGCAGAGGTTGGGAATAATTTCAGGTGAAGGGAAGCATGAACCAAATACAAATGGGTTAAAGGGTGGTGGGGGGGGCGGACTATCACCGGTACAAAGCCTCAGGCAAGAATCTTAGTGGTACCGAATTACTCTGGCAGCATATTGGAAAGCAAGCAGGAAAATGGAAGTGAGCAGGGAAGCAAAAGAATTATGTTGGAAATATACCACATGTGGTGGGCTTTAGTGATGTCCCACACATGATGCTCATCAGAAGCAAGAAAAGGCGAAGCTGATTTGATTCTGCCAGTGACTTTTTTCTCACAAAAATTTTTTTGACAGAGCGAGAGTGCACAGACAGTAGGAGCAGGATAAAGCAGGTTCCCTGCTGAGCAGGAAGCCCGATGAGGGGCTCGATCCCTGGACTCTGAGATCATGACATGAGTTGAAGACAGAGGCCTAACCCACTGAGCCACCCAGGCTCAGTTAAGAAACTTGCTCAGGTTTTCTCAGCCAGAATTCTTTGGCTCCCTTTCTTACTCTTTATATATGGATATATACACATAGTGTGGGCTCTCCTAAGAGGTCCCATGAATTTAAAGGACTTCAAAAGATTAGGTTAGAACAAAGACAATCACTAAAAGAGTGATAACACTGAAAAGCAAGCTGGACAAGTTAAACTGGCAAAATGGAACCCAGTAGAGGATCTAGCAGAGCGTTAGCTTGAGCTTCAGTAGGAGATAGCCTCAAGTCCCGGACTGTTGGGAAAATGTGGGCATCAAAGCCCACTGCTGCTTTGCCTGGTGGAGTAGCACCAGACACTTCATGAGAAAATCCAGAACACTTAGGGGGAGAAAGGTACAAGACAAGGCCTTTGAAACCTCATAACATTCTAGAGATCGTGATCACAGAGCAGACCCTTCCTCAGGAAGTGAGGTTGTAGGGCCTTGCTGTGTCATGGAGAGAGCTCTTCAGTTCTGTCCTGAGAACCCGTCTTTCCATCAGTGCCACCATTGGCTTATGGAGCATTTATTCATGCAGTTAGCATTGATGTGAAGAACACTGTGCTCCTACACATCCCCCCCCCCCCGGCCCCGTCATTCTCAGCAAGAGGTCTTCTCTGACTCCTTGATAAAATTCCCACCCCTACTGTTAACTCTATTCATCCTCACAGTTCCCTCGTCCTTCATGGGATTTGTCACAATTGGTGACTATGGTTGTGTCTTTGAGATTGTTTCTTCCTCTCTACTAAATAAACCCTTAAGGATCTTTGTTCATTCTTGAATCCCAGGTACGTACACATGGACAAAGACTTTGATTTGGTGGAAGTATTGGTCTTATGAGCCATGGCCCATTAAGATGGCAGATTGGATGGACCATATCTTGGAGTTGTCCCATGGCAGAAGCTGTCTCTTCCTAACTGTGCATTGAGACTTGGAGAATCCATTTTGTAGAGCACATACCACATGCTGGGCACAGTGGTAGGCACATTTAAACACATCACCACAACAGTTCTATTATTATCCTCATTTTCCAGATGAGATCAAAGAGCCCAAGAGACTTTAGATAACTTGTTTAATGTTATGTCAGTTGTAATTCTTGGGGCTGGGAGGGGAGCGCCTTGGCTACTGTTCTGTCCTACCTCTCAGGCTGGGACTTGCAGTGTGATTTGGCGAGTTGGACAAACATGGTCTCCTGTCTTCAGAAGAGGGAGGAGGGTGCGTGACTCAAGATAGACTTCAAGCTCTTCAGGGAGTAGTTATCACTGTCCAGGGAGTGGAAATGTGTGTGTGTGTGGGGGGGGCACATCTGCGTGTGTGCCCAGGGAGGGTGTAAGAGTGGCCAACAAGGCAGCTTTGGAATAAGCCCACAGAGCGGTAGTCTGCATGCTGCTTGTCCATGGGCCCACAGTGCCCAGAGGCTGCCAGGGCTCGTGTGCTTGCTCGGATCACTGCCCACTCAGCAGAGGAGTCAGCATTTTAAAGACTCCTAGCTGTGGTTAGCTTGTGGGAAACAGACTCTCTCGGCTTGAAGCAGCTCAGAAGGAGTAGGCCTCTATTAAGGCCCTGAGCAGATGGTGAGGCGGGGAGGCTGAGTCACAGGAGGCAGCAGGCGCAACAAAAGGCCATCGCAACTACTAACGGAGGGGATTTGTTTGTGTAGAGGCAACACAGGCCTGCAGGTCATAAGCTGTTCTTTGAGTTTCAGCCTCCCACACAGACAGCTGTCTCTATCTCTGCTCTTGTCTCCAGCTAGGAAAGATGGTGACAAGTCATTCTTTCTTGACATTCCACAGGGGTGTTTCCCTATTCCCGAAAAGCTCACTGACCCTTCTGCTCCACATAGGGACCGTGGGGAGGGAAAGAAAGCAAGGCAGCTAACACTTACTGAGCACCTCCTACATGCTCAACTGTGACACATGGAACATTTTCACCATCTTTTGTTTTTTTTTTTTCTTTTTACAGTAATGAGCTTATGAAGTGTCCATTTTTATCTACATTTTAATGTTAATAATACTGACCCTCTGAAAGTTAAGAAACTTGCTCAGGTTTTCTCAGCCAGAATTCTTTGGCTCCAGAACTTCTGTCCTTTCCATTTGGTCATAGTTCTCCCTCCCAGAAGAAGGCGGCAGACATGGTTGCTTTGAGCTGCAAGTAACAAAAACCTAATGGAGACCTAGAGTGTAGGGGCAGTTACTGTTGCCGTAATAAAGAATTTGGAAGCAGGGGGTCCCATGGTTAGTTTAGCTGTTCAGTTATTTTATCAAGTCCCAAGACTCACTCTGTCTTTCCAGTCCTTCTCTTCTAACATCTTGGCATACACTCGGCAAGGACTTTTTGTCCTCAAACTTGTCTCATGGTCTCAGTTCCAGCTGCTTCAGTTCCAGACATCATATTCTCAGAGACAGTGTCCAAAATAGGGAAGTAGCAAAACCGGAAAAGAGGAGCTTCTCTAGTACAACACTCTCTTTTGACCAGGGAAGAAAATATTTCCTGAAGTCTCTAGTGCACTTTCCCTTACATCTCATTGACCAGACATGAGGGGTGTGTGTGTGTGTGTGTGTGTGTGTGTGTGTGTGTGTGTGTGTATTCCCACTTAGACCAGTTCCTGGCAAAGGGGGACATTACTGCCATGACTTACTCAGATTAACCATAACCAGGACTAGTTCCTCCACTTTGCCTGCAAGGAAGAAGGGAACTTGGCTGTGGGGTAGGCACTTGCCCCATGGTAGTAAGGCCAAGGGCTCCTCAGGCTCCATGACTGCCATAGCCAGGACAAAACAGGAGAACTGAAGACATTTACTGAGTATTCGCAGGTTTAGAACAGCAGGCCTGTTTTGTTCCCTTTCTGATCTCAGGTGTTAGTTAGACACCGTGGTGGGTTGAAAGAATGATAGGATATAGGCTTGCACGTACTTTATAATCTAACTGGGGGAGAAGTGAAATAACAACAAACAATTAAATAAAAGCATGAACCGAAAGCTTCACAAAAGCCAGCATAGGATCAAATGGTCTCTGGGTCAGAGGGCAATTCAGCAGATTCTTCTCGAAAGTGTTTTGTGAGTTTCTTTGTTATACTCATAACTGGATGGAAGCATTGTAAACACTTTTCAGCCAGTGGGATTTATTAGTATATCCTCTGCTGGTTTCTGTTGTTTCCTTCCAAAGAAAATGCCTACATTTTTCAATGATTTGAGGATATTCTGGGCCAAGGAAATTATTTTTAGATGTTGAATACGATATTGCTGGCCACCCAGAAAAAATATTTGGTGCTTCAGCAAGAGATGTGTACCAGTCATAAACTTATGTACGAATTCTGGTAGCTTCACTGTGTAAGGTTGACATTTTATGATTTTTTTTTTCCTTTTGTGGAGGGTTCCCCGTGGAACTAAGGAGTATTCAAATTAAGCATGAACATTCATTTCAACTGTTACATTAGAGGCATTTGAATAATGCTTAACAAAATGCCACAACAGCCAAAACTTTAATCTGGTCTCTGATTAAAGGCAATCTTCTCAATCTGGCCTCAGTTCCTAGAGTAATCCTTTGAACAGATTAGACACAAACACATACTTTGCTGATAATTGTGTGCTGATTCTATAATAAATTGGTTGGGGGTAGTTACCAGTTGAAACTCCAAACTCCTAACTCCAAATGGTGACTCAGAATGTGGACCCTCATTCCTCTAGAGTTCCAGCTGAGTGACTTTCCCCACAGGCACTTTGCTAAGATCACCATTTGGGAACCGCCCCCTAGCCTCCCACCCTTTTTATTTTTGGGCTTTTGTTATATGATCTCAGAGAAGCGTACCTTAATTTTTCCAGCCTCTTCTCGATTGGGGACTGGAATCACGTCCAGTAGTCATTTTGTAGGCTCCCTTTTCAGGGACTGTTCTAGTAAGAATGGGCTCTACGCGCTTTGCTACCTCACTCCACCCTGTTGCAGATCTTAAATGCTCCTCTGCCCTAGTTGAGCTAAAGCCATAGTGATCCACGCCAGTCTAAAGAGTGCCAAACAGCCTCATCTATGCGTTGTTGTCTGAGTACTCCAGTAGCTTCTGGGCCAGTGAGCAATTGGGGAAAGTGTTGTAGCTTTCTTGGCTAAAGAAAAAGGGTAAGACTCAGATTGCAGAATGTGCTTATCTTATGGCTGCCTTCCGGGCTACAGTGGAAGGTCTTCGAAACCAAAACTGGAACTTCAGCGGACCCAAGAAAGAGCAGTAGGTATGCGCTGAGGTCTAAGCAAGGCTGACTAGAGTCACTGGCTTTGGGTACTTGGCGATGACATCATATGTTCCAGAATGGTTAATCGCTAAATGTTTACCAAAGTAAGGTTGGAGGCCTACAGAGTTGTGGGAAAGATGTGTAATGGGAGGTTGTAGAGTACAGTAGTTAAGACTTGGAATCAGGCATGTCCGGGTTCATATCCAAACTCTGATAGTTACTAATTAGTATGTGCCACTTTGGTAGGTACTTAGCTTCTCTAAGCTCCATTTGTTCTTGTTTTTTAATCTGTAAAATAGAGACAAAAGTTCTGAGTTAGATGGAATTCAAAACACAAGACTGAAAAGAATTAAAGAAATTGTTTTAGTATGTACAACTGAAAAGTCCGCAGGCAATCTGGGCTTCAGATATAGCTTGATCCAGGGACTCAAACGATCTCTTTTTTCAGCTTTCAACTTTTCTTTCTTCTGTATTAACCTCATTCTCAGGCAGGTTTTTCCCCTCCTAGTGGCAAGCTGGCTGTTTGATGCTCTAGACCCACAAATATTACCCTTTCAGCAACTTTAATGAAGAAAAAGGTATTTCTCCCCTTCTAGTTCTCCCCTTCTCTGCCTAAAAAAAAAAAAAAAAAAAAAAGTCCTGCGATTGCCTCTTTCGGTTCATTGGTCATTATGTACACTTGAACCACTTGCCAAGCAGTGGGTTACTGCCCAGCCCTAGAGCCCGGAATGGGATCAGTCCCACCCAAGCTCTGAGGACTGACCATAGAGAAAGGATGAGTTTTTTTCCCAGATGAAAATAGTGGTACCAGTACCAGAGAAAGGGGGATGGATGCTGGGCAGGCAAAGCCAGCAGATGCCCACAGAATGGCAGTTCATTCCCCAGTCATCCTCATTAAAAAGAAAGTGGGAAGGGCAGGAACAAAAAAACTTATTACGAAGATCAAGTGCCAGCAACTCCTTATCTTGTCTGTCTTCACAGTTTGACAGTCTTTACACTATAGAAATTTGGTCACAGCTTGAATGTGACCTATAACCCACATTGCTTTAAGCTCTCAAGGCAGTAAGCCTTGTTGTTGTTATTATTATTCTCTCAAGGTTTTGGTATTTTTCTTCTGTATTCTAGGGTGTGTCTCTTGCCTGCAGATAATCCAGACAGTGATTGCTGACGTGGGCACATGAGGCTGGGAAGAGCAGGGCCCGCAGCTACTCCTGACATACAAAGAGGGCTCCTTCAGGGGGCAGAGGTGTGGGGCCTTTCACCTGGGGCTGCTGGGAGCCACATGAGACTGGCTAGTCCCTCAGAGAATCCAGGGAGGGGATTCTGGGATTTCCTGGGAGCCACGTGACTTTCCATGTTCCTCAGAGAGGTTTGGGAGATTTTACTCCTCCTTTCCTGGGCCAGGGGCCTGCCCTCATTCCTCCTCTTGGTTCCCATTCCAGGGCTTACATTTCTGTAAATCCCTCTTCTCTACACAGCGGTGTGTTCCTCTGTGGATGAGTCACACGAGTCACCCCTTGTGAGTGGGGTGGCAGAGGGACACACAGGCGGGTGAGTGTCTTCCAACACTGGATGGTGTCTGTTAACGGATGCATGTTGGACGGCCACACGGATGAAGTCCCTGAGGCTCTGGGAGACGGCAGGATTTACCTTAGGACAAAGAGCCCAACAGAATTGGAAGGAACTTATGACAACATGGGGAAGATTGTTCCCGTGAAATGTTGCACAGAAACTTATTACAAGGATATCAGTTGGAGAAAGAGGTGAGCTCTATTTGGTGATGGTAGTGGGTTCTGTGTCCTTCCTTCTAGGCTGGGCTGTGGTGAGTAAGGAGGCCCGTGAGAGAACTAAGACAATTTTAGATGAATTGCTCAAAATATGAGACTAAGAGAAAAGGAGGCAGGACATAGAAGGGGCAGGAGCTAATTAGGTTGTGGTAGGTGAGCGTCTAGATAATTTCACCCTGGAGTCCCAAGTTGCTGGGCCTGGGAGCCAAGCAGGGAAAACACTTCCTCCTTTAGCAATTAGGCGGAATGTGGGGGGGGGGGGGAATGCTTCTTAGCCTTGGGCCAGAGTGAGAAGCAGGAAGCAAGGAAGCTTTGCTCTGAGGATGACGGTTTGGGGTAGAGGAAGCAGAGACCACCCAGGAGGGCAGCCTTTCCTGTCCCTAGGCGGGAGACCCAGGAGACTGCATAGAATCAGACCTTCGAACACCTCTGTTTCCTTCATCTGTGCTCCAGCTTCGCGCTGTACTGGAGCCAGCTGTGTGAGGACAGGCGTGGGAGGGTAGGTGATGAAGTGACAGAGACGATGCAGGGCCAGAGGGGAAAGCCCAGACCTCAGGACTGAGGTCTTCAGCAGAGAAATCTCTTCTTCCTCATGCTGGGGAGGTGGTTGCTAGGCATGGACTGGAGACCCGAATTACAGGATGACCCCCGGAAGTCCTTTTAGCCCTCTGGGGGATGTTCAGCCTGCTTCTGGGCTCAGGCGAGGTTTGGGCCCTGTTTTCCTGCCCTGCAGGAGGACCACTCTGAGGTCATCCCCCGCCCTCCATCCCTGCCCCTACACACACTTCTAAATCCTGGAGCACCCCAGGCTCCGGCCCAACCTAAAGAAACTATTTGTTCTCTTGAGCTTTATTCTGATTCCATAGCACAGAAGGAAAAAAAGTCCAAAACAAAAAGTAAAACCATTTTAAACAACTGGTGGTTTTGTTTTGGTTATTTTTGGAAGGGTTTATGTTGGGGGGGAAGGTGTGGAGGGGGGACTTCTTCATCCCTGCAAAATCTAAATCAATGAAAATTTAAAACAGGCTCCCAAGAGGACACTGAAAAATCTCAACCCAGGATAAACTGAAAGCTACATTTTCATCCCCCAAAATGAGGGCTTTCTGATGGAGCTGTTGGCAGCTCCGCTCCACAGCCTGGCCCTAGGCTGCAACATTGTTTATTTGAAGATGAGGACGCAGCTGGGGTGGCCCCTCTTGGGGGCTGCGGTCCCCACAGCACAGAGCCCTCCCTGTCTCCTGCTAGTGAGGCCCGCCCTCCCACAGAGCCCTTGCTCTGGGCCCCACTGCTGCGGGGCTCTCGCTGCACATCAGTCCTGGGCATCTGCCATCATCTCCCTTTGCCTTTGAAGGAAGGTGCTGCTGCTTTCCTCCTGCCTCTCTTCAGGAGGGAGGGCCGGGAGGACCAGGGGATTCTTTCTGCCTGCACAGGAGGGGGTACGGCTGTGGGCAGGAAAGGGAGGAAGCCCACTGGAGGCTGCAATGAAAGGTGAAGCCACAGGAGGCGCCCTGGGACCTGTCTGCTGCACCCCATGCCTCTTAACCGCGTGGTGGTGGTCTGCAGGCTGACAGCTCAGCTCCTCGATGGTGCTAGGGTCTGGAGAGAAAACCATGCTTGGCTGTGAGAATGGCAGAGCATGGGTGGGCCCCGGGCAGGGTGCTTGTGGTGAGTGGGGAAAGGGACAGGGGTAGTCGGAGTACTGCCTGGGAGCACTGGCCTTGCAACAAGACAGAAGTGGATTTGAGTCTTGGCGCCAAGACTTACTGGCTCTGCGACAGCAGCTTGAGTTCTCGGAGACCAATTTCTTGATTTTTAGTACAGTGATAATCATGTTTCCTGTAGATAAAGGCGCAGGACCCCTCTTGCCCCACCCCACTCCATCACCCACAATGTCAATTTGAAACTGATGCCTTAGACTCAGACCATAAACCATGGTTTATGAAAACCCCAGTCCCTCTCCAGAGTGGGCTTATGTTCTGTGGACTCCTTGGCTCCAGCTTCCAATTGGCATCACAGCCCACACTCAGAACTCAGGGGGCTTTCAGCTCTATAAAATCCACACTAAGCGAGCACTTTGTAAGTTTGGTATAACTTACATGCGATCTGGGACACTGAACAAGCAGCTTCTTGTCTTTTTTCTAGTTCCTTCTCCTCATACCTCTTCACTCTTGTCCTCCAAGATTGCTCAGCGTTCGAAAGTTTTCTCCCTCTATTTGCAGATTTGTCTGCTCCACTCCCTGCTCCCCCTATTGCAAACCCAAACGTTTTTTAAAAAAGATTTTATTTATTTATTTGACAGAGAGAAATCACAATTAGGCAGAGAGGCAGGCAGAGAGAGAGGGAAAAGCAGGCTCCTTGCCAAGCAGAGAGCCCGATGCAGGGCTGGATTCCAGGACCCCAGGACTCTGAGATCATGACCTGAGCTGAAGGCAGAAGTTTAACCCACTGAGCCACCCAGGCGCCCCAGAAACCCAAACTTTTTAAAAAAGATTTTATTTATTTGGGGGGGGGCAGAGGAGGAGGGAGAGGGACAGGCACTTCTCGCTGAGCTTGGGGCCTAATGCAGGGCTTGATCCCAGGACCCTGAGATCGGGATCTGAGTGGAAGCTTAACTGACTGAGCCACCCAGGTGCCCCCACAAACCCACACTTTTAAGATTATTCAACAGATCGAAATGTCTTTGAAAGCAGTAGAACAGCAAATCACCAGTCTACCCTGAAAGACAGCTTATTTCATAGCATTTTTATGAGTTCTAAGTAAAGAGACACAGTTACTGTTATCTGTACCCATTGGAAAACATCAAGTGAGTTCATCTGAGAATCCAAGAAAAGATACTCACACATTGGTGGAACAAAGAGCAAGCATCAGGGTCCACATATCCTGCTTTATTTTCACAGGGATTTCTAAGTCTCATGGACACTCAAGGGAACTCTGTCAGGACAGACTCTGTCACCCATTTACATAGATAGAGTGACTTTCCCAGATTCACTTACTGGGAAGTGACAAGGGTAGAACTGAAACCCCAGATGGGTTGGGACCTGCCGGTGTTAGCCAGTATCTAATTCCCTTGTTTGCCAAAATTTCTCCTTGTAATTAATTGTTAGCCGGGGAGTGTGACCCCAGAAGAAAGGCACTACTTCCCAGCGTCCCTTGCAGATAGATGTGATTGTTTGAGGCAATTCTGTTCCTTGGGATCCAGGAACCTTCCTTAAAGTCAGTCAGTGCCCCCTCTTTACTCCCCTCGTCCTTACCCCTACCTCTGTCCTGCCACTGGTCATGTGGCTGTGGCCTGTGTGGCCAGGGATGATGGAGCTGTGAGCTGGAAGGAGCCTGGCCTCCCCAGGAGTCTGCAGAGTCGCCTTACTAGCGGTCTGGGACTGGTTTGCTCGGCATTTTTATGGGCGAAAGAACACTGTTGAAGCCACCGCTGCTCTGGGTTGTGTTTCTCGTAGCTAAGCCCCATCCCCTCCCTGGGAGTAAATTTGCCGGCTCGGAGCCCAACCCTGCCCCATCACGGGCAGCCAGCAGGGGTAGGGGACCACTGAGGGGAGCCTGGGGGCACTGTGCACTGAGGACAAGGACACTGAAGCAAGGCCTCCAAGCATTCTGGGTGGTGTCCTGAATGTGCCCACACTCTGCCCACTGGCCAGCCTCCACAGAGTTTATCAGGAAGCAGACAGCCCGCCACTTACAGAGTGTGAGGTCGGTCTTGAGCGCTCCCCTCTCCACCATCTCTGGCCCTCTCGACCCTGCCAGTGCACACTGTGGAGCCGGTCTGGACCTCCCCCAGCCCCTAAATTCAAGAGGCTACTACCCCCACAGACTCACTTTCTCCTTGCTCCTACCCAAACCTGCCTGGGGAAAGGGTCTCCCGGCCTATTATTCTCACAGAGGCCAGAATTACAGCCTACAAACCCTGTCAGTGAGAGGTCATGCGTTTGGAGGATACGAAAGTATCTCAGGGCAACTTCCCTGCTGTGTCTAAACCTTTTACTGAGAAACCACACCGAGAGTGAACCACACTCTCTGCAGTGACATGGGCTTCCTGGCCAGAGGGCTAGGGTTTATGAGGCAGGAGGATTTGGTAAAAGGAGCCCAGGCTTTGGCAGCAGCAGCCCTGCGTCTCAGATTCTGGAGGTTGGGTGTTGAGAAGCCTCAGGTTCTTTGCAGCAGGTGGGACTTCTGGAAGCAGAAACACAGAGATGGAACTTGGGGTCCGGGATGTTTATTGTGGACCAAAACACGTGCGACCTGGAAGGCAGAAGTAATAGAACTGGACAGGGGAGAGGGTGATCAGCAACCCCCGTGGGAGGTTCTGGAGCCTATGCTGCCCATCAGAGCTGCCCAGTCCTGGGTCGGAAGGCCTGGGCCTTTGTGTCCCCGCCACTTTCAGCTGTTGTACGTGGGCTGCCCAGAAAGGAAAGGGCATGCCCTTAGATGAAGCAACTCTCTGTAACAAGGCACGCTGGGAAGGAGCTGGAAGTCCTTCCCGGAAGTGGTGTCTGGGCAGTGCACCTCCTGCTCCACCACAATCTTCATCTGCGAAATGGGGCTAATAACAGTAGAGTTCCGCAGGGCCAAAGCTGGATCATGGGTGCGTGCACAGCCTTTGTAAACGGACAGCTGCTGTCTCGGTGGGCTCTAGGCACGCCTCCTGCCGGGCACCCCTGGATGTAGACGAGGGCTCTCCCTGGCGGAGCCTCCCTCGGAGAAGCGACTGGGAGAAGTATCTGATAGGATACTCTCTGAGAAGGTCAGCGTGGGAAATCCAGAACCCTCCAAGTTGAGCGCTGGGAAGCCCATCCTTTTGTCGTCTCTGCTGCTCCACATTAAATGGCAGTCTGGGTTCAGAGCACCATGGCTTCTGATTAGGACCAGTGACATTAAATATGGAGAAGTCAGGAAAAAAGAATGTTAAAGAAAGCTGGGTTTCACTCCATTTGATGATCTCTGAATATACTGAAGGCTTGCATCTCCCCATTCTCAAGCCTTGCATAAAAAGGCCCCAGTTTTCCACTTGGTGTCAGGAACCAAGAGGCATTTCAGGTCAGAGTCTGAGGTGGGGTAGAGGATGAGAATGACGACCCGGACGACAGCCACAGGGCCGACTCCCAGGGAGTCAACCCTCTTGGTGGTCACGTGTTTGTCTGGTCCTCTCGCCTATTGGCTGTGGGCTTGGCCATGTGACTTGTTTTGGTCAATGGGACGTCAGCAAATGTAACACAGCCAAGAAGCTTAGTAAGTGCTTGAGCACTGGGAGTTCCTGAGGTTTGGACTGCCTGCGCTCTTCGAGGATGAAAGCAGGAGGGGCTGGGGTAGGGTGGGTGAGGAGAGTGGGGAGTCGGGGCGGGGGGGCGGGTAAGGAGAGGTCCTGCCCTCCCAGGCAGCCCTCCCACCAAATGGAGCCCTGAAGAAGTCTGTAGAGCCTCCCAGATGTCCCACAGGATCAGGAGGAATAATAAATTACTGTTATTATAATTTTTAATTGACATTAAATTCACACAACATAAAATTAACCCTTTTAAAGAGTGCAATTCAGTGGCATCTCGTATATTCAGTGTTGTGCAATCACCACCCCTTTCTAGTTCCAAAGCCCCAAAAGCATCACCCCAAAAGCAAACCCTGTCCCCATCAAGCCCTCCGTGCCCCTTCCCCACCTCCCTCTAGCTCCTGGCAACCACCAATCTGCTTTCTGTCTCTATGGAGACAGACCTTTCCTGACTGGCTTCTTTCATTTAGCATAATGTATTCACCCGTGCGGTGGCAGGTACCAGGACTTCATTTCATTCCCACAAACAGTTGTAAGAAACGCCGATGTTCACAGCGGCAGGGTTCGCAGTAGCCCAAAGGTGAAAACAGCCCAAATGTCTATCAGCCACTGAAGGGATAAAGAGAATCTGGTATATACATACAACAGAATATAATTCAGCCAGAGTTACTGTTATTCAGCTGTAAATGACTGTTATTTTAAGCCATTAGGTTTGGGGAAGGTAACAGAAAACGGAGAGAGTTTTTCAGGTAACTGCGGTGATAAGGGCTGTCAATTCCTACACGGATTCCGTGCCATGGACCGCAAGAAGCACTCTTCGTGCATTGATTTTTGCAAGGAACCCTCCCTTTCGGTATTACTGTCGACCCCATTCTACCAGTGGGGAAACTGAGAGATTAAATAAGTTGCCCAATTTAACCCAAATGATTTGATTCCAGAGCTCATGCTTTAGCTACTTATTGCACACAAGCCAGCCCCAAACAAGAGGCCTGCTCCGGTGGCTGGAAGGGCAGGAGCCCACAGCAGTCTGTGGTTTTGCTGTGAAAGAGGGGCGCCTGGGTGGCTCAGTCAGCAAAGGGTGTGCCTTCCACTCAGGTCACGATCTGGGGTCCTGGGATCCAGTCCCTCATCTGGCTGCTTGCCCAGATGGGGAGCTACTGCTTCTCCCTCTGCCTGCTATTCCCCCTGCTCTCTCTCTCTAGTAAATAAATAAATAAATAACCTTGAAGGGGAAAAAAAAAGAAAAGAAATACCACTCTCCATTTTCTATACAATTCCTAATGAATATCACTGGGAGAAATGATCAACAGAAATTAAAGTTGATAGTGTTTAAAATCTGCTACAATGTGGAACTCCAGTCTGTGAAGCCTGGTTTGGGAACAACCAAACTTTGTAGAAATAAGGTCTGCAACACAAATGTTCAAGGGCAGAAGTTACAATTCTAATATTTGATATAAACAAATCACCCTGATCAATGGCCAAAGCTTTATTATAAAATTTGCATGGGAAAGAAGCAATCCCGATGAAAAATAACTTCTGTAAAATTCAATACCAGTAAAGGTGGAAAGAATTGTAAAGACTTTAACTGGGCTATTTAAAAAAATTGATTAAGGAATTAAGTTGACTTAATGGAGTTTGTTCAAGAAAGTAGCTTCGATACAAAAATGTGTCCATGATGAATTAATTGTGGTTTAAATGGTCGTACTCTTAGGAGTCCAAATATTCTCAGGAACGAACCTCTTCCTGAGTCAAAACATCTTTTATTTTTGAGTATGGTTGGCACATGATGTTTAAACATTTTTTATATTTATTAATGATTCTTTGAAAAGTGTAAAATGCTGTTAAGGTGCCCCTCAATAAAGCTATTTTTAAAGAAAATATTAAATAAAATAAAATGATGTTAGGGTGCGAATGCACATCATTGTGGGAGGCCAAGACCAATTTCTAAGGCCCTTCGGAAAGTAAGTACATCGGTCTTTAGTGAGGCCACCAGATACTGGGGTTACTTACAACGCAAAGTGAGGTGGTAAAGACTTCCCAGGGAGTCAGGAATTCACCCCAGTGCAGGGGCAGTTTAAGCTCTGAGGTCCCTCTTGAGACATGGGTTCTGGGCAGCGAGGGGAGAGGAGGGGCACAGAGAGAAGCCACTTGAGTAACCCCGTGGCCCAATGTTTAGGGAAGGTAGTATGAATTATCCATAGGAGGGAGCCTCAGTCCTTGAAAGAGAAGAAAGATCAGCAACTCTCTGGGGTGGGGTCATCTCAGGTAACCATGGAACCTGGAACAGCAGAAGTGTGAACCCAGCAACAATATCCACCTACGAGGCACCATATGGGAGCAGAAGTTACTTGGGATTCACCAGAAGAAGATTTGGGCTGGCTGGGGTAGTGCGGGGACGTGGGAAGCAGTGCAGGGCTGTTTATCCTAGAGTCCTTACATCTAGGCCTACAAGCTTTTCAGGTTTCATAAAAATATTTATCCGCTATAAATATAGCCAGAATATTTCAAGGCTAAAAGAATAAATGAAGAAATGTAGGTAAAATGTAACATTAGGTCATCTAATAATGGATTATGTATAGTTCTCATATAGTTATAATAAATACGAAGTTTGGATCATACAAAAAATTATTTTTATACACTCAAATTTATGAAAATGAAACATCCTTTCAAAAAGTTACAGCAAAATTAACATATAATATAAATAACAATATTATATATAAAAATTATATATGTGAGTCACTTTCTCCTCTTTCTTTATCTAGCTCTCCATGAAAACTGTGGGCATGTTTTAATGTATCTTACATGATTTAGGAGGAGTCTAGGGCTGACAAAGGTCTTCATATGACATCAGGGGGGTGGAGGCATGACTTGAAGGTGAGGTAAAGGTTGTTAGCCTGTTCACAAAATTGAGTGCGGTCTGGAGCCAGTGACCTTGTTAATTAGCCCCAGAGCTTGATTCTTCTCGAGGTTGGTAACAAGAAACAAGGAAACAAGAACTGTACACAATAGTCTCAGAATTTAAGCAGAAAAAATGACCAGGTAGACAGGAAGCACATAGATCTAGGTTTAAGTCTAAGAATGTAGGTTGTGGGGGGCGCCTGGGTGGCTCAGTGGGTTAAACCTCTGCCTTCAGCTCGGGTCATGATCCCAAGGTCCTGGGATTGAGCCCTGCATCAGGTTCTCTGCTCAGCAGGGAGCCTGCCTCTCTGCCTACTTGTGATCTCTCTCTGTCAAATAAGTAAATAAATAAACATCTTTAAAACAAAAAACAAAACAAGAATGTAGATTGTGGTTCAATGATGTACTAGGTGCCAAGTGGGGTTAAAAATAATCCCAAACCACAGCTTGGGATCCTCATGGGAATGGAGCCCTTTGGAGCTGTGCAATATGGTAGCCGCACCACATCCCTTATATTCACAGAAACTTGGAGAGCAGGTTAGAACGGTAGAGATTGATCACCCTGCATTCCATTCGTTGGACTCCTAATCAAGACACAATGGATGCTTAGTCGTCACAAGGAACCAGAAAAAGGTACTCTCTACAGAGAGGAAAGCCCCCAGGCTAACCCCTGAACAAACCAGCACATCTAATTCCTTCCTGGGAGGACTGAGGAGTGGAGGCTTGGGGGTAACTCAGCTCTCTCTCTCTCTCTCTCTTTTTCTGTCTCTCTGTCTCTCTCTCTCTGTTCCTAGAGAAGCTGAACAGGTCTGGGCAGCCGGCCGTGGGCTGAGCAGACAGATTGAAATGCAGGGAGCACTAATTTGTTAGGAATCCCTGAAGCCCCTAGTGTCACCGGCCATTACTTACTTCCTAGAATCTTTCTTTCCAGCGGACATTCATGAACACATCCATAAACTTCAGGCCTTTGTTTTTTAAGGGGAGAGAACGTAAGTCAAGGGCTGTTGCAGTGGATCCGGGATCCTCGAGCACCACACACTGTCCCTGTGTCCCTGTGCCCACTGTTCATCTCGCTGAATGCCAGCAGGGTGGTCTCTGCAGAGAAAACCATTAACAAGGGCAACTTCCCTTTTGGAGAGAACTTGAAAGCTCTCCCGATTCCCAGCCTCGGTGTGAATTCCCTTGAAAGAGGAACCTCTCCTTTTGGTGCTTTAGAAACCAAACAGGTAATGGAAACACTTCCCTGGGGGCTGTTAAGCAATGGACCCTTTGCGAACACCACCCTTCCCAAAATCAAGGCAAGCCTGGATGGGATGCATTTGGCCAGTGTGTTCTTAGGAGTAATGCTGCAGCCACTCATAGGGCACTGGTGGGAATTTGAATAAAAGGTCTTCATCCTCTTTATTTTTTACCCGATAACCATTCCTGCCCATTCTAACCTTTCCCACCCCTCTGCCTCTGTTCCTCCTGATTTAGAATCCTAGAATATCACGTCTGACAAGAACATAAAATTGCCTTATCTTACCTCTTAGATTGTTTTCCTCCCTGGGAAAACAAGCCCCTGGAAGGGTGAACAAAATAGCCAATAGTTATTCAGTTTAGCATCACAGCTGTGGCTAATTTGGGCCCCTTGAAGGCAGGGCCATTCCCAAAAGGACTCGGGATTGGTGTCCTTTTTTCACTCAGTGAAACTGGGTGAAGACCGTTTGATGACATACTCCAGTGACCCCCCCCAGACTCCTCTGTGGAAATGTGACCATGAGCTCTACACTGACACCTCGGATACAGATCGACTAAGGCCAAGCTCCAGTGGACACACGATCCTTGCTTTGTGAACCAAACATCATGCTGAAAGTTGTCTCTCGCAATTTTTTTGGTTAACAGCTACATTTTACGGACACAAAGACACCTGCCAGGTTTAAGGAAATACAAAGGAATCCTTTTGCAAAGTAAGTTAACATTTCTTCCTTTTTTTCAGTTAGTGTTTAACTTGCCTTTATGATAAATCTAGATTTTCACAGTTCATGAGAATCTCTATATTTGGATATTTTCTTAGATATGAATCAAGTAACCTCTCTGTGTCTTTGTTTTCTCACCAATAACAGAATCGGGATGTTCCTCAGCATCCCCTGACAGGACAGCTGTGAGGTTTTAACTTGCTAGGCTCTCAAGGAGATATTAGTCCTGCCTTAGTACAGTATTGACAGCAGCTTCCAATTTCTCCGCAGCCTCGGGCCGAAGTTAGCTGAAATGCTTCTCTTCTGCAGCAATGAGGCTGGGTTGGGGTGTGTGAGAGGGCCTGGCTAGTAATTCTCATGGTAGAGAAACTACTCACGGTTAAAAGAAGCCCAAACAGAGGGTGTGCCCATCCCAGTTCAACTTGATTTGTGTCTGGAGCATCTACTATGTACCAGGGCTGTATTGTGCCCAAGGAATGGAGAGCTCGGTGGTCAGTCCTTGCCATCATGGGGTGGGATGGGGGAGCAAAAAAAAAGCGCCCTGAGGGAGCGCCCCTGTCACAGTCCTGCCTGGAGACAATAAAGAGAAACTCTCTACCTTCTTTGGTCCATCCATGGGGACAGAGCAGTTTTCCAGCCAGTATATCTTTGTTGTATTAAGGTGGGCCCCATGGAGTTAGTCAAACACAGCTTGAAGAGTAGGGGAGGCAAGAGACACATAGAGGAGGTGTGGGAAGTCACAATGACTCGAAGCTGGCACGTCGTCACGCTGACATCAACATCCTCCTTTGGAAGAGTTCTGATCAAGCCTTCACTTTGCAGAGAAACACCTTCCCCGATTTCCTCCAGCACTTGAAGCTGCAAGTTCCGAAGGTGAACTCGGGCCTTCACAGCCCTCCCTTTGGCCCCGGCGACATCAGTGACCATGATGAATTGCACCTGGCCATGGCAACAGTCTCATTTTTTTAGAAAAGCCAATCTGGACCACTTACCATGCTTAAAAGGAGCATTGACAGATAAGCAGCCTTCAGGATGCCATTTCCAAAAATCCATCTCTAACGAGGCATAGCTAACAATATGTGTATGGTGATTATTTATTCCAACAGCCCGTCCCAAGGTGCTGGAATCAGTTGCATGTGAAATTTACTTTGACAAACCATCCCTGATTAGATAAGCCTTCCGCTGGGCCCCAAACCAAGGAGCTTCCATTATTGACAGAAGCTTCTGGTCAACTCTTTCCGCAAATGGCAGAATATAGATTGAAGCCATTGTCAGGTCATCGGGCACACACCATTTCCTGGGACTACAATCAGAGAAAAAAAGGTGTCAAAAGTGGGAAGTGTAGGAGGCTGGGAGATGCAGGGCCAAACACTTCCCCAGGGAGAAGCCGGTTGCTGCTTCTATGAGAGAACAAAAAAAGGGGGATGTGTGGGGAAGTACAGAAATTCAGGTGGCAGTGGGCATGGTTCCAGGCTTTCTGAGAACCCTCAGCTCAGGGCTTATCTCCCAGCATATGCCCAGTTTCCCCAGTTTCAACAGGTAGGAAATCATACCCACCCTGGAAATTCTGAAACCTCAGGCTGCTTGTGGTTTATCTGACTTTATCTGTTGTGCTTAAGAAAGCCACATGTGGGTTGGGGCGTAATGGGCTCAGTTTCATAGTATGTCAAAAAACGTGACACAAAAATGTATCATTTATCCAGGAAAGAGGGCCTGGAGCAAGTGGGTGGTTTACTTTGATTCAAGATAGTAGAGTCTTTCTTAAAAGAACTCGTTGCTATCTTATAATCGGAATCTGTTAGGATTAGGGCCAGCTGCTAGAAACCAACAACAGAAATAAAAGTGACTTCAGTCACATAGAGGTTTATTTTCTTTGGCATAAAATGAGACCAGATACCTAGAGTTCGTCTACAGGCCTCCAGCTTCCATAGCCCAAGATGGCTTCTGGAGCACCAGCCATTACATCTGTGTTCTGAGAAGGAGAATGAAGGGAGAAGCAAAAAAGAATGCTTCCCGATAGGATCCATTTTACTTAAAGGAGCCACACACAATGACTTCATTTACTTTTATTGGCCAGCCTTAGTTGCAAGGGAAACTGAGGTATGTATTGTTTTAGCTGGGCACATCGCTGCTTAGAATATATGGGGCAGGCAATAGGTAGGCTCCTTCATATCCCCCTTTTAGGGGTAGCTTCTGTAGCTTGGGTGAAAAGCATATTGCTTTATCCCCTAGACATAACCACATTTGGCTCCTGGCTCCATTGCCTTTTAGCCACGTGACAGTGAATAATTCATTTTGATTTCTTGAATCTGTTTCTTTAACCATAAAAATGAAGATACGAATCCTATCTGATGGGGGTGTTGTAAGAAGTCGATGAGACAGTTCATGTAAAGCACTCAGCCCAGTGCCTGACATTTGAACAGCAGGTGTTCGATAAATGTTAGTGCCCTTTCTCTTTCCTGTGAGTTAAATGTATTATTTACCTGCATGGAGGCTTCACCACCAGCTCCTTGACATGGGCCCGGAGGGCACATCCCCTAGCAGAATGCCCAAGAGGGTGGCAATCAAATTTTCATCATTGGAACTATGGGGGCAACAGCAATGGTAATTGTGCTAGGTGCTGTACACGCATCATCTCATTTAACCCCTGCTATGTCAGATGCCATGTGTCCTCCACCTAGATCCCTGGGCCTTCCGCCATAATGCTGCTGCCAACGGTTTACACATGTGACTCTCAGCAAAGGTTGCCTGGAGATCCTTTGCCCACAGTGCAGAGTCCCTGGAGTTTACCTCCCTTTGTGGCCCTCAGCCCCTGAGCAACAAATGCGGGTGCACAAAAGCCCAGTTTGCTTGTGAGCAGGACAAACCAATGTACAAACATCCTCCCACGTGCCCGAGAGGATCAGGCTGGGAAACCATCTCTTATTTTGACACTTCCCGGTCCCTGCCTGCTTCCTCAACTAAATAAATCACCGGTACAGGAGTCCTCCTCTCTTTTTCTCCTTCTGGGAAGTCTGACCTCAAATACACCCCAAAATCCATGAGGCAGACCTATTAGGAAACCCCTTCCCATTTTGCAGAAGGGAAAATCGAAGTTTAGGCAGATCAAATAATTTGCCTGAGGTCACACAACTAGGAAGGTTTTAGAATTGTGATTTGAACCCAGGTCTTCCTGGCAGCACCCTGAGATCTTCCCTTCCAGCTGCATATCGTCGAATGGCCCAGAACCTGCAGGGGTAGGTACCAAGGATTCTGGCAAGTTAAATTCCTTAGCCAATTTGCTGGTAAGGAAGGGGCTCATTTCCATGAGAACAGCTAAGTTAAATTCTCAGTGAAGGGTCAACCAGGGCGTCCTGAAACCCTGACTCTTTAAAAAACAAAACGAAACAAACAAAAAAACCTTTTAAAAAAGATTTTATTTATGGGATGCCTGGGTAGCTGGGTAGCTCAGTGGGTTAAGTGTCTGCCTTCGGTTCAGGTCATGATCCCACAGTCCTGGTATTGAGTCCCATGTCAGGCTCCCTGCTCAGTGGGGAGTCTGCTTCTCCTCTCCTCTGCCTGCCACTCCCCCTGCTTCTCTACTATCTCTCTGACTAGTGAAATAAAAAACAAAACAAACAAACAAACAAAACCCTTAAAAAAAAAAGATTTTATTTATTTGACAGAGAGAGAGAAAACACAAGCAGCAGAAGGGGCAGAGGAAGAAGGAGAAGCAGGCTCCCCGATGAGCAGGGAGCCCAACACAGAGCTCGGGATCATGACCTCAGCCGAAGGCAGACACTTAACCTCTTAACCTACTGAGACACCCAGCACCCACCCCCGCCAACCCTGACTCTTCCGGCTGAAGTTTGGTCCTCTTCAGTTTGGGAAGGGAGAGGTGGAGCTGCTGGAGAAAACACGGTGGGCCATCTGCCTGGCCAGCCGGAGTAGCCAAGTGCAGGCTGGCTATGGGAGGTGCACGAAGGCCATGGCACTCATACCGCTCAGCCAGTCCCCGCCACATCCTGTCTCTGGGCCCGAAGCTTGGCTCGCCAGCATCCATTCTGCCCAGAAAATTGGGCTCACTTCTCACTCTATTGTTTCCAAGCCATTTTGGCTTCATCCCTGAAAGAGCAACACCCTAGGCCTTCCCGTTGCCAAAGAGCTTCGAAAGTCATTCCTTTCCTTCCCTTTAGCTGAAAAAGACGGTCAACACCATTTCCATTGAGGGAGATGGGGAAATAGTTAAATTAGCCGTAATAACTCAACAATGATAAAAAGTCCTACTTGTCTGAGAATAAAGATAAAGGTGGGGGGCAGAAGGGAAGAACGCCAAACAAACCACACACGCCACACAGCCTGGTTTGTGATTTTGCCTAGAAATAAACTTTCTTTAAAAGCTTTTTATAAAAATAAGTTGAACTTTAACAATACCAGCTACCGGGTACTTCTTAAAGAATAAATGAAATAAACTTCTTGCACGTGAAAATTTTCCAACAAAACTGCCTGGTTGTTAACATTAAATTTTTTCCACTTAATCTTTGTAGCACAATCAAAAAAAAAAAAAAAAAAAGGAGTAATTTTTAAAAAATATTTAAGGGTTTTATCACGTCCTCCAAGTGCCACTTGAAAATCTTTCCTCTTCAAATTGTGTTCTTCGAAGCAACACTAACTTTGCTTTTCTCTCTTAATTTGGTTATTGGCTACCTCTGCCTTGCTCCTGGGTCAGCGACTTAGTTGACTGAATTTAGAACTCTTCAACATCACTTCCATTGACCTCATGAAATCCCTCATTTTTTTGCATGATCTGCAATTTCGTTTTGCCATCCATTCGCACTGGGTTTGCAAATATGGCCAGATATTGCGGAGATCAGACCATTCGGAAAGGGCAGCCTTTTGCTTTTGGTGGAAAGGAGTATTAACAAATTGTAAGGAGGTCTGGACCGACGCCTGATATCATACGTACTATACACTTAGGTAGTGAATGTTTTTATGCTCTAAAACCTTTTGCTTTGATTTCAGGCACTTGCATATGACTCTTCCAGTAACAGGGCCCTCCCTATGTGCCTGTACAGGGTTTCAACATTTATGAAGCATTTTAACATTTCATGTGACCTTCAGAGAGGCCAGGTGAGGAATATCATTTTCTGGATGACCTGAGAGCCAGAAAGATTAAGTGACTTATCTAAGGTCCCATGAGGGCTTGAGAAGCAGAGCTAGGGCTGGCCCCCAAGTCTGTATTTTTTTCATGCTACCTTTTCCTGGGAGTTTCTGGAATTTCTTCGCCTAGGTGGCCAGCGAAGAGACCTTGCATGGAGGCCTGGAATGCATGGACCTCCTGAGTCTCTCTTGGTCCCGTCTGCTTAGCCAGGAGGCCTATGGAAGACAGAATCTGATTGGCACCCTTCCTCAGATCTAGTTCCAAATCCAGGTTACAGAGCCTTCATGAGTGAAGCACATTTCTAAACTTCGCCCAAACCACAGTGAGCTCCTCTGCTTGCAGAAGATTTGCTGTGGGCAGGAAACTCTATCTCTCTGGTCCAGAACTACCATTTGGCTCACCTTGGCAACATCATTTCAATTAGGGTCAACAGCCCTCTTAATTATGCATTAATCCTTAAGCAACGAGGTAAAGGTTCATTCATCAGAATTTTATCTCCTCCATATACCAGTAAGAGTCCCTGTGGTCTCCTCCACTCAAATTATCAACAAGAATAAATCCAAGAGCTCAATATGACTGCAGAGCCATCCATTCATCAGGGCTCATTTTATTAGTCTCCTGCAGCTTGGAGCTGCCAGGAAGTAGGCCGTCCGCTGCCTGCGAAGGCTGAAATGCTGAAATGGTACCAGGAGCCACGCAGGCTCGGTGGCCGGTGGGCTCCAAGGCCCTGCCAGGGAGGGACCAGGTGGTCCCGGAGAGATGCCAAGGGGGAAGAAGCCAGTCTCTTTCTCTAATCACCTCTAACAAGCAACCATACCTCCTCCCATTTCTTTGCAAGGATGCCACAAGAGAGGTCAAGGACTCCCAAGAAGCAACTAGTTTCTCTCTCTTCCTCTAGAGCACTGGCTCCCACGTGCTGGCCTTGGACCTGGGAGCACAGAGGGGTTAGTGCAGTCAGTTGGAACAGCCATGAGTGTGTCCAGCTCTGTACATACGCACCACAAGGTTTTTTTTTTTTTTTAATGTTTCCAGATGCCTCTGGGATGAAGACAATAAAAATTCACTTAAGAGCTATGGGATTTACGGTAATTGCGTCAATGGCCTTTTGGGGGGCATCATCTCAACCTCCAATGACTTTTTTTCCCCTGAGAATGAAGTTCCTTCTTCCAGTAGAAACTGGCTCTGGTCCTGTGTTGGTACAACTGAGCCCTCTTCTTCCCCGTCACAGCTAACTGGACACGAGGCTGCCGTCTTGCCTTTTGCTTAGCTGACCGGAGTCTCCCTTTTAGAATTTGCAGCTGTGATGCAAAAATCGTCTTTGGGTGCAGGTGACTGGCCAGAGGTGCGATGTAACTGGGAGCCATGGAGGTGGCGGTGTCTTCTTGGGTGAGGCAGGGAGAGCGCGCGTGTGGAGTTGGGGGAAGAGCTGCGCACGTTTGGAGAGGAACACAAACCCAGGGAGTCCTGCTGGGACCCTGACCACCCTCCAGCTTCTGCTGTTGGCCTCGGAGAGGTGTGGAGGCTCTGGCTACCTCAGGGATCCTTCCTTAAGTACATTAAAACTGCTTAAGGTGACTTCAACTGAAGAAACTTTGACAAAATAGTGACTTCTGGATATTATATAGATACTAAATATATAGATACCAAATAAAACACTATGTGGGGATTTTGACATATTATAAAGTTTCTTTACTTCAAAAGAATGTTTTAGAAGGATGGTGTTCTCTGGTTTTCCCTGAAAGTCTGCAGAAGGAGATGTATCACTCACAGGGCACATCCCATGGAAAGCGCTTCAGCTCGGTACCCTTGGCAGAACTCATGCCCAACAAGGGCCTCCAACTATTTTCTTTATTATCCACAGACTTTTGACCAGTACTCACAATGGCCAGGTCCAGAAGCACCTTCCAGAAATCTCTTCTATATCCAGAACGCATACCATTTGAGCATGTTCCCCTCAGCTTGAAGATCTTTGCAGCCCCCATGTACTCCCCTGCTTGTAGGACCAAGGAGAGCATGTGCTGGGGTGGGCTGTGGGGGTGAGGTGGTCTCACAAGCATCACCTGGAGAACACATTGAGTTACAAACTCCCAGGCCCCATCCCTGACCCACTGACTGGAAGCTCCGGGGAGGAATGAGAGGAACTGCATCTTTAACACGTGCCCAGGTCGTTCCCATCATCACTGATCTGTGGGAGTTATAAATCTCTCTCTCTAAGTGGACAGACCATAGGTCTGAGGATATGTCCTAGGTGCAGAAAGTCATATCATGCATTTTAACTTTCAGGGGCATCCAATCACATGCCTTCTCCCTCCCTAACCGCACCGAGATTTTCATTTTGTTTTCTTCTTCCCCACAAAACCCTTCTGCTTCTGGGAACCTCACTCCCAGGTCGAGGGGCCAATCACTACACTCCATTTCCTGGTTCAAGTGTGGGCACATGACCCACGCTGGCCTCATCAAGGGGGAATGTCAGGATTGTTGCTTAGAAGGGATGGTATGTTATAAAGATATAAGGACTAGAGCCACAGTAGCTATTTTGCCACCCTGAGGGAAATAGCTTTCAGATGACTCTAAGTAGAAAAGATAAAAGAACCCAAGTCCTTACTGGCATTATTAAGGTTCCAAACCTCAACTTACCTCTGCATTTTCTATTTGTGCAGGTCACAGGTCCTCAGCTCCACCCCCTTCAATCTCCCAGTGCTTTGTTCTTGCTTCTTACATCCTACTCAGTTGTGTCTGAGACTCCTCCATCCCTAGACCTTGCATTCCCGCTCAAAGGATCTTTATTGTTTTAGTTACTTAGTTGGGTATTTGGAACTTGCAGCAAAGGGTCCTACCAGGTGTATTTCACAAGGTCTTCTAAGAAACAGAAGTTTATTTCATGTGTTGGTGCAAATGGGTCAAGACCTGAAACCCTCCACTGCTTTCTAAACAAGAGGGAGTGGATTTAAATTTCAGCAAGAGGGATTTGGGTTAGGAAGAAGGAAAACTTTTTTCTTCTCACGAAGTCTGTGAGGTATTTAAAACGATCATCCAGGGAGGTTTTCAGAGCTTCCTATTGTGCAGATTAAAGAAAAAAAGTGAATTTTCTGGTGTAATTTCAATGTTGTCCTGCAGAGCAGTAGATGGATAGATTAATTATCCTCACTTAGGAGCTCTTCTGTTCCATGATTTCATAAAGCCATCCAAACTTTATTCTGGACGAGTTTTCCTGATTTCACTTATGAAATCCATCATCCCAGCTCTCCTAGGGCTCCTCAGATGACACTTCGCAAACATTCCCAGGGGCAGGCCCGCCCAGATCCCTCTCCTAGGCTGCTGGGGGATGAAAGAGTCCCTTCTCTCCCTCGTCGTGACCGACCAGATGTGCCACTTGGCCAGCCAGGAATATTTTTATTGCGAAGTATGTTGTTTCCACTGACGACAGTCCCAAAACCGTTAAGACAGAAACAGAAAAGAGGATCATATTCTGGCTTGTTTGATTTTCTGAAGTGGACTTGGTGAGACAGAGGTTATTCCAGGCCCTTAAATCTCTCCCACTAAGATGTCCCACCACATCCCTAATCTGCCCATTGATACACTGAATATGGCAGTGGTCTAGTGGAGATGACTTTGTAAGGAAAAAGACCTTTCTTCTTCCTTCCTTCCTTTCTTCCTCTATTTCTTTCTCTCTTTTTCCCTCTCTTTCTTTCTTTCTTCCTCCTCTCTCCCTCCCTCCTTCCCTTTTTCTCTTTTTCGTTCTTTCTTCCCTCCCTCCCACCCATGTTCGTTCCTTCCTTCCTTCTCTCTTTTTCTTTTTCTTTTCCTTTCCTTTCCTTTCCTTTCCTTTCCTTCCCTTCCCTTCCCTTCCCTTCCCTTTCTCTTTCCCTTTCTTTCTTTCTTTCTTTCTTTCTTTCTTTCTTTCTTTCTTTCTTTCTTTCTTTTTTCTATACAAAGTGCAGGAAGGACCAGAGAGCTGTTAGCATGCTGGGGAGACAGCACCAGAGGGCTGAGCCCCAAGGTCTTCCACTCCTCTGTTACTGTTCACATATCACACAAGGCACTGGGCAGTTGGAATTAGAACCAGACGCTGTCTCTGACGCTAACAGACTCACAGCCTGGGAATGGAGTCCCCAGACACCGCTGAGGACATGAGAACCTGAGCAGAGCACTGGGGAAGGGTGAGGCCCAAGCTCAGGCTCCCGAGGCCATCTTGCTTGGCTCCTAGCAAACACTTATCGAAAGAGGCCTGAGAATAACTCTTGCCCGGAAGTTAAAGCGATGGCCTCTCAGGCCTGACTGCTGTTTTTTTTTTTTTTTTTTTTTTTTACCTTAAGCCAGTCACTAAATTTTCCTGAGTTTGTTTCCTCAACAGCCAAGCCGAGCATATAAAGCTACCTCACAGAGTATGTGAAAGTACTTCAATCAACCCTGTCGTGTCCCCGCAGGTGAGCCACCCATCGAGGCTGGCAGGGAACAGAATCAAGATGTGTCATCCGCCGCAAGAGTGTAGGCAGAGGTGATGTGTGGAGGGAGGCACCGAACTCGGGGAGAGCTCCAGCGCTTCTCTGTGAGGCCCACGCCGAGGGCCCCGTGTCAGGAAGAGGGACTGTTGGGGGGCTGTCCTTTCAGCTTAAGTTGGCAGAAAATGCAGGCTCTCCTAGATGATGGGGTCAACCATTTCTAGGGATGGGAGTCAAAAATCAAAATTCCACTCCCACATCCAGGCTAAAGAAAAAACTCAAGCTGTCTGCTTGGTGGTGTTTTTTTTCCACTCTCTGAAAGCTCAGTAATATTTGACAAGCCAGGCTGCATCACCATGGAGACCCGGACCTGCTGGTGCTTCCTCACGCGGGGCAAGGTAAGCTTGGAGCATGCCCGACTCCATGGGCCAATTTCAGATGTCATGACAGCCTCGATTTCTTACCTCCTCTCTTCCTTTCACATTTTTGAGGGGCCCTATTCACTAGTGTACACAATTCCTTTCATTCCCTAATTTGCCCCTCCATTGTTCCCAGGGAAGGAAAAGGATGAATTTTATACAGAGATATACATGCAGGTAAAGTCCTTGGACAAGGATGTTGGTAGCTAGAAGAGTGTGAGAAGAGGCCCCAAAGTACTCAGTGATTGGAAACCCAGGAACACCCCCACTTAGGCTGTCAGCGCCCCCCCGCAGTCCCCCCAGAATAAGAAGGGAGCAGAATGGCTGCTGTGAACATGTTGATCTCGTCACAGTTCTCCCCAGGACTGGTACTGTTAATGGTGCCTGAGATTTGTGGCAGCTGCACATCTTCTGTCAGAAGACTTGGTGGGGGGGAGGGGGGGCGCTAATATCTTGGTATTCAAAATGGGGAAAAAATGTAAATCTGGGGAAATACTGGGTTTCATCACCTAAATTCTGGAATAGATTATTTGGTAGAGATTTGCAAGTACCTTTCAAAAGAAAATAGTGCTCATGACTTACAAGCTAAGGCTCAGTTAGGAATTTATACCAGTAACTCATCGCTTTCTGGGCTTTGTGCAAGTGAGACAATGAATAAACATTTGTTAAGTAAAGGAAGGCAGGTTTGAAGTGATGTACAGTAATAAAAATATATCGGAAGTGGATAATTAGAGATGAGAAAGAAGAATATTGGAGGAATAAAACAAAAAAGATTAAAAAGAAAGAAAGAAAGAAAGAAAGAAAGAAAGAAAGAAAGAAAGAAAGAAAAAACAAATAAATATTTTAGTATCTAGTTGATTGAAAGACTGCAAATGAACCTGAGTTTTAGCTCAAAGAGTCCGGGAAACTTTATTATTCTCTCAATGTTTGGTAAAAAGAAAGAAAGGAAAGCAGGGAGGGAGGGTGGAAGGCAAGGGAAGGTACGATAAAGGGAAGGGGGGAAAGGAAACGGACTTGGACCCAAATAGATTTAATTATTCCCCCCCCCCCGGCATTAAGTTCTACATGAAGTTTACTGCATGAAAATTGTGTTTTACAAGGAACCCCAAGCAACACAATGTGTTTCAAAAGACACAGAAACATCCTTCAAATAGATCCTTTAATGCTGATTCTCTATAAAGGCTGAGGACTTCGTATTGAATCATTACTCAGTTAAGACATTTTTTTTTTGCAGGGAACTGTTAAAATATAGGCCAAATAAATTTGTTTAGAGATCCTAAAGGAAATACATAAAATGGGTCCTTCGGTGCCATTCTCTCAAGTCTTAGACGTAAAGATGGAGGTCCACATTGCATAACACTAACAGATGCCATATTCTGTGCCTGTGATGAGGGAAGAGCTAAATGCTTTAGATACCAGACATATGGAAGCAAATTTGATATTATGTTCCAGACTCTTGGGAATTTGATAGAAATTCTCACTCAGAGAAGCACTGTGGTATAGAAAATAATACAGTGCAAATAGACTGGGGTTTCAAAACTTGGCTCAAAATTACCGTGACCACCTTAGCTAAGCTACTTAAATTTTCTCCAGCCTCAGGATTCTATTTGCCAAAATGTGGATAATATGCTTTACTTTGAAGATTGAGGGACATAGATTAGACGACATAGTGTATAAGTTTCAGCTACAAGTAGCAAAAATAAATAAATAAATAAATAAATAAATAAATAAATAAAAATCCAAATAACAACGGCTTAAATAAAGTAGAAGTTTATTTCTTGCTTGGGTTCTAGACCAAGGATGAAGATCCTTGTAGCTTGCTGCTTTACATGAGTGGCTCCCATTCCTCGGATAACCTCATAGTCCAAAATGGCTGCTGGAGCTCCAGCATCACTTTTATATTCCAGCCTGCAGGTAAGAAGAAGAAAGAGAGTAGAGCACACCAATTCCTTTAAAAAAATTTTTTTTCATTTATATACCTTTGGCCAGAATTTTATCACATGGTCTTACCTAACTTCAAGGGAAATTGAGAAATGCCATCTTTATTTAGAGCAACCCAGTTCCAGATTTAACAAAAAATATATAGGGCACCCAGTTAAATTTGAGTTTTGGATAAATAATGAATATTTTGTTTTCCTTTAGAAGGAGAGAGAGTGTCGGTGTGTGTGTGAGCAGTGGGTGGGGAGGGGCGAGGGAGAGGGAGAGAGAGAGTATTAAGCAGGTTCCATGCCCAGTGCAAAGCCCAGTTACAGGGCTCGATCTCAGATCCTGAAATCATGACCTGAGCTCAAATCAAGAATCGGATGCTTAACTGACTGACTCACCCAGATGCCTCATAAGTATGTCCTAGGCAAAATTTGAGACATACCTTTAATAAGACATTTTTCATTGTTTATCCAGAATTCAAATTTAACAGAGAGTCCTATAATTTATCCGGCACTCTAGCCCGGTTAAAGATCAAGAGTCTCATTAATAAGGTGGGCAGGGCAGGGTGGAATGAGAACCAGGGCACAGTCGGCCATTGGCCACAGGGGTGTGTATGAAAGTGCGTTTCACAGAGTGGGCCTCCAGCAAATGTTGGTTCTCTCTCTCCTTCCCTGTGAGGCAAGGTCAGAAAGCAGTCACAAGGGTAAATTCTAGAAGAGCCAAATTAGTTTCTGAAATAGAACTTAGAGGCTTGTCTAAGCATTTGTACCTGGGTCAGACCTGAGAGATCTGTGCTCAATGCATGAGGGAGACCATTTTGGCCTGAAAATTCACAAAGCACTGCCCCTTTTAGTCACAAAAAAAACCTTGGTCTCATCTCCGCAGAAGGTCCATTTCTGAGCACATCTATGAGCTCCTGGACCCACCAACTGAGGTAGCTGCAGAGGACAGAGGAGCAGCCTGGGGGTGGGGAGAGAGGTGGGGGGGTGGGGCGGCTATAGTCTGTGGCTTACGGGCCTGCGCTCCACTGCAAGTGTTTCATTTCATGATAGCGGACGTGAGGTTGTTCTGTCTGACTGTCATTAATCAAATGTTTCAGCTTCCTCTCAAGGCCACTTTGAACTCCTGATCACAAAGCCATGTCATCAGTATAATGGAGGGAGCCTCTGGACTCTGTGGCCGAGAGAGTATGAGTTCGTTTCAGTGAACAGTGGAAGTATATTATCTGGGTTTAAGGTAAAATAAAGTGGAGATAGGACCGGGTTTTGTTCTGCAGCATTTAGAATTAGAATTTGTCTTGTCAAAAGACTGCAATATTGTGTTAATGGGCTTTGGCGGAGAATTATGTGCCTGTAACCTAGGGATGTTGTGAATGGCCGATTCTCTCCCTCCTTCCGATTTCCGATTGGCACTAGCCTCTGAATTGGCTCTCGCTGTCCCTCTCCTCACCCTTCCCGTAAATCCATTCTTCAGGGAGAAGTAAGAGTGATTGTAGAACCTATCTCAGGGCAAACTCTACCTGATCCCACTGGTGGCTTCCTGTGGCTACACTAAATCCCCTACCAACCTGAGGAGGTCCTCCCAAGTCTGACTTTCTTTTTATTCTTTGGCCACACCGTAGTGGGTTCAATGGTGGCCCCCAAAAGGTATGTCCTCATACTAGTCCCTGGAACCTGTGGATGTTACCTTCTATGGCCAAATATGTGATTAAGTGAAGAATCCTGACAGGAGAAACGTATCCTGCACTATCCAGGTGGGCCTGAAATGCAATCACTTATATCCTTAGGGGACAGAGACACAGAGAACAATAGGAGGAGGCGATGTGACCACAGAGGTAAGAAGGGAAGTGATGCAGCCACCAGCCAAAGAACGCTGGGGCCACCAGAAGCTGGGAGACACAATGGTTGGATTCTCCCATTCTTCCCTCAGAGGAAGTATGGTCCTACCCACTTGATTTTGGACTTTTGGCTTCCAGAGCCACGGTAGAATACATTTCTGATGCCTCAAACCACCGAGTTTGTGGTAATTTGCTCTCGTAGCCACTGGAAATGAAGATACCTGGCATGACTATTGTCAATCTACTGGTTCTTGGCTTAAATGCCATCTCCTCAGATGCACCTGATGACCTCATTTCAGGATGGTTTGTTGATGCCTCATTTATTCTGTGGGTGTTTCCAGAAGGAGGGAATGATCAAGGAATTGCCTACTACAATGAGAAGTAAGATGATTATTCAGACCTGAGGAAATGAGGCACAGGGAGGGTAAATAAGTTGTCCATTGTGGCGCATTCAGCTGTTGGGAGTGGGGACGGTATCCGTGCCATCAGACTCCGGAGCTGTGCCCTCTCTCTCACCACACTGCAGCGCCCCTACACCGTGAAAGGATACTGCTAAATGGCTGTGGGAGCAGCACAGGATATATTCTTTGTCCCCCAACCTACCTTCAGAATTGCAGAGACGCTTGCCGCATTTTATTCCTCTTCCCTCCCTCTCCAGCAGTGTCATCCCTCCTGTTGAGCTTGTTCCCAGGGGCAGAGGAAGCAGAAATGGGAAAAGGATCCCTTGCTTTCACCCACCTGAAATTGCCATTCTAAAGGATGAAGATAGCAAGACGGGGCCAATGGCCATTAAACCATCAAAACCGATGGTCTGTAAGGTGCATAATTGGACATGGACTTACACCCTGGTCTGCTATTTAACAGTGGTGATTAAATGTGAGTTATCGACATGTTTGATCTGTGTATTTTCCTCTTTGCTTCAGCAGCTCACCCTAATTATTCCTGGAGAAACAATATCCCTGATCTGGGTTCCTCATAGATAACTGGCAGGGTCATTGTTTCCATTTTGGCATTCATGGGTCAGAGTTAAGAGATGTTTTGCAGATAGAGAGCTCAGAAGAATGGTAAGTTGGGTTCATCTATGCCTAGAATGTGTATATTTTTGTGAGGCAAGGGACAACAAGATGGCCTCGGGAGCGGATCAACATCAACATTTAAAAGAACAAGTTACAGGTATGCAGAGCCATCCCATAATCTTCCCCGACCATTACTTTTCATGAGAGGACACAGATCTTAGTGATTAGAAGCTTTGTGACAAATTAAATATGGCCACAACTCCTTTGCCTCTCTTCCTTTTTTAAGAGATGAGATCCAGTCTCTCTCTAAATCTGGGCTGGCCATAGTGTCTTGCTTAACTAATAAAATAGAGTGAAAAAAATGATGCTCTGGGGTTTTTGAAGTTAAGTCATAAGGAGTTGTAGTTTCTGCCTCAGGCGCTTAGAACGCTCACTCTTAGAATGCTTCCTTTTGGAAGCATGTTCCATGCTGTGTGAAACCTGGGTTATAGGTAGGTACTCTAATCAAGCTCCCAGCCCACAGCCAGAATCAGCTGCCAGCTATGTGGGCGACCCATCTCAAACAGCCATGCAGCCAAGCCAGCAGACATTTGCAGCCCTAGCTGACATATGACGGCAGTTGCATGAGAAACTCCAATTGAGAACCACCCAGCTGAGCTCAGTCAACCCATAAAGCCACAAGATGTAATAAATTGTGGTTTAAAGCCCCTAAGCTTTGGGTGATTGACTCTGCAGCCATAGATAATTAGAGCAGAATTTGGTACCTGGAAGAGGCACGCTGCCGTGATAAAAACTGAAATCATAGGGTATTGGCTTTGGGACCAAGCAGGAAATTGTGATTGGAGGCTGGAAAAAGGCATTCCAGCCTCATTTTGTAATGATGGATAATTTGATACACTGTTGCCTGTGGTAATGTGAAAAACGGGAATATACCTATGAAATGGCAGATTTGGCTAAGGAGACAGCCAGGCAGGATATTGAAAGTGCCTACTGGTTTCTTTTAAGCTGGTATGAGAAGGTGTGGGTAGAGAGAGATGAGCCCCAGATGGTTTCATTTCAAGTGAACTTAAATGCAAGAAGAAGCAGACTTGCTGAGTTTAGGGATAAAGCTGTTTCTCATCCCCAGCCTCTCTAGTTGGGAAAAGTTAAGACATGGTGCGAGGATAGTGATCATCTCAAAGGTATGGCTGTAGGGTACTTGTTAAGCTTTAGATAGTTCTAAGACAATGGCTCGTAGACCCTCTCAACTTGCCAGAAAATTTTTGAAGAAATATGAGGGATTGTTCTGTAACACCGGACTCTCAGCCCAAGGCAGACAAGGGGCCTATCTCAGAGACAGAAAGATCTAAAAGCACATCACACTGATGTTCACTGGATCCTCATTTGTTTGTCCTTTGTTCAAGCAGAGTTTTGCCATTCGTTTATTCATATAGGCATTTGCTCATTCAACAAGTATTCATTGCATAGTTCTATGGACCAGACTCTGCTATGTTCTGGAGACCCATGAGGCATAAGAGATAGTCCCTTCCCTAGGGCCTCATAAACCAGTGGGGGAGACAGACCAGAAACAGGAAGCATGACCGGAGGGAGGGTCCCGCAGTAAAGGGGAGTTGGGAGTGCCAAGGAAGGGCCCGAATCCTGGCATCAAATCTGCTCCACCTCGTGACAGAGTTCTAGAAGAAGCAGCGAGAGGAGCATGAGCTGTGTTCTGGAATGAAGGACAGATTGAGAGCTGAAAAAATACAAGCTGCAGGCAGAGTCCCTAAACAGACCAGAGGCAAAAGAGGACATGCCCCCACTGGCCTCCTAAAGGCCATTGACTGGCTGCCTCTGAGGCTCAACTCCTGGAATCTGGTGAGTCTATTCCAAGCCTCCCATGGGGCCTACAGAAGAGGGAGCATCTCTCATGGGCACGGATATAAAGCAAAGCATCTCAGCTATGTCTTCGTTTTGGCTCCAAAGATGACTTCTGTGTGGGCGAAACTTTCTCTTCTTGCATTCTATTACTTTTTTAATTGTTCATGATCTAAAACATTAAAAGAAGAAGTTAAATAAATTTCCACAGAGTTCAAAATGGCAGACTGCGATCAGAGCCAATGTCCTTTTCCTTCCAGCTTTGGCTTATCTACAAGAGGATCTGATAGTTGGCGAAGTTATGCCCCCACCCCCATCTTCTCCTTCTTCCAGATCCCCTAGTTCCCACGCATTGAATTGCTCATCAACTTCAGCTATGGTCAAAGTCTAAGACCCGGGGTGAAGTCTGCCCTAGACACTCTTTGGGTCTTGGCTGAGAGACTTGACCTGCATCCCTATTTGGAAGTTGAATGCCCACGTGGAATAAGGACTCAAGATGACACCTCTGTCAGTGATGGGACTGAGCTCTCTCCCAACTGATTTTCTAGCTTGAGTCAGGAACTGATTTTCCCCTGGAGTAGTAACACAATGTGGGCCAGCAGCCATGGCCAAGTACGATCTGGGTGTAACGTTCATCAGAACCAGTTGGTGAGGGTCCTAGTTTTGGTCTGAGAGCTCCTGGAGGACAGGAACCGGGCCCTCTTTCCCCATTTTCCAGCCCCTAGCAAGCTCTCTGGCTTGTGGCAGGGGCTCAGTAGTGTTTGCGGAATTCCTCCTGGGTATTACCCAGGCAGACAACAGCCCTTAGAGTCATTGTATGATGCTATGATGAGGAGGGATTCTTTTACAGCTGAAGAATAAACATGATAATGGTGATAAAAGAAATGCATACCATTTATTGAGCCCTAAGTCTTTGTCAGGTGCTAGGACAAGCACTCTATAGGCATTAATTGCGACTCAGAACCTCTGGTGTGTAAATATCATCACCCTCATTTTACAGATGAGTAAATGGAATCTCAGCTTTGAGAAAATTGGTAACCATCCAGTTGATTGGGGTGGTTGATTTTGAAGACTTTGACTCTTATCCATGACATTTTGTTATACCTGAGCTAAGACTACTGGAAAGCCCATCTCTGTCGAGTACCCCGGTTCCATGGCATAAACCTGATAGAGAACTTGAAGATCTGATCACCTTTGTCTAGGGTATATCTCCAAATCTCTCCCTATCAAGGTTTGGGAATCAGGAACCAGGCTTTACACAGTGGGAGGTTGGGTTTGGGTGACCAAGCAACGAAAAGATAAATGCCATCCAAATTCCCACTTAAAATAAGCAAAACAGCCCTAGGGCTCAAATGGCCAAAGCACAGGACTGAGGGATTTGGGAGGTTTGTTTATTTCAGTCTGTATTTGACCTTGCACTACACTCTCCGAGCAACTCCCAGGGAATATGGGAACCTTTCCCCTGTCTCGGGAACATTTTCATACACCCCAAAACTGCACAGATGAGAAAAATTAAGATGTACTCTCCAGCTCGCCTTGCTGTATTATTGAAAACAATTACTGTATGATTTTGCTTTCACATAGCCATGGAAACGCTGCTGAAAGGATTTAATACAATTTATTGTGTGAAGCTTAAGAAGAAATCTGTTTCCCCAGTGCTAGGAAACAAAGCAAGCCCATTCCTCCCCACTTCCGGACAAGGTGTGAGAGATGCAAATTGTGGGCCGGTGGGTGACCTCACACAGCAGGCAACTGAGCTTTCTGGGAGAGCGTTCTGGAGATAAGTGGACCTGCTTCCTTTAGATGTATCGGAAAACAAAGCCAGTGCCAGAGGAATGCTAATCTCCTTTGATGTGCCCAGAGCTGATTTATTGTTTCAGCAAGGGAAGCTCAGCTCTGGGCGGTAGGACCACAAAGCTTTGCGGGGAAACACAACAGAGTAATATCCCCCACCAGGTTACCCCAGGAACCTCTCCATTTGCTGGCTATGCTTGCAGGTAGTACAGGACTCCGTGAAGGGATCCACGAAGGAGGGTAGCTTGACACGGGCAGTGGGGGGGGTGGGGGCTCTTGAGACGGGGGTGCTCACTTCAGAGCTTTGCTGATACGAAGGTTTGCTGCTGTTCTAGACACGGGTTGCTTATTACAAACCTGGCGGCATATTAGGGGCTTGGAGAAAGACCGATGCTTAAGCCCCAGATCTTTTTTATTACATTAGAGACCTTGGGAGGGGGGCATGGCTGGGCGGAGGTAGGGGCAGCCCTGGTATTTTTTAAAAAGCCCACCAGGTGACTGGAATGAGCTGCCAGGTTGCAGACCACTGCCCCAGGGTTGTTTGTTGTTGTTGTTATTGTTTTATTATTAAAGGTTTTATTTATTTATTTGAGAGAAATTTGAGCTTCCTCGGGCCCAACTCTTTTTATGCTTGTTTTCTGGTTTCCAGCAAGAGACGTAGTGCCTTGATGATCTCAAAGCCTCAAAAGTCCTGCTTTAGCCCTCAACTCCGGTCTCTGCAGTTCAGCTTTTTCTTGCTGGCTTCAGCGGATGGCAGGAAGAACATTAAATTGTGGCTGAAATTGGGATACCTGGGTAAAGTGCTTCCCTGTACTATTTTATGCCACTTCCTGTGTATCTGTAATAATTTCAAAACAAACCATTAAAGAGAACTGCAGCTGAAGACTTGGGTTCAAATTCCGGATTTGATTCTTATTAGGTTTCAGACTTTGGGACAGAATTTACCTTCCCTGGGCTTTTTCCTCTGGAAGATGAGGATAATGATATTTCTTTGTTGCTCAATCAAAGGAGATGATAGAAGTGTAATACCTGGATGTTAGCTGGGGTCTCTTAGCCCCTAAGGGCTGGATGAGATTATTCAAACCCTCTATCTACAGTTGCTGGACACTCTGACTACTTTCTCAAGCCCCAGGAGTTTCTGGGCAACTTACAGCCTTATGGTCACCTTAGGTCATGAGCTCCTGCTTCCCCCAAATTAGTCGGTTCAGGCATTGTTTTAACATACCACTTGGGTTGTTCAACCCAGATGGGCAACTCAGTCACCTCTCTTAACTTCTCAATCAAACCTCTCACAGAGGTGGTCTTGAATGGACTTTACTGAAGGTTTGGGAAGATGAAGGGAATTATGTTGCAGCTGCAGAAACGACTCATAGCACAATGTCTTACAATCCCACTTCTCAAGTTTTTTGGCCGCCTCCGTATTGGTCGGCCCTCACCTCCTCTGCTCCTGTCTTCCCTCCTATCTTTTCCCTCCCTACTTAGGTTTCTCTGCATTTCTAATGTGGCCCATTTAAGGATCTTGTTTATTTCCTTCATTCTTATCTTTTCTCCAGAGATCTTATTAAAATATTTCCTGAAACATCCAGCCCCTCCAAAGCTGGATGGAGCATCAGTAGGTCAACAAAACCCAGCCCCAACTCTAACCCATCAGGATGGTAACAACAATGCTTTCAGCTCAGGCTTACAGTCCACAGCCTCCTCCACCTTCTGCAACCTGTCAAACCCATGGTGGCCTGACGAGAAGGCCTCCCTGAGAATCATCTCCTTGCTCAGGGGGAGTTCATCAGCCTCCTGCCTTGCTGCCATGAATCATTAGAATAGACTTCCCCTCCATCTGTATGCTGGGTCCCGGTGTCCCCTCTTCCCTTGCACGAGCTGCTGAGGTCTTCAAAGGCAGGAGACACAGCCTTTCCATCACATGGTACAGTCCTGGTGCAGAGAATGCACTGGATAAATATTTGCTCAAAGTGGCAAGGAATGAATGAGGGTCACCAAACAACAGTGCCAAGTAAGCTAGTGTTATGCATTTTAATATCATGCAGAGCACAGAGTGGGCATTACCTTCTGCTCCTAATTCTTTTGTGATTGGTTAGCCACCAAGGTAGGACTAAAGCAGCTGCAGGGCAAGAGCCCGTGAGAGGGAAGCCATGTTGGCTGCCTTCACAGGGAGGGTTACGCGCAACTGTAAATAATAATATGCCATCACATTGTTGGAGCCATTGTCTAGAACTTATAAAATGCTTTGCTTAAATGTCCTATCAAAGATAAAGGATAGCACATGTTATCATCCCATGCCAGTAATTACCAGTTAGTCCATGATAGGGCAGAATTAAAATTCAGATCTTTAGGACTTTGGGCTCTGCTCTCACATACTTTCCCTTGGAATAATCCATTTCCAGAGAGAGAAGTTAATACTTCTCCTGGGCAGGGATGTCTCTTAGAAACAGAAGGCAGAGCTCAAGTTCCAGCAGCCCCGTCGTTCTTCTTCCTCTGGGGTCCTCTGAACCTGGCTGGTGTCCTATTCAGACTTCTCATCTTCCAGGTCAGTGCGGGCGCTGGGACAGAGGAGGATGGATGGAGGAGCTGCTGAGACACTTGTCAAACCTCTGTGCTCAAACTTACTCAGTGTTGTTGGATAGAGACAGCATGACATGTACTCATCTCTACTTCATAGACACTGGGTCCATGTGTACTTACTGAGTACCTTCTGTGTGCAGAGACACCGTTCCAGGTGCTAAGGATTCTGAGGTGAACAGGAAAGTCACAGTCCCTACCCCCAAAGGTCTAGTGGAGAAGATGGACATTTACTAAGTGACTAGAAATGTGCACATTGCTGTGAAGGAGACGGGCAGTACAAGTCAAGGGAATAATGGGAGAGGTGGTCGAGAGGAGGACAGGGTCACCATGTTCGGCTGTGCAAACTGTAGTCTTTGTGAATGGCGCCCCCTGAGGTGTCTGGTCAGTAGGGCAGTCAGCCTGAGAGGGAGGGAATAATAGGTCAACTGAAGAGGATGAAAAGCATTTGCCCAGTGAAGAAAGGAGGACTGACATGTGCAAAGGCCCTGAGACATAAAGAAGCCACACGTGCTCAAAGGACTGAAGGAAGATGAGTGACTAAAGCAGAGAGCGAGAAGGACAGTGTGGGGGGCCCTGTGCCTGTAGAAGGAAGGGGAGCCAGATCAGACCAGGCCTCACAGGCCACTGAGATGAATTTGAGTAGTATTCTGACTACAGTGGGAAAATGTTTTGAAGCTGGGAATGATATGACCTATGTCATTTGGGCTGCCACTGGGGGATGAGTTGGGGTGGGAGACAGCAAGACTGGCGGTGTAGACAGCACTCAGGTGTAGACAGCCCTGCCAGAATCAATTTACACACTAGATCTTGGCTTCCTTTCCCTTCTCATTTTTATGGTGACAAGCTTTGCAATTCTCGTAGCATTTTAAAACTCATTCTAGGGTCAGGATGAGCATTATCACTCCATTCCATACCTGAGGTAACTGAAGGTTAGAAGGAAAAAAAAATGGCTTTCCCAAGATCCAACAGCCAGTAACTCCTGGAGCGGCTTCTCCAGTCAAATCCAGGAACCTCACTAATCTCCCATTCTATCATGTTATGCGATGCAACAAAATTATATAGTTATTTACTTTTTTAAATACCAAGACATAATCTAAAATTTCCAAGTCATGATTACCAAGCAGAAACAGAAAAATACCAATGGAAGGCTGATATTTTCTGTGGGAACAGCCCAGCTCACCCAAACTTCAGATGAATTCAGAAGGCTGTATTTCATCAGAGTCGCAGAGGCCCTCTCTTCCCCTCATCTTTACTTACCCGAGTGTGGCCCACTGAAAAGGATCCAGCATGCTCTGCGTCTCAGAAGATATATTTTTGTTCATTAATCACCAAACGGAGGTTAAGACATAAACAAATCAACGCTGTTTAGACCGAATGAGGCAAACATTCCATTCAAAGACTTTTGTTTCCTCTGGGAACTTGAGCTACCTGAGCCGTAGCCACAAAAATATGTATTTTCTTCCCATTTTAAGGAAATGCCACCTCATTGCCAAACCTCGAGCCCAATATCCCAAGAGGAAGGAGATGTTTCAAGTATAGCAGGGAGGAAACGAAGATTCAAAAGCCCCTCAGTTCTCTTCCACTGGGAACGCCATCTGAGGCTGTCTGTGGGTAGTGTTTAATGTTCTGCAAATCTCCTATTGAAAAGAGATTTTTGTTACAATTACATTATACTGTTTTTCCCCAAGATCCTTCCTTGTCTAGGAGCCAACCTGCTCAAACCTTGAACAAATCGTTCCCAGACTGAGTTTCCAATGCCCTCGTTAAGAAGGAGGCAGGCTTGTGTGTATGTTGGGGGGGTGTTGGGGTGGTTCAGGCTTATCTTGCCCTTGTCCCTGACACTGGGGCACCCCAGATAAGTCGTGAGTTTGGGGTTTAAGGAAGATAGAATGCAATTGGCCCTCTTTGCTTTTTTTGGCTAGAGTTTTGTCAGAATTAATTCACTTGGATTTGTTATTTTGTTAAAATCTCTATGGAAATTACTAATCCAGAGCATTACAAGCATAGTCCCATGAAGGCATAAACTTTAGATGTGGGCCAATATGGCCTTGTGGGAAATGAAGAATGGTACACATGAAGAGGGGAGTTTTTCAGCAAGATTGGGTGTGGGGAGGGGTGGAAGGGACTAGAACCCGAGGCTGCCATGGTCCCAAGACCTGTTCAGTGGAAGAAGGTCTGGGTTTATAAGGATGAAAGGCCGCAAACACGCCCTCCTTGGCTTGGCTTCTCTGCCGCCATGACCCTACCCCTTTATCCCAGGGCCCCCATTCAGAGGTTGAAGGAAGGGTTGAGAGCAGCTTTTGTGTGGCTGTGTCGGCTGGTGTTGGATCTCAGTTCTGGGGAGGAAGGTCAGAGAGGAGCCCTGTCTGTGGTTGTCACATGGAGCAACAGGGCAGGGCACCTGGACAATTCCTCAGATCTCTACCCCTCCTGTCCCCACCTCTCCCCAGGACACATTTCCCCTCTCTCAGGGGCATTTGGCCCGTGTTTACCACCCCACTGACGGTAACCGGTGCACAAATTTGTATCCTGTAGGGTTCTTTGATGGCAAGTGACAGAAAGTGACTCTGATAGCTGAGGAGAGGACTTTTATCATGAGGTAGATCAGGCACACAGATAATTCTCAGGATGGTTTGAATAGTCTAGGAAACAGACTGGAGGCAGGGTGGCCCTGCAGGGCTTGACAGGGATGCCCGGGGAGTGACCATGTCCTCAGGATGCCAACTCCAGGCTGGAGGGACTGTCTCATGGCTCTCTGGGCCACTCACTCAAGACTCGGAAGTAGGGGAAAGCATCTATTTATGAGCTTAGACCTGCCTGGCCCCGGTGACATGGGAGCCACTGTGGGAGGCTCTGGGGAAAGGGGCTTCTGGTTTTTCTTATTCAGGGAGGCAGACACATGGATTTCCCATCTTGTTAAACCAAAACCAGAACTGAATCAGGGTGCTGAGCAGAGAGTGGAGGAGAACAAGGTTTTTCCATCTCTCCCCTGGTTCTGTGAGCTAGTCCAGGCAGGGGACCAGGTGAGGGTTTTCTCCTCTTTGTATCACCAGGGCAGAGCCTCTGTTTGATGCAAACCTCCCCAAAGAGCGAGCCGACCCGAAGGGCTTCCTGTCTGAGCCCAAACCTGGGTTTTTTGTTGCACGTTCCATTACGGGAAGGGAGGCGAGAGATGTTCACATGTTCCTGCTTCTGAGTGGCTGCTGGCCGTGAACATTCCTTTCTGCAGGAGCTTAGCAGACCAGGGCCAGAGGCCTCTAGGGAACCTGTGGAGAGTCTCTCCTGATTCCCCGGCTGTTGCCAATCCCAGCTATTCAGACAAATCTCCAGGAGCAATCAGAAGGCCTGCGTGAGTTGGCTGAGAACCTAAGGAGAGACAGCACGCACGCTTTGCCTCTCCCTGTGATGCCTTGCTGTTCCTGTGTCCCGCCCCCACCCCTCTGCCCCTCCCCCAGGCCAGGACCCCAGGGCTGCCTACATTCATTTCTGAAGCGATTAGAAAAAACACCCACACCTCATAAAGACGGTGCTTGAGTTAGAACTTTACCCCCGTTGAGACTCAGGTTTTAATGAGAAAAGCATAGGCCCTGTGATGTTGGGTAAGCCTCATCATCTCCCTGGGCTCCTGTTTCCTCTTTTCCAACGTGGGAGGGGCAGGGGGCTGGGCTCTCAGTGTCTGCGTTCTCAACAGCCCACCGCGCTAAGTGAGCAGCCCCGCTGCTTGGCTAGGACACACACGAGCCTCATTTATTTGGGGCTGCTCTCAGAATCTAGAGGCACAGCTGGTCTCCTAGGTGACTGCCGTGCAACACTGCGGTAATCTATTTCCTGTGCCTGTTTTCTCCTGCAAAGGGCTCTGGTAAGAGATCCCAGAGGCACCGCGGAGCAGGGAGAAGCCAGCATTTTAATATACATGGGGTGACATTTAGGGCCATGTCGGCATCTCCAAGCCAAGCCGGCAAGACTTAGAGCTCACAAGATGATGCCCTGGGCTCATACTTCGCTGAAAAACAAAATGGAAACCCACCAGGAATCCAAAATATTCTTCAACAGAAAAGGAGGGATGCTTGGGACAAGTCAGGTGTTGCGGGGTGGAGTGGGGTAGTGGAGAGATTCTTGCCAACCCTGGTCTTGGAGAGCCATGTATTAGGATCCCTCAAGATCCTGACATAAAGGAAAAGGTTTAACTTTGAGTGACCCAGCCCTCCCCAAACACCTCTGACCACAAAATAATTTCTGTTCATGGAATACTCACTCATTGCGGGAAACTGCGCGATCTGTCTGCACGTACGCTTTGGTCGAGGGAGTGCTCACTCCCATGTGTGCCAATCCCAGGGCCTCTCCAGCCTCCTCTTAGCTCTGGGACATGTAGGCAGCTTGTAAAGAAATGATTCAGTTGAGAAGTTGTTGACTATTCTTTGAGCACTCCCCATGGCTCAGGCACTGCGTTGAATATATGAAGGACAAATTTGTAAAAATACATGGTTTTCTTTTCTCAAGGAGCCTGTAGTCTGGTAAGAAGGGGACACGTGAAGAATGACATGAACTTGCCTTCAGTCTTGCTGCGGATGGACTTGTGTCCCCTGTTTGTGTCCTTCCCCCAGATTCATATGTTGAAATCCTGCCTCCCAATGTGATGGGATTAGGCAGTGAGCGGGGTGAGATGGGGTCGTGAGGAGGGAGCCCTCTGGAATGAGATTAATGCCCTTGTAGGAAGTCCTGGCTTCTCTCTGCTCTCTGCGGTGTGAGGACACAACCCGGAAGAGGGTCCTCAGCAGAACTCCACCCTGTTCGCCCCCTGGTCTCGGACTTTCAGCCTCAGGAACTGTGAGAAAATAAACGTCTGTTGCTTATAAGCTGCGCAGACTGTGGCACTTTGTCATGTGGCCCAGACTAAGACTCCCCCCGAATTCATATCTGGAAGTCCTATAGCCCCAGTGTGACTGTTTTTAGAGATAGAACCTACACAGAGGAAATTAAGGTTAAATGAGGGTGGGGCCCTAATTTGACAAGGACTGTCACCTCATGAAAAGAGGAAAAAAGGGAGGGCTCTGTCCACACAATATTGAGGAAAGGCTAGATGGGGAAGACACTGGGAGACGACAACCACCAGCAAACCAGGAAGAAGGACCTCACCAACCGAGTTCTGCTGGAACCTTGATCTTGGCCTTTCCAGCTTCCAGAATTTTGAGAAGATAAAGTTCTAGTGTGTAAGCCACCCCGTCTATGGTTCTTTTTGACAGTCCGAACTACATGCATGGATAGAAGCAGAGGATCCGAAGTCAAAAGCAGGCCACAGAGGGGTCAGAACCCACAGTCGGGGGAGCCGTGGCAGTTCCCGCCCTGGCCTAGCTCTCCTTCCTTAGCTAGGGGGCTCATTGTGGGCTCTCTGCACACTCTGGGAAGCCAGGTCACTACTCTGGGTCCCAGCTTCCTCATCGGATAAGTAGAGCTGACTCTCATTCTTTGTGATTATCTGGCCCTTTGATTCATTTCCTAGGATTGCCATTAACCAATCACCACAAGCTTGGTGGCTTAAGACAACAGAACTTTATTGTCTCACCGTTCTGGAAATCGAGGTGCCCCAGGCCATGTAGCCCCTGAGCCTCTGGGTAGAATCCTTCCTTGCCTTTCCCAGCACTGGGGACTGCAGACAATCCCTGGAATTCCTTGGTTGGTAGATGTGTCACTCCGATCATATCAAATGACCTTGCTCTCTGTGTGTGTAGCCATGGGTCTTCTAATCTCCCTGTCCTTAGCAGGACCCCACTCATTGAATTTAGGGCCCACCCTAATCCTAATGACCTTACCTGGCTTACATCTGCAAAGACCCTATTTCCAAAGAAGGTCACGTTCACAGGAACTGGCCATTAGAACTTCAACATATCTTTTTAGGTGATACAACTCAACAACTCAATAACTCACAGCCTTAGACACAATCAACCTGCTCAAGGCTTGTTGAATGACCCTTTCATAAGCCAAAAAAGACAGATCATAACTGGCCATATTCACAAACAACACGCAAACTTGAATGTGATATTCAGCTCCTGACTGGTCTCCTGTTGCAAGTCTTGTGCTCTGCCGTCCATTCTGTTCTGGGCTCTGAGGATTGTCATAAAATTCAAATCCAATCATGCCATATCCTTGTCCAAAATTCTTTGGGGCTTCGCCTTGCCTCTAGCATAAGCACTTTACTCCATTGTGGAACATTCCAGCCCTTCATGATCTGGTCCATGCTCAACCGAGCTCGGGCTCAGGTCCAACTCATTAGAGCATTGGGCCGTCAGAAGGTATAGTCAGGTGGCGAGGAGACAGTTATCGCTGCCAAAAGTTGGGCCTGTGGAGGATAAATGAGATGAGGACTGGGGGCTGATGGAGGCCGCCCCAGAACAGGGCAAAGAGGAAAGCAGTGACAGTGACTAGGCCATACCCCGAAGGTGGTGTGTAAGAGAAGAGGCTTGTCAGCCGGGCTCATGTGGTGCTGCCATCATGGCCAAGTCTGGAGTGTGGCTGGATTGGCGTTCCCACCGTTGATCTAAGACAACCACCTCACCATAGGCATTCGGATAAGGAGGTGCCCTGCCCCCTTCCTCCTCTCTAGGCTGGAAGGTGAGTACCTGGAGGACATATCAGACGGAGTGAGGTGAGGAAGCGGCCCTGACCCACCCCTGCCCCTGCCCCTAAATCCTGGAAGTTGCAGATCCAGTCAGTCAGCCCCAGAGGGCTAGCAGGAGAAGAACCAGTCCTGTCTACGAGGAAACCAAGGCCCAACGAGGTTGAGTTCACCTTCAGTTCTGAGGAAAACTAATTGTGCATCGTTCCGGCTTCTGAGAAAATGTTTTGCAGATCTTAGCTCTTAGGATTTCAAACAGAGAGAAGGCCCTGGACAAAACTGCTGGCATGAGGAGGGTGCTCTGCTAAAGCCGGCAATGCAACTGTTGCCCTGAGCGTCTGTCTGTCTGTCTGTCTGCTTGTCTGTAGGGACTGTGCAGGGCTCATTGGCGAGGAAGGAACGAGTGAGTGATGAATGAGTGAAGTTAATAAACTGAATGAAACCCCTATTTCATATTCCAGGAGTAAGGGGAGACTTGGAGGGTACGTTTAGCTAAAATAGTTGGGATGCTGAAGAAAGGTGGTGATAAACCTGGGATCTGGAATACCGCCTTTGAGATGGGGGTTGTGTTACACTTGGGTTTGTGAGGCCAGGTGTGAGAATGGTCTGACACCTGTAACGTAAGCTTGACCAAGGATGCAGGGTGTGGACAGCGGGGTTGTATCTGGTTCCCAGGGAGCCCTCTGCAGCCTGAATTCCATGGTGACTGGCGACAACAGAATGCACAGTCCTCCACTGGCTGTTTGTGCTTCTCCTGTGTTCCTTATGTCCAGCTCCTTATGTGTTTTGGAGTCGGTTTTTAAGAGATCCAGGTTACGTGGAAGAAAGTGTTCATGTGAGCCAGCTCTGTGGGAATAATAAAAAAGAACCAGCAGGAGCCCGGCTTCATGAGGCAAAATCTGAACCAAAAAAGCAGTGCGAGTCCTATATTGCTGGAATTCAGCAAAGCATCGTGCTTCGAGCTTCAGAGGGACATTTTCTCAATCCCAGAAGAAGAAGTTATTCCCCAGCAGTTATCTCTGGAAGAGAAGCACTCTTCTTCTGTTGGAAATGGTTTCTCAGGCTCCGCTGGATAAAGAAGACAGGTGAGCTGTTGTGTCCCCAGTATTTCAGAGTCTGGCACATAGCCGCTGCGCGATGAAGGTGTGGGTAGAACAGGACCGAATCTGGGGTCCCATGGGAGAAAAGAGCTCACGCATACAGGTCGCAGCTCATGGGAGCTCACGGAGCTGACAGAATTCAGGGAGAGGATGAGGAAAAAGCAAATGAGATGGGGAATGAGTAGCTCACCGGGGAAGGAAAGCCCAGGGAGTGTGGTGTTCCGGACGTCAGGTAAAGACAGTGTGACAGAGAGAGCATGGTGGGGGCAGGGTGGGGGGCATGCTCTAGAAAGGGTCGGGCCGGGCCAGGACTGAGCAGGGCCTGGCTTTGAGACTCAGGTGTCATCTGGAAACTGTTTCCGTGGGATGGTGGGAGAGAAGTGAGGACAGAGTGCCTTCAGGAATGTATGAGAAGAGAGGAATTGAAGACAGCAGGACGCTTTGAAGAATTTTGCTATAGAGGGAGCAGAGCCATGGGGCTGCACGGAGAGATGTGAGGTAAAGGGAGTTTTCTACGGGAGGAATTATATTTGTGTGCTAGCGGGAAAGTTCCAGTAAAGAGTCAAACGTGAGCAACGCAGGAGAGAGGGAGGACAGCTGCTAGGGCACGTGGCCTTGAGTGGGTGAGAGGGGCGCCCTCGGGGTGGGGTGGCAGCCGCAGGAGGGCTGGCAGGTGCGGGGAGGCGAGGCCCAGCGACTGGTGGCCCGGGCAGCGGGGGACTTGCGGGGAGGGCAGAACGGGCCATTGCTTCTCGGACTGTCTCCACACTCTCAGTGGTCCCGGAAGCTGTGAGGGAGGAGAGGGGGGAGGTGTTTGAGGAGGTGAGTGTGAAAGATGCACCTGTGAGATGAATGGTGTCGAGTGTCCAGGGAAATGATCCCAGCCCCGGCTCTGGGAAGTTTTAGCAAAGCGTCAGCGCCAGAGCAGGATGGCAGGAGAAGAACTGGAGGCCGAGTGGAGCCTGAAAGACCCCATTCCCCAGTCCAGGTCTGGGTGTACAGGGTGGGGTGGGCGTGGGTAGGAGGGTCACGTGTTCTGCAGCGAGACACCCTCAGGGAATGTCTGTGGCGAGAGCCAGGAGGACAGGGGGTTCAGAGTCCACGCAGGATCGCGGGGTCACCCCCCTGCTCCTGGCATCCATCACCCCCTTCCATGTTGCACGCACGGCATGGCTTCCGGAAACCACTAGCTGTCGGTGTGCTTGTCCCTACCCCTGACGGGAAGGTAGCCTCCCTCCTGACGGCAGGGGCGCAGGGGTTCTGCCATTGCTCTGTGCCCAGTGCCCTGGGCCAGTAGTTCTCACCCTTTTTATTTTCAGGACACTTTTACCCTCTTAAACATTGTTAAATATGGGCTATAGCTTATCAATACTTACCATCTTGAAAATTAAAGTTTGGCATTTAAAAATACTTCCTTTAAACAATGTATTAGTTCATTTAAAAAAATAATTAACCGCCTGCATGTTAACATAGGTAAATTATTATTATGAAAAAATGACTATATTTTCCCAAAACAAAAAGTTGAAGGAGGTGGATGGCCGTGTCTTACCATTTGGCAAATCTCTTTCCGTCTGACTTAATGAAAGGCTGAGGGGTTCCCGCATCTGCTCAGGCCTTCGATCAATAATGCTTCCCTTGGGTGTCAAGCCTCTGGAAACCTCCACAGGATATTTGTGACAGAATGAGTGTGAGAGAGATACATAATGTCTTAGTATGATGAAAATAGTTCTGACAACTTGAGTACCCCTGAAAGGGTCCTGGGTTATTCCTGGGGTCCCCGTGTCATGCTCTGAGCACTGCTGTAAATGTCTGCTGATTGACTGTCTGACCGACCGAATGAATGAATGAACGAACAGATGAGGGAGTGACTTTCTCACTGCAGAGCGCTGTTTTCTCACCGGGCTTCCCGCCACCCGCTGGTGCTCCCTCCCCGATTCACCTTCTGTGCTCTAGCATCTGTACCCTCCCATTGCACTGTCTGTCGCTCCGGGACCAAGAGGAATTTGGGAGCAGGACATCCGTGGTCATCAGGTCCAGCCCCTGCCCACCTTTTCATCCTCCCCACACCCCCTCTCCAGCCTCCAGCTGCACATAACTGCTTCTGCCTCCATTCCTGTTGTTCCCACTGCCAGAACATGGTTCCCTGTGTCCTCCTCGCTCCCCCACCCCCACACACTGACCCGCCAACTTGAACAGCTCCTTCCAAACCCTACTAAAGGTCACCTCTCTGGAGCCTTGCCTGAATGCTTGTCACTGCAGCCACTGACAGACCAAGAGGCCCCCAGCCCCGACCTCACCACGCAGAACATGGAGACCCTCCAATTTGTGGCTGATGACCACGGTGGGTGCACACGCCTCATGTGCCTTGTGCCTTTAATCCTCACAGCAACTCTGAGCCAGCCACGGCGGCCACAGTGTGGCTACGCTGGAATGGAACCCCCGTGCCTTTAGGTGGGGGCTCTGGAGTGATTCAGCAGCTCTCAATCAAATCCTGATGAGCCTTGTCTGAAATGCCCAGATATATAATAAGGTTTAGCAAGTAACTGAGTATGGCTAAGCCTCAATACCTTCATCTGTGAAATGGGATGAAAGCTGGACCTATCCCAAAGATTCTGTAAATCTCTCTCTCTCTCTCTCTCTCTCTCTCTTTTTTTCCCAAAGAAACAGCACAACTGGAGGGAGAGGGAGAAGCAGGCTCCCTGATGAACTGGGAGCCCGACATGGGGCTCGATCCCAGGACCCTGAAATCGTGACCTGAGCCGAAGGCAGACACTTTACCAACTGAGCCACCCAGGTGCGCCATGGTTCTGTGAATCTTAAACAAATTAGTACATGATGGTGGGTTAGCACAGACAGCCTCTGGCACCTAGTAGGTGCCCAGTAAGCCCTAGCTCTTATTATTTAGTGCTATATGTCTTGCATATCTGTGTCTACCATGGCATCCACCGTGGTGCGGGGCACCTCGTGGGTGCTGGGTATGGAGCCCATGAAGGAAAGGATGCACGAGGGGCAACTCTGCAGGCTACATGGAGTCCACGCTTACCAGACTCTACCTTGGGAAACTTCCATCTGTCTTGCTGTCCGCTGACCTGCACACTGCAGATAGCACTGTGAGATGGGCCAGGAGCATGTCTCCAGACATCATTTCTTCAGAGGGAACCTGCAAGGAAGTCTCACTGGGGGGAAAATGTTTGGTGAAGGCTGTCACTGAAACTTCCTACGAGGTGTCCCCTCTGAGGGCACACACATGTTCCCAGGTCCCAGCACCCCCACGGGACAGCCTCTCCGGACAGGTGTTGCGCTCCCTGCTGCAATTCTGCGTGTGCCTCTCCATGGCAGACTCCCCTGACAGTGCTCTCTGACCATATTCCATGGGAGGGAAGGCTGGGGCGTGGCGGCCGTGGCCCTCATGAGGTTCTCACTCATCTCCCTGAGCCTCTCAGAACTTCTCTTTGGGGACTAGCTGGGCTGGGTCTGACTCGGAGGAAGGACAGCTGCATTCTCAGCCCCCCAGCACTCTCACCGGCCGGCCTTGCACACATGGGGCGTTGTCACCGCTGTCGTCATTGTTGGGGGGAGTGTCACTGAAAGCCTGTTCTTGCTCAGGAAGCAAACAGCCTTGAGGGTGGGGTTGTGCTTCCCGTGCTGGAAGGCCAGAAATCGTAACGGTCAAGGGAGCCAGTTTTGGGGGGCAAACAACTAGACACAGACCCCGGTTCTGCTTCGTTCCCCTGGGTGAGATTTCATGTAATCCCCTCAACTTCAGCCTCCTCATCTGCAGAACGGGGATAAAGACAGCTCCCTTGTGGTGCAGGTGTGAGGTTTAAAGGAATTAGGGCAGATAAAGCTCCAGGACGTTCCTCACTACTTAGTAAATGCTCTAGAAACTCTACCTGTTATTAGGAGATAAGGCCACAGGAGGAACCGGGCACCTTTTTTTCCCTTGGAAAATCAGTTTTTCTCGGAGAGTTGGGGAGAAGTTTTGAATTTTGATGATCTTAACAGAGCAAGCATACCATATAAATATTTTATAAATTTAAAGATAAAATAGAGCCTTTGGAGAAAATAAAATTGTGCTTTCAGTGTCTGTTTTGCCCTTTCTGATCCTGACTCCAGAGCCTCCAGGCTTGGGGCTGGCGTGGGGGAACATCAGGTCTCCTTCCTCGGGGCTTTAACAAGCAGAGTCCCAGGCCCTGATCCCACTCGGAGGGACTGCACCGGGGAAGGCTGTCCCTTTAGGGTAGGGAAGGGGCAGCTTTGTCCTCTCCTTTGGGGATCGCCAGCCAGCATGTGGTGTGTGAGTCAGCAACTGATCTGCTACCTGAGGCCAGAGCAGAGCTGATCCAACAGGGAAGCTGGAGAATGAGTCAGGCAGTTTTATTCATTTCTCTGCTCTGAAGTCCTTCAATGCCATGAAATCTTTGTATCCCCAGAATCCACGATCTAATCATCTCCTCTGCATTTGAACTCACTGTGGGGCTTGGCTCCTGCTGCCCGCCAAGGCAGATGGGACTGTTGAGAATATGGCAATTACCTCCCCTGCCCCTTGGCTTTTAGCTCACGTTGGAGGCAAGGCCTGAACCTATGGTTTTCGGTGGCTCCCTCAGGGTAATGAGATGCTGGAAGACAACGAAAACCCAGGGAGGTAGGTTGGGTAGCGACGGTGTCACAGTTCCCCGCAGGGAGATGCGCCCCTGCCCACGGCTTTAAGGGGTCGGCCTTACTGGGTCATCGGAGATCTATTTAAGGTCAATTATGACAAGTTCCGAACAAAGGATTAATACAAATCTGCCAGATCTGGTTAGGAAATGTATTTATTGTGTCAGATTTCTTGAGTAGGAGCGTTCCTTGGTTCAGACTGAATGATGGCGTTCAACGTGCCTCCTTACTCATCCTGACAGCTAACAAGATAAACATGTCAGCAGGTGATCTGCCGAATGCATTCCCATGAAGTTCACATAGAAGTCGACAGCCCTGCCTGCTTTGGGAAAGGGAGGAAGGTTGCATTTGAGGCAGTAGCTGCAAAACAAATCCGTTTCTGCCTGCTCTGTCTTGGGGGATTGCCTCCAGGGGCCCGGCCGGCCATGCCTGTGCTCAGCTGGTGAACTCAGCAGGAAGCAAGATGATGTTGGAGGACCAGGGGCAGAGAGCTGAGAGCCTGGGCAGGGGTGCTCTGTGAACATACGATTTGCAGATTTGGGCCCTTGCTTTTGTCTATGGCATTTGCACAGCCACAGAGGTGCTGGGGGTGGGGTACCTGCCAGACTTCCTGGAGAGCCAGGAGGTTCCCTGGGAGGACCTCATGGTCTCAGAAGAAACCTAGAGCATGCCTGTGGCTCCGTGACACAGCAGACGGGAGTCCCAGTGTGTGATCCCTCGCATCTCTCATCAGGAGTTGGCTTGTTAGGGATCATAGCATCCATCTCTCCATTTCCTCCCGGTCCACAGGGACAAAACTGGGCACTTCCGGGTTCATGGGGTCCTTTTCCTCACCTCCGTTCCTGTTGATGGTACCCGTAGACAATGGGATGCTTCCAAGTTCAAGAGCCCATGGATCTGAATTTGGAAGACATGCTTTCACAAGAGGGTCAGGTCAGTGCCACAGAAGACTCACACTCCCCAACGGTCTGGGTCAAGTCCACTTCTGGAGCCGACCTGATCTGACCTGTTCAAGATGGCTAAGCTTCAGCCCACTGGTCATGGCCCTGGACTGAGTCTTGGTGCTGAAGGTCTGGTGTCAAGGAATGAAGACCAGAAGACATGTCACCTACAAATGGGCTGGGCTGCTGGTTCAGTTATCTGCTGATTTCCCTCCTCCCCTTTAGGGTTGAAGCCTGTCACCAGAATCAAAGTGTGGGTCCTGGCTCACTGAACTGTTTCATGTCCTCTGTGGGGTGGTTACTAGGTCTTTTCCTGTGTGCTAGGGGAGTAGAATGATGGCCCAGTACCCCATACCATAGCATGCCATTTCCCAGTGTCACCCAACATCTGAACTCATGCCATTTTGTTTTCTGGAGCCTTTGAACAGCACCCTGGGTCCTTATAGGTGCTGGACATTGTTCTAAGCTCATATGTGCTGTACTCTATCCACAGGTAAGGAAGCTGAAGCTCAAAGAGGCTAAGTAATGATTCAGGCAAAAGATCTAGTAAATGGTCAAGCAGGTAAGAATTCAAGCAGTTGGCCTCAGGCTCCTGGTGCTGCACGAACCACCGCGTCTCACCACCTTTGTGCTGAGCTTAGGGCCCATATGGGCAGGCCCAGAGCCATTTTGGTGGTTACAGCTCAGAGGCCTGCTACCCTGCAGCCCCGGATGGAACCAGAGTTCCTCAGAGTTCCAAGAACTGTTCCATGTGGGGAAGGGTGTGGGGGCTCATATGCCTCTTTGGCCTGGGTTATTTCAGTCCTGCCATGGAAAGCCTCCTCTCCCCGACCACCCTGACCATGCTTTGAAACTACTACAACTCATTATTTGCAGTTCGTATGTTTTTTTTCTAAAGGTGGAATTTAATAAATATTTCTTTTTATGGAGGTAGTTTTTATGGTTAATGGTTTTCTATTTACAGTAGTGATATAAAATTCGCTTTTTAAGTAAATGGATTTGAGTTTTTTAGGCATTTAAAAGATTACAGTAAAATACATATAACATAAAACTTACCATCTTAATATTTAGTCACTTGCTAGGTTTCAGGATAGATGCAAAGAGGCCTATAATAAGTGAGAATTCTCCTGACTTGGCTCAGGACAGCTGAGCCTGTTCTGGTCCCAGGTGTCCCACCACCACCTGGAGGCCCGTCCTAGCTGCATAGGTATGTGGGCTATGTGGCAGGAGGGGATGCTCAGAGCTGGGCTCCCAGGCTGAGCCTGCTGGCTCTCTAGGTCTTCGGCAGGTAGTTTTCGAGACGGCCACATGGCGGGTATTGGAAATGTGCCGTGTGCTTTGAGTCGGAGGATGCTAACAGTTAGGATGTGGTCAGGATGCTAACAGATGGGCAGTACCATTAAGGAGTCCCAACAATATCTCCATCGAGAAATCCTGGCCCATTCCTCAAAGGGACAGCAGATAGAGTAGAAAAGGGCCCAGTCTGCCCTCATGACTGTCAACCTGCTTTGGAATCCCCACTCTGCTCCTTACTTGCGGGGCTGCTTTGTGCTAGTTATATAACCTCTCTGAGCCATGAGTCACATGCTGCCATCTTCCCCAAGTGAACATGGATTTGGCTGCTGCTTTGAAGAGAGCTGATGGTTACTCATCATTCGGTAGCCAAGAGGTGACCCTCCCAAAGGGTCTTTGTGCCCAAAGACTGACTTGTGCTGAGAAGCAGACCTGGATGTCAGGGCTCTGGAATGGTGTGTCAGTAAGTTCCTCTAACCTTTCCCAGCTACAGCGGTGGGAAGGGGCCTGGCAGGCAGAAGGGCTACATCAGCAGATGTGGGCAGCGCTCACCCACTTGTGTGGGCTCTGGCCTCGGTTCCCTTGGCAGCGGCTTCCCCATGCCCCAGAACAACCCTGTCTGGCTCTGAGCAATTGGTCATCCCAGCCCTTTACAAACCCCCTGCGGAGGAAGTTCCATCTCCAGCGGGGCCAAGGCCCCATGGGTTTCACTTGTGCCTTTCCAGCTCGGAGAGAAGCTCTTGGGGCTCTTGTCTGATGATCCGCTGGCAGCAGTCCTAGTGGCACTCAATTACAGCCCGACTCGGCTGAATGCTTTTGGTCTCTGGTTATGAAATGAATCCCCACGGAGCCCTGGACATCTGAGCTCTGAGCCTGTTCAGATTCTACAACACCACTCTTGAAAATTGAAGTGACAAAGCTCCTGTCCTATTCAGATCCTGTCATGCCCCTGTGTCATTGCATTCTTGCCTCCAGTTATGATTTTTGGAGAATGCTTCCTCACACCTTTCTCCGACCTCCCGTCCACTGGCATGTTCTCCCCGCTTGCAGCGCCATACCTGGGATGGTAAAACCTCAGTGGGGTACGGGGTGCTGCAGCTCAGGGCAATGTGGTCAGTTGTATCCACGACTTTAGTGTCAGGACATTTCAGTCTTCCCTCCTGTGTAAAAGCCCATTTATCGACGATGTTTCAGGCACTTGCTAATAAAGTTCTGTGATCTTATTCTCTCATGGAGGCTCTGTTGGGTTAGGTTCAGCTATCGGCGGGGTGGGGGGCAGGGTAGTACTGGGGCAGATATAGGGCAGATAGTACAGATATAGGACAGAAAAGCTGTGCCCTCTGAAGAGATCGTCACTTGGTGCCTGTGCTCTCTACTCATCGCAACTACATGGCAAGTTTGCTACAAAGAGAAGCCCCAAATCTTGGAAAAGGCACATGGTTTTGTGAAGTGGATCAACATGTTGTTGGAGAATTGCCAGAATCACATGCAAAGCCATGGGCAAATGTTGCTGTGAAGGTCCGCGATCAAAGGAACGAGACCTATGCAAAGCGAAAGTCAAGCAAAGCTTTATTTCGTGCCAAGCATCGAAAATCAAACCGACTGGTAGGGGCCGTCTTATACGGAGAGACGACAACGATGACGCCGACAAGGCGGCTCCCAAGAAGGCCGCTCCGGACGAGAACGCTCTGGATGAGGCCGCTTGGCAGGGTCAGGTCAGTTAACGATGAAAGAAGAGAAACTTAGCAAGGGGAGGTGATGAAAGGTGGTTTACAATGTAGAATATGAAAGGGTAAGAAAGGGCTCTGGGGAACAGGATGCCCAGCTCCGTCATCTCTGTGATGCTCTGTGGAGATCTTCATTATGATTATGCTGCAATCCATCCAAGTGAGGGGGCTGTTGTGGAGATTAACTGTTTTCTGACCGGTAACATGCTCAGAACAATGTCTTACCCAGGTTCAGTGATCTGTGAAGTTTAGGGATGGTGGTGGTGACTCTTACATTAGGGAATAACCTTGTCTACCCGTTGTTCAATGCAGCCAATGCCCAAGAGTTGTGAATTCTGACGACTCCCTTAATTTACTTTTTCCGTCCTGTTGACACTACATCCAGTCCACTCTCCCCTCTGCCTGTCATCCTGTCCCCAAGTGGTCTCCTTGCCTTGTGTTTGCTCTTTCCAATTCATTCTGCCTCCCATGGTCAAAGTGCTCTTTCCAAGACAAAACTCCGAATTGGCAAACCAATTTGTATTTCCTTCCAGCTTTGTGTGAGCATACCTATTTCCCAAACCTTCTCTGACATTGTAATTATTTTAAAAAACATTTTTTTGGAGAAACGGTATCATTTTATATTTCATTTCCTTACCACAGTTGAACTTTAAAGAACACATGCTTGCCATTTTTACTACTCCTATTGTATAATGCCTGCTCATGTCATTTGCTCTGAAAGGCCTTTGATATTATGACACAGTAAATGCTATCTGTGTTCTGAAGCTCAATTTTGGAGCCTGGCAACAGTTGCCCTGGCTAGCCTTGGCTCTGGGCCTGGGGCTCTACAGAAAAGCCCCTTTTATAGTTGCTTCGGATGGTACAATGTCATGGGCCCATCTGTTTTAATTTGGCCCAGCCCATGAGGACTTGCGAATAGGACCCCTTGAAGCACCCAATAACCCTTCACTCAGAATGGCCCTTTCCTCATCTCTGGATCACTTTCACATCAAGTTCCTTCCGGATGGCCATTTTTAGCTTAGATGACCACACCATTTTGAAGCCTGCTGCTTTTGGGGGCTAAATATAATTTCCCTGGGAAAAGGGCCAACTGCGACAGCTTATTTCCGTTTGGCCCGCGTCTTGAGGCAGGACTGAATATGAGAGGAAATGTGGAGCCAGCATGAAGAAACAGTGTGGTGCCGCCAAGCATCAACCACCACTGCACACAGAACTTCTGGTGGCTAAGGGGAGCCAGAGGTCAGGGGAGTACAACCACTTTTAGCCCCCAGAGGGTATCAGCAAGTTAGTCATGAGAGGTTCTTTTGGTCTGAAATGACAGGGGTGTTTGGGCGTGTGCCTACTCAAACCATATTCTGCCTGAATTCCATTGCTCATTCTGGTAGTTCATACTATTTGGGATAACACAGAATGCCTTCCATGACGTAATTCCTGAAATTCTCACTCTTGACACTCCCCAAATACCAGTTACCATCCTCAACTCTCCAGCCATATGGAACAACTACATATTCCCCAAGGGCATCATGCTGTCTTACACCTCTATGATTTTGCATCTATTATTTTCTCTGCTTGGGTTACAAATGGAAAACTTCTACTCATTTTTTTCAAATCCCAACCCAGTGCTCCTTGACCCACTCCAGTAGAAGTTACTAGCCACTCCTTTGTTTCAGTATGGTTCTCAGTTTTTATCTTTGTTTTTGTAGGACTACATTTTCCACTCTTGTGTCTTTACTGGAGGGGTAAAAGCTTGAGAGCAGAGACTTCATTCATTTTTTCATTCATCCATTCATCCATCCAGCCATTCAACGGACATCTGCCGAGCACTTGCAAATATAATGTGGCACTCTTCCTTATCTTTGCATACCTTCTGCAGAGCACAGCTCTGGAACATATCAATTCTCAAAAATGGGTGGTGAATTTCGCTGAGTTATTGAGAATGGCTACATAACTCATTCCTGGCATTGGAGGATTGCCTTCAGGGACAGCATATTTAATCATCTTGAGCTTTGTAATCTTATTGTGTGTGAGGAATGTGTCATTTTGGCTCCCCACCCCACCGTAGGACTCCTCTCCACGTTCTGGCTGCCCAGCCTTCTTCTGCATCCATATCTGCCAGATACATCCAGGAAAATGACTTGGACTCACAACTTCTCCCCCGACCATTGACTTCTTTCCCAATGGAAATTTGACCCAGAAGGGCCAAAATGTACCCACATCATGGCACAGCTATGGCCAAACTACTTGGAGCTGTGCTAGGACAGCATGATGCCAATGTATAGCAGATAATAGGAAGGGGATGTTGCTAATGTGGTCACCATGTTTTTTAAAAAATTAATTAATTAATTAGCTAATTAATTAAAAGAGAGAGGATTTTAAGATCAAGTCACACAGAGATGGTTTGAGTGACTCAAGTCCAGATAGAATTTGGAAAGGCCTATAACAGGGTGATGTTGGGGAAGGAAGGGAGTGAGTGTGACTATGGAACAAGGAAATGAGAAACACACTCTGCCCATAAACCATTTATAGGAGTGTGGACTGTGTTCTGTCTTTAGGATGCACCTGCCATTTGTAAACTCCTGTTTTTCTTTAGATTTCCCAGACTCTGGACCCCCTGGCTCCTTTCTCCTCTGAGTCCCTCTGCCCTCTGTCAGCCTGGTCTGTTTCTCTGACAGCTCCCAGAAAACCTCACTAAAGGAAACTGTTTATCCACAACCTGTGATAGAACCGCACATCGGCCATTAGCCATAGACTAGCAACCTCTAACTATTCATTTTAGTTAATTATTTGTTTTGGAGGGGTTTTCTGTTTGCTTGGGGAGGTCTTTTTTTGATATTTGTGTTTGAAATATAGTTTATGCTACTTCTTTTAAAAAAGAAATTATCTTTTTACTAACATCTAGTTCTATACATTTTTTTATGTTTGAAGAGTTTTATAATGTTAAAATATGCTTTTACACAACATTTTCAAATGTATTTTTGGAGTGTTTGTATTAAAAATGACTTTCAGTTTTCTAAACAGAATTCTTTTTTTTTTTTTTTAAGATTTTATTTATTTATTTGACAGAGAGAGATCACGAGTAGGCAGAGAGGCAGGCAGAGAGAGAGGAAGGGAAGCAGGCCCCCTGGACCCTGGACCCTGAGATCATGACCTGAGCTGAAGGCAGCGGCTTAACCCACTGAGCCACCCAGGCGCCCCTAAGCAGAATTCTTATTGGAACGTCCTAAGGACCCAGAATCTTGCTTTAAGTTGTTACCCAGAAACAACCATTCTCTTTATAAAGCCCAGTGTTTGATTTTGGATTCTTTGTGGGAATGTTGGAAAGATCCCTCTGCCCCCTCCTCTGGACCCACCCATCCCAGAGGCCTGCCCAGGATAGGCAAGCTTCCCAGGTTCTCAGGTGGGTGGCCCAGGGGTGACCCCATGGACAGTCAGGTCATCACTGCTTCCTAGACAATGTGATTGGTCTGTAATCAGCCTTCTCACCCAACCAGAAGTTCCTACCTGACAAGCCAGTCTCAGAGATGCTTGTCACTGGGTGGTGACATCTCTAGGGAAAAGTCACATCACAGTCCAATTTGGAGTGTCACTAAGACATTCACTATTATGTTTCCAAATCCCAAGTGTGTGAGAAGTTAGTCACCGGACATCTTGGGAGATATAGCGCACACTGGTAGATGGGAAATAAAGGTCCATTCAAGCCATTTATCCTGTTAGGTGTGATTACCCAGCTCTACTGAGGATCCCATAACAGCGGCATTGCATCCCACTCCAAACACTTGGCTAAGTGAAAAACGGAGGAGAGCTCAGACTTTACTTTAAAATATATGTGCTTTTACTTCCTATTTCATAGAATGAAATTCATAGGTGAGGTAGCAGAGTGTATTAGATAGGACCAAGGGTGCTTAGAGCCAGACAAAGACCCAATTTAGAGCCTTCCTTTTACGCTTCTTGGCTGGGTGACCCTGGGCATGTTGTTTGCCTCTTTCCACTTCAGTTATTCACCCGTAAAATGGAGGTTATTATGCTCTGACTTCATAGGGCTGTCAAGAGGTTTCAAAGAGACAAATGTATTTAAGTGACACAGCTGGTGGATAGCACTCGATAACAGTGGGGAGGTAAAGAAATGGAAATGGACCAGGCTTTTGAAAGGTCTGGAATGTTGGAGACACGTTTTCTCCTCGAATTTAGGTCTCAAGATTTCTTCTCTTACTTGGTGACTTGTCATATTGCCCTCCTTAAGTCAACAGTGGTGTTGGCCATGGAATGTGGAACAGGAGGGTGGGTATCTTCCTTTATGATTGCCCTAGCTAACAGACTCCCATAAATTAGGGTAACTTGAAGACATGCTTTCAGAGTTAATACAGCTTAAATAAAATATTGGTCTGGACCAGGGATTAGAAAAGTTTTCTGTAAAGGGCCAAATAGAAAACATTTTAGGCTTTGTGGCCCATATGATCTCCCACAGTGACTCTTTTTAGCGTGAAGGCAGTCATAGACAAACACGTGAACAAATGAGCATGGCTGAGTTCTAATAAAACTTTACTTGTGAACATTGAAATTTGAATTTCATGCAATTTTAATGTGTCAGAAATATTCTTATCTTTTCAAGTGACATTTGATGTCAATGACATCAAGGCCATACAAAAATAGGTATCAGGCTAGACCAGGCCTATAGATCCCTGGTTTAAAATGATATTTTGTTCAAGATAAAATCTGGGTGTCTCCTGGCCTGCTTTAGCTTCCTTCCTATTAAGCAGGTGTGGTTATAGAATGTTGACTCCATCTCTGCCCCGTGTTAGGTTCTCTATGTATATTATCAAAACTTCCGGAAGAGATCATCAAATCCACCCTCATAGTGAAGGTTTCTTTTCTTTTCTTTTTTAAGATTTTATTTATTTATTTGACAGACAGAGATCACAAGTAGGCAGAGAGGCAGGCAGAGGGGGCGGGGAACAGGCTCCCCGCTGAGCAGGGAGCCTAATGTGGGGCTTGATCCCAGGACCCAGAGATCATGACATGAGCCTAAGGCAGAGACTTAACCCACTGAGCAACCCAGGTGCCCCTCACAGTGAAGGTTTCAATACTCTTCTCAAGTGACCCATAAATAAGGTAGGTGTTGCCTCTTCTAATCTTTACTCCATGCTGCAAGGTAGATTTTATCATTCCTACTCTACAGTTGCAGAAATGGAGGTTCAGAATACCTACTTCAGTTCCACAGGGTCATGTGCCAAAGAAAAACTAGGACCAAGATATAAATATTGTGTGATTTTAAAGTCCAGGCATTTCTCACTGCCTTTCATGGCTTCCTTCACCCACCATCCTCATAAGCTCATGGCAGAACAGAAGACCGGCAAAAGCAGGGCTGTGTTAAACATTGACCTCACTTTTTAGAAGCCAGGTCAAGGGCTTTTCCTGGGAATTCGGATTCTGCTGGGGTAACACTGAGGAAGCTGGATTAAATGCCCAGCGACTGAAATAGCTATTTATATTTGGTGTTGTTTTTTTAATCACACGAGCAAGCATTACTATTTGCCTCGAGTCAATGGCCACACACGGGGAGAGACACCCGGCAGTGGAACAAGAATCACTGAGGTCATAGATCACTGTGGGCCAAAGCTGACACAGGGGTCTTGTCGCTGATGGAAGTGACAGCATGCAAGTCAATGAGGCCGAGTCTCCCTGGATCTAGTCCAAAAGGCTGTCTGCATTAAAATGATGTCAATTAAATGGAAGGAATTCAGAGACCAAGCAAATAATGACAGCTTTGGAAAGGGCTGATTCAGGAAGCCCAGTTTCTGATTTGACAGAGTTGTAGCAGTGGCAAGTGATGACAAAGGTTCCCTGGGAGAGCCATCTGGCTCTATTTGACATGAGTGTAGAGCAAGGAGGTCAAGTGATCAACTTGAATTGTTCTAGAGGCCATTAACCAGTCTCTTCTAAGAAGGAAAAGAGAAAGGGCGGAAGAGGGAAGGAGGAAGAGAGAGAAAGAGAGAGAAAGAGTGGGGAGAGGGAGAAAGACGAATGGATAAAAAATGAGAAACAAGCATAGTTGTCCTAGAAGCCATTGACTAGTCTTTTCTAAGGAGAAAGAGTAAAAAAACAAGAAACAAGCAAAATAGCAAGAAAAACTTGAGGTCTACATAAGTCAGCTTTGGAGTAGCTTCTGAAAGGAAGTATGTACATGTTTGTTGTGGGAGAAGCTAAACTAGGGTGTAAAAATGAAATAACAAGCAAGCAGGAGGGAACAGTCCTGTCTGATGAGAGTAAGGAAATGCAGGCCACATCCGTTTTTTCACAGTAGGACCAAAGGACCAGATTTCAGGGTGTGAACTTGTAATAACAGAGAGAAAAGTTCGCTCCTCCAAGGCATGGTGCCCATGGGCGTGTGGGGAACACAGGCCGTCCTGTTGATGACAGGAGGATGTCCTGACGTGGGTTTCTCCCAGAAGCCGACTCTGAGGCAAGTATTTGAGTTTGAATAGTGCTTGGGGGAAGCGATTACAGGAAACAATAACGGTGTGGGGTGTGGGGGAATGAGAGTGATGGGAAGGCAGGCGTGGAAAGTTCATCATTGAGCAAGCAGCACTGTGGACACACAGAGCGTAATCCCCCCACCATCACTGGGGGTAAGGGGAGAACATGGGCCTCGGTCTTGTCCCGCCTGGGGAGTGCGGAGCTGAGGGGCCAATAGCCACTCAAGGGCCTTTTCCCATCTAGTGGGTGACTGCCAACCCTGGTGGGCTCTGGAGGGTCTCGGCAGCCAGACAGAGCCCTTGGGCCAAGTATCTCAGAGTTCTCTGGCATTGGAGTTGGGTTAACGATTATGGCGTGAATGCCAAGTGGAAGTGGCCGGGCTGCTGGGGGCATCTGCAGCATTCACCCTCCCCAGAGCCATCTTGGAAGGGAAGCTCTGAGGTTTAGGTTTTATGGGTTCACATGCTGCCAGGGAAACAAGAAGGGGTGGGTGGGAGAAGAGAGAGAGACTAAAGCCATAGAGAAGAAGGACAGCAAGAAAGAAGGAAGCAAGTCCATGATTGACCAAAGGTGTCTGTGAGAGGACCAGAGCAGGAGAGCAGAAGTCTGGCATTTTCTCACCTGCTGCTCATTCCTATGAGAAAAGAAAACTGGATGTTGTCTGTCAGGCTCCGTAATCTGAGGACTCTATGTTCTCATGCTGAGTATCAAGCTGAACAATAGGAAGATGGGTGGTTTTCTCCTTGAGAGAGGGGCTGGCTATGGGAGAGCAAGTTTGCCATGTCAGAAAACTCAAGGCCGCTTTCATTGGCATAGAAAACTCCACAGATGAGGAGAAAAAAGATCCTCCAAGTCTTCCTTTCAAGTGGTCTGGTAGTGAGACTGTTTTTCCCAGATGAATTCCTAGGCCAGTATAAACTTCTGGTGGGGCCATCTCGGCCCTTTCTTCCTCTCTCCACTCACTCCCCCTAAAGAATGAGCCAGCCAAGGCTCTTCCCATACAAGCTCAGCTTGTGGAAGGTGTTCAAGACATCAGTCTCATGCAAGCCTTCCTACAGTGTCTCCACCCGGCAAACATGCCCCATTCACCCACTGGATCTTGGAGTGGGCTCTCTCAGGTGACCATAGGACAAGCTCTCTTCCCATCAGTGGGGCTTTGGTTTTTGCTGTTACCCAGGGGAGGATATGAGCTCGTCTGAACTCAGGGCATCAGGAGAACTGAGCTGTGGGGGGCCAGAGAGTGACCCCCACACATATCAGGTCCTAATTCCTAGAATCAGGTCCTGGAAGCTGATTTCATGTTACTTGATTTGGAAAAAGGGTCTTTGTAGATATCAATGAAGGATCCAGAGATGAGCAGATTATCCTGGCTTATCCAGGTCCTAAATGGCATCCAGGTGTCCTTAGAAGAGCCAGGCAGAGGAGGATCTCACATGCACAGAGCAGAAGGGAATGTGAGTGGAGCAGAGATTGGAGCGGTGTGGCCACTGGCCGAGGAATGCTAGGAGCCAGCAGAAGCTGGGCAAGGCAGGAAATGGACCTCTGGAGGGAGTACGGCCCTATTGACACTTTGATTCTGGACGTCCGGCCTCCAGAACTGTGAGAATAGATCTATGTTGACTTAAACCAAGTTCGTGGTAATTTGTCACAGCAGCCCCAGGAAACTAGTTTACGAGTCCATAACCTTTCTGATCGTAAGTTGATCTGGTTACAGACAAGCGATGGATTGAGTTGGGTAATATCTGGACATTAATTTCTTCAGAGTTGAGGTGAGGCAGGGCATGAAAAAGGCAGGTGGATGTTTGTTTCCAGAAGTTGACATCCCTGGGGTTGCAAATTTGCTTCCAGAGACCTTGGGGCTACTAAGCAGATCCTTATTCTCATCTTCCAAATGGCCAGGCTGCTCTCCAGGGTGGGGTGACTCAGTAAAAGAATACGAGGTGTGTGTTGTGAATCCGGGTCTGGGGTGGGGCTCCAGCTTCCCCAGCTCCTCAGTGTGCAGTGAGGTGACTGGCTTGGGGTAGAGCTGGGATTTGTACCTCGGTCTCCCAAATCCACTGTGGATCCCACAGGAACAGAAACACTTCCATCTGCCACTGGGTTGTGAGGAGGCTGCTGACGTCACACCCTGTTCCTTGGGGAAACCAAGGCTCTCTTATAGGTGACGCTGAACACTTACGGTGCATCGGGTACTTTCCTGAGAATGTCGCATTACCTTTGTAAAGGTAAGATCTTATTTATTTATTTATTTGAGAAAGAGAGAGGGAGCATGGATGGGAGGAGGGGCAGAGCGAGAAGAGAAGCAGCTCCCCACTGAGCTAGGAGCCTGATGCAGGGCTCAATCCCAGGACTCTGGAATCATGACCTGAGCTGAAAGCGGATGCTTAACTGACTGAGCCACCCAGGCATCCTTGTGTTTGATTTTTTTTTTTTTTTAAGTTACTTCTACCATTTCACACAGATTTTGGGCACCGTATATCTACTCTGAGAAAATCTCAGTCTCCAGCCATGAGTTAGTTTCTTGTTGGACACGTGTAGTTGGGGCTAGTGAGGGGGTTTCTCTTCCTAGACCCCTCACTCCCAGAGCAGTGAGAAGACAAAAGATCTGAGTGTTCTTGCTCTTGAAAGGTAAGGGCTAGGCCTCAGCCAACCTGTCATACTCGGTGTTCTCCAGAGAAACAGAGCCAATAGGATGTGTGTGTGTGCATACATGTGTGTGTACGGAGAGGGAAAGAGGGTGAGAGGGGAAGAGAGATAGAGGAAGAGGAGGGAGAGGGAGAAGGATTTATTTAAAAATTGGCTCCCACAACTATAGAGGTTTGGTAAATCCCAGATACATCAGGCAGGCCAGCAGGCTGGAGCCTCAGGAAATCCTGGGTGTTGCAGCGTAAGGCTGAAAGCAGTTTGCAAACGGAATTCCTCCTTCTTTGGAGAAGTCAGTCTTTTTCTCTTAAGGCCTTCAGCTGATTGGATGAGGCCCACCCACATTATGGAGGGTTACAGCTGTATGCAACGTCCGCCAATACTCCAAGTCTACTAATTTAAATAGGGGCCCTATCAAACAATACCTTTACAGCAACATTCAGGTGCATTTTACCAAATATCTGGGTACTGCAGCCTGGCCACATTGACACAAAAAAATTAAGCATCAATCCCTCCCCCCGCTCCCAGTCTTTCAACAGAAGAGGAAATGGAGGCTTAGGAAAATAGAACAATCACTCAAATCACACAGCTAGTGGGTGGTTTGACTCAAAAGCAAGCCTTCATCACCATGTCATGGATATATTGCAGATAGGAGCTTGGCATTAGGCTGGGATTGGCTGTGCAGTGGCCCCCCAATTCTGTGACCAGATAGGCAACTTACAGTTCCTCCTTTGTCACATGCTGTCTAAGCAACAAGCCAAGGAGACCTTAATTCAGATTCTTTCTCTTCCTTGTTTACTGCTCACCCTTATCCTTTTGACTCTCTCTTTCCTTACTTCTCTGTTCCCTAACAAATAAGTTTCCATCAGCACATGCTTTCCCTATTTGTGGTTGGCTTAAAAAAAAAAAAAAAAAAAAAAAAGGTAAGATCTTATTTATTTATTTATTTGAGAAAGAGAGAGGGAGCATGGATGGGAGGAGGGGCAGAGCGAGAAGAGAAGCAGCTCCCCACTGAGCTAGGAGCCTGATGCAGGGCTCAATCCCAGGACTCTGGAATCATGACCTGAGCTGAAAGCAGATGCTTAACTGACTAAGCCACCCAGGCATCCTTGTGTTTGATTTTTTTTTTTTTTTAAGTTACTTCTACCATTTCACACAGATTTTGGGCACCGTATATCTACTCTGAGAAAATCTCAGTCTCCAGCCATGAGTTAGTTTCTTGTTGGACACGTGTAGTTGGGGCTAGTGAGGGGGTTTCTCTTCCTGGACCCCTCACTCCCAGAGCAGTGAGAAGACAAAAGATCTGAGTGTTCTTGCTCTTGAAAGGTAAGGGCTAGGCCTCAGCCAACCTTGAAGGAGGATCTGTGTCTGGGACATCCTTGAACCCCATGTCCATAGGTGTCCAACCAGGAAAATGGGCACATAGCAGGGATTTGAAGCCCAGGGCAAGGGCGGGGTAAGGGAAGCCAAGGATTAGCAGCTGCAGGAGCTGCTACCACTCCTCAGGCTGGGGGAGCGAAGGAAAATGGCACATCCAGAGAGTTCTCTGGACCAGAAAGGCGGCTGCCACAGTGGCCCTGTGGCCCTTGCTGCTGTGGAAACTGCCTTGACCACCAAGGGTTGCCACTGCTGCTTCTAGAAGCTAGATTGAGGATGCATTTGTAGACAGATTTCTGAAGTTGATGGGAGGAGGGGCGAAGCGGAAGGTGTAGCTATGGTTACACAGCTCTGTGGATCTGGATGTATTAGTGGGGAGCGTGTGATCTTTCACTACTTACTACCCGGATTAGGTTGGGCTCCCATTTCGTGCTCCCACACCCCACCGCCTTCCCTCACAGCATTTGGTACATAATAACTATTCCATTCATCAGTCTGAATGATCTGTGTGAGCCATCTAGTTGTACCAACCGAGGGCCGCGTCCTTCCCCTGTCCTCTCCTGTCCCCTCCTGCCTGGCGCTCCATGGCTACCTGGGCTCACGTGTTCGCTGACCCCTGACTGGGACCTCAAGAGATAGCCCGGGCTGTTTTCATCAAGAACGTTCACAGAAAATCAAGGGGCCTCGTGGGAGTGCCTGGTTTTTGAGAAGAAAGCAGGGGGTGAGGCAGTTTTCACTCAGCCGTGGCCCTATCATTCAACTTTTCACAGAGTAAAGGCCATAAAGATAGGGAGGCAAAGGGCAGTCCAAGAGGAATGGGGGGCCGCACCCCCCTTCCCGGAGGCGTCTCTGAGGAGACATTTGATGGTTACTGGAGCAGGCCCTACCCAGCGGCTGAAAGCCCGCCCCTCCACTCTCCCCTCATCCGTTCCTCCCTTCAGCCATTATTCACAGTTCGCACCCGTGATCCCACAGCTCATCTCCACTCCCAAAGGACAAAGAAGGGAAATGGATTGAGAGGGTGCTTTTGTCTGCAGGAGACTAGGTCTGTTGTGCCCATGAGCCTGGTGGGAGTCTGCGTCAGAAAGCAGCCATTACTCTCGCAGAGAGGAGTCCCCACGGTCTGCCGGAGTCTCTCCCCGACAGGAGGCTCTTCCTCTCTCCTGGCTGAAGGTGACCAGACTAATGTCTAGCCCCAGATGTGTTAAGCTCTAACACTGAGAGTTTATGAATGTGACTGTCAGATCTGACCGATGACCACAGCTTGGTTACCTCACATGCATTTTAACCTTGTCCCAGGTAAATGCGTTTAGCAGGCCTTGCACGTGTCCAAGCAGCTTCTATCTGCCCGTCACTGGACCACTACAGAATCTCCTTGAGATGGCTGTGAGGTAGATATATATTTGAATACATGTATGGTAGATATATTTAAATACCTCATATATATAAATATATAAGGTATTTATCTCTATATAAGGTATGTATAAATTTATATATATTAAATATATATATACACATACACACACACAAACATATATATATATATTAATTTTTTTAGACCCAGATATTTTTCTGAGGAAGGGATATAACATGCATTTTACCTTGCCTGTCCATTTTGATCATTTATTGGTGGCCACCTGGGGCATGTGTTGAGAAGGACCCTGAAGGGCTGTGATCACTAAGTTATGGGCACCGGAAGACTGATAAGACTCTCGTTAAGAAATATGTTAAAAACCAAAAGGCTCCATAATTACATTTCTAAGCTTCCCTGGGAGGAATTCTGTGGCTTCTCTCAAGTGCTGAAATACCTAAGGTCATTCCTCTCTTTCTTTTTTTTGTTAATAACAAAATTTCCTTTCCTGCCACACTTGCCTATCACCAGACATGATGTATTTCATGGTATCGCTGAATGTTAGAGCTGGATGATTCTTTAGAGAGCATTTAGCCTAAGTGTCTTGTTTTACGCAGGGTGAAAATGAGGCATAGGAGTCTGATTTTCAAAAGGTCAAAGAGCTAATTAGCAAGGTCCTCTGCCTCCCATTTGTCTTCTTGGGACCCTCTGCTTCCAAGGCAAAAAAATAAAAAAATAAAAAAACAACAAACCTGTCATCACCTTGACTCTCTCTGTTAGTAAAAATGCAGGGTTGCTGAGGATTGTACCACCTGTGGCCCTTGAGTCATAGTGTCACCTTGGAGCTGCAGAGTTGGGCTCTCTCACTTGCTAGATGAATAACTTGTACCTAGTAAATGGTGTAGTCTGGCTAAGTCTCAGTTCCGTCGTCAGTACATCGGGGGTGAGGGTTGTGTGGATTCTGTGAGGTCATGAACATGAAGAGTATAGCGCTGGGTCTGGCTCAATAAATGTTGGTTTATTTTTATCACCTGTGCAATGATCTGGTTGGACTCCACGATTTCTTCTCATTCTGAGAGCTTGAGATTCAGAATATCAGCTGATAACATATGGGACTGCCTCTGTTCTCCCTGTGATGGGCACATGGGCTCCATGTTTGTTTTTTTTTTTTTAAAGATTTTATTCATTTATTCGACAGAGAGAAATCACAAGTAGATGGAGAGGCAGGCAGAGAGAGAGAGGGAAGCAGGCTCTCCGCTGAGCAGAGAGCCCGATGCGGGACTCGATCCCAGGACTCTGAGATCATGACCTGAGCCGAAGGCAGCGGCTTAACCCACTGAGCCACCCAGGCGCCCCGGGCTCCATGTTTTTATCAGAACAGTGTTCTGATAAAACATTCAAGTAAATTCTGATAAAACTATTCAAGTAAGATGACACGCAGAGAGTGAGTCCTTTCCTAACTAGAAGGCATTATTCATTGCTGATTTCAGCTAACATACATATCATCACCATCATTGCTATAATGACTAGTATTAATAACTTTCAAGGTATAGTGTATGAATATGGCTCTCATTCCAATGGTAAGTTTCAAACCCATGAAGGACTCTATAAAATTCTCAAACCCCTAAGTACAACCTTTTTTTGTGAACCTTTTTATCCTGACTTGTGTGTTTAAACTGATTATTCTCAACAAGTTGGTGTTCTAGGTTGATCTTTATATCCTACTACAGTTTTAATTAGTATTATATTTATATTTTCTTTTTATTGATACCTTATTCTTGGGCTTGCATCCATAGTCATTTCCTAAAGGGCACAGTTTTTAAAAACCTAATAAATAAATTATTAGTGTCCCTGTGTGTGTGTGTGTGCATGTGTGTGTATGTGTGTGTGTCTAGGCTGAAGTTATCACCAGCTTCTGAAGAATGAACATTAGGTGTTTGTGAAGGGGAATGCTGTTTTGAGGCAAAATCATCTCTTGTGCCCCCTAGTGATGTTTGGGTATAAGTCCCAAAATTTCTCTGCTGAACTCCACAGTGACAGCATGGTCTCTATCCCAATCCTGTCATCCTGATCCACACCAGGTGTACCAGGAATTGGCTGGGAAGATGTTGTTGACATGAACTCAACTGACTGCCCATCATCAGGCATCTTAAAGCACCAGCAAGCACACTGGGCCTGAGCACCACCCTCCTGGAGATGGGCTTCATGTACAAAACCCAACACTGGGTTACGGCGGCATTCTGACAAGACCTACAGAATCTGAATGGTCCTTCATGGCTGGAGTACACGGATCAATTAGGGAAAATTCCCTGAATTTTGGGCCTATTGTTTTTCATAAAAAGGAGACATGAAGACAACATGGAAAAGCGAAGTCTTTGTGATCAGAATGCCTGGGTTAGAATCTTGGTTGGACCCTGCTGTGGTGTTGGTCATTTGTCTCTAGGGCCATCTTAATCCTTCTGAGTGCCAGTTTCCCATCTATGAACTGGAAGAGGATTATACATCCACCATCAATTTATGGATTCTTGAGAGGATCACATGTGGGATAGAGACCCACATTGTCTTTATTGTTTCTGGTCATGGACAAGACTGCAGCTGGACAGAGAGGGCTGGTATTATTAGGGCTCAGTTTTCCTCACTCAATCGCTTATTTCCACTTTTCCTCTTTCTCAGCTTTATTCTCAACCAAAAATCACCCTACTCCCATCAATAAAAGAACTTCTCATTCTCAACAGAAACCCTAGAACTTGAATTTAGTCTAGCAGTGAATGGCTTGAGTCATGTTGGTCATGTTTCCTAAACCAGCCACTTATCACCAAAGGCATGCAACACACAGTTTCATTAATTTATTCAACACATATTTATTGACCATCTATTATGTTCCTAAGACTTTTCTGGGAGCTGAAGATATAGCAGTGAACAAAAAACAAAACAGAACAAAACAAAAAGAACCCCCAAGCCCCAAGCAAATACACAAATAAAAAGATATTATTAGACACAAATTCAAAGTGGGAGGTTCCGGGTAGGGACCAGGACTATGGTCTCTATTCAGCAAGCTCTCTAGTGAGTCTGATGCCAGTGGTCTGTGTTCCACATTTTTTCAGATAGTATAAACACAGTATGAAGAACAGGCTCCAGAGGCCCAGGGAGCAGTGTTCAGCTGTAACTCGCCCTTTCTTAGGTCAGGGAAGTTTGCAGACAGGAACAGAGTAGACAATGACACACATCAATGATGATAGCTTCAGGACAGACAGGAAAACAGTCTGCTTGCTTGAAAAGCAAGAAGGGGGAATACAATTGTTCGGGGCAACATTTTTTACCCAGGAAAGTCCCATCACCATGCAAGCCAAGATTCAGATGTTTTCCACAAGTATAAAAATGATGATTTGTTTGGTTCCTCTCTTCCTAGCTTAAATATCTATAAAGATTCAGTCTCCAGGCACATGGGTGGCTCAGTCAGTTAAGCTTCTGCCTTCGGCTCAGGTATGATCCCAGGATCCTGGGATCGAGTCCCACATCGGGCTCCTAGCTAAGTGGGGAGACTACTTCTCTCTCTGCCTGTGCCCACTACCTGCGTTCTCTCTCTCTCTCTCTCTCTCTCTCTCTCTCTCTGACATATAAAAAATCTTAAAAAAAAAAAAAAGACTCAGGCTCTGTGGAAATGAATCATTTTGTGTTCTAGATGAAGGTTTATGTGTTTAGGGTCCAGTATTCATTGACTGTGATGATTATCATTCCATTCACTGTCCCTCCTCTCTTCCCCTTAGAACAGCCTATTCTAACTCATTTCCTCTCCTTTCCCCAGAAGGTAAACTCTTGCCCAAAATGTTTCTGTGTATGGAGGCCTAGAGGCTTATTCCTTGGAGGCAAAGAGCGAGAGATGCTTTGAAATCTGGTTTTACAAGCTGTTTTGCCAGTTTTCCCAGAGGTAAGAAACCAAAGCTGCGGGAGAGCAATGCCCGATACCACTTCCATAGCCTTGTCATGGAAAGCCACCCTGACGCTATTCCTATGAGTGGCTCCTACTCCCTTTCTTGCGGGAACATCTTTATCCTGTGTGACCTCCTTTTCCTCTGACTTTTCTATCTTGCCTTCCAGCCTTTGGGCCTTATCTTCCCCCTCTCCGAAGGTCAGAAACCAGGGTCTTGCTATTCCATGTTTGTGGAAGGGCTTAATGAAGTTTATTGAGCAAAGGAATGATTACCACAGTAGGGTGTGGGAAGGGGAAGACAATTATTTTTTTTAATTTATTTATTTTTAAAGGTTTTATTTATTTATTTGACACAGAGAAAATACACACACAAGAGAGCACAAGCAGGGGGAGCTGTAGAGGGAGAGGGAGAATCAGACTCCCCGCTGAACAGGGAGTCCGAGGAGGGGCTTGAGCCCAGGAGCCTGGGATCATGACCTGAGCTGAAGGCAGAGGCTTAACTGACTGAGCCACCCAGGCATTCCAGGTAAGACAATTATAATGAAACAAAAGGAAGGCAGCGTATGGTACCCAACACAGGGAATAGGCAAGTAGGTGAATCCTTAATGGATATATAAAAGTATCAGATGGAGAGGAAGCAACTGTTGCGATACCACTTCTGGATAACAAGGCAGAAGGGGGTTAGAACCACTCATTTAGAACCTTCCTTCCGGATCATTCACAGATCATCACTTAAATGGAAACATTGATTAAAAGTGGAGGCTTAACACTATAAGAACACAGAGTGGAAATACCGCGAGCTCATTCTGTCTGGGCTTATTGTATAGAAGAGGGAAGGGGGGCCAGCAAAGGTGAGGGACTTGGCCACAGTCACCTAGGACCTTTCAATGAGAAAGCATTGCAAGTTACAGGCAGAAGCCAGGTGGCTGAGATTCAGTCACCCAAGAATGCAAGTCTTTAAGTCTATCAAGTTATATAATGAAGAAAAAGTTGCTGTCATTTAGTCTTTTTTGAATGAAGAAATGATGAGTTTGACTTCTTCCACAAATTCTTCTCTTTGTCATAAGACATTTGGTAGAGTGTGGACAGCTGCACTTGTAGAGAATGGCGGGAAACCTAATGGCAGCTCTTGATTTCTCTCTGTAACTGATAATATCTGGTTCTTTGGGGTCTGGCAATTTCCTCTCCTTTAAAAGAGCACATTGAATAGAATTTGAATCCTAATTTAAAAAATAATAATAATAATTGAAAAAAGATGAGAACCTATCCAAATCACATGTCATTTCCTGCCTCCAATCCAAAATTCTTAGCAAGGTGCTAGTCCTTAACTGGTCTGCTCTGCCTACCCTCTGACTTTGTCACATGTCTGAGCTACTGACTGCATTATTTCTTAAGACTAAGTTATGCGTTGAAATTCATCAAGTCTGGGAAAGCGGATTATCTGTTTCAGTATGTGAGAAATGATCTCCTTTTTAAACATTTGTTTTAAACAGTCAGATGAATTGTCAGTATTAATGCCTGGACTTTGAGAATTGAATCCAAGTGACAAGGTGGGTGGGGAGCATGTGGGGGGTAAGAAATACAATCAGGCATTCACTTTAAAAAATGTTGTTTGACCTTATAGACTAAGATGAATAGGGCTAGAATTTCCTGAAGCCAAGTTCAGATGTGACATCCTTTCCGAAAGAGGCCCAATTAAGATCCCATATCAAGTCACCTCCCAGATCTGCATGTGAAAAGGTTTAGTTATGGGGGCACCAGACTGTTTGCAGGGCAAATCGTGGGGAAATGTTTCTTCTTTCTCTCATCAAGACACCATTTCAGCCATTTCTGTATGAATTTTGTAGGCTGGGAAACCCTTGCCATTAATTATAACTGTTCAAAACTGGAACAAGTAGAGATAGGCTGGTAATAAAATACGATGAAGCAGAAAATTGTGCAGAATACCTCACCAGCCAATAGTGTTGGGAAAGGCAGTTCCAGACTTTTCTGTGTAAAGAACCCAGCCACCAGAGGGCCGGAGATAGAAGTTCTCTTTCAGATATACTTGTCCCCATGTCCTCGCCTCTTCCTCCTACAGGACAAACTTACCAGAGTCACCACATAGTCCTGGGAGTCATAGTTTCCCTCCTCCAAAACCTTACTGGGCTGAGGTTCCTCCTGGATGAAATTAGGAGGGTGGGCTGAGTCTGCATGTCCTCCAGGTCTTCTGGAGGTGACAGTGTGACTCCCATAGTGTTCTGTTCCTCGGCCTGGCAGTTAGAGAACCAACACTCCTGCTTTGTGCTTCATTTAACCCAGTTTGTAGAAAGGACTTGACTTTGCTCCCTCCTTCCTCAGATTCAGCTCAGCCCTAATTGGTGTGAGATGGGTATTGCAAGGCCCCGTGCCAAAAGAAAGGGTCAGGATGTTGTGTCCTACAGGTCAAGCAACCTCAGTCCCATATCAGAGTTGAAAGGATGAAGCATCACAACTTGAACTTGAACTTGAGCTCTTTAGCCTGGAAGCCCATGTGCTCTGGTCACTTAGAAACTTCAGGGTTCAAAAAGAAGCTTCAGTCTCCTCCAGGTAAAAAGCTCCCCATAAAACCCTGGGGTAAACACAAAAGGCACAAACATCTCCTTACCCATAGAATGTTAGAGTCGTCACATAAGAGCAGCCATAGAAGTTAGAGGACCAAATTTCAGTGCAGGTGAATCAGAAAAATGCTCATTTTCTTTTTCCTTTCCTTTCTCTTTCCCTCCCTCCCTCTCTCCCTTCCTTCTTTCCTTAAGTTTTTGTTTGTTTGTTTGTTTGTTTGTTTGTTCGACAGGAAGAGAGAGCACAAGCACAGAGAGCAGGAGAGGGAGAAGCTGGCTTCCCACTGAGCACGCAGCCGGATGCAGAATTCGATCCCGGGCTCTGGGATCATGACCTGAGCCAAAGGCAGACACTTAATTGACTAAGCCACCCAGGCGCCCCAGCAGATTACATTTTCCCTGAAATGGAGCACACAGTGAAAAATAGAATAAGGATTTTAGCCTGCAGTATGCTGAGGGCTCCCTGAATCCCAGCTGTGCCAAAAAGCAGTTCAAGGTGCTTATGTATGTGAATGTGTGCGTGCTTTTGTCCTTTTCACTCCCTGAACCTGCTGCTGGACTCTATCGTCCTGTCCTCTCTCATCACCTTCTCCACAGCTAGACGCACTCTCCCAGCTGGGGCTCCATTTGCTCTGCCAAATCCCGTTCTGAAAATCAACTCTCGAAATGGCGGCTTTAAAGGGACACAAATGGTTCTGAAACTAGGGAGCAGCCTAAAGGAATGGCTTTTCAGAAGTTAAAGAGAAGTTAAAGAGAATCTGAGAGGTCCCGTGGAGCGAGCTCATATTTTCTAAGGATCCTGCTGGCTCCTGCCGGTTGAGGTGACCGGTCTCTCCACATGGAATGTGCGACTTTGTGCACTGGGCTGTAATTGCCCAGGACAATTGCAGTCTTCTTGCACCAAGAAAATGAGATATACAAACAAAAGCACCAACCAGAAACCCACACTGTTTGAGGCAGATGTCCTATTAAAACTGTAATTGCCTCCATTGTAGAAATTCCTCCCCATGTTCTCATTCTTTGTTTCATGTACCTATTTTTCAATAGTTGTCCTCCATCCACTTCCCTCAAATCTCTTGGTGTCTCTTTTGTGGAAGAGAATGAAAGGAATTGCTAACCTTGACTACTTTCACTGTTCAGATCTATTAGAAAGTATGTTTCTTGTAAGCGTCTCCTAGAGGCTCTTGCCTTGGACACTGCATTTTTCCATCCATCCATCCATCCATCCATCCATTCACTCATCTATCTGTCCATCCATCCTATATTCATGCATTTACTGAAACCTGTGAGAACATTGTTTTGGCTTGCCCGGAACTGTGTTCTCTCCTCTTCTGGCAACAAACCCATTTTCCTCTGGGAAAATGCCTTCATTCATTTTCAATCCATGGGGTTCAGGTGAAACTGACCCCAGCAGCCAGTAGCAAGAATGCGTACATCACCCACACCTGGCCACTGCCCTGCCTCAGCTATGAGATCAGGTGGTCAAATCCGAGTCAGTCTGACTCCTCAGTGTGTGGCTGGAAGTCTTGGGGAAGACGATTTCTCATACGGCTCAGGCTGCTCAACTATAGGAAGATCAGTGTGGAGTTCACGGTAGCTGTGAGGGAAGAGTACGGCCAGCAGAGGACAAACAGAAATCAAGATGTGAGTGTGCAACCACATCCTGACAGCCTGGTAGAGTCCCTGGATCCAACTGTTTTGGGTCTAGTCCCTGAATTTTTCAATCTTGCGAGTGATTACATATCCATTTCATTTATGTCATTTTGAGTTGAGTTTCTGTCACTTGCAAAGGAAAGAGTTCTATCTGTTCTATGCCAGGCCCTGAGACCAAGACAAACCAATTTCAGAACCCAAGCAGCCCAGTAGAGTGGTTAAGGGTGTGAACTTTCTCACTTGCATTTGAATTCTGGCTCCACTATTGACAAAGGACATGACCTCACCCAAGTTCCTCTGTGCCTCAATTTATTCATCTGGAAAATGGTGAAGATAGTATTCCATTGTGTATATGGACCACATCTTTATCCATTCATCTGTTGAAGGGCATCTTGGCTCTTTTCACAGTTTGGCTATTGTGGACATTGCTGCTATGAACATTGGAATGCATGTGGCCCTTCTTTTCACTACATCTGTATCTTTGGGGCAAATACCCAGTAGTGCAATTGCTGGGTCATAGGGTAGCTCTATTTTCAACTTTTTGGGGAACCTCCCTACTGTTTTCCAAAGTGTCTGTACCAACTTGCATTCTGACCAACAGTGTAAGAGGGTTCCCCTTGCTCCACATCCTCTCCAACATTTATTGTTTCTTGTCTTGTCAATTTTTGCCATTCTAACTGGTGTAAGGTGGTATCTCAGTGTGGCTTTGATTTGAATTTTCATGATGGCTAATGATCAGAAAGGATGAATACCCAACATCTGCATCAACATGGATGGAACTGGAGGGGATTATGCTAAGTGAAATAAGTCAAACAGAGAAAGACAATTATCATATGGTTTCACTTACTTGTGGAACATTAGGAATAGCGTGGAGAAGGAAGGGAAAAATGAAGGGGGGGTGGGGAATCAGAGGGGGATGAAAAACCATGAGAGATTTTGGACTCCAGGAATCAAACTGAGGGTTTTAGAGGAGAGAAGGGTGGGGGAATGGGTGAGCTCAGTGATGGGTATTAAGGAAGGCATGGATTGCATGGAGCACTTGGGTAATACGCAAACAATGTATCATGGAACACATCAGAAACTACTGATGTACTGTATGTGACCAACATAACATAATAAAATAATTATTAAAAAAGAAAATGGTGAAGGTATAAAGACTACCTAGCTCATAGGCTATTGTGAAGATAAGCTAATTCATCTAGAGTGTTTAGCATGGTGCCTGATCTATAGTGAGCATTCAATAAATACGAACTTGGGGAAAATTGTGGTCAACAGTGGCTACACACAATCAACAAACTAACAGCCATGCCAGCATCCTCATGAATCTGCTTTGTTACCTTCCTCCTCCTCTCTATCCTACTTGTATAGATTGCAAATTCTGGTTTCAGGGGTATAGATCTGTGACTCATCAGTCTTACACAATTCAGAGCACTCACCATAGCACATACCCTACTTGTATAGATTCCTAATTCATAACACCATGGTTGCTGTAAGTACTGGTATTGTTTGCTCCTGAGTATATCTGTAGAAGCTGAGTGACCCACCACCTTTCCCCCCACCCCAACAAATGATGAAGGGAAGACATGCCATATGGGAAATTGTCTCCAAGTACATGAAATTGTTGCCTCTAAATACACTCCCGGACAAGCTATTCCAGAAAGAGTCACAGAACAAATGAAATACTTAAGTCATAAAGTTTATAAAATATGTTTAAAACATACAGCAGTATGCAAGAGGAGAAAGATGGGGTCAGTTAGGGTGAAGCTGAGGTGGAAGGACCACCTTGCCTAAATCCTGGGGTAGGCAGTGTTCATAGGTCCTCTCTCTCTCTGCCGCTTCAGCTCTCCCTGCTAATAATGTGGTTACTAGGACTACAGTTGAGGTGTGAGCAAGAGGACTGTGCAGTAAAGGATTAACTTAGTGGGCTTTGGGTTCTCAAACTCTGTACATTCCAAAAAAGGGACTGGTTCTTGACTAGCTCTTGGGATATGGTCTTTGAATCCTTGGAATAGTCTGTCTGATAAGAGTATCTTTGTTTACCTGGGGTCTTGGGCCCTGCCAGATAGTTTATGCTAACAATGTGATTTATGGTAGGGGCCTTGGGCCATGTGTTATCAGTTGGAGCCCTAGGGAGCTGGGTCTGAGTTGTTAAGGTCCAGTAAAAATTCTGGACAGTAAAGCTTGTTTGAACTTCCTGCTTGGCATACTTCATGAGTAGTGTCACATGTCATTGCTGGGAGAATTAAGTGTCATCCATGCAATTCCACTGGGAGAGGACAACTAAGAGCTTGTCTCTAGTCTCTCCTGGACTCTGTGATACACACTTTTTTCTTCTGCTGATTTTAATCTGTATCCTTTTGCTGTAATAAATCGTGAACTTAACTGTTTTTTCTGAGTCCTGTGAATCTTAGCAAATCATTGAAGCTGTCTTGGGGATTCCTGATACAGGGACCCGCAGATGGAAGGTGCCCTGGGCCAATGTTGCATATTTGTATTACTAGACCCATGTAGGAACAAGTGTACCTGGCCTCTGCTATTGCCCGCTGATTGGCCAATCAAGCAGCTATGAGTTCTATTTGAGTGTCCTGGACCTGAAGTATATAACCAATAGGTTGCCGAATTAGGAGATGATGAATGTTAAATAGTCACATATATTTAATGCTTCTCGATATTTAGTCTTATATATATTTAGTACATTATGAATATTTTGTACTCAGATGTATCATAAATATGAGGTGTTTCTTGGTTCTTTTATCCTTCTCTGCATGTGACTAACATGTTCACATTCTCCTTGCTAACTATTTAGCTTATACTTACACTTCACACATCCCATGAGTTCTACCTTTGACAATCACATTTTGCTTACTAGCTTCTTATTTATACGTATACATCTTTAGATAGTTTGCCTAGGTTTGCAAAATATAAGCATAATCATTTACTAGAATTGACTATTCTCAAAAGCATGTGCATCACAGGGACACAACCTGATAGGTGAGTTAGGGGAGAAGACTCGCAATCTATCACTGAATGCTTTAGTCCTCCAAGAATTCAGTTCCAGAAGGTCGTTGTGCTGAGGCCCAGCACACATACATCCTGATTCTTGATCTCACGGTGCCTGACTGCCTCCCAAAGTTTTTCACTTCTATTCACCGTTCTTGTGGAATAATGATATGTGATAATAATAGAAACCACATATTTAGGGGGTGCGTGGGTGGCTCAGTGGGTTAAAGCCTCTGCCTTCAGCTCAGATCATGATCTCAGGGTCCTGGGATCGAGTCCCGCATCGGGCTCTCTGCTCAGCAGGGAGCCTGCTTCCTCCTCTCTCTCTCTCTGCCTTCATCTCTGCCTACTGTGATCTCTGTCTGTCAAATAAATAAATAAAATCTTTCAAAAAAAAAAAAAAAAAAAGAAACCACATATTTAGAGCTACTAAGTTCCAGGCACTTTTCTTTTTCTTTCTCTCTCTCTCTCTCTTTTTTTATTAACATATAATGTATTACTGGTTTCAGGGGTACAGATCTGTGACTCATCAGTCTTACACAATTCAGAACACTCACCATACCACATACCCTCCCCAATGTCTGTCCCCCAGACACCCCATCCCTCCCATCCCCTTCCCCCTGCCCTCCAGCAACCCTCAGTTTGTTTTCTAAGATTAAGAGTCTCTTATGGTTTGCTTCCCTCTCTGGCTTCATCTTGTTTCATTTTTCCCTCCCTTCCCCTATGATCCTCTGTCTTGTTTCTCAAATTTCTTATATCAGTGAGATCACATGATTATTGTCTTTCTCTGATTGACTTATTTCATTTAGCATAATATCCTTTTGTTCTATCCATGTCATTGCAAATGGCAAGATTTCAATTTTTGATAGCTGCATAATATTCCACTGTGTGTATATGTATACATACATACATACATACATATATACATACAAACACACATATATGTAAATGTATGTGTGTGTATATATATATACACATACATAAACATCTTCTTAATCCATTCATCTGTTGATGGAGATCTAGACTCTTTCCATAGTTTAGCTATTGTGGACATTGCTGCTATAAACATTGGGGTGCATGTCCCCCTTCAGATCACTACATTTGAATCTCTGGGATAAACACCCAGTTGGGCAATTGCTGGTCATAGGGTAGCTCTATTTTCAACGTTCTGAGGAACCTCCACACTGTTTTCCAGAGTGGTTGCACCATCTTGCATTCCCACCAACAATGTAGGAGGAGTCCCCTTTCTCCGCATCCTCGCCAGCATCTGTCATTTCCTGACTTGTTAATTTTAGTTCAGGCATTTTTCTAAGCATTTCATATAAAGTAATGCTTCACAGGAGCCCTATGAGGTAGGGGACATTTTAATCTCATTTTCACAGAGGAGAACATAAGACACAGACGAGTGAAGACATTTCCTCATTATCAACAGCAGAAGTGATGGTGGAGCCAGGAATCCCACCCAGGGTCTCCAGAAACCCTACTCCTGGTCACTGCATTCTGCTCATTTCCAGAACAGTAGCAGAGCCCTTCACTTGCATCTTGGCTGAACTCAAGTTCAAGCCTTATAAACGTTGGCAAATGTAAAACATTTGACTGAAAATAATTAGGTTGAATGTTGATAAGAAGCCAGAGTGAACGAAGGTAGAAAGGCCTTAATTTATATTAACCTGTAACAAGACCATTGTTCAGAAGGATGTCTCACAATTACCTTCACTGAAAGATGGCCATGAAGAGCAGAAGTTCAAGATTGTAAAATTGTATCTAGTGCTAGCATGGGGAAGTAGATGTTCTTAAGAGATCGTTCCACAGGGAAGTGTTAGGGGTAAGAAGTTACTTCTCTCTATATATATATATGGAAAATTTATAAGGAAAATGAACATCAGCACCCACAATCCCTTCAGATTACCTGGATATTGGTCACAAAGTTCCCCTGCCTACTTACATACCCCAGAGTTGGGAAGACTAGCAAAAAAGGGGGTCCAGAAGTGTCTAAAGGGTGGGTGAGATCAGAGGAAGTCACACTCAGGAGTAGACATTTAATATTCCTTCCCTTAAGCTACATACTTTGAATGCTGGTGGCAATGCTTACAGACTAGTAATTGTTTGAGTTATCTTGTGGAGGCAGGGCCAAAGAGTGGAAAATGACCACTCAAAGGACTTGAATACTGATGCTGGCTCTTCTTTCCTTGTGTGGTCCTTTATGGGTCCGTGAGCCCAATTCTTGGTGTGTTCATTTGCAGAACTCATGACCATACACCTGTGCTAGGGAGTTATGAGCGCTGTGGGATGGGGAAGAAAGTGCTCCCAGTGTCTGGTATATAGTAGGTGCTCAGTTAATGAGAGTGAAATCTGAACCACATGTATATTTTGTCAAACATCTCTTTTGATGATGAGCTCCTAGATTCTGCCCATCCTGGATTCCCTATTTGCCCTCAGAATGTTGGCAGGGGGCAGACTGGGAAATCAGAATTTCTTGACAAAACACAACATTTTATTCTCCAGGATTTCTAAAAGAAAAAAATCTCATGCACTTTCTTGGAAACCAACGCTTCTCTATGTGGGCATGTTTTAAGGCACAGCGGAGTACAGAATCCCCTAGAATGGAATGGACTAGGAAGTAAGATCTGGTAAAACGTCTACCCCAGTTCACTAATCCTGATGGATACTTACTAATCCTGACAAAGTCTTTTTGAAGTTTCCACAAAGATCCTAATTTTACAGAATGAGAAATTTCCCCAAGTTAAGGATCCCATGAGCAATAAACCTTAGTAATGACCCCAACACAAACCTGCCCATGCACGCCCCACTCAGCCTTTGTCCAGGAGAGGGCGTTGCCACCAAAGTGGCCTCCAGATTAGCCCCATCACTGCAAGTCACTGTACTCCCTCAGCTCAGGTCCTGCAGTGCTCCTCATAATTAACCTCTCCTTTTACAGCTAATGGTTCTTACAGCGAAGCGTCTAAGGTGGGGCAGCCAGTAATTCACCCTAAGGGTTTCTTTCCACATATGAAATCAAAGCATTTTTAAAAAGAGTCTTTCTATGCACAGCAGCTGCCTAAAAGTTGCTTCGAAAGCTAATAGGAAAGGCCTTTACCGCTCTGAGGATAGTCCCACTAGCTCTGGGTTTGATATCCTTACTCTTCCCCTTCACTTTTTTTTTTTTTTTTAAACAAGATCAGATTCGTTCCCATTTAGGCGTGTTCTGTGATTATAAATGGTCTGCCTTGGTATTCCTGGGACTATCTGACTATGGGTTGCTGCTAGCTAGAATTTCAGAGAACTTCTCTTTTCCTTTCTTCCCTCCTTCCTTCCTTCCTTCCTTTTTTTTAGAGACTGTGAGAGATGGGGGGAGGAGCAGAGGAAGAGAGAGAATCTTAAGCAGGCTCCATGCCCAGTGCATAGCCTGACACGGGGCTCAATCTCATAACTCTGAGATCATGACCTGAGCCAAAATGAAAACACTTAACCAACTGAACCACCCAGGCTCCCTGAATTTCAGAGAACTTCTAACCTGAGAATGATATTGTCCTTAGGAAGCCTTCAAAGATTGAGTTTATACTGCCCACCTGTGAGTTCAGGGGCACATTTACTGAGGCTACAAAGACTAGAACCCTCTAACCTGCTAACAATTAATTCATACTGGAAAACCAAATAAAGAAATGAAACAAAAAATAAATACACAAATGAACAAACAAAAAGTCCAAGATCCTGAAACAAGAAGGACAATGAGTGTGGCATCTTCTGACTCTATTTGTAAGAGTAAGCAGTTGATGGTAATCATACTAAGGAAAGCTAACGTTTATTACTTGTTGAGACCATGCCAGACACTGCACTTAATAATTGTTCCCTCACACAATCCTCAAGACAACCCTGTAAGATAGGCTATATTCGTACTATTTTACAGATGACAGCTATGAGATGAACACACATGAAGCCAGAAAGTGTTGGCACATGACCATGAACCGGCTCCTGGCCATGTTGTAGCCAAGTTCACACAGCTGGCTATGTAAAGATGTCCTCTGGGAGCCAGTCTTAGGTGACCTGTTGACCTTCCTGGCTGTAAGTGGCATCTAATGCTATATTTTCTATTGCGGAGCATTATAGCGCCAACAAAGTTCTTCCTTCTAAAACCACCTCTCCAGGCTATTCTATCTAAGCCTCTCCTCAACCCAGTTGATTTCTAGATACCAATCCTACAGCCATGTCAAACTACAGGGTGAGTAAGAGAGAGTATCATCCAATGAGCATGCACAGAGTTCTTGCAATGTGTGGGGCTCTGAGACACAGAGATAGAAAAGCCAAGGTCCTTGGACTCATGGATTTCATAATCTGGTGGTAGAGACAGACAAGTAAACAGACCATTCCAATACATGCAACAATATTATTGTAATAAGTACAAATAGCACTTCATTTGTACTAGGCACTTAGCAGTCCATTTCATAGATTATTCTCATTTAATCTTCACAATGATCCCATGGGTAGCTGTGGTTAATATTTTGCATAAGAGGAAATGGAGGCCCCGAGAGGCTATGACTTAGCCTTAAGTGGAAGAGATGTTATTCTGAGCCCAGGCAGCCTGGCCCCAATCCTGTACTTTAAATTGTGACCTTTATCCTCATGGAGGCAAACACGGAGGCATGTACCAGTACAGAGAAGAAACACTCCCTTGGGCAGGGAGGGGTCTTTCCAGATGAGGGGCTCCCAAGTTGGATGGAGCGATCTATAAAACCTACCAGTCCATGACTAGAGAAGGCACGGGTTGGAGGAAAAAATTAAGCGCAGTACAGGCACATCGTAAGAGTATATATTGTGGGAGCACCTGGGTGGCTCAGCGAGTTAAAGTCTCTGCCTTCTGCTCAGGTCATGATTCCAGGGTCCTGGGATCGAGCCCCGCATTGGGCTCTCTTCTCAGCAGGGAGCCTGCTTCCCCCTCTCTGTCTGCCTCTCTGCCTACTTGTGATCTCTCTCTCTCTCTCTGTCAAAAAATAAAATCTTAAAAAAAAAAAAGTATATATTGTGGTCAGGAGCAATGGGCTTGCAACATGCCAACATGGATATATTTTATGAGCCTAAGACTGAGTGGCAGAAGGAAGACACAGTATGGGACCTGTAGCACCATGTCATATGTAAATTGAAAATGCATACACAGGAAACAATGGTACACATACATAAGAACATGTATAAATAGAATTATTCCAAACAAAGTAGAATGGTTGCTTTTGGGAATTAAGATGGAATTCCAGTGGAGAAAAGGATAAGATAAAATAAATAAAGCAAGAGAAGCTGATGGTAGCGTACTGTGAAAGGAAGAGAATAAGTAAGTCAACCTTGGGTCCCTGAGAGAAGAGCGGGGGTGAGGAGGAGAAGTGGGGTAAGGAGGAAGATAGTTCTTGTTAGTGTCTGTCAAGCAGTCCTTTGCCAGGATTTTACCACTTGCTCCTTCCACAGGGTGTAGCATGAGCACCAAGTTGCTTTCTCCAGCGGTTCCCAGCCCCTTCTCACTATTGGTTGGTTCAGGGATGGCCACCTAATGCCAGCACGGCCAATCAGTTCACTTCCTTTTTAGAAGGCTTTAGTGCCCGATAGAGGCACTCATAGTTGCGGGTGAAAGGTAAATTTGATTAAGGGCCAAAGTAGCCTTAAACACTGCCTGCACCATGAGCCATGTGACCTTGAGCATGTGGCTTAGCCTTTAAATACCTGGGTTTTCTCATCTGTGAAGTAGGAAAATATCATACCTAACATTGGATTGGGCAAAGATTTAATGAGTGAATAAGATGCATGGATAGTACTTAGAGAAATGTCTGCCATACAACAGGAGCTCAATAAATGTTGGTCATGATTGTTTTCTCAGAACTTGGGAACTGGGAGATGAAAAAAAGGCCCTGTCTGGGTGGCAGTAGGCCAAGAAGTAAATCACTTCTGATCTTGGGACGCGGCCTCATTATTTTATCCCCATGGGCCATAGAAATATCATCATTTTATGTAATATCTGTGAGGTGAAAGGGGTTGGGAAGCACTGCTATGCAGGAACCCGTCTCTGGGTGGGTTTCCAAAGCTTCGCTATACCCATTTTGAGTCCACAGGATGCTTCAGTATTTTTCCATTCTCTCTCTTAGTTTTTCTGCAGTTAATTTAAATGTATTTCTGTGGCTTACCTACAGAATCCTGATTGAGAGGGTTGTAATGACAGTGAAGACTCCACCTCTCACTCCCTTTGCTCATCTCCACACACAGTACCATCCATGGTGTCTTCTTCACAGGGAAAGTCACCCTCAAGTGCTCCTTATTGGATTAGAAATTGTTGAAAAACAAGTACAAAATCATATATCCCTCCTGCTGTCACAAGTAAGCACCAGTTTCCACAAATGCTAATATAGCAAACTCAGCACAGTGGATTTTACATGGAATCTTCTGGTGTAATAACACATTTCTGACTTCATGAGCTTTAAATATGTTGATAAAAGAAGGAGTTCTTGCCCTTACTCATTTGCCTCCAAGTTCTTTTTTTTTTTTCTTTAAGGTTTTAGTTTTAGGTAATCTCTACATGCAAAATGGGGCTTGAACTCACAACCCCAAGATCAAGAGTCGCACGGTCCACTGACTGAGCCAGGCAGGCACCCCATTCTTGTAAGTTCTATTTACCACTTCCTAGCACAATGTTTATGCAACTCTTTCGAAAAGAACCATTTTCAGTCCTCAGAAAAGTTGGCCAAGTCTTTATTGGAAATTCAAACTAGCATATGAAACAAATAAATGATTGACTTAATTTTTTTTTAGAACAAACATACCTAGCAGAGAATGTGGAAGTGATTCAGGGGGTGCCAAACAAACAGAAAACTTTCCCTGACCTTTGGAAGTCAGAGAATAGTCAACAAACTGATTTAGGCAATTTCACTGCTTTGAAGGTTTCAAAGAAGACTGATTTCTGTTTGTTCAGCCACCATTTGGAAGTGCAAAGATCAAGGACATCGTAAGTGTTATCTGAGCTTTTGAATGTGTTTGTGAAATTGCCAATATGTCACGGAGGCATTTCTCAGAGCTCTGCGCTGTGGCACTTTTTATCTGTGTCAGTTTGGCAGGTGCCATCTGATCAAGTGAGTGGCCCTTCCGACACACCAAATGCCTTCCAAGTGCCTTCCAAAGGCTTGCCGGAGAGAAAAGAAAACCAGCCATTTCCTGGGATTGGGAGTCAGAGTCAACCAAAGGGCCTATGACGACTTCCTGAGGATGTTATTCGGTCACTACTGTGGCTGACAGCTGGTGCATGAAGCTTGTAGTCTACACTTCATGAGCAGTGGTATTAAATCTTCAGAATCACAAAGATGTCCAGTGATCTTCTGTAGTAAGTGCTACTTCAATGAAGTTTGTCGGAGGGAGTCAGTCCAGGGGTGATATGGTACTCCCCATCGTCAGGGACCCATACTCTTTCCTGCTTGCTTCTCTGCTGTGTGTGACTTCCATTCTCAAGTTCACTTCATGGTCCAAGTCTGCTGCTGATGCTTCAACCTTTCAGTAGGAAAGAGGATGGGAGGAGAGGAACATGCCCATCCCCCCTCGCTCCCTTTAAGGAGACTTCCTGCCAGTTTCTTCAGAATTTTGTGACGTGGCTACACCTAATTATAAAGTACGGTGGAGACTATAACCCGGCCAAAATTTAGAGGCTCTGTTACCATAGAAAAGCTAAAATGGATTTTAAAGGACAATTAACTAGTTCTGTTCCATTACGCTTCAGGACTCAGTTCAAATGTCCCCTCCTTAGAGAGATCATCGGAGCCCATCCTGTCAATAGCAGGCTTTCCCTACTTGTTCTTCATCACAAAACCTGTTCAGTCCATAAACATGATCTTCTCATTTATTTACTTACTTCTACTTTTTATGTTCTTGCTCCTCCACTAGAACAAAATTTCTTGAGTGTAGGGACCTTATCTGTCTTGCTGTTCACCTTCATACCCCAGGGCCTCATAGTGTTCACAACACCATAGAAACTTGATAAACAGGTGAAATGAGTGAACAAATCAGGAATGAGGATCCTTGACATGGGAAACCAATGTGGGTATTGAGGCTAAATGCATAAGCTCTGGGGTTAGACAGTCTTGATTAAAATCTTGGCTCCACCTCTTATTAGTAATATGACTGTGGGCGGTGACTTGTCTAAGTTTTGGCTTCTTTATTTGTAAAAATGGAGGGGGGGTGCTTTGGGGAAAAAGAAATGAGTTAATACTTGTGAAATGTTTACCTCTCTGCCTCCTGGATAGCTAAAAATAAAGGTTAGTCTTTATACATGACCATAAAAATAATTATAATTTTCATTATTATTGATATCTATCTAGTCCAAAGTTTCAAAGGAGGCAACCCAGAGGAAGAGACCTTAGAGAGGAGCCAAGGGAATAGGCAGGAGTTGACTAGACAAAGAAAAAGTGGGGAGGTTAGGAGGAGAACATCCTAGGAAGAAACCACATGTGCAGAGGTCTTGGGGCAGGAAGTGATATGTTAGAATTAGAAAAAAAAGTCAATGTGGCCAGAGTGAAGACAGGAAGCATAGTATATAAACTGACACTAGAAAGGAAGACAGGGTTAGGTCATGCAGGACTTTGTATTGTGAACTCTATCTTAAGTGCAAGGAGAAACTACTGATGGGCAGGGGAGTGCATAATCAGACTTGCAATGTATATGACGGGATTAAAAAGTGGAGGAGACATGAGATCTCCAACAAGCCCAAATCAAGGAAAAACGATGTGAGTGCACATTGTGAAGGTGACTATATACAAACCAGGAAGTGGGTCTTCACAAAGAACTGAATCTGCCAGCCCCTTGATCTTGGACTTTCCAGCATCCAGAACCGTAAGAAATAAATCTGTTATTTAAGCTACCAGTCCATGGTATTTTGTTACAGCAGCCTGAGCTAAGACAACCTCCCTTACTTGTGGAATAGAAAACTTAATGCTGTTAAGATATCAGTGCTATCCAAAGTGATCTACAGATTCAGTGCAATTCCTATAAAAATTTTAAGTGTTCTCTTTATAGAGATTAAAAATCCACCCTAAAATTCATATGGAATCTCAAGGGACCCCAAATTGTTAAAACAGTTTTGATAAAAAACAAAGTTAGAGGTCTTACACTTAATGATTTCAAAACTTATAAAGTTACAGTAAATCAAAATAGTATGGTACTGGCATAAAGACAAACATATAGACCACTGGAATAGGAAAGAGAATCTGGAAACAAACCCTACCTTATAGATGGTCGAATGATTTTGGACAAGGGTGCCCGTACTATTCAATGGAGAAAAGATAGTCTTTTCAACAAATGTTGTTGGAAAAACTGAGTATTCATACTCAAAAGAATAAAGTTGGACCCTTACACTATAACACATATAAAATTGACTCAAAATGAATCCAAGACCTAAATGTGAAAGTTAAAACTATAAAACTCTTTGAAAAAAAATAGGGGAAAAGCTTTATGACAAGAAATTTGGCAATGGTTTCTTGGATAAGATAACAAGGAACAGGCAACAAAAGAAAAAATAAATTGGACTTCATTAAATTTAAAAATTCTCTGCATCAAAGGATATAATCATCAGAATGAAAAGGTAATCCATGGAATGAGAGAAAATATTTGCAAATCACACCCCTGATAAGGGGGTTATATACAGAATACAAAGAACTCTTACAACTCAATAACAACAACAACAAAAACCTAAACAATGTGATTAATAAATGAGCAAAAAACTTAAGCAGATATTTCTCCAAAGATATATACAAATGACCAATAAGCACATAAAAACATGCCCAGCATCAGTAATTATTAAGGAGATGCAATTCAAAACCACAGTAAGATACCATCTCACACCTGTTAGGATGGCTACAAAACCAAACCAAAAACAAAACAGAGAAGCAAACCCAAAATACACTGTTGCTGGGAATGTAAAATGGTGTAGCCACTGTGGAAAACAGGATAGTGGTTCCTCCTAAAATTAAAAATAGAATTACCATGTGATCCAGCAATTTCACTTCTGGGTTTAAGCAGAATCTGGAAGAGCTATTTATACACTCATGTTCATAGCAGTATTATTCACAATGGCTCCAAAGTTTAAAAAACCCAGTGTCTATCAACAGTGATGGAAAAACACATTGGTATAAATATACAAGGTAATATCATTCAGCCTTAAAAAGGAAAGAAGTTCTGACACAACCTGCAACATGGATGACCCTTGAGGATGTTACACTAAGTGAAATTCCAGGCACAGGACAAATATCATATGAGTTTACTCATAGAAGTTACCTGGATAGCCAGATTCATAGACAGAAAGTTAAAGGGTGGTTGCAAGCAGGGAGGGGCCCTGGGATAAGAGGATATTATTGTTTAATTGGTACAGAGTTTCAGTTTTGTAAGATAAAAAGAATTCTGGAGACAGATGGTGATGATGGTCGCACAAAAACGTTGATGTACTTAATGTCACTGAACTGTATATGTAAAAATGGTTAAGATGGTAAATTTTATGTGTTTTATCACTATTAAAAATAGTAAACAATGACCTCTTGGATTAAAAGGAAATACAAATTATAATTAACGAATATCAAGATTTTAAATAAAAATAAAGTGAACAGTTTTAATTTAAATTTTAAAATGTTTGTTAAATATTTTTAATTTTGCAAAAATGAAACAATTTGCAGTCCGAATGCCAGTCCATCTCGCTGCCAGTTTAAGTTATAGATATTAGATTCCTAAAGTTTTACGCCTAGGTCAATGGGCATATATTTAATTAAATATGCATTATTTAATATGGCAGATATGTCACCAGGTACAACTGTTGTGAATGCCCTGAGTACCTTCAGGGCCACAAATTGGGACATGGCAAGAATCAAGAAAAAATGCTCAACACTTGTGGGAAACAATAGCTCGTTAGTGCCAGAATCTACTGCATTCATGCTCTCTGAGAAGCATTTGACAGGTTAATGAATTTATCTTTCCTTCTTAAGTTATTTCTGCTCCTCAAGTCTTCGCGCTCTTAGGCAGTGCCTATGCTCACAATATTCAGGTACAGTCTTCCCGCAAAGGCAAGACCTGGGGAGCAGTGCTTCCTTGGAGCCTGGAAGAGAAGGCTTAGAGTCACGGGCCATGATGTGTTAGCTGAGCACGAAATCCCTGGTGATTGAAGCACCCATATATCCCTCAATAAATTTGTTGTTGGTGTGTGTTTGTGATATGTGGGGGTCCTCTAAAAGCACAAGGCCCCTCTTTCTTGGGCCAAAGCCCTCTTTCTTGGGCTTGACCTGTTGAAGCCCCCCTTGCTATTCTTGAAATGAAAATGCAACAGACTCAATCTATCTACACAGTCAAGGCTAGAAGGGACGCTAGCCAGAGAATTTGTTTGAGCAGGATATTCGGGTTTGACTTTTTCAGATTTCAGCCATATTTTTTTTAGTTCTATGACCTGGGAAGAGTTACTTATGTGTTGTATATCCAGGTTTTCTCATCTCTAAAATGGGGATTAAAATAGGACCTATGTCATTGCATTGAGTGAAGATTAAATGAGTAAATACACGTAAAATTCTTAGCAGTATAGTTGGCCCAGGGTGGGGGGTATCAGTGATATTGGTGATGATGATTTGGATGGCAGATCTTGGGGAAAATTCATGTTACATTACATTATATTACATTACATTTTCTGGGATAGACTGGCTGGTACTTAGAATTAAGAGAATTGTTTGGATGAGGGTGTGACTAAGTCATCAATATCTGAGGGACAGATAATGTTCTTTAAATCTGGAATATAGAACACGTTTTTCTGAGGCACCCAGCAACCTCTGGAGATAGTTGTGTAGCTGGCTGAGCAAACCCAGAATGACCACTGATGGTATTAAGACCATCAGGTTCTCTCAAGAACTTGAATACTCTCAGGATACGCAGCAAATATCTGAGTGTTTACTTGTCAAGTTTCAGGGCCACAGGGAGGCCTTAACGTCCAGGGAAAAGGTCTTTGCCTGAAGCTGAGTGACTGATTGATTAGAAGGCCTGCTTTGATGAGAACTGACTTCACCTATCTCATTTTGTGTACAAACTTCATAACAATATTGTTCCATTTCTTTGCTGAACTGTGGACCATCTAAGGGAGAGAAAAGGAAAAAGCAAAGCAAAACAAAAAAACTTCAAAGGTAATTTTTTTCCACTCCAAAACCAGTCTTGGGTTTTCTGGTTTAACAGAGAATTGAGAAGTAAGCATGCATCATTTATTTCTATGCAAAAAACATTCTTCACTTCAAACGGCAATTAGTGATAACATTTCTATCTCGTGTCGTGATGAGATTTTTATGCTAATCATCACATAGCAGTAAATTAATCATTTGGGCACAGTTAGAGAGAATGTATATTTCATGAGACAGATATAGATATCAAGATCTGTTTGATATTTACTCAAGGTAAATGGGAAGCATCTCGAATTATTATGAAGGGAGCTTACTGAGCAAATAGGACTATGTGGTGATGAAATGTATGCAGCGGAGAAGCATGAGGATTTTCAAAACACTCTTGGCGTCATTAGTGTAATTATTGTGAGGAAGGTGGAACACTCCGGGGAACCTAAACTCCACATCATTCGCAGACGCATCAGAACCCTCGAAGCCGCATCTTAACAATGTCAAGGGCAAAATCAGTAATTGACCTCCTTTCCCTGAATCCCCTCCTTTTTCTGTTGCAGAATTCACCCTTTTCACATTACACAATATTTAAATGGGTTTCTCTTCTCAATTTGCACTTAAGTCTACTCAGCCAAATGAATCAGAAAAGCAACTTGACCCTGAAGTCAAATTGGAAAGCTGCTGCATGTGCAGGAAACAGGGCACCACTCAAATGATACACCATTTCTTAGCAGATGAACAGTTCCTTTTACAACAATTTATGGAAAGTGAGATAATTCTACTAAAAATCCCATATAGCTATAGTTACTCAATAGTATGTGCCAGGCTCCCTATCTGGTAGACCTAAGCAATTATGATGTTCAGGTTGTCATGAGTTCTTTCTCAGATTCCTTCTTCCACCCTTTTATTTTTCCAACTCTTGTGTATTTCTCCTATATTACTGGTGCTATTGATAACCACACTCACCAACACACTCCCCTGCCTGCACATATTTATGGTCTCCCAAACCAGCCCCTCTATACTCCAATAAGGCAGCAGTAAGGGGACCAGTTAGGAAATGGTAGGGCCATTTCTTATACCATTTGGCCTTATGTAATTTTTCTTTTTTTAGTCCCTAGGGAAATAAACAACTCTCTGGGGAAAGGCAAAGAAATGTAATAGGAGCCATTTCTAGGATATAAGTAATGGGCTCTGATAATTCACAGATGCCATTTATTTTTAATCTCAGTCTTTGCGCAGTTTGTGAAATCCCTGAGAATCCACATTCCCAAACTGGAATCAAGTCATGAGAAAAGAATGAATTAAAATGTACAAAACAGGGGCACCTGGGTGGCTCAGTGGGTTAAAGCCTCTGCTTTCGGCTCAGTCATGATCCTGGGGTCCTGGGATCAAGCCCTGCATCGGGCTCTTGGAAGCAGGGAGCCTGCTTCCCTTCCTCTCTCTCTGCCTGCCTCTCTGCCTACTTGAGATTTCTGTCTGTCAAATAAATAAATAAAATCTTAAAAAATATATTTTAAAAAATGTACAAAAGATAAAATAAATATGATTATATACATTGGACAGAAATTACTGACCTGATATGTACTTCTGACCAAGTGAAAGTAACAAGAACCAGACTTGTCTTTGGGTATTAACCAATTAAAAATCCAAATAAAGCGTATGAGACAAGACAGTGGACATGAGGAAATATGGTGCCCAAGAGACAGGAAACAAATGGAGTGAACTCCATACTGACCCTAGATGGCTTTAGGAGTTCCAGTTCCAGTTCCAGTTCAGAGAAGGGAAACCCAAGCAGAGGCCAGCCCACTGGGAGTTGAGGAGAGGGATCTGAATGTTTCTGGAAGGTCAAGTTAGCTAGAGTTCACAAGATACACTCTTAGAGAAGAAAGAGCCTCACAGAGCAGGAATGCTAGAGATCTGCGGAGGGTCTCCTTACCCCTCCCCTAAATCTGAATTCTGCAAGTTCTATTGTGGAGGTGGTTTGGGAGCATGTGTGTATTATGCTATTATTCAGTTGTAGAAATGTTTTAATTTCAATTATGATTTCTTCTGTGGCTCATGGTCACTTAATGGTCATTTCTTCATTTCATTAAGTCACTTACTTTCCAAACTTACATATTTTTAGTTGATTAGCCCATTGTGGTCACCGAATATGATAACAAATTTATTGAACCTTTTTTTTTCCTTACTCCATTTTTTGGGAGGTTGTTTTACATTCTTCCTCTATTCTTTTATGGTTATTCTTGAAGACTTAACGTTTATATTTAACTTAGCAAAACCTAATATTATCTGCTAGAGCAATACAAGGACCTTAGAACATTAATTCCTGTAACTTCCCTTTTTATTTATGTTTTTCTAGCCAAGCGTCTTCTTTCTTTTCAAATTCTAGATTATTGCATTATTTTATTTAGTTCATGTTTGTTTAAAATGTTTGCCACTCTCTCTGCTCTTGATTTCTATTGAGCTGCCAGACTGAGGTGATGGATTAGGACAATTAGCCAAAATGATATTAACAATAATGCCTTTGTTATTCACTGAGACAGTGTAAACAAGATGCAAACATAGGCACCAGTTCCCCCGTGCTTCATTTTCCCCTACAGAAGGGCGCCAGGCAAGAGTCAGGTTAATCAGCATAGATTGGGGGAAATCTTCCCGCCAAAGAGCTCTGAAAAAAAGACACCCACCATTTTATGGACTTGGGGTGGGGCCAGGAAGGAGAGAGGGAGGAGATAGAACCAAAAGTGGAAAGAACTGAGTCAGAGTAGACAAAAGTTATCTTAGTCAAGATGCCCGAAAGGAGGCCTCTGAATGGAGATGTTGGGCTTGGAATGCAGATATGTTTATGAGCATGGCTGGCCCAGAGGTCAAGTCCTTGACCGCAGCTCCCTTCAGAAAACGATAAACTATATACCAAATCTTGCATGAGGAGGATAGCTTTCCTCTGTGAGGCCTGCCAGGCAAAAGCCTTGTTAATTGCCTGTAGTTTGCCCTAAAAGATCACATACAGATTTTTTGTGTGGTGCCAGACTCTTCATTTCTTGTCTTCACTCTAGGACCATAGAGTTTTGCCAGGTGTACACATTTTCACATTTTCTTTAGTGAAGATCTGCTGGTGGTAAACTCTGTTTTGGTTTACCTGAAAATATCCTTATTTGGTTCTCATTCTTGAATGGTACTTTTGCTGAGCATAGAATTTTGGGGTTGATAATTATTGTCTCTTAGCACATGGAAGATATCTTTCCAATGTCTTCTAACTTTGCACTGTTGCTATTACTAAGAATTTAGCTGTTATTAATTGTTGCTCCTTTTAAAACAATCCATCTCTTCTCTCTTGGTTCAAAGATCTTCTCTTTTGTGGTCGATAGTTTCTCTACAGCATGTCTTCGTGTAGATTTCTTCTCATTTCTGCTGTTTGGGATTCACTGGGCTTCTCGACTATGTGAACTGATCTATTTTATTATTTCTGGAAGATTTTCATTTATTATTTCTTCTTCTTATGTTCTATATTATTTTTCTTATTATAATTCTTCATATTACTTTTTCTATTTTGCGGCCCTGATTAAATACATATTAGATGACTAACTCTATCCTTTCATATTTCTTAACCTTTCACTCATATTTTCTATATATTTTTCATTTTGTGCTAAATTCTCATTAGTTTCATTATTCTTTCAGTTCATGAATTCTCTCATCTACAGTTAAACAGGCTAATTTTTAAATTTCACTTACGGTTGTCTATATTTCTTGAGGTTCTGTTTTTTATTTGCTTTTACAATATGACTGTTCACTTTTTATAGCCCTGTGCTCTCTTACTCCATTCAATCTCTTCTTTTAATTCCTTGAATGTAATAGAGTTTAGAAAATTCTCAATCTAAAAATTCCAGTATCAGAAGACATTGCAGGTTAATTATGGTTTTTTTTTTTAATTTTTTATTTTTTATAAACCTATATTTTTATCCCCAGGGGTACAGGTCTGTGATTCACCAGGTTTACACACTTCACAGCACTCACCAAAGCACATATCCTCCCCAATGTCCATAATCCCACCCACTTCGGGTGCACGTGCCCCTTTGGATCACTACGTTTGTATCTTTAGGGTAAATACCCAATAGTGCAATTGCTGGGTCATAGGGCAGTTCTATTTTCAACATTTTGAGGAGCCTCCATGCTGTTTTCCAGAGTGGCTGCACCAGCTTGCATTCACACCAACAGTGTAGGAGGGTTCCCCTTTCTCCGCATCCTCGCCAGCATCTGTCTTTCCTGACTTGTTGATTTTAGCCATTCTGACTGGTGTGAGGTGATATCTCATTGTGGTTTTGATTTGTATTTCCCTGATGCCGAGTGATATGGAGCACTTTTTCATGTGTCTGTTGGCCATCTGGATGTCTTCTTTGCAGAAATGTCTGTTCATGTCCTCTGCCCATTTCTTGATTGGATTATTTGTTCTTTGGGTATTGAGTTTGCTAAGTTCTTTATAGATTCTGGACACTAGTCCTTTATCTGATATGTCGTTTGCAAATATCTTCTCCCATTCTGTCAGTTGTCTTTTGCTTTTGTTAACTGTTTCCTTTGCTGTGCAAAAGCTTTGGATCTTGATGAAATCCCAATAGTTCATTTTTGCCTTGCTTCCCTTGCCTTTGGCGTTGTTCCTAGGAAGATGTTGCTGTGGCTGAGGTTGAAGAGGTAGCTGCCTGTGTTCTCCTCAAGGATTTTGATGGATTCCTTTTGCACATTGAGCTCCTTCATCCATTTTGAGTCTATTTTTGTGTGTGGTGTAAGGAAATGGTCCAATTTCATTTTTCTGCATGTGGCTGTCCAATTTTCCCAGCACCATTTATTGAAGAGGCTGTCTTTTTTCCATTGGACATTCTTTCCTGCTTTGCCGAAGATTACTTGACTGTAGGGTTGAGGGTCTATTTCTGGGCTCTCTATTCTGTTCCATTGATCTATGTGTCTGTTTTTGTGCCAGTACCATGCTGTCTTGATGATGACAGCTTTGTAATAGAGCTTGAAGTCCGGAATTGTGATGCCACCAACGTTGGCTTTCTTTTTCAATATCCCTTTGGCTATTCGAGGTCTTCTCTGGTTCCATATAAATTTTAGAATTATTTGTTCCATTTCTTTGAAAAAGATGGATGGTACTTTGATAGGAATTGCCTTAAATGTGTAGATTGCTTTAGGTAGCATAGACATTTTCACAATATTTATTCTTCCAATCCAGGAGCATGGAACATTTTTCCATTTCTTTGTGTCTTCCTCAATTTCTTTCATGAGTACTTTATAGTTTTCTGAGTATAGATTCTGTGCCTCTTTGGTTAGGTTTATTCCTAGGTATCTTATGGTTTTGGGTGCAATTGTAAATGGGATTGACTCCTTAATTTCTCTTTCTTCTGTCTTGCTGTTGGTGTAGAGAAATGCAACTGATTTCTGTGCATTGATTTTATATCCTGACACTTTACTGAATTCCTGTATAAGTTCTAGCAGTTTTGGAGTGGAGTCTTTTGGGTTTTCCACATATAGTATCATATCATCTGCGAAGAGTGATAATTTGACTTCTTCTTTGCCGATTTGGATGCCTTTAATTTCCTTTTGTTGTCTGATTGCTGAGGCTAGGGCCTCTAGTACTGTGTTGAATAGCAGTGGTGATAATGGACATCCCTGCCGTGTTCCTGACCTTAGCGGAAAAGCTTTCAGTTTTTCTCCATTGAGAATGATATTTGCGGTGGGTTTTTCATAGATGGCTTTGATGATATTGAGGTATGTGCCCTCTATCCCTACACTTTGAAGAGTTTTGATCAGGAAAGGATGCTGTACTTTGTCAAATGCTTTTTCAGCATCTGTTCATAGCATCATATAGCTCTTGTTCTTTCTTTTATTGATGTGTTGTATCACATTGACTGATTTGCGGATGTTGAACCAACCTTCAGCCCTGGAATAAATCCCACTTGGTCGTGGTGAATAATCCTTTTAATGTACTGTTGAATCCTATTGGCTAGTATTTTGTTGAGTATTTTCGCATCTGTGTTCATCAAGGATATTGGTCTGTAGCTCTCTTTTTTGATGGGATCCTTGTCTGGTTTTGGGATCAAGGTGATGCTGGCCTCATAAAATGAGTTTGGAAGTTTTCCTTCCATTTCTATTTTTTGGAACAGTTTCAGGAGAATAGGAATTAGTTCTTCTTTAAATGTTTGGTAGAATTCCCCCGGGAAGCCGTCTGGCCCTGGGCTTTTGTTTGTTTGGAGATTTTTAACGACTGTTTCAATCTCCTTACTGGTTATGGGTCTGTTCAGGCTTTCTATTTCTTCCTGGTTCAGTTGTGGTAGTTAATATGTTTCTAGGAATGCATCCATTTCTTCCAGATTGTCAAATTTGTTGGCGTAGAGTTGCTCATAGTATGTTCTTATAATAGTTTGTATTTCTCTGGTGTTAGTTGTGATCTCTCCTTTTCATTCATGATTTTATTTATTTGGGTCTTTTCTCTTTTCTTTTTGATAAGTCGGGCCAGGGGTTTATCAATTCTTTCAAAGAACCAGCTCCTAGTTTCGTTGATTTATTCTATTGTTTTTTTGGTTTCTATTTCATTGATTTCTGCTCTGATCTTTATGATTTCTTTTCTCCTGCTGGGCTTAGTGTTTCTTTCTTGTTCTTTCTCCAGCTCCTTTAGGTGTAGGGTTAGGTTGTGTACCTGAGACCTTTCTTGTTTCTTGAGAAAGGCTTGTACCGCTATATATTTTCTTCTCAGGACTGCCTTTGTTGTGTCCCACAGATTTTGAACCGTTGTATTTTCATTATCATTTGTTTCCATGATTTTTTCAATTCTTCTTTAATTTCCCGGTTGATCCATTCATTTTTAGAAGGATGCTGTTTAGTCTCCATGTATTTGGGTTCTTTTCAAACTTCCTTTTGTGGTTGAGTTCTAGCTTTAGAGCATTGTGGTTTGAAAATATGCAGGGAATGATCCCAATCTTTTGATACCGGTTGAGTCCTGATTTAGGACCCAGGATGTGATCTATTCTGGAGAATGTTCCATGTGCACTAGAGAAGAATGTGTATTCTGTTGCTTTGGGATGAAATGTTCTGCATATATCTGTGATGTCCATCTGGTCCAGTGTGTCATTTAAGGCCTTTATTTCCTTGTTGATCTTTTGCTTGGATGATCTGTCCATTTCAGTGAGGGGAGTGTTAAAGTCCCCTACTATTATTGTATTATTGTTGATGTGTTTCTTTGATTTTGTTATTAATTGGTTTATATAGTTGGCTGCTCCCACGTTGGGGGCATAGATATTTAAAATTGTTAGATCTTCTTGTTGGACAGACCCTTTGAGTATGATATAGTGTCCTTCCTCATCTCTTATTATAGTCTTTGGCTTAAAATCTAATTGATCTGATATAAGGATTGCCACTCCTGCTTTCTTCTGATGTCCATTAGCATGGTAAATTCTTTTCCACCCCCTCACTTTAAATCTGGAGGTGTCTTCGGGCTTAAAATGAGTTTCTTGGAGGCAACATATAGATGGGTTTTGTTTTTTTATCCATTCTGATACCCTGTGTCTTTTGACAGGGGCATTTAGCCCATTAACATTCAGGGTAACTATTGAGAGATACGAATTTAGTGCCATTGTATTGCCTGTAAGGTGACTGTTACTGTTTATGGTCTCTGTTCCTTTCTGATCTACCACTTGTAGGCTCTCTCTTTGATTAGAGGACCCCTTTCAATATTTCCTGTAGACCTGGTTTGGTGTTTGCAAATTCTTTCAGTTTTTGTTTGTCCTGGAAGGTTTTAATCTCTCCTTCTATTTTCAATGATAGCCTAGCTGGATATAGTATTCTTGGCTGCATGTTTTTCTCGTTTAGTGCTCTGAAAATATCATGCCAGCTCTTTCTGGCCTGCCAGGTCTCTGTGGATAAGTCAGCTGCCAATCTAATATTTTTACCATTGTATGTTACAGACTTCTTTTCCCGGGCTGCTTTCAGGATTTTCTCTTTGTCACTGAGACTTGTAGATTTTACTATTAGGTGACGGGGTGTGGGCCTATTCTTATTGATTTTGAGGGGCGTTCTCTGAACCTCCTGAATTTTGATGCTCATTCCCTTTGCTATATTGGGGAAATTCTCCCCAATAATTCTCTCCAGTATACCTTCTGCTCCCCTCTCTCTTTCTTCTTCTTCTGGAATCCCAATTATTCTAATGTTGTTTCGTCTTATGGTGTCACTTATCTCTCGAATTCTCCCCTCGTGGTCCAGTAGCTGTTTGTCCCTCTTTTGCTCAGCTTCTTTATTCTCTGTCATTTGGTCTTCTATATCACTAATTCTTTCTTCTGCTTCATTTATCCTAGCAGTGAGAGCCTCCATTTTTGATTGCACCTCATTAATAGCTTTTTTTATTTCAACTTGGTTAGATTTTAGTTCTTTTATTTCTCCAGAAAGGGCTTTTATATCTCTCGAGAGGGTTTCTCTAATATCTTCCATGCCTTTTTCGAGCCCGGCTAGAACCTTGAGAATTGTCATTCTGAACTCTAGATCTGACATATTACCAATGTCTGTATTGATTAGGTCCCTAGCCTTCGGTACTGCCTCTTGTTCTTTTTTTTGTGTTGAATTTTTCCTTCTTGTCATTTTGTCCAGATAAGAGTATATGAAGTAGCAAGTAAAATACTAAAAGGGTGGCAACAACCCCAGGAAAATATGCTTTAACCAAATTAGAAGAAAAGCCAAATCCGGGGGGGGGGGGGGAGAGAAAGGGGATAAAAATAGGTTCAAAATGAAGAAAGAAAAAAAAAAAAAGAAAAAAGAAAAAAAAAGAAAACAAATAAGAAAAATATAAAAAAGAAAATATATATATATTAGATAAACTGGTTAAAAAACGTTAAAAAAGAAAAAAGTAAAAGTTAAAAAAAAATCTTACCAGAAGGCAAGAAAAAAAAAAACAAAAAATGAAAAAGAAAAAAATTAAATTAACTGCAAGACTAAAAAAAAAATCACAGGGAAAAAGCCATGAGTTCTGTGCTTTCCTTTCTCCTCCTCTGGAATTCTGCTGCTCTCCTTGGTATTGAAACCGCACTCCTTGGTAGGTGAACTTGGTCTCGGCTGGATTTCTTGTTGATCTTCTGGGGGAGGGGCCTGTTGTAGTGATTCTCAAGTGTCTTTGCCCCAGGTGGAATTGCACCGTCCTTAGCAGGGGCCGGGGTGAGTAATCCGCTCGGGTTTGCTTTCAGAAGCTTTTGTTCCCTGAGCGCTTTCCGTAGAGTTCCGGAGGACGGGAATACAAATGGCGGCCTCCTGGACTCCGGCCAGGAGGAGCCGAGAGCCCAGGGCCCCACTCCTCAGTGCGCCCTCAGAGAACAGCGCCCAGTTACTCCCGTCTGCCTGACCTCCAGCCACGCTCCGAGCTCACCGAGCCTGCGACCGGTTCAAGGTAACACCGAGTTGTGAGCTTAATGTCAGCTCTGTCTCTGTAGCCGGCTTTCCCTTTCCAATACCCGCAAGCTCTGGGACACTCAGACACCCCCATCCTTCTGTGACCCTACGGGACCTGAGGCCACGCTGACCCCGCGTGGGCTTCGCCCCGGTTTAGCCTCTGGAGCGATGTCCCTCAGCGGAACAGACTTTTAAAAGTCCTGATTTTGTGCGCCGTTGCTCCGCCGCTTGCCGGGAGCCGTCCCCTCCCCCCGGGGTCCATCTTCCCGTCGCTTTGGATTCACTTCTCCGCCGGTCCTACCTTTCAGAAAGTGGTTGTTTTTCTGTTTCCAGAATTGCTGTTCTTCTCTTCGATCTGCCGATGGATTTTCAGGTGTTTGCAATCTTTAGATAAGCTATCTAGCTGATCTCCGGCCAGCTGAAGCAGTCTCAGCCTGCTACTTCTCCGCCATCTTGACTCCTCCCTCCTGTGTTTCTCCAATTATGGTTTTTATTTATTTATTTTTTAAGTTTGTTTTTGCTCAGAATGTCATGGTTCTCTGTTTTAAAAAAATTTTTTTTTTGACTGTGAGTTTGTATTTATATTTATTATAGCTTTATTTATGGGAATTTCTTCAGACACTCACCACTTATTCAATAACTGTAATTTTCCTGGCAGTCTTCAAATTTATTTTTGGTTCACCATAGTATTGATGTATAATCCTTTGAGGTGTCAGTTTTATTGGGGGTTCTCTAGTATCCCTATTATGGCAGGCTTTGGGATTTGTCTAGAGTCCTCTGAGCCCTGAAAGGCGGTGAAAATGGAAGTGAAGTTTGCCACCTTCTGCAAATTTTCTCAGAGAGAAAGCTGGCTTAATGTTCTGTGTCTCCCTCTTGGTTCTTCCCTTCACTTAGTTTTTTGTCTAATATTCTTTGCCTTTTAACCAGTTAACTCATTTATTTAAGAAAGTGTTTCTCAGATGGTATCCAAATTTTTGGTTTTCAGTTTAAGGGTCAAAGTACCAGTTTGCTGCCTTGCCAGAAATGAAAGACCTATTGTATCTGCCAATTCTTTTCGTTATTACCATTAATAAAACGGATACTTTGCTCTTTCTGGATATTTAATTATATGTATGTTAGACCCCTTGATACCTAATTACATATATGTTAGACCACAAACACATTAGATCACAACTCTTGAAAGCTCCATTCTTTTTTTTTTTTTTTTTTTAATAAACATATAATGTATTAGCCCCAGGGGTACAGGTCTGTGAATTGCCAGGTTTACACACTTCACAGCACTCACCATAGCACATACCCTCCCCAATTCATAACCCCACCACCCTCTCCCGACCCCCCTCCTGCCCCATACCACCCTGTTTGTTTTGTGACATTAAGAGTCTCTTATGGTCTGTTTCCTTCCCGATTCTTTTCCTACACCCCAAAACCCCCATGTTGCATCTCCACGTCCTTTGAAAGCTCCATTCTGATCCTTGTTTTCCTTCACTAATTCTTCCTTTTGTGCTTTAGTTTGGGCCATTTTTATTGACCTATTTTTGAGTTCATCTATTCTTTCCTCAGTCTTGTTCATTCTGCTAAAGTACCCAACAAGGAAATGCTTCATCTCTGTTATTATATTTTTTATTTTGGCATTGACATTTGACTCTTTTATAGTTTTCATCTCTATGTTGAAATTCTCCTTCTGTTCATACACATAGTCCTGGATCTTTAATGTATCAGTCACAGTTACGTTAGAGTCCCCTCTGATAGTTCCAGCCTCTGGGTTATCTCTTAGTCTGGCTCTCTTATCTGCATTAACTCTTGACTATGCACTTGTTTTTTTTCTTGCAGTTAAAAAAATTTTTTTTAACTGAATACTGGACATTGTGTGGAAAGAACAGTAGGTATTGTTCCCAGAGTGGGCAAGGATCAATGTTTTTGCTCTATTAGGCTCTGTAAGTATTATTTAACCTCACTGGGTCTCAACTGCACTAACAGAAAAATGGGAATAAGCCCCAACTTCATAGAAATACTGTATGAAATATGTAAAACATAAATATAAAATATTATCATCACTTACCTGGTGATAGGCCTTAGCATTTACGTTTAGTAAGGCAACTAGATTATATATACTTGATTTTTATCTCCAAATGGTGACATCTTTTTTTCCTGTTAGTTAAAAAACTCACATTTCATTTTAAAAATTCTAGTGAGATGAAAATGTACAGATTAGAAAGCCAAATGCCTCTACACATTCAGTTAAGACCATACTACAATTTTGCATTCCTTGACTCATTCAAAAAATAACATAAAAATTGGTGTCACTGTATTTGATTCAATGTTTATAAACACACACATGAAAACCAGAGATCTTCCAAATTTTTATTGAGTATTTATCTTCAAAGCAGAAACAATAATTTTCACAGGTGGTATAAAGAAAGGTCCCCACTGTGATCCCTACCATATTTTGACTGTATGTGGGAGTGGGGATCATTTCTTCCTTTAGAAACAGAGAATTTGGAAAGTATTGAGAAAGATGGCAACAGAAAGTATGAGAAAGTATTACGCTCTGAAAATGGATCAGGTGAGATCAAACTGTTAGTTGAAGAGGGACTTCCTGGAACTGCATTCCTAGAATTCCTGGCCAGAAAGGACACAAGGGCTTGCTTGCTTGTTCTCACTAAGACCTGGGCAGCATCTCCTCCATGTCTGCGATGACGTAAGAGACAACCGCCCAAACAGCAGCAGCCACATTCATCTGCTTTGGATCCATGACAGTCATGGTATCTCCATGGGAGTGATGGAAGGAGAAATATTTATAGAGGTCATCAACTAGACTGGCTCCTGGGAAGGAAAGAGAAAGAATTTTTTTAAATTAACATGTAATGTATTATTTGCTTCAGGAGTACCGGTCTGTGAATCATCAGTCTTACACAGTTCACAGCGCTCACCACAGCACATACCCTCCCCTGTACCCATCCCCCCCACCCTCCTTCCCTCCAGCAACCCTCAGTTTGTTTCTTGAGATTTAGAAATTCTTATGGAGACAAACCGTAAGAGACTCTTGATCTCAGGAAGAGGAAGAATTCTTAGCGAAGTATTTCGACAGAGATGTGGAAGAACTGCTCAGAAACCACTGCTCAGAAACTACTCTTCCCCACTTCACTCTTCCTGGTCCTACTGTGCAGGCTACCATGCAAAAGCATTACTCTCCCAGGCTGTCTGGCAGCAAGAAATGGCCAAGTGGACACCATACTTACTACAAGGATGTGAGTGGCAGGCTTTAGGAGAGTTCTAGGAAAAGTCTTTACTTTCCCAACAAGAGTCAGGAAAATGCCCTTGTGCTGTGTTAAAAGTAGATGAAAAAAAAAAAAAAAAAGGAGATAAAAAGTTTGGAAGTACATGGGGCTAAAAGCCCCCACACTAAAAAGTGCCAAGTGTAAAGACAAAAGGAGCCTGGATTTAGAAAACATCACTAGGCCACTGAACAGGCTCTCCAATGCCTACTTCTGGACTATTGGCCACATAAAAGAAAATAAACATTTATTTGTTTAAGTAACTGATACAAATATCCTATTTATTTATAAAAAGATAACATTTGCAGGGCACCTGGGTGGCTCAGTGTTAAGATTAAAGCCTCTGCCTTCAGCTCAGGTCATAATCCCAGGATCCTGGGATCGAGCCTGCTCCCCTCCATCTCTCTCTGTCTGTCTCTCTGCCTACTTGTGATCTCTCTGTCAAATAAATAAATAAAATCTTAAAAAAAAAAAAAAGATAATATTTGCTTTTGTATCTGCCAGAGTGCAAATTATGTACCTTCCTGGATACAAAAGAAAGCACACGCTCTTTTGCTCAAGGTTTCTTCTCAAATCATGGAGGGAAGGATATGATACTTTCCATAAGATTTCCCAACAACCTCCAAGGACATCAGCAGGTACCTCTGCCCCACTTATGAGCTTTCTTCTTTCTCTAGTGAAGCTTTTTCTAGCTTTCACCATGACTCACAGCCCTGGGGAGTCTCTGCCATCCCTTAGTCAACCTTAGGAACCTCCTGGGCCCTGTTTGTGGATTCCAACTGCAGTTCTTTATCCTCTGGCCTTATTAACTTATTGACGTACTGTCTTATAGTGAACTACACACACATAAGGTTGCAGAGAATGCAAGTGCGTATCATGACGGGTGACAATATTAAAAAGTACGCATATGTCCACAGTCCAATGCAAGGAAGATATAACCAGTACCTCTGAAGCCCATTTTATGAGTTCCCCCACCCCTTGCCAATCCCTTCCTCCCTCCAGAGGTACCCATTTTTCCATTCTGCTTGTGTGTTAATCACTCCTTGACTTTTTAAAAAATAGTCTCACTGTATGTTTATATGTCATATAATAAATAAAATAAAAAAATAAATAAGTAAGTAAGTAAATAATTGTTTAACACTGTCTGCCTTTGAAACAGACACCAGATATATTTCTGTGACTTGCTTTTTCCCACTCAGTACGCTTAACTGTAGTATTTTCATTTTTTATTGCTGTATATTATTTCATTCTATTTATTTATACATTTTCCTGATGATGGACATTCAGGTTGCTTCCAGTTTTCTATTATTATATGTTGTTAGCAGCATTCTTTAGCATCTAAATAAAGGAATGAAATTCCTGGGCTATAGAGAGGTGTGTGCTCAATTTTATCGTGTAATTCCAAAATATTGCCCTTTTCAATGTGCACTTCTGCTGGCAGTATCTGAGTCCTCCTCTTGTCTTACATCCTCTCTAGCACTCGCTTTTGTCAGGCTAATATTTGCTAATCTGGTGGGTATGAAATATTATCTCATTATGGTTTTAACTTTAATTGTTAAAATTATTAATGAAATTGAACATGTTTTCATATATGTATTTTTTGTCATTTATGTTTTCTCTTTTGTGAAATTATTTTTGCTCATTTTCAATAGATTTATCTTTTCTTATTGATTTGTAGGAATTCTTAAAATATTTTAGATACTAAGAATAAGAAGTATCTTAATTACTACTAGTAGCTTAGTGACTACTGCTTTCTATGTCTTATAATCTGGCAGAGCAAATTCTGTCACCTTCTCTTCCTTCCCCTTCAGGAATGTCTTCCTATTCTTAACTGATCTTTCAGTTGAAGTTTGGAATCATTTTTAAATTGCATAAAAAATATTCTTGGAATTTGATGGAAGTTGTGTTAATCCACATGTCAATTTCAGGAGAACTCACATCTTTATATTAGGATATTGTGTTCTTATCCATAAAAATGTTTCTATTTATTCAAGTCTTCTGTAGCATCTTTAAAGTTTTGTGATGCAGCTTGCATACTTTTTGTTAGTTATCTTTTCTCCAAGGAGCATATAATTGTAAATTATACATTTAAAAAAATGGCATTTTCTGTTTGTGGCTATCCTTTTTTAGCATCAAGGATATATCTGATTCATTAAAAGGCAGGTGTTCCTTCTTTTGTACACTCGGGAGCAGTTTGTGTAAGAATGATTCGTTTCCTGTTTTTTTTTTTTTTTTTTTTTTTTTAAAGAACTCTTTACAAAATCATCTAAGTCCCCCCATCTGGGTGTCTGGGTGGCTCAGTCATTAAGCGTCTGCCTTCAGCTCAGGTCATGATCCCAGGGTCCTGGGATGGAACCCTGCATCAGGATTCCTGCTCAGCAAGAAGCCTGATTCTCCCTCCCCCTCTGCTTGTGTTCTCTCTCTTGCTGTGTCTCTCTCTATCAAATAAATAAATAAAATCTAAAAAAAAAAAAAAAAAACCCCAAACCCAAAAGAACCCATTTAAGTCTGATAATTTGCTTATGGGAAATATTTTAACTAATGATTTGATTTCTATCCTGGTTATGGGGCTACTGGGATTTTGTATTTCTTCCTGAATTAACTTTGGAAATTATATTTTTTAGGAATGTGTGAGTTTTGCCCAAATATTCAAAATAATCAAAATCAAAATAATCAGCATGAAATTATCAGTAATATCCTGTTTTTATCTCTGTTTATGTCTGCATGTATAGGAATGAACTTTTTTTCATTCTCCATATTAGTTATTAGTGTCTTCTCTCTTTTTCGTTCATCAGCAGTTGTTGTCAGCAGTTTGTCAGTCTTATTAGTCTTTTGGAAAAAAAGACTGGGAGAGCACCTGGGTGGCTCAGTCGTTAAGCATCTGCCTTCAGCTCAGGTCATGATCCCAGGGTCCTGGGATGGAGCCCCGCATCAGGATCCCTGCTCAGCGGGAAGCCTGATTCTCCCTCTCCCACTCCCCTGTTGGTGTCCCTCTCTCGCTGTGTCTTTGTGTGAAATAAATGAATAAAATCTTTTAAAGAAGAAAAAGCAAAGAAAAAATAAAGACAACTTTTTTGAACACTCTACTATAGAGTGCTTTTCCTTCCATTGATGTCTACTCATGTTTATTGCTTCCCTCCTTCTTCCTTATTTGCTTTTTTAAAAATTTGCTTTATTTGCTTTTTGCTTTATTTGCTTTTGCTTTTCTTTTTCTAACATCTTGAGGTGAATGTTCAGTTTATTGCTTTGCAGTGTTCTGTCTCCAGCATAAGCAATAAGGCTGCAATCTTCCTCCTACTGCTGCTTCAGCTATCTACAGCCCTATAGCCCACCAGCTCTGTGGAGTATGGTCAAGATCACGGAGTTCTAAATGTTCACCAATTCCTGGTTTGATTTTTTCTTTGACACATAAGTTAGAATGTGTTTTCTAATTTTTAAAATGCATGGGGTTCCCTTATTTTTTCATTACTGATTTCTAATTGAACCGATAGAGAATACAGGTTATACGATACAGTTTCTTTTCAATCCATTGAGATTTTTCTCTGTGGCCTATTGTGTGATCCATTTTTACGAATGTTCCATGTGTGGAAAAGAATGTGATTCCTGTATGCTGTGTATATGCATGAGATCATGCTTGTTTCTTCAAATCTCTTAACACCTAACGGATTTATTTTTTATTTGAGCTATCAATTTTGAGAGGGATATGTGAAAATGTCCCTCTGTGATTTTGGATTTCTTTTTTCTTGCAGTTCCAGCAATTTCTTTTATATATATTTCAAACTTACACTATTAGGGGCACACAAATTTAGAGTTACAGCTTCCTGGTAAATTGAACATCTTTATTAATGCGTAGTTATCCTCTTCATTTTTAGTAATGCTTTTCTTCTTGAAGTTAGTTTTTCCTAATACTTAATACAGCCATACCTTCTTCCTTTACCCTCGTATGTCTTCTCCCATTATTTTACTTGCACTCTTCCTTTCTCCTTATGTTTTTAGAGGCTTCTGTTATGAAGACTTTAAAGCTGAATTTTAAAAATCTAGTCTAACAGTCTGAATTTTAACTGGACAGTATAATTTCTTTTTAAGATTTTATTTATTTATTTGAAAGACAGAGATCACAAGTAGGCAGAGAGACAGGCAGAGGGAGAGGAAGGGAAGCAGGCTCCCTGCTGAGCAGAGAGCCCGATGCGGGGCTCGATCCCAGAACCCTGGGATCATGACCTGAGCTGAAGGCAGAGGCTTTAATCCACTGAGCCACCCAGGCACCCCATGGACAGTATAATTTCTTTATGAAGATTGTGATTACTATTAAGTTAAATTCATTTATGCCATCCTAGTTTTTGCTTTCTATTTGTTAATTGTGTTTTCTAGATTTGTTTTTTTTTTTTTTCTCCCTTTCCTTTCTTGCCTTCCTCTGTGTTGATTTCCCCCCCATCATTCCTTCTTTCTCTCCAATCTACTAGTTTGGAGGTGACACACTTTATTTCAATTCCATCAGTGGAGACCCTAGAAATCTTAGCTCATATATTTAGCCAAAGTTAATCAATATCTTATATAAGGACACTAGGGTCCTTTTGTCTCCAGATGCACTCACTGCTCATTCAAAACCAAGATCCAGGGAAACAAATTGGCAGATATCCTCACACAAATGCCAGGCTCCAGAGTTTTCTTACCTCTATAAATTCTTGCTTTATCATTTTTCATCTCTGAGGAATTTCCTTACTTTGCCTCATTAAGCCATGTATTATAGAAAGACAGTTATAATTTTACCCAAAATAGTTTTTGGGGGGAGGAATGTGTCTATAAACTTCTGGTCTACCATGTTAGTAGAGTTCTCTTCCTATAGTCCTCTACTTCCTGCCCTGTGGATTGGACCTTGTCCTTGTTCCTGTGATCTTCGTGGCCTTAGCATGCTGTCTAGATTTTCTCTATCCCAGCCCAAGTTTTCAAAACTTCGTGCCAAGGTTTACCTCTATCTAAGTCCCTAAACTTCTTGTTCTGAAGTAGAATTTGGATTTATCTCCATTCATATTTCACACTGAGTTCAGCTATAGTGCTATTAAACAAACATAAGCCAGTGAAGCAAAAAAAAAAAAAAAAAAAAAAAAAGTATAAAAGAAAACTTCAATTCAGTGGTCACCTCTGACAACTAATGACTCCAGTGCCTGCCAGGAAATATCCAAAACAGGGTGTATTAAGCTGACAATGCCTATCAAACCCTTCACCCATGTAGAGGAAAGTCCTTCCAATTCAATGATTTTTCTTTCTAAACTGGTAAAACATGTTTTTTGTTAGCCCATGGCTCTGAAAAAGTGGGATCTTACCATCATCCAGCCTGATAATGTAAAACTGTCAGTGGATGGGCTGGAGTTGAGGTCCACAAATATTCAGAAGGTTCAGTCCAGTTCAATTGGGCAATTGTACTTGAGTTCCTACAATACTCTGGGCAGTGGTCTAAGTACTGAGGCAGACGTAAAGATGAAAAAGACACAGCTGCTTCTGTCTTTCAAAAGAGAGCTTTTGACAGAGTGTCCACAAGCAATAATAACACAGAATGTACTGAGTGCCATGAGGAAAGGACAAAGAAACAGCAGATGCCTCATGTATCTGAATGACCTTCTTTGGCCCCTAGACTAGGTCCTCTTGCTGTGTGCACTCCATACTTCTCTTATAATCTCCACCACCTTTTGTTATAATTTTATGTTTGACATCTGATTTCCCCACTAAACTGTAAACTCTCTGAAGGTAATACCTCTGTTTTGTTCTCTGCTCTGTCACCAATGCTTATAATATAGTGCCAAATAAAAGATGAATGTGTATTTGTTGAGCTAATGAATGAAACTGGTGAATTTTATGAGTGAACTGGGCCTTGAATGTGCTGTACCAGTCAGAGTCCTTGTAGGAAACAGATGGGTCCTCCAAAAAAGTAATGTGGAGAATTTGATGAAAGGACTATTTACAAAGAGTGGTTGGGGTTAAATAAAGCTCAGAAGAGATGATGAAGCATCCCAAGGCTGGCAAGAAAGAGACATTACCACTCCTAGGCTTGGAAGGCAAAGAGAGCAGCTCTGGCTTCAGGAGAGGGTCACCAGGGGAGCCATAGCTATTTGTAGAAGTCAGGGAATCAATCAGTTTCCTGCCGGTGCCTCCTGTATCCAATGGGGCCTCCCCATGGCCAAACCCAATCATAAGCCAGAGGGAAGGAGTGATTTGTTAGTATGCAGTCCAAAACAGTCTCTAGGGCCACAACAGAGAAAGGTCAGGATTGATACGGAGTGGTAAAAGAGAATTTTAACATAAATACTTAAGATATCAACAGACAAGAGGTGGGGTGAAGACATTCCAAGTGAAAGAGTATGTGAGCATTCTACTTTGGGTGATGTGTTTGTGTGGGTAACTTAGGTTAATTATTGGCAGATAAATTATTGGTAACCAACTGTGGAAAGTCCTGAATATTAGGCTGAAAATAGATGGAATGTATTAAGCTGAAAATAGATGGAATGGGGAGACTTTAGGAACCAAAGGGCAGGAAGGCAGGGAGACTAGAGTTCCATCTTAGGGACATCTCCAGAGGAATGTAGAAGTGGAGTTCTGTAAACATCATGGTGGTGAAGAGAAGGCTAGAGAAGAGGTATCATCTGGGGGCAGGTGACAAAGACCAGGGCCACATGAGAATATCCTAGTTTCTGAAATTCTCTAGAAAGCATATGGATGAAGATAATCAAAATTCCAGTGAAAAGGCCAGAGGTCCATTTTAAAACCAGAAGATTCCTTATGTCATGATCTCACAGCACACCCAGGAGAGACAAATCTGTTTGCTTACTTTGGTAGGAGCAAGAAGCATTTTAACAGAAACTGTGACATTTTAGAACCAGCTGAGCCTGTGAGGAGCATATGCTGTCTGGATCCCAGAGAGCTTCAGGTGGAATACAAATTCATGTACAAGTTAAGGACAAAGTCAAGAGTGAAGTTCAAGGAATGAAAGTCACCGAGGGTAGATGGAAGATGAATTAGAATCATGTACACGAAGAAACAGGAAAGGACATTTTACTCCAGTAGACAGAGTATGGCTCACTTGGGGTTGTTTTCCTGCAATCCAGCGCTTCTTAAAGATACTGCATGATGGGTTATGGGAAAGGCTCCAAATTCCAGACTGAAAAAATAGAAGCAAGATAGACTTGTGTGTGCCCTCTCCAGGCCTCTGAAATTCCCGTTCAGTCTCAGACTGAAAGAACTTGCCTGCCAGATGGGTGGGAATTTGGCTGCCTCCCCTCACAACTGGAGCGTTAGAGAAGGCATTTCCTCAGAGATCATCGAAGTTCCCATGAACATTTTATATAACTAAAACAACTCCAGAAAATCTGATATTACCAATGAGAATGCTGATAACCACAGGCGATAGGAGGTGGGCCTGTTGGCTGCCTTGCAGCTTTGTCTCCGCAATTCCAAGGAGACATTTTATCAGTGACCGCTACTAATCTAAAAGACCAGCACTGAGGGAGAGCCTGCATTTCAATTTTGAGAGCACCTGACATGCTCTCTTGGGTGGAGGGAGTGTTAACTCTCCCTGGGGATAAATTGCAGTCTCTTTTGACAGGTATATGAGCTCTGAACAGGGAATCATCAAACGCTTTTTAGAAATAGAAAGCTGGTAGGAAGGAGTCTGCTCTGAAGGCCAACATTCACCCCCTGGAAAAAAACTACAGCATTATTAGGGTAGTTCACTGTTAGGAAATTATTTCTAAGGGACACTTGGAATTTAAGGATGTGAAGACATGTATCCTTGAGTATGTCAGCCAAGAAGTTAGACCTACACAGGGAGATAGAGCTGGGAACACAGGTGTTACAGTCAAATGGGCCTAGGTTCAAATTCAAACTCTTCTGCTTAATAACTGGGTGACTTTGGGTGAATCATATAAGGCCTTTTTAGTCTTAGTTTTCTCACTCATGAAATGGGGCTCCTAGGATCTGACTTTCAAGATTCTGGTCAAAATTAGTAGGCATTCATTTAGTACTTTATTACAGATGTTAGAGATCCATAGGGATGACCCGATATATACACAGCAACTTGATCAATTAAATGCAACTTGGAGGGACTTAAAGTTGGAATTTAGTAAGTTAAAGTTCTGACAAGTGTTCTTAAAGATGAAATAGCTGGGCCATGATGTCTCTTCTATATGACCCCACCTCGACCTGTTTGGATTATTTTTCCTTCTCCTCCTTCCCATCCCTTTCTCTCCTCTCTGAATCTTTTTCTATAAACATTCATGTCAGAAAATATTTTCCAGCTGTGTGACTGGGTGAAGATGGTCCAATGAATATTGTAAGAAATATCCAACCTGCCCCATACTGTTCACAGCAGATTCCAATCTTCACAGAGAGATCTCAGTAATGACTGTGGTCGTGCAGGATATTGGAACAAGACTGAATACCTGCTAATTCCTAAAAAGATCGGGGTGGGGGGGAGCAAATATACAAAGATTCTCATATCCTCCTCTTTTCATAGGTTGACTCTCATTCATTTGTAATCAGTGGATTTTCATGTACACAAATTAGGCAATTCATGCAATGAGAAGTTTTTGAAAGACATTTGAAAGCTTTGAAAGTTTAAATTCAAGTCTGTTATTTCAGCACATACATTGGCTGCTGCAATGTTGCATGAAAGATGCACTAACAGGCAATCAGCTGTGGAAAATCCATTTCTCCTTTATAAACAGATCTTGAACAGTCTGGGGTATGCAATTTAATTGCAATGGAATGGATTACAGACATTCCCCTGATCATAATTGTGGGGTTAGAGAAGAATGTTATGGTCTTAACTTATTCCCTGCAAGAAAATGGTCCCCCTAGTATCTATAAAATCTAAAAGACATTTAAACTTTAATTAAAATTATTATTTCTTTTAGCAACATTATCAATGAAAAACATTATTGCCAAAACAATTAGAAAATCAATTCATGGACTTTGTAGACATTTAATCTTTCTTTTCAAAAAGGGCAGCTTTATCCCTATGGTATTAAATCTCATTGAAAATTGGAGTAAGAAGCAGTTAATTAATAGCTTCCTAACCCATAGCTCTCCAGAAAAGAAAGCAACTTCTAAGCGAAAAAGGAAAACAAAAACAAAAACAAAAAAAAACAGAAAGGACGACAAAAAGGGAAGGGAAAAAAATCTCCAATCAAAACTCCATAAAAAGTATTATAATTTTAGTTTCTAAACTCTTAATTTATTCAAGAATTGCCGAGTCTGTGCTAAAAAGGTTCAGGCATAAGTCTGTACCTTCTCTTTGTAAAGTTTGGATTGGCTGCTGGGATAACCTGGACTACATAGTTTAAGTCAACACCGCCAGACCTGGTGAGCTCCAGTTCACATGTACCTGAACTCTGTGATAATGATTCATCCTTCCATAAAGTTGAATACTACAGAGCAGCAGCAAGACTCATTAATCCCTACTGCATGAAGCTGGTATTACAGACTCACACATAGGAGGAGTAACAAGGACACTGTTTGTTGAGTGCTTCCTGTGCGATTAAGGCTTTAGGAGATTATTCCATGTAGTTCTCCCAGTGAGCCCATGAAGGGATGGTCATCACATGTCATTAACAGATGGAAAATAGATTTAAGGAACTTGTCTAAAGTCAAACAATAATAAGTGGTAGAGATACGATTCAAATCCAGGTGTCTCTGATCTAAAAACTGTACCTTAACCAGTGTTCTCTACCTTCTCTCACTGCTCTATCCCAGGAATCTATAACTACTTTCTCCCTAGTGGGAAACAATTTGCACAATTTATCCCATTCACTGGTCTGGCCCCCATACCTATTTCTGCCTCATGACATGAAGACAGAAATTCAAATACGAGGTGTCCCGGATCATGAAACAGTGAAGACTTGAATTATGTTCATACAGTGGACAGCCTGGGACCACCTATCAGAAGATGAACAGCAGAGACCATCTGTCACCAAGTCCTCTGCTCTGTCTGGGCCACACTCTCAAGGGTCTGCCAGTTCTCTTGAGAGTTTCTGGATGGTTCTATCTAGAACTCCTCCACCCTGATCTCTCATTATCCCACTTTTCACTGTCTAAAGGTACATATTTTTTTAAAGTTTTTATTTATTTATTTGCCAGAGAGAGAGAGAACATAAGAGACAGCAGAAGCAGGGAGAGAGGCAGGCAGAGGAAGAAGCAGGGTCCCTGCTGAACGTGGAGCCTGACCTGAGACTCGATCCCAGGACCCTGAGATCATGACCTGAGCCAAAGGCGGATGCTTAACCGACTGAGCCACCCAGGTGGTCCTAAAAGTATATTATTCTTGTAACGGTTTTATCATTTGCTGCCTGTCTTTCCCATTGGGATATAAGCTCTATAAGTGCAAGAACTTTGTCTTTTTGTCCCACTTCCCAATGCCTAGCATGTAATAGAACCTCAATAAATATTTGCTGACTCACTAAATGGATAAATGAAAGAATTTATTAAATATCAAATTGGACAAAAGTAGAGAAGAATATTGATTGGTTTTATCCTCTCTTTACAGCAACTTTTGGTAAGTAAAGCCTGCTTTCCAGGGATAATACTCTTAGCTCTCCAAGTAGGTTCTTATTTCTAAAAACATGTGATATGTCATATACAAGCTGAGATCCAAATGCTCTCTTATGGACTACACAATATGTTCTTAGCCATTCTACCACTGTTAGAGAAATCAACCACAACTTGAAAATAGGGCAAAAAGGTGAGCAGCACATCTTTTCAATGTCATTCAGGAGCAAAGTCCACCAAAGATTTTCTAGGAGAATGTACTTAGTTTGACTCACTGCTTACTATTGATTAATGGTCGCAGACTTTGTGAATTTATTATTTTAACTCATAGATTTTTGTCTAGTAGAGATGAAAATGATTTCTGTCCCAAAGAACAGATAATCCCAAAGGTTACAATTTATTGGCCTCTAAGACATTAACCAGTTTCTTTTTAATTTTTTTATTTTTTATAAACCTATATTTTTATCCCCAGGGGTACAGGTCTATGAATCACCAGGTTTACATACTTCACAGCACTCACCAAAGCACATACCCTCCCCAATGTCCATAATCCCACCCCCTTCTCCCAACCCCCCCCCCCCAGCAACCCTCAGTTTGTTTTGTGAGATTAAGAGTCACTTATGGTTTGTCTCCCTCCCAATCCCATCTTGTTTCATTGATTCTTCTCCTACCCACTTAAGCCCCCATGTTGCATCACCACTTCCTCATATCAGGGAGATCATATGATAGTTGTCTTTCTCTGCATGACTTATTTCACTAAGCATGATATGCTCTAGTTCCATCCATGTTGTCGCAAATGGCAAGATTTCATTTCTTTTGATGGCTGCATAGTATTCCATTGTGTATATATACCACATCTTCTTGATCCACTCATCTGTTGATGGACATCTAGATTCTTTCCATAGTTTGGCTATTGTGGACATTGCTGCTATAAACATTCGGGTGCACGTGCCCCTTTGGATCACTACGTTTGTATCTTTAGGGTAAATACCCAATAGTGCAATTGCTGGGTCATAGGGCAGTTCTATTTTCAAGATTTTGAGGATCCTCCATGCTGTTTTCCAGAGTGGCTGCACCAGCTTGCATTCCCACCAAAGGTGTAGGAGGGTTCCCCTTTCTCCGCATCCTCGCCAGCATCTGTCTTTCCTGACTTGTTGATTTTAGCCATTCTGACTGGTGTGAGGTGATATCTCATTGTGGTTTTGATTTGTATTTCCCTGATGCCGAGTGATATGGAGCACTTTTTCATGTGTCTGTTGGCCATCTGGATGTCTTCTTTGCAGAAATGTCTGTTCATGTCCTCTGCCCATTTCTTGATTGGATTATTTGTTCTTTGGGTGTTGAGTTTGCTAAGCTCTTTATAGATTCTGGACACTAGTCCTTTATCTGATATGTCGTTTGCAAATATCTTCTCCCATTATGTCAGTTGTCTTTTGATTTTGTTAACTGTTTCCTTTACTGTGCAAAAGCTTTTGATCTTTTTTTTTTTTTTTTAAACATTTTTATTTATTTATTTGACAGAAAGAAACCACAAGTAGATGGAGAGTCAGGCAGAGAGAGAGAGAGAGGAGGAAGCAGGCTCCATGCTGAGCAGAGAGCCCGATGCGGGGCTCGATCCCAGGACCCTGGGATCATGACCCAAGCTGAAGGCAGCGGCTTAACCCACTGAGCCACCCAGGCGCCCCAAGCTTTTGATCTTGATGAAATCCCAATAGTTCATTTTTTCCCTTGCTTCCCTTGCCTTTTGCGTTGTTCCTAGGAAGATGTTGCTGCAGCAGAGGTCGAAGAGGTTGCTGCCTGTGTTCTCCTCAAGGATTTTGATGGATTCCTTTCGCACATTGAGGTCCTTCATCCACTTTGAGTCTATTTTTGTGTGTGGTATAAGGAAATGGTCCAATTTCATTTTTCTGCATGTGGCTGTCCAATTTTCCCAGCACCATTTATTGAAGAGGCTGTCTTTTTTCCATTGGACATTCTTTCCTGCTTTGTGGAAGATTACTTGACTGTAGGGTTGAGGGTCTATTTCTGGGCTCTCTATTCTGTTCCATTGATCTATGTGTCTGTTTTTGTGCCAGTACCATGCTGTCTTGATGATGACAGCTTTGTAATAGAGCTTGAAGTCCGGAATTGTGATGCCACCAACGTTGGCTTTCTTTTTCAATATCCCTTTGGCTATTCGAGGTCTTCTCTGGTTCCATATAAATTTTAGAATTATTTGTTCCATTTCTTTGAAAAAGATGGATGGTACTTTGATAGGAATTGCCTTAAATGTGTAGATTGCTTTAGGTAGCATAGACATTTTCACAATATTTATTCTTCCAATCCAGGAGCATGGAACATTTTTCCATTTCTTTGTGTCTTCCTCAATTTCTTTCATGAGTACTTTATAGTTTTCTGAGTATAGATTCTGTGCCTCTTTGGTTAGGTTTATTCCTAGGTATCTTATGGTTTTGGGTGCAATTGTAAATGGGATTGACTCCTTAATTTCTCTTTCTTCTGTCTTGCTGTTGGTGTAGAGAAATGCAACTGATTTCTGTGCATTGATTTTATATCCTGACACTTTACTGAATTCCTGTATAAGTTCTAGCAGTTTTGGAGTGGAGTCTTTTGGGTTTTCCACATATAGTATCATATCATCTGCGAAGAGTGATAATTTGACTTCTTCTTTGCTGATTTGGATGCCTTTAATTTCCTTTTGTTGTCTGATTGCTGAGGCTAGGACCTCTAGGACTGTGTTGAATAGCAGTGGTGATAATGGACATCCCTGCCGTGTTCCTGACCTTAGCAGAAAAGCTTTAAGTTTTTCTCCATTGAGAATGATATTTGCGGTGGGTTTTTCATAGATGGCTTTGATGATATTGAGGTATGTGCCCTCTATCCCTACACTTTGAAGAGTTTTGATCAGGAAGGGATGCTGTGCTTTGTCAAATGCTTTTTCAGCATCTATTGAGAGTATCATATGGTTCTTGTTCTTTCTTTTATTGATGTGTTGTATCACATTGACTGATTTGCAGATGTTGAACCAACCTTCAGCCCTGGAATAAATCCCACTTGGTCGTGGTGAATAATCCTTTTAATGTACTGTTGAATCCTATTGGCTAGTATTTTGTTGAGTATTTTCGCATCTGTGTTCATCAAGGATATTGGTCTATAGCTCTCTTTTTTGATGGGATCCTTGTCTGGTTAGGGGATCAAGGTGATGCTGGCCTCATAAAATGAGTTTGGAAGTTTTCCTTCCATTTCTATTTTTTGGAACAGTTTCAGGAGAATAGGAATTAGTTCTTCTTTAAATGTTTGGTAGAATTCCCCCGGGAAGCCGTCTGGCCCTGGGCTTTTGTTTGGAGATTTTTAATGACTGTTTCAATCTCCTTACTGGTTATGGGTCTGTTCAGGCTTTCTATTTCTTCCTGGTTCAGTTGTGGTAGTTTATATGTTTCCAGGAATGCATCCATTTCTTCCAGATTGTCAAATTTGTTGGCGTAGAGTTGCTCATAGTATGTTCTTATAATAGTTTGTATTTCTTTGGTGTTAGTTGTGATCTCTCCTCTTTCATTCATGATTTTTTTGGGTCCTTTCTCTTTTCTTTTTGATAAGTCGGGCCAGGGCCAACCCATTAATATTCTTATTTCCCTCTTGAACAGCCTTCCAACTTCCACATGAGCTTCATAATTTTACCTTTTAGAAAATTCTAATTTAGTACCTTCTCTCTACAAACCTTAGGTGAATAATCACATTCGTATATGATAAGGTTCTTATCTTTGAGTTTATTATTTATGTGTGTATGTGTATTTGTAGCTTCATATATAGCTGGAGAGAAACACCCATACCACTCTGTGCTTCTGTCCATTTTTGTAACACAAAATAACATCGATACTTCTTTTGGAGGGGTGATTTTGAATCTTACTCCTTGTTCTATATTGGTCCCAATTTATTATTCTCCCTTTGTCCATATAGAACTTTTTATCCACTTCCATAGCCTCTTGTCAGTAAAAGTCCCACCTATCTGAGCCAATGTGATTCCTCATAAATTCTTTTCTGCAGTTTCTCTCCACACTTGGGGAAAGATGCTCAATAAGGAAACAACTGTAAAAAAATGGTTTCTGACAGAATGTACTGTCATAACATTCAATGTATGTGGGTCTTGGAGTTAAAAAGACTAAAGATTGTTTCTAGTACAATATTTACAATGAAAGCCTTAAAATTATCCTGGGTTTTCCAATAATTCTGCTCAAATTAACAGATTTTGATTTCTGGCTACAGATGCAAAGAAAGCTATGAAGCTACTGTGCAATAGAAAGCAGGTGTTAAGATACAAACCTTTGGGGCACGTGCACCCGAATGTTTATAGCAGCAATGTCCACAATAGCCAAACTATGGAAAGAACCTAGATGTCTATCAACAGATGAATGGATCAAGAAGATGCAGTATATATACACAATGGAATACTATGCAGCCATCAAAAGAAATGAAATCTTGCCATTTGTGATGACTTGGATGGAACTAGAGGGTATCATGCTTAGTGAAATAAGTCAATCGGAGAAAGACAACTATCATATGATCTCCCTGATATGAGGAAGTGGAGATGCAACGTGGGGGGTTTGGGTGTAGGAAAAGAATAAATGAAACAAGATGGGATGGGGAGGGAGACAAATCACAAGTGACTCTTAATCTCACAAAACAAACTGAGGTTTGCTGGGGGGAGGGGGGCCAAGAGAGGGGGGTGGGGTTATGGACATTGGGGAGGGTATGTGAGTACTGTGAAATGTGTAAACCTGGAGATTCACAGACCTGTACCCCTGGGGATAAAAATACATTATATGTTCATAAAAAAATAAAAAATTTAATTAAAAAAAAGATACAAACCTTTGTCTCTGCTTGCCACCTCCCATTCTTTTGGCCAGCAGAGACAAAGGAAATGAGACAAATTGGAAGTATTACATGGACATGCTGTTCTAGACTTATTTCCTATACTGAATATTAATAATTCTCCAAGACTGGTTGGCAGGAGTATTGCAGAAATGCCTGGGTGACATGGGAGAGCGGGAGTCCCAATTTTGCCACCCACTATTCAATGATTATGGTATTGAAGGCCAACCATTTGACAGGAGGATGTCTGTTCCTGAAAGTGGTCACAAAGGGAGACTCTATGAGCCTCTGACCAGTAAGTCTCACTTCCACATGGCCAGGCTAATGGAGTTATGAAATCCAAGCACTTTAACACATAGTTTATAAGGAAAAAGAAATCATGGCTTTTGTAAGAGAAAGCCTTGGCTTCTTTATGATGATTAAAAAGTTAAAAAAAAAAAAGGTTGTAATAAAAGAGAAAGGAGTTTTCTACCTATTCAAAGAACCTTTGATTAAACTATGCTACAACCAAAAAGGTTGGCTTGCTGTGAAAGCGAATGTTTGCTGTGCATAAAGAACTAACTGGCTATCACACAAAGAAAAGAAGCAACAGGTATTTCTCTGCAAGGAAGTCCACCTGAGGGTTGGTATCATTATTTGGAATTGGAATCAGTCTTGAAAGCCTTTCCAGTTACACTGTTGATCTCCATTATCCCCCCCAATAAGTAGGACAGGCTAAAATTGCACCTTTTAGGGTAGCAAGTATAAATTCACCACTGATGAAGCCATACTTGGTTTCAAAGAAATGAGGCTAGTTGAGAGGGTACGCTTAATAATTTTAGGTCATGTCAAACTGGATAGCCAAAATCTCCACAAAATTCCTCTGGGGGCCATTGTCAGAAGCAGAATTATGGGCTGGATGGACCATGAGCCTGCACCGAGATGGGCTTGTTTTCACTTCTAGATGCCATAGTGTCAAGGTCACAAGAAAATACACCATGGAAAATAGGAAACCATATATAAAATAAAGTTTTACTACTAAAAACAATCCCAGCTGAAAAGAGGCTATCTTAAAAATATAATAAAATTTAAGTACTAATGAATAACATGTATCATATCCAGAAACCAGGAAGATGGTGTTATGTGAATCAATTTAGAAGTAGCTTAAGCCAATGAAGACAACTGATCTGGGAGTGAGAGTCTCTTGATTTCTTTCTATTCTCCATATTCATTTATGTGTCAGACAGCATAAATTTATCCAAAATAAGTGTGTCCATGATTTTGTGCAAGGCAGGTGGTTCAACAAAGAGATGACAAATTACTTGGCTAATGCTGCAAAATATTAGTAAACTTTCCTCCACCTCAGCTTCCAAGGAAAAACAATAATAGACACATGGTGAATAATTCTTGCCTCAAGCCATCATCCTTGAAAATGGAGCAAAATCAGATGTTGAATTCACCAATTAGATGATGAATATTTTGGTAAATAATTGGCTCATCTATTGAGCTTTCATTTTATTTATGCAAATAAGCTTTTTCTTTCTTGGTCACCTGAGAGGTTCCCATTTGGCAGTTAAATGTAGCCCCTTTAGCCGAGTATCCACTAGAAGGATGAAACTTTCTTTTCACATAAAACCTTCTAAAATATAACTTTCTAAAAATTATTACTCAGTGAAGGAAAAAATAAGCTAAACACAAAAAGCTTTGTGAATTCCAAAACAAAAGAAGTAAATGTTTAAGAAGGAGCTTGGAAATGAATATGCATTTAATGCAAACATATTTCACTTAAAGAAAAACATCAGTTCCAGAATTATCCATTAGATGCTAACACTTGTGAAAAGATCCTGGCTCCTGGCAATCTACTTATAGAGAATCTACAAGGCTATGGTGCAAATTTAACATTTAAATGTAACTAAATTTCCAGTGCATTTATGGTTGGCCCTCATTAATATAATTTTAAGGAAATTCTTATAATGAAGAAATAGTGATTATTCTCAATAGCCACCCAAAAAATAGTTATAGTACATTTGATTAAATGCCTCTGTGGTGAGATAAATTGCAATTTACACATTTCTGTGTTCTCTTTAAGAAAAAAAAAAAAAAGGCCAAGGATGACAAAGGAAGCTAATGGTACTTTGTGGGATAACATGTCATTAGCTGTTCCATCATTTATGCTGAAACTCCTGAATTACTGGGTAAGGTAAATAGTGCTTGAGATTTGCTGCTACGAACCCTGAAATAGTTTCCAGCACAAAATTTATAAATAATACCAGGAGTCCTACTGTTTCATCTCCTAAGTCATTTTACTTAAAGACTTCAGAATTCTCGACAAAGGTAAAAATATACAGTCCTTTACTAATTAAACTGGTAAGAAGACCTCATTAGGAAGGATACGTAACATGAAGCATGAATTATTTCTTGTTTAATTTCATACAGAATAGGGTGCCTAGGTGGCTTAGTCAGTTAAGCATGTGCATTTGGCTCACTCATGATCCCAGAGTTCTGGGATCGAGTCCCACCCACATCAGGCTCCTTGCTCAGCAGGAAGTCTGCTTCTCCCCTCCCTCTGCCTGATGTTCCCCCTGATTATGCTCTCTCTTTCCCTCTCACTCTGTCAAATAAAATAAAATAAAATAAAAAGATAACTTCATACAGAATAGAAACAATTGTTCTGTTATTATAAATAAGTTAAATGACTACTTAGGATGATCACAGTGACATTTCCAATGTCGAACTCATTGTTGCACAGCAAGACAGGCCCTAGGGATTCTGCCAAACATGGCCTGGATATACAGCTTTTGAAAAGCAGATCATGTTCATTCATTTGTTATCTACTGAACTCTTACTAAGTACCAAGTACCTTGCTAAGCCCTGGGCAAACAATGGTGGGCATAACTTAAACGTGTGTGCTCTCATGGAATTTCACAGAACTTTCCATCTAGTAGAGTATATCTGTAGAAAGGGAGTTGACTAAGATTACATCCAAAACTACTTGGGATGTCACAGATGAAATTCAAAAAGGAAAAAGCCTTGTTCTCTCCAAGTCACTGATTTTAATGCAGTAAAGACTGTTTATGAGCATGTCTCTCACTATGGGCATGGTACAGAGACTGGGAAATAGCACTCCTGATTATTGTCTCCAGGATATTGGTTCTGTATAATGACATATCATTTAATGATGAAAAAGGTAACAAAATCATGGCCATAATCATAGCCAGGATTTACTAAGTACTTTCTATGTTCCATGGCCTTAACTAAACATTTGACATTCATTATCTTATCAAATCATCATAATGATTCTCTAATTATTATTATCCTCGTTTTACAGATGAATAAAGTTCGGCTTAAAGGTTATGATGATGATTAGAAGCAAAAGAGTCTGGTGAGAGGATCAGTAGACTTTTTTTTTTGCCTTGTGCTGAATTCATCCCTTCATCTTAAAGATGAAGACCACAGGATAGGGAGTTTTGGCCTCACAGAGTGGTTGGAAAGGGCAATCCTATAAATCTGCCATCCCCTGATAACCCATGCCCACATAATCACCCATCCTTTCTTTCCAGGTAACTTCTCACATGAACCTGATTTTTTTTTTAATTGCTTCTATAAGATTCCATAATAGAATGCAATGTACATCTCCACAATTATATCCTTCCCTTTCTTCTAATTCAACGTTTCATGCTTGGTAACAGACATCTAAATCCATTCTGCTTATTGAGGGCAAAACCCACTCTGCCTATGATCAATGGATTGTCAAAATGGCTACTGTCCCTCTTAGCTTTTAGGATCACTTCTGTTTGTGGAGAAATGCCTTGTCTCCCTGAAAGCTTTCTTTTCACAGAAGTCAGGGCTGGGAGAGAACTTCTCCAGTCTGTCACATGCACCACATACCCAACAAGTTTGTTCCACTTTGGCTGATCGGAATTAAACATTCTCCCAGCCCCATGGGCTCTGGAAATTGTTCAGCCTCCAGCAACCTGATAGCTGTTCTTTGCTGCATCTTGTAGAATTTTAACCCTATACATGCTCAGCTCAGAATACAACAAAAGACTCAAAGAGAACCTTATGAAGATTTCTGGATCACTTTTTTGGTTTAGCTACCTCTTCTCTGGCATTCTGTCCTACTGTCCAATGTATGAAATTAGCTCTTTGATGTATTTTGCACAGTTTTCTACTGTGTTTGCTTTAAAGATTTTACTTATTTGTCAGAAAGAGAGAGAGAGAGAGCACAAGCAGTGGAAGCAACAGGCAGAGGGAGAAGCAGGCTCCTTGCTGAGCAAGGAGTCTGATGTGGGGTTTGGTCCCACGATCTAGGGATCATGACCCGAGTTGAAGCAGACACTTAATCGACTGAGTGACCCAGGCACTGTTTGTTTGTTTGTTTGTTTTTAAAGCAAAGGACAAATCTAATACCAGTTTCTCTCTTATGGGCTGAAGCAGATATTCTTACTAGCTTCTTTTTAATTGACATACCAGCTTCTTAAAAGTAGGAAATATGTAGTGTTCTTGCTCCTACATTTCAGCATCTGAAAGTTGCTTTACTCATCAATAAAACAGACTGGCTAATAGCACAAATTATAGAGCCAATCACACTGAGTTTAAATTCTGACTCGGCATGTATTGGCTTATGGTATGGTATTTTACCTCAAGAGAGGTAAAATATAGACTTGATTTTCCCGTCTATAATATAGGAATAATAATAATGACAACTATCTTTTAGGTTTGTTTAAGCTTCAATGAGCTAGTGAAGCAGAGTGCGGCTGGGCATATGATAATGCTCAGTAGGGTAGCTGTTAGTAATATTCCTATGACTCATCACCCAAAGGCCCGTTAGCCTATTCCTGTATGACTGTATCCTTCATTTTTTTGAAATTTCATGCAGATAATCAGAATGAGGTAGTCAACAAAGTCACATAATATTGTTTAATTGTTGTAAGAAAGAATCGTGCACCCCATTCTTCCCAGCCAATTTTGAGATAGTAACGTGAAGCTCCTAGGCTGAGAACAGAAGACATGGACAAAAGCTACATTTTAGGACACAAGGGGATTCTGAGTGCGCCCTGCTCTTCATCTTTCCATCCAGATCAGCAATGAAAAGGCATATGTGTACTGCATTTCTAACAATTAGATTTCACTGGAACTGCACTAGTGGCAATAGATCAGTAAAAGAACATGGCAGTGAACCAGCTTGTAAAGGGAAGACTCTTTTTATAGAGCAAATGATTGCCTACTAATTTATCTATGCCATAAATCTGGAGTTTCGTATGTAGGGTCTATAAACGGGCTGCACCTGGGCCAGTGTCACTTTCAAAGATCAGACTTGGTCTCCTTAGGCAGTTGCTTTCAGATACATTAAGAGTTGCTCCTTTAGGGAGATTCTCCCTGGAGCTTTGATGGAGTTCTTAGGGAAGACGAGGTCCCAGTATTTACACTTGCTAGGCAAAGATGTGAAAATCACTTGTGTGTGTGCTTAGCCAGTCTGGATATCAGTCATGCGTCCAAGAATCAAATACAAATTAAAGTTTTAACATAAACAAATATCTCTGGTATTTGCTCTGCAAACCAACCCATGTGCTACCACCACCACTATTCTTCTGTCTGGGGAACAGTTCTTCCTTATGTGCCTGAAGGCCCTTCTCTCTCAGTCCAGGATTAAAATGGCCAGCTATCAGGTGACCTCAGCAGAGCTGTTGGCATCATCTGAAGTTCACGTCTTGTAAATGTTTAATGGTAGTCTTTCAGAGGATAAAGGGATAAAGAAGCAATTAAAACTCACACTCCTGACTGGATACTGTGATTAAATTCAATTCTGGTGCGTTATTTTAGTTTGATGTAGTACCCTGGTACAGGGGTCTGTATGCTCTCACTGATCTAAGTAATCCCCCACTGATATACACAAGAGATCTAATATCAAAGAATAACCACACATCAGTCATCACTTCTGAATCATCTAACAGCACCCACCTTATGAATACTACTTTGAATTTAAATAATCTTTCTTTTATAAAAGATCAGTGCTTTTGTGTTCTTACCTACCTTAACATCATTTCTGTGAGGAAAGAAGGGGTTGGATTTGTACTCCCCTGTTTTTAGAAATATGAGAGACAGAGAACCAGGGAGAGTAAATCATTTGCTTGAGATCATATAGTGACACAGAACCTGAGAGAAGTCTTGGAGGTTGGAGCATCAACCTGCAACCTTTCTGTTAGATCAGCAGAAAAGCAGTTCTGAAAGGGGCTAGAGACTACATATAGATTTGGCAGGTCATACAGTCTTCGTTGCAACTTAACTAGTCAAGTTTGCTGTCACAGCATGAAAGCAATCATTGACAGGGTGTAAATGAAAATGAATGAGCATGACTGGTTTTGATGACTCTACGTGTGCGTGTGTGTGTGTGTGTGTTTTACAAAAATAGGTAGTGGGCCACATTTGGCTCACAGGCCACTTATTACTAAATAATGACCCATGTTAAATGCTGCCTTAAGCTGTAGGGGCCACTGTGTAGGACAGCAGAATTCGACGTTTGAGCATGTTTCCTACATTATCATGATCTTCACAAGAACCATGCTCTGTAGGCTGTAAATGACTTTCCTTTTTATGTCTGAGGAAACTAGGAGGCTAACTCACCCAAGGCCATGTGGTTGTAAACGGAACACAAAAATTATAGCGTGAGTCTCCTGACTTCTAATAGTTCTCCTTTGCTAGATGTCCCATGGGAAATTCTTGCCAACACTTGCATTTTCAGATAAGACTATTCTAGGATCTGGGGAATTGAATGGCTTATCTGGGGCCAGTGGTCTGTTAGTAGCTGTGCCAGAAGTAGACACACCACCTGTTGGCCTTCAGACTAGTCTTCAATTGTGAACATTTACATTATTTTTGAACATTGTCATGAACATTTTCTTTACACTGTCATGAACATTTTCCTTTATGTTATTGTGAACATTATCCAGGGGGAAAGGTGAAACTAGATAGAATGATGGTGTTTCCATTGTATTTTTATTCTTTAAACTCTCTGAAATGCTACTATTTTATAAATAATCTCTTTGATGTACCAAACAGTATACAGGTCCTGAATAATAATTTTTGATTCACTTTGTGTTTTTTTTAAGATTTATTTATTTGACAGAGAGAAATCACAAGTAGAGAGGCAGCCAGAGAGAGAGAGAGAGGGAAGCAAGCTCCCTGCCGAGCAGAGAGCTCCATGTGGGACCCGATCCCAGGACCCTGAGATCACGACCTGAGCCGAAGGCAGCAGCTTAATCCACTGAGCCACCCAGGCGCCCCTCACTTTGTGTTTTTGACTAATTTTTAAATCCCAACCTGGATTATGAAAGTCTTACTGGCACACTGCAGTATTTTTTGTTTAATTTTATTCTTTAACACAGTCTGATGGTTATATCTTTGATCATGGTACTTAATTATCTACTCCAATCTAGGAAATACATGAAAGAGAAGGAAAATAACCTGATAAAGAGGACTCCTTGGTTTTAACTAGCACTTTATAATGAGTGGGTAGGGGTCACCGTGATTTCTAGGGTCTCTGCTAGCTATATCAGCACATAGGAGATGAAAAGGTGACCAGCTATTCTGGGTTGCCTGGGACTAGGGGCTTCCTGGAATGGAGAACCTCCAGCACTAAAACCAGAAATGTCCCAGGCAAACCAGGATACACTGATCACCCTGACTGCTGAATAGTATGTTTGAATGAACTGACCACTGATGAGAATTCTGCATACCTGGAGGTAATGAGCTTCATCTAGCAAAGAAACACTTGAGCCTGGTAGGGCCGCATGATTTTTTAGAGACCCAAACCTAACTATATTAAGATAGAGCAGTATGTATATGAAAAAACAGCCTATTGACAAATATAAATCTGTCTGGATTATTATTGCTATTCATTAGTGAAAAATCACATAACCTATCACTTAACCTAAGAAACATGTAAGCAAGGAGGGCGTTTAGCTCCAACTGTAACAGAAGGCATCTACTCAACACCGAAAGCTACCCACAAGCTACCGGTGATCATCAATTCCTAGACTCAACAAAGCATCCTGTTGTCAGCACGGGATCCACTGCAAGCCTGGGAGGTAGTGCCAAGTTTCCAGACTCTGGATCTGGACCCGAAGCCAAATGACACCTTCCCAAGATTTCTTAGGCCTCCTGCCAGTTCTACCTTCCTCTGACAACTCTAGTTTTGCAGATTTGGGCTCGCTGAGAAGACCCGCTCTGGATTTCCTAGCTTTGGGGGAAGGAGTTTCTGGTGGTCCCATTAGAATCCAAGTCCTCAAAAGTTTCTTTGTTATAGATAGCATGAACATTCCTGCCATGGGGCTTTACTTCCATCACAGGTGTGAGCCAGTCTCCCTGCCCTGCAGAATGTTAAAAAGTAAATACTAGCAGGATTCAGAGTCCAGCAAAGAACCAGTTGCTAACATACCAGCCAGGGTTAAAAACCACAATGACTAAAAACTTTGGAAAAAGCAACATGAAGGGTTTTCAGACTTTTCCTACAGCAACACTCACGATTGAAAGCCTTATTCTAATTTTCAGTTACATCTGGTGACTGTTTATTTAAGACCTTGGTTAGAAAGTTCAGGTTAAATATGCCTCAGTGAATTCTGCTGCCATTACAGGCCAGGCAAGCTCAGTAATGTCTTGGCAGCTCTTATTTTTTAATCTGAATTAGCATATGCAGGGGACAGTTTCCCTGGCAGATTGTCCAAAGGAATTCAAACACCTAACTCCATTAGTGAGAGGTCTACCCCTCTCCACACTCCCCCAGGCCACCAATAATCTGCAAGTCTTGAGGCATGGATGTCTCTGACTCTTTTTCTCCCTAATTCTTACTCTGGCCTTCACTTTTTCTATTTCCTTGGTTGAAACCATTAGTCAAGTACCTATCATTGCTTTTCCTGTCTCTCTTCTTCCCTTCTGCTTCTTCCTTGACCCTTTCTCCCTTTCCAATTTGTCTCCTGTCAACCTTACCCACTTTTCTTTGTTATTTTATTCTCCTTTTAACTGTCCTTGTCTTTATTACCTCATTTCTCTTCCTCTTCTGCAACTTGTTCCCTGCTTTCCACTTAGAATTTCTTAAAGCATTTTAAAAACCAATTATCACCATGTTGTTTCATTTTTAATAAACTTGAGTTTTAAAGTGGAAACTCCATTTCCTTAGTGTGCTATGGCAAAGAGGTAAAGACATAAATTAATTAGAGCTGGCTGGCATGGGGAACAGAAAGCCAGGCTGTAGCTCTGTGCCAGAATGAATATGAAGCAGGTGGTGAGGTGTATGAACACATACCTATAGTCAGTATAGCACACACTGTCCTCACTGCATATATACAGCCTATCTGTGCCCAGAGGAAAACCAATCTCTCTTCACTGAATGCTAAATGAAGGCTGCTAAAGGCAGGTACTGGTCAACTATTTAAAAAAAATTTTTTTATTAAGGTATAATTGACATATAACATTACATTGGTTTCAGGTTTACAACATGATGATTTGATATTTATACACATTGCAAAATGATCACTGAAATAAGTCTAGTTACCATCTGTCACCATACAAAGTTAACTTTTAGGATTTACTCTCTCAGCAACTTTCAAGTATGCTCTACAGTATTATGGACTATAGTTATAATACTTTATTTTACATCCCCATGACTTATTTATTTTATACCTGGAAGTCTGTACCTCTTGATCCCCTTTACCCATTTTACTCACTTCCCCAAACTCCTTCCCTCTGGCAACCACCATTCTATTCTTTGTATCTATGAGTCTGGTTTTCTTGCCTTGTTTTGGTTGTTTGTTTTGTTTTTTAAATTCTACATATAAGTGAAATTATAAGGTATTTGTCTTTCTCTGACATATTTTGCTTAGCATAATCCCTTCAAGGTTCATCCATGTTGTCACAAATGGTAAGATTCCACTCTTTTTCATGGCTGAGTAGTATTCATTCTCTCTCTCTCTCCTATATAAATATACATATATATATTATATATTTATATCTATCTATATTTCTTTTCTTGTATTTTTAAAAATTTTTATTTATTTATTTGACAGACAGAGATCACAAGCAGGCAGACAGGCAGGCAGAGAGAGAGAGAGGGGAAGCAGGCTCCCTGCTGAGCAGAGAGCCCGATGCAGGGCTCGATTCCAGGACCCTGGGATCATGACCTGAGCCGCCAGGCACCCCTCTATCTAAATTTCTATATGTATCTCACATCTTTATCTATTCATCTGTCAATGAACAGGTTGTTTTCATATCTTGACTGTTACAAATACTGCTGCAATGAACATAGGGGTATGCTTATTTTTTCAAATTATTGTTTTCATCTTCGTTGGATAAATACCTAGAAATGGAATTGTTAAATTACATGGGAGTTCTATTTTTAAATTTTTGAGGAGACCCCATGCTGTTTTCTGTAATGACTGTATCAGCATACATTCCCAACAACAGTGTATGAGCATCCTCCCTTTTTTCCATATCCTCAACAACACTTGTTATTTCTTGTCTTTCTGATAATAGCCATTCTGACAGGTAGTGGGGTGATATCTCATGGCTTTGTTTTGCATTTCCCTGATGATTGGTGATGCAGAGAATATTTTCATATGCCTGCTGGCCAGCTATCTGTACATTGTCTTTGTTTTGGTTTTGGGTTTTTTTTTTTTTTAAGGTTTTATTTATTTATTTGAGAGTGCGAGAGAGAGTGCAAGCACAAGTAGGGGGGAGAGGCAGAAGGAGAGGGAGCAGTAGGCTCCCTTAGGCTCCCTGCTGAAGAGGGAACCTGATGTAGGACTCAATCCCAGGACTCTTAGATCATGACCTGAGCCGAAGTCCGACGCTTAACTGACTGAGACATCCAGGTACTGTATCTCTTCTTGGAAAACAGTCTATTCAGATCCTTTTCCCTCTTTTTAAATCAGATTGTTTGGGGCTTTTTGATACTGAGTTTTAAGAGTTCTTCACATAAAATTATATAAACCCTTATTAACCCCTTAATGGATGTATGATTTGCAAATATTTTCTCCGACTTGAGGGTGTTTTTTCATTTTTAAAAAATATTTTATTTATTTATTTGACAGACAGAGATCACAAGCAGGCAGAGAGAGGGGGGGAAGCAGGCTCCCTGCTGAGCAGAGAGCCCGATGCGGAATTTGATTCTAGGACCCTGGAATCATGACCTGAGCGGAAGGCAGAGGCTTTAACCCACTGAGCCACCCAGGCGCCCTGAGGGTGTCTTTTCATTTTGTTAATGGTTTCCTTTGCTATACAGAAGTTTGTTTGTTTGTTTGTTTGTTTGTTTTTAAAGATTTTATTTATTTATTTATTTATTTATTTGAGAGAGAGAGATCATGACAGGGGGAAGGTCAGAGAGAAAAGCAGACTCCCTACCAAGCAGGGAGCCCAAAGTGGGACTTGATCCCTAGACTCTGGGATCATGACCTGAGCCCAAGGCAGTCGCTTAACCAACTGAGCCACCCAGGCACCCCAAAATCTTTTTAATTTGATGTAGTCCCACCTGGTTTTTTTGCTTTTATTGCCTTTGTTTTTGGAGTCAGATCAAAAAATGTATCACTAAAACCAATATTAAATAGCTCACTGTCTATGTTTTTGTCTAGGAGTTTCATGATTCCAGGTTTTACATTCAAGTCTTTAATCTAGTTTGAATTAATTTTTGTGATGTATAAGACTGTGGTCTAATTTCATTCTTTTGCATGGGGCTGTGCAGTTTTCTCAACACTATTTATTGGAGACCATCTTTTACCTGCTGTATATTCTTACCTCCTTTATCATAAATTAATTGACCATATATACATGGATTTATCTTTGGGTTCTCTATTCTGTACCACTGACCTATGTGTCTGTTTTTATGCCAGATCATACTGTTTTATTACTATAGCTTGGTAATATAGTTTGAAATCAGGGAGCATATGCTTCCAGATTTGTTCTCAAGATCTGATAAAACTGTTTAAAGAGGATAAATTAAAAAATGGTACAGAGCTTTGTGAAATTTCTAAGAGCTCCAGTTTCAGAAACATTAGTAGCTAAGTCAGCTGAGGATAGTCCTACAGGGAGACTGATGTCTACATATTGACTGAAATACTCTGAAATATTCTCTAGGTACCCAAGCATTCTGCTAACATAAAATCTGAGTAACACCTGCCCGCTAGCTAAAACAAAATTGCTTCAGGTTGAGAACTCCTCAAACTCAACACACACAAAACAGATAATCACATCAAACAAGACATATAAATGGCTAACAGACACATGAAGAAATGTTCATAATCATTAGCCATCAGGGAGATTCAAATCAAAACTACATTGAGATTCCACCTTACACCAATTAGAATGGCCAACATTAACAAGACAGTAAACAAGTGTTGGAGAGGATGTGGAGAAAGGGAAACCCTCTTACACTGTTGGTGGGAATGCAAGTTCATGCAGCCACTTTGGAAAACAGTGTGGAGACTTTTTAAGAAATTAAAAAGAGAGCTACCCTATGACCCTGCAACTGCACTGCTGTGTATTTACCCCAAAGATACAGATGTAGTGAAAAGAAGGGCCATCTGTACCCAATGTTCATAGCAGCAATGGCCACAGTTGCCAAACTGTGGAAAGAGAAAAGATGTCCTTCAACAGACAAATGGATAAAGAAGCTATGGGCCATATATACAACGGAGTATTATGCCTTCATCAGAAAGGATGAATACCCAACTTTTGTATCAACATGAACAGGACTGGAGGAGATTATGCTGAGTGCAATAAGTCAAGCAGAGAAAGTCAATTATCATATAGTTTTACTTACTTGTGGAGCATAAGGAATAACACGGAGGACATTGGGAGATGGAGTGGAGAAGTGAGTTGGGGGAAATTGGAGGGGGAGACAAATCATGAGAGACTGTGAACACTGAGAAACAAACTGCGGGCTTTGGAGAGGAGGGAGTTGGGGGTTTTGGTGGGCCTGGTGGTGGGTATTATGGAGGGCACATGTTGCATGGAGCACTGGGTGTGGTACATAAACAATGAATGCTGGAACACTAAAAAGAAATAAAATAAAATGAAATGGAAAAAAAAAAGGTTGATAGACTTTCCCTATTTTTAGAAGGATCAGACTCACACCTGCTAATATAGCTTTTTAAAATTTTTTTAAAAAACACAACAGTTGGGCAGTGCAGGTAACAATAATTATCTCAGTAATTAGATTCTGTCATGCACTGTACACCCAGGGCCCTGGGCTTTTGTGGAAAAAGAAGAGGTACTTAGAGTATCTTTAAAGCACTTGGTCTCTTCCAGTGAGCAGGTTGATAATAAGCTCTTCCTGAAACAATGAGAAGGCAAATTGCTTCTCTTTTCATACCTCCTTCCTCTGCTTTCTGGCTCAGCAAATTTCAGTTCTGTTGTAGAATGGAAAAGAAGGGAGAAAGCTGTAAATGAGGAGGGAGGATGGAAACTGTCCAGAAAGAAATCCAATTTCAGTCTTGTGCTCTGTGCATTTCAAAATGGAAATGCTACACTTATTAAAGTGCCCATTAGACAAACAATGCAGGAAAACATGATGGGGTTGAGGAGGCTGGGAAGGAGGAGAAGAGGCAGGACAGAGAGAGGAAACAAGATGAGGGCATTGTTTTTAAAGGAGACTGCAAAATGTTCAACCAGGGAAAAGAAAATGCCTGCATACGCTTCAATGCAGAGTAAAGGAGTACATCATTTCAATACTGGCAACTGGCAATAAGATCTTTATTACAGCCACACAAAGATCCGCTGGTGTCCAACAAGACAGTGGAGAGTCTAGGTGTGACTTCCACACAGTGAGTTTAATGCATCAAGGGGAGGTGTGCTAAATACTTGATAAATTGACTTGATGTGAAGAAATATATCAGATTTAGGAGAGTAAACACGGTTACCCAGTCATCAAAACAGGAGGCAGAAGAAAAAAACACAGAATACCTACTGTGTGCCAGGTATTTCCATATATGCTGTCTCATTGAATTCCTAAAACATACTGATGCGGTGGGTATTATCGGGCTGTGTTCACAGAGGAGGACAAAGGGCTTAAGAAGAGATGTAAGAAGCCCCGGTTCATACAGCTGCTCAACAGTGGAGCCAAAATTTGAGGGCAAATTCCATATGGCTTCCACTTGGTCATCTGCTGTATGAGAACACAGTCTCAGTACCTTCCAGAAAGGAAACCAACACTTGTGGATCACCAACCGTGTGCTAGCTACATTGGAACATAACTCGCACATTCTTCAGCTCCTATAATTTCAGCTCCACCAACATGCAGACTATTTGACAGACAAACAGTGTGCGGCCTCTTCAAAAGACAATTCAAATCTCCACCACTGCAATTATATAAATCTGGTGCCTAGGGTTGGGAATGTTATGAAATCCCCATCATTTGGCTCCCTCCTGAACTGGGAAATCTCACTTGAAAACCAGAAGAAAGGCTTTGGAAAGAAACAGGGTAGGAACCCACAAGAGATTTCTCAACTGTGAATGTACTGCCCACATGATGGATGCTTCTGCTGCCCCTACTGGAGCCAACCACCACAGACATTAAGTACTTCTGAACAAAGAATGGTCCCAGCTCTTGAGGACAGGGCTGATTTTCAACAACATAGAAAACAATGGCACAAGGACATGTTTTTTAGTATCTTTAGCAGCCTTGGTGAGAAGCCACTAGATAAATTCTTTTCCTGGAACTCTGGGTGTCAGCAGATGACTGTTGCTCGTATTTATTGGGTACTTGCCTACTGTGTACTGGGCACTGTTCTAAGTACTGTTTTACCACTTCAGGTAGAGAGATTAGATGACTTGCCTAAGGCCACCCTCAGCTGAGAATGGACAACAGGGGTTTGCTCCAAGACCTGCCCACTATGCTACTTCTACCCCCATGGAACTGGCTGAATTTTCTTGTTATTAAGAAGACATACTGCCTATATTCTCCCATACATTATTTGCTTTTATCCTACAATTTCATTCATTCAACTTCCTACCTCTCTCTAAAAACACATTAAAGTCCTGTTTATGTTTCTCCCACTGTAAAACAACAATAGTGGCATTCTTTTACCCCATACTCCTCTCTAGCCAATGTTCTTTCTATCTCCTCCCTTTATAGCCAAACCTCTTGGGAGAGTTTCCTTTCTTGCCATCTGTATTTCCTCATTTCCCACTCACTTCTCAATCTACTTCATCCCCAGTATTCCCCTGAAATTGCACTTGCCAACCTCAGCCTGCTGGTTGTTTAATCCAATGGGTCTAAGAGTGTTTTTCTGGGATATTGGACATGGTTAACCATCTGTCCTTCTTGAAAGACTCTTCCCCTGGCTCCTGTCAGGGGGATCCCCTGTCTTCTCCTGAGGCCCAGACACAAAGCAAACTATCTAAAGGGCATTCTGCCCCTGCCCTCCAACCTGAAACCCCCTGTTCCCTGCTTCTGTAAATGCATCACCATTCTCTAAGCCCGAAACTTGGCCTTATCCTTTACCTTTTCTTCTCCTTCGCCTCTCATATCACATCACCCGGCCACAAAAATCACCAGTCCGCCCACCTTCTGCACCCACCCTGCCACTCTTCTTGCTGAGGCCATCAGCACCCCTTGTCTTCTTGCCTGTTTTGGCTTTGCCCCTGTAACCCGTGCTATCAAAAGCACTGTCAGAGTGACCTTTCCAAACATAAGGAGATCTTTCTACTCATTTACTTGTGCTCTCCTTTGCTAGAAAAGGTCCCTAACTCCTTATCAGAACTTACATGAAAGGTGTGTTATGATAATACCTCTTCTTATCTTTTCAGCTTCTTTTTTCCTCCACTCTCTTGCCTCCTGCTTTCCAAACACACCAACCTCTTTCAATTCTTTATTGTGCCATGTTCTTGGTTTCTGGGTGTTCCCACATATGTCCTTTATAGGAACCATCCCACCCTCGTGTCTCTCAGCTGACTTTTGGATAACTCTTACTAGCTCAAATGTCACTTCCTCTTTGAAACCTTCCCAGACCTTCAGAGCCTGGACTTGGTGCTCCTTACAGTTCCCTGTACTTTCTAATAAGATGGCAGTCAGAGCACTGTTTGGTAGTTGTTTCTTTGTGTATCTACATCTTCTAATAAACACAGGCTTTGGAAGTAGACACTAGTTCTATCTTGACTATTGGTGGACTTCTAACTTCTACCATAATGTCTAGTGCAAAAAAAAAATTTTTTTTAAAGGTATTAAGTATTTTTGAATGGCTATCCTGTAGGGGCTAGGAAGTGAGGAAAAAGTGGAGTAGCATAACCAGGTGAAGGAATGACCATAAGGGCAAAATAAAGAAACATGGGAAGGCAACAGTCCTAGGTAGCCTAACCTCCATTTTCCAGTATTACAGAAGAAGAATTTTTCTGGAGTTCAATGAAGACAATGGGAATTGAAAGAGAAGATTCTGCTTTCCAGGCTGTCTTTCAGGAAGACACGTTGGATAACTGCCCAGAGTATATGAAGGAATAGACAAGGTGCTCATTTGTTTTGATAGAGATCAAGAGAGAACAGAGAGGAAAAAAAAAAAAAAAAACAAACCTAGAGGGTTGTTAACCCACCCCCCACTTTTTGTCTTGTTCAAGATATTTGCCAAATTTAAGCTGACTGTTTCTTTGTCTCCCATGGGAAATGAGTAGTCTGTACCAATGGCATGAGGGAGAGCCAGATTACTCGTACTTTCCCTACACCCAGAGGACTGAATGCTTTAACATGTGCTCTTGAATGCAACTCAAGCTCTCAACTGACTGGTAAGTGATGAAACATGGTCTGAAGCAATTTATTGCTTCAAGATGATGGCAGGAGGCAGATAGTGCTGGCTAGAAGTAGAGTGGCTCATTTTGAGCAAGGGATGTCAAAAAAGAGGTTGTGCAGAGCAGCTGGAACAGGGCCACAGACATCTGGGGGTACACCTGCCATTTAGGGAATTCTCTTCTGCCCTGGGATACCCCTAATAATCCAGAAGCCCTGGAAACTAGGATGGGGGTCATGGAAGGTTATAATAATTCATAGGTGAGAATAGTTACTAAAGGATGAAGCAGCTGGGAAAGCTTCGTAAAGATACTGGCATTTATGCCCAACTTGAAGATATAGCTTCTAGGAAGGAATAAAGGAAAGAAGACACTCCAAAGTAAGAATTCTCCCCATACTATGGGGGAAAGGTGTGGAGGAGGATATGAACAGGGTATGCCCAGGGAATAATGATTAGACCAGTGTGGCTGGAGAGGCGGTCATAGAATATTGGAAGTTAAGACAGGACAAAAATACCCTGCAGTGTTCTACAGGTAAGATCAATGGGCTCATTTACCCAGCTTCAAAAGGCTGCAAATAGCTATTTTTTTTTATGTTGGAAAAGAAATCCAATAATTTGTATCACTTGCTGCTATGAATCTGATAAAAAGTCTCTCCTGAAGACTGTAACAAATGGCCACAGGAGCCCTGCATTCAGTTGTAATATTATAATAGACCCCAGGAGTGTCAGATCATATTGATTTCATTGGGTCACTTGGCTGTCTGTACAGAATTCCCAGAGTCCTGGCTCCTTCAATGGGTTCTCATTTATTGCTTTGTATGGATTTTGAGAGAGCCAGCTCTAAGGAAGTCTAGACTATGGGTGTGCAAAGATGACAGAAGCACAAATACAGTCCTTAAGAAGCTTACATGGAGGGGGGAAATAAGATTCTCCAAGAAGGCAGGTCAATATGCCAAAGAGAAGCATGAAGAGGGCACAATAGTAAGAGATGGATGTAGAGCGACTGGAATTCTCTGCTGCTGGGGATATAGAGAGTGAAAATGGTAAAACCACTTGGGAAACACTTAGGCAATTTCTTACAAAGTTAAACATACCTTTACCTTATAACCCAAAAGTTCCACTTCTAGATATTTTCCCAAGCGAAAAAATCCACAAAAAGACTTGTATAAGAAAGTACACAGTAGGGGTGCCTCAGTGACTCAGATGGTTAAGTGCCATCAGCTCAGGTCATGATCCCTGCGTTCTGGGAACAATCCCTCTATAGAGCTCCTGGCTCAGAGGCAAGCCTGCTTCTCCCTCTCGCTCTGCTCTCCCCCTGCTCATGCTCGATCTCTCTCTCTCTCTATCTCCCTGTCTCAGATAAATAAATAAAATCCTTAAAAAAAAAAAAGTACACAGTAGCTTTATGCATAAATACAAAACCCCCCCAAAAAACAAAAAACAAACCCTGAAAAAAAAGCTAAATGCGTATTTGACAGGGAAATGGATAAACAAATTGTGGTGTATTCACATAATGGAAATTACTCAGCAATCAAACAAAAATGAACTGATAACGGCAACAACATGACTGAATCTCAAAGACAGGACATAGTGCTAAAGAAATGACACAATACCTTGTGTTTTATGCCATTTACATAAAGTTCAAGCATGGGCAAAACTAACCTCTGGTGATAGAAATCAGAATAGTGAAATGTCTCTGGAATGTCATCTGGAGATGGGGGTGAGGTTGGGGGTTGACTGGAAAGGAGAATGAGGAAACCTGGGTTATGGAAATGTTATATCTTGATTTGGGTGGTGGTTACCCAGGTGTACATGATTATCCAAACTTATCAAACTGGGTGCAGTCTGCTTTATGCCAATTATATCTCAGTAAAACTATGAAAAAATAGACGAGTTGGGTAAAGGACAGCACAATTTCATGGAAATGCTGCCTTGAGTAGGCTTCATAGGGAGTGACCGTCAAACAATGCCTGGGGGAGGGGCCATCCAGGGAGATGGAACAAAGATAAAAGGTTAGGAGGTGGGAAAGCATATTGTCAGTCTCAGGAAGGGCTGTGTCAGCCATGAAACATAGGCTGTAAGTGGGGTAGTAGGAGCAGAAAACACTGACTACACATTCCATAAGATTCACCAAAAGAAGGCAAGAAGAATACTAACTTAAAGGGATTAAAAAGCCTAGGGAACTTTTTTTTTTTTTAATTTGTTCATTGCTTGTTTGTTGGCCAAAGGAAGAAATATTGAAGAGAGATCATTTATAGAGTTAAGTTTCTGGTAGACATGGATAGTTCACACTTAGAAAGATGAGGGAAACTGGGACTGCTCTGTCAGGAGGGAAGGTGGAGGGCTGAGCAAAATTGTGAAGGGCAGCGGAGAGGAAAATCATGAGAGCTCATGATGGTTGTCCTCTAATGTCCCAGTATGGTGGGAAGAGAGATCATCATTGAAGATGACAGAAGGGGGCCTAGGTGGCTCAGCCGGTTAAGTGTCTGCCTTCAACTCATTTCATGATCTCAGGGTCCTCAGATTGAGCTCCAAGTTGGGCTCCCACCTCAGTGAGGAGTCTGCTTCTCCCTCCCCCTCTGCCCCTTCCCCAGCTCATGTTCATTTTCTCTCTCTGTGTGGGTCTAAAATAAATAAATAAAATCTTAAAAGAAAGAAAAAGAAAGAAAGAGACAGACGTAGGGCCAGAGCTTGGGGAACATGAAGAAGGTTCAGAATAGAGCGCTATAGAGAATTCGAAAGGGGATTTTCCTGAGATGAATGGAAAAGTTCTGAGAGTTATATAGCATGGGTTGATATAGAAGGTAATTGTCCAGCTGGAGACTGGCAAGAATGAAAGCATATGATGGCTACTGAGAACATACTTGAAATGGTCATGGCTAAACGTGGGGATGAGATAGGGCAGGGCCAATGGGGATTATAAGAAGGTGGAGGGTCTGGAAGTCAGGAAGCAGAGGCGCAGATTCAGGAGGCAAAAGAATCTTGGTAAGTACAAGGTCGCGTTCTATCAGTAAAGGTCCTTTAATGGCTCAAGAAGTCTGAAGGAGTGCAGTTTTGAATGACAATGCGTTCCATGGTATGCTGATGGATGGATTCAATGTGATGACATTCAACATTGACAGTTGTATTCACTAGGATGGTAGCAGAAGATGTGGAGGGAGGGACTGAGGAAAAGGCTTAAGTCCTTGAGAAAATGTGGTGGAGTGCCCCACTGACAAGTTTCTCTCTCCCTAGGTGAACTGGAAGGTGACCTAAGCTTTGGTTACAAAGTACTATTTTAAATACTATATTAATTGCTGTATTTAACTCTTTTATTCTATGAAATTAAAGATGTTTGAGGGTATGTTTTCAAGTTGATCTTAATCAAGTCTTTATGAGTAACACAAAAGTGGTTTTTATCTTCATTTTACAAATGAGGAACCTTATACCAGTGCCCCTCTCCACAGCCTTTCTTTCAGTTGCGGTAGGATTTGGGTGCACAAAAGTAATTGCTGAAATCACCTGACTCTTCAGAAAATGCCCTTCAGACAAAGGGCACTAAATGCCATAGGTTTCAGTATCTGAAATATACTCTGTTGGTAATGGAATGTAGGATGTGAGTGGGGTAGTAGGAGCAGAAAGCACTGACTACACATCCTGCAAGATTCACCAAGAAAGAGAAGGCAAGAAGAAGAATAACTTAAAGGGATTAAAAAGACTAAGGAACATTTTTTTTTGGGGGGGGGGGGTTGTTCATAGCTTGTTTGTAGGCCAAAGGGCAGAATCATTGAGGAAGAAATAATGAAGAGAGATCAGAAGCTGATCAGAAAAGAAGCTGCATGCACGTTTTGGTACTTAAAAAATAAAATTTATGAGAAGAAAGAGGTTTTTTGTTGTTGCTCTTATTCATCTTTCCAATTCTTTCATTGATTTTTTTAAATTGGAATAATTTTTTCAAGCTTTTAAAAATCAAAATTCTTTAGAGACTCCCAGACTCCTATATCAAAAAGTATATTCAAAAGGTCATTGTGAGCTTTTCTGTATATGAGTCAGAAGGAAATGGCAGCAGAACTGTTTCTACCACTTACTGATTGTATGTGTCTTGACAAAATACTGCCTGTCTGGGCCTCAATTTCCTCATGACAAAATTATGCAAATGAAGAGGTATACAATGTGGAATATAAATAATGTACTAAAAAAACAGTGAATCACTAGTGAGTCTTTAAATAGAAAGTAAATTAGCAATGACAACAACAACAACAACAACAAGCCAACTTCGACCTGAACTAGCACTCTGGCAAGGCATTCCTCGTCAGTGGTCTTCTAGAAATGAGCGTTGACTAATGTGATGAGAACTACCAAACCCTCCCACCACATCTACTTCTTCATCAGCATCAGCATCCACACACTGTGCCCTCTTGACTATGACCACTGAAGAACTAGGCAAGCTTATCCCAAAGCCCATTTCCATACTTCTGCTCTAGATCCTCCTCCCTTTTGCCTATTTAGAGACTCACTTTAGTCATGCTTTTCTCTTCCACATCATCTATTTCCTCCCTCTTCACTGGATTGTTCTCACAAGCAAATTAACATGTTATTTCTCTATCCCATAAATCTTGTTCTCTGTTCCATTTCCACAAGCTCAGAGAGCCCATGTGAGGATCCCTGCCCTTGCTTATGCCTTTAAAGGCCACATTCTAGTCCTTCTCCAGTCACACATCTCCCTGTGGGGTAAGGAATCTGTTGTAATAAGAAGTGCTTACCCAGAGCTGATGGTCTCTGCATTGTAGACCATACTCTGCCCACATGGCCCTTAGACACTTACACAGTCCACTACACTGGGTCCACCATCTCTAGGGTAGACCATGCTGCTCATTTACACACTCCTAACTTCAACTTATATTCAAGGGATGGCCATTTGTGGGTGTGTGGTCAGAGTTTAGACATGAAGCCTGAGGTGTCCCCATCCCAGGACACAAAGCCCCTCATAGTATGGGACTGAGCTGGGGTTTGGAAGGGAAGGGTGGTCCACAGGTCCTTTCCCTGTGCCACCAAGCTCTGGCATGAACTCCATAGCCCAAGAATATCTGAACTTGATTTTCCAGGTTCTTGGGAAAGCATATTTATAATATATTTGGAAGAAATTTTTTTTAGCTTAATATATAAATTTTAGATACAAAAATTATTGAATGTAGGCCTTCATTTGTTTTTTCCTGGACCTCATAAATATTAAGGTCACACCACTACCCTAATAACCTAAAAAGGATTACTTTAAATAATACTGCACCTTGTGGAATTCCACTAAAGAATGGTCTGTAGTTGATAGCTGCAATCTCTCTCCTCCTGTTCTTTCTTAAACACATTTGTATCACCACCATCTATTGCACCATGCATTTGCATTTCACCATCTATGAAAACTGCTCTTGTCAAGGTCAGTAATAACTCATGTTGTTAAATCCACTGATTGGCTCTCAATCCTCATTTTACTTGATGTTCCAGCAGAATGTGACCCATGGGTCAATCCCTTCTCCTCAATGTACTTTCCTCCCTTGTCTTCGAGGGTTCCATTCTCTCTAGTTTACTCCTTTAGTGTCTTCTTTCTTGCCTCTTAGCTGATTCCTCCTTTTACCTTATCTCCAAACTCTTAATGCTAGAATTGCCAGGGCTCCGTCCTTGAACTTCTTCTCTTTTCAATACTCACTCCCTTATGATTCATCCAGTGCATGGCTATGTTGTTGATGATTCCTGAATCTATTTCTCCAGCCTACACTTCTTCCTTAGATTCATACTGTCTACTTGACATTTCCACGTGGATGTCTAATAGGTATTTCATTCCCCATATGAACTCCTTCTTTCCCAATCCTGTTCTAATAACGCCTTCCAACTCCCAGTTTATGTCAAGTCCAGCTCCCGGTTGCTTCAACCAAAAAACTTGGAGTCTTTTGGAGTCATCTTTTACTCTTGGCAACCTATCAAGAAATCATATGGGCTTTACATTCAAAACATATCCCAAATATGACCATTGCTCACTATTTCCATTGCTAGTATACCCTGGTCCAAGCTCTATCATCTCTTGCCTGGACTACTTCAATAGCCTTCTCATAGGTTTCCTTTGGCCTATTTTCAATATAGACACCAGTATGATACCATTCAAATATGACAGTTGTTCTGCTCAAAACCCTGCAATGGTTTCCCCATTTCACCTATTTTTTTTTTGGATTCAAAATCAAAGTCATAGCTAGTACTCAAAGCCCTGTTTCTCTAGTCCCTGTTACTCGGATCTTGCTTGCATTCTCTCCTTTGCTAACTCAGCTCCAGCCACACTACCTTTCTTGGAGTACCTAGAACATGCCAAGCATGTTCCTGACTTGGCATGTTGCTCTAGAAATCTGCTAGAATGTTCCTCTCCCAGTTACATGTTTAACTAACATCCTCACTTCCTTCAAGTCTGTTTAAATCTTGTCTTCTCAGAAATATTTACCCTGATCACCCTGTTGAATACCATAACCTGTCTCCATCCACCTCTGGCACTCCTAATTCCCCTTACTCTTCTCAACCTTTCTCTTTTCCGTAGCACTTGCCACCTTCTAACATTCTGTAGTTTGCTTATTTATCATTTGTCCTTCCCATATCATCATCCAATAGCTTTTCTCCATGATGGAAATGTTCTATATTTGCACCATCCAATACAGCAGCCACCAGCCACATGTGATTACTGAGCACTTCAAATGTGGCTAGTACAACTACAGAGCTGAATTTTTAATTTTAATTTATATTTTAATTTAAATAACCACATGTGGCTAGTGGCTGCCATATCAAGGGCAGTTTTGGAATCTGAGTGCCATGGGAACAGGGAACTTTGTCTCATTCAACAAGATCTCCTAAACACCTGGCAGAGTGTCTGACACATAGGTCCTTGGGAAAATTGTTAATGAATTAATGATCAAATCCAAGATCAACTTTTCCAAGGCCTTGCAGCCTATTATTGGAAGAATTAGGGGAAGAACCCAGGAATTCATCGCTAAGGAAACCCACATCTTTCCCAGCATATTAAGGAAAGATCCAGAAGTCTGGACAGGTGCTTCCTGGCAGGCACATTCTATAAAGAAACAAAATGCCTAATCCATGCTTTTCCTGATTTTACAAATGCATATACCCATGCACATAAGCTGGGGAAAAAAACAATCTCTCCTGCACAGAATCCAAACCTCTAGTCTCTGCCAATATGTAACCAACTTGGTTCATTTGTGGCTATCATCAGAACTCAGGACAGATGCTCTCCACACTCATGGTCTTGCAGAGGAGAGCTAACAAACCTATAAAGTATTGCACTGTCCCAGTGGTGAGGAAGATGAGGGAACATTTTATCATTCACAGATGAAATGGTTGTGGTCACAGAATATAAGGGTTTATGCAACTGCATCCTGGAAACCAAACAAAATTACCAAATAACTATGGAAATTTATGTGGTTTTGGTAGAATGAAAGTATGATATAGGAAATTAAATAGCCATAGAGTGAATGATAATTTTAAAAGCTATTTTGGAAACAAAATATAAAATCAGTCTTAAGATACCAAAGGAGTTTCAAACTGTTTTCTTCCAAAATCTTATTTTGAAGATCTCTAAAACCAATGTTTTCAGTTGTACTAAGGTAGTGAAGAAATTACAAGGGCTTTACTAAACTGCAATAAAACTAAGGATTAGGCAATATTTTGCTTGTATTATCTGCTTAGTTCCTTAGATTCCTAATAAGAGTAGCAGATTGTTATGTCTAAAATATCTTTTTAAATACTTCAGGGTAGGGGTGCCTGGGTGGTTCAGTGGGTTAAGCATCTGCCTCTGGCTCAGGTCATGATCCCAATGTCCCAGGTTCGAGCCCTATATTGGGCTCCCTGTTCCGCAAGGAGTCTGGTTCTCCCTCTCCCTCTGTGTGCTCTCTCTTTCTCTCTCAAATAAATAAATAAATAAAATAATAAAAATAATAAAATACTTCAGAATAGATTTGTCCTCCAATGGTCACAGCAGCATTATTCACAGTAGCCAAAAGGTGGAACCAATTCAAATGTCCACTGAGGGATAAAAAACAGATAAAGTGTGGTATATACATACAATGGAATACTATTCAGCCTTCAAAAGAAATGAAATTCTGACACATACTATAAGGTAAGTGAAACTTGAAGATGTTTTGCCAAGTGAAATAAGGCAGACACAAAAAGAAAAATTTTGCTTGATTCCACTTACAGGAAGGACCTGGAGTCATAAATTCCCAGACACAGAAAGTGGAATGCTGGCTGTGGAGAAATGGGAGTTACTGTTGTTATTGTTTTATGGGGACACAGTTCAGAGTTTTGGTCTGGAAAGATGAAAACGTTCTGGAGATGGATAACAATGTAAATTCCACAGAACAGTACACTTAAAAATGGTTAAAGGGTAAGTTTTATGTTACTTACATTTTACTACCACAAAAGTACAGGTCAGCATGTGCAGCACGCGCTCATACGTGGCCATTACTTAGGGTAAGCTATAACCAGGTGCTGCCTTCGTTCTAATTAAGAAAGCACAACACAGGCATGGTCTTTCCAGTGAGCTACCACAGACAGGTCTGTGTTTTCTGCATCTCAATCCACAAACAATGCTTTGCCAATTAACATAACTGCAAGTAACTAATGGTTGATTGTTTCTTTTTTATTGATGAAATTGTAGTCTGCTATGCAGTTTGGTGAATGTTAGAAATGGGCTCTCATTAGTGAAATCAAAAGTATTTGTTGTATTTACATGTGGATTGGCAGAAATATTTTAGGGACACTCCCCGCACTTGCTTCACAAAGGCATAAGAATCCAGCTAGGCCTGTATCCTTTAGCCAAAGGTTTTGGCTAAATTCCCAGATAGTCCTATGCCCGGCCAGCAGCACTGGAAGATCCTGGATCCCTGATGACACCAACCACAAGGGTGACGGGATCCTGCTGCCCCTGGAATCTTCATGATGGCCTTCTGGGACTATTTTGTGTAAATGGGGGTCAGAACACCTGAAAGTAGAGAGCTAGAACATACTCAAGTTTATAGAACTGGCCATATGAATTCTGTGTCTGTGTGTTTACTTGCTAATAAATGTTTACCGAAGAGATGTTTTATATGTGGTGTTTGCCTGAGATTTCTGTTCATTACAATCTAGTAGTGAAGTTATCAGCTAAGTAGCAAACTTAGCTCAACACTCTTCAGAGGCTACCATGACCTACCAAAAAAAAAAAAACCTCAGGGTCACCCATGACCAAATCAGTCCAGGTCAGTTGACAATCACAACCACAGAGGCCAGAGGGAAATTCCAGCAAAAATGGACAGGGAAAACCAAGCCAGAATCAGATTTCTGATCCTGGGGATGCACAGTGGATGGTAAACTCTAACATCTACCCTCCTCTCTGATTTTAGGGATAAAAAACGGGGGCTCAGAAATCACTGAGGGATCATCCCAAGTACACATGCACTCCATAGGCAGAAACTAACAGGAAACCTTTGATAACATCATTCTTTAAGAATTACCACTGGTTATTTGTGGAGCATAACAAATAGCATGGAGAACAAGGGGAGATGGAGAGGAGAAGGGAGTTGAGGGAAATTGGAAGGGGAGGTGAACCATGAGAGACTGTGGACTCTGAAAAAGAATCTGAGGGTTTTAAAGGGGTGGGGGAACCAGGTGGTGGGTATTAGAGAGGGCATGGATTGTATGGAGCACTGGGTGTGGTGCAAAAACAATGAATACTGTTACGCTGAAAAGAAAAAAAAAAGAATTACCAGTAGTTGCGCCATTATCACGCGCCATACCTACTACTAGCTGCTTTAACACAGGGTTGCTAATTTTCACAAAATCCCTGCAAAATGCATAGTGTTATCCTCCATTTTTGGTGTGGGGACTGAAGTTCAGAGAGGTCATGCCAGCAGATGTGCCCCATTTATGGCCCCATCACACTCAGTATTCCTTACTAGTCCTCTGCATCCTACGACAATCATTCTCCCAAGATGGGGAGCAGGCTAGAAGTCCTAGAGATAATGGCCCTGGCATTAGCCCTTGACTAATGATGAAAGCTTCCTCCTCCAGGCTAGCTACCTTCGAGGCATGTTCTACTGTCTCCCAGATCCTAGTGTTCACCCACAGGTTCACAAAAGTAACGGGCTCAGTAACACACTGCTTCCTTCAAAGTCTCTGACTCATTTCCTCACTCATTTCCTCATCAGTGCTTCCTGGAATCACCTTTCAAATAAACTACCTGCCTCAAATCCTCGTCTCAGGGAATGTTTTCTGGGGAATAAAATATGGTGACACAGCCAGCTACCAGGTTGCAGAATTAGACAGTAAACCCAGGACCATCTGTGTTTGAGGAACACACTGCTCTCCTACTCTACATATTTGAACTGCATCTTCCTTTCTTCAGAAGTAGAGACAAGACAGAAGTAAGAGGAGGGAATGGATGTTACAGAAAACATTCCTGAGTTTTGTAAATGGCTTGTTTGGTTAGTATCTCAAGCCCTCGTGTCCTTAGAGTTCACACTCACCACTCTGCCTCACAATGATATGGAACAAATTAGCTCAATGATGTTCAGTAAACTGATTAGTCGGTGTGGCAGGCTGAACAACAGCCCTCAAAGATGTCCATATTCTAGTCCCCAGAACCTGGGAATGTTAATTTATACAGCAAAGGGAACTCTGCAGATGTGATTGAGTTCAGAATCTCGTGAAGGGGAGATTACACTGGATTACCTGGATGGATCCAATGTAATCATGAGGGTCCTTCTGAGAAGGGCATAGAAGGAGCCAGGGAAGAAAGTGATGTCATGGGAAAGCAGGGATTAGACTGATGTACTTTGCTGGTGGAGGAAGGGGGTCACAAGGTAAAAGGAGCCAAAAATATGTAAGGAAATGGGTTTTTCCCTCTCAGGTCCTCCAGAAGGAACCAACCCTGCTAACACCTTAACTTTAGTGCAGTGAAACTGATTTCTGACTTGGAATCTACACAACTGTAGAAGAACACATCTCTGTTGTGTTAAGCTACTCATTTTGCAGCAGCTTGTTGCAGGGGCAATAGGAAACTCACCCTGCCAGCTAAGCAGTGCTGGGGATAATAGTAGTATAGCAATAGATAATCTTCATTCAGCCCTCACAGTATGTAAGCACAGTGCTGGGCACTTCATTGGACCATCTGGCTTCATTCTCCCCAGAAGTCCTTTTGAGGAACTATCTGTAATCTCCTCACGTTGCAGATGAGGAAGCTGAGATTTAGGGAGGTTCAGAACTTGCTTCAAATGGCACAGCTAATACCTGAGCTTGGGTCCTTCTGATCCCCAAATCATGTTCCTAATAAAAACACCCAAATCTGAGTCCTTGAGACTATGTGTACAAGAGGCAAGTGAACAGACTTATCACCAGTGCTGCAGAGCAGCTGGCCTTCAGCTATGTGCTGAGCAGAAACAGCCCCTTGCACAGCACTGCTGCTGAACCCTAGCCCTACCCGCTTTCCCCGTCATAGAGCCACTTCTCTGTTCCCCTCCACGTTTCTGGGAAAGGCCAGCTGGACTCAAAACAGTACTGCTGGTTGGACCAGGACAATTTAGGAATTAGTCATTTTTGTTTCTGATGTCTTCTAAGCTTCTAGGTTCTATCAGAATTGAGGCAACAAGAAATTCCCCCAGCAGCTCGCTTGAAATCAGGAGTGGCTTTGAAAACCCAGAAAGAAACACATTCTTCTTCCTTTTTTTCACTTTGAGTGCACTTGAAATTTTAAAACAAACAAAAAGCTCAAGGGATCCCACTGGTTCTAAAAGGGAGCAGGATTTGACTGGTTCACACAGTGAGATAGGAAAGTAGGAAGTAGGTTTTACATACCTTTTCTTTAATATCTAATATGAGATGAGCTATCAGTAAGCAGAGGGAGGGAGACAGAGACAATCACCAGTCAAATGAATAAATAATTAAATAATAAAAGGTCAAATCAGTGAAGAAAGCAATATGTGGGAAAGGGAGGCTGAGCCATTACTTTCATGTAAGCCCTTAATCACTTATACACATTTATACACTTGCAAGCCATTAGCAGCGATAAGGGGGTTTCTTTGTTTGAAATTCGGTAAAGCCGTTCTTTACTCTGGGATAGTAAGTAGATTTGATTTTGCCTGTGCTAACTCTTGACCTTCTGGTACTGGCTTCTAGAGCCCTATATGGCAAAGAGAATTAACGGCCAAATCAGACTCAGCTGGAAGGAATGTGTGATTGATTAGCAATGTCAGCTTCGGACTCAGAAGAGGGGAGCTGTGGGAGTGCTGCACATTTGCTGAAGCCTTTGTCCAGTTAACTGTGGGCAGAGCACACCGCCCAGATTTGTTTGAAGACCATGCTACCATCTCTAAAACTGTATTCTATGAATATGCAGTTTTCACTTCTGCTCCTTCAATAGTTTCTTTAACTGACAACCAGCAAATCTTACTTTTTGCTTCCAAGCATATTCAAAAACAATGACTTTAATTTAAGAATGTATCTGAAAAGAAGTTCAAATCAGTGTCTGTCAAGTTCTCTGAAGATAAGGAATATTACACACACCAAGAACCATTAACAACAATAAAGCTCTAATGTTCCTTAACAACACTAGTGTGGTTGGGTATTGCTCTAATCAAGTTTCTTCATCAACTCAGTGAACGAATGGACCTTTACTTCCCACACAATAATTCTGTGAAATGAATGCATACAATTCATAATAATTTAAATCAATTACAACTTTAACTTCAAAATCACTTCTAACACATACTTGGGAATCTTAAAAGAATCTTCTCACTTGTTTTGAAATTACTAAATAAGCAGTCACTAGGTTTCACCTTTTTACCTATTATTCCCAGGCACACATGGTAGGGCCATTCTGTGAACCATTTCCCATTCCAAGAAAACCACCAGAATCAAAAGGCTACCCAGAATATTGTTTTCATCAAAAATAACAACAACAACAATAATAATATCATCTTTTAAATAGCTTGTGTGCTACGTTTTTACCTATCATATCTACTTGATTTTTATTTAATATATGCCTTGTAGTATTATTTCCAAATTATAGATATTAAATGAAGTTACTGAATAAATGGCAGAGCTAGGACACAAATTCAAATAATGTGACTAAGTCCATACTCCCATGCCTTATCTGCCTGGTTTCTGTTATATCACCATGTGATTCTCTGGCTCAGGTTAAGCCCAATTCCCTACTGCACCATGATAATTCCCTTCTCTACTACTCCTCTCTTCTTTTTTCCTAGCCTAGACTTCCTCCCCCTCGCCTCCACCTATTTGAAGTCTGTAACTCCTCACGGCTCTATTCAACTGTGCCATCTTCATACATCTTTGCTATTTTTGCTGAACGCTGTCCAATCTTACATATTTAATACTTATTGATATATTCCTCGATGCTGTTTGATGTCCATTCATTCAACAAATAATTCTTGAGGATCTACAATATGCCAAGTAGTTCTTAGGTACTAGAGATTCCGTATTGAGTAAGGCTTCCTCTTGTGGAGTTTATGTTACAGCTGGGGTTTCTGATTTTCATATTCACATCTAGACTTTAAGATTCTTTGCAATGGTAACTACAGTTGTGTTTTCACTGTCTATGAAGGAACATGTAATTTCAATTCTGTATAGCTTATCATGAAATTAATAAAGTGGTGCCCTTATCATGTATAGCTAATGGCAGGGCACTAGATAGGTAAACTTATTTGAGTTACCAACTCACTCCATTCACTCCTAATCTTATAACTCTGGGAAGTCTACATTACCATAGAGTAAGGTACTTTTGGAATTCTCTGAGAGGGAACTTGTACAGGAATTGTAAGGAGGAAATGCCTGGGGATTGGTTTCCTGTGTGTGCTAAAGCCAGAAAGATCCAAAGTATCCATTTCTCAGGGATATGCCCAAAAGACCCACCACACTTGGGAACAACATTTTAAGAGGTTTTGAATTAGTGTGCTCATTAGTATGTTTTTCCTTCCTTTGATCTTTTCCTTGAAGACAACTAGAGCTGCTCTTGTTACATTTCAGGAGTGGTGAGAATTTAGAAATAGGAAAACCACTTGCTCAGAACAACATATTTTAAGTCTTTTTACTATAACCAAAATGAGGAAGGATGGAGTTGAGCTCACCAAAACACAACACCTTTCCCTTCCAAGTCTGATAGGAAGTGATCAGAGAGTGAGTTTTAGGACTTCTTCCAGAGAATTCATCTTAGGAAATTTGGCATCTTGGGTGTTTTAAAATCTTGATTTAAAAATACTTGGTTTTGTGTTAAATGAAACTAAAGCCTAAAGCAGTCTCCTGCACAAAATTTCTCTCTGAATTTTGTACACACACACACACACACACACACACACACAAACACACAAAACCTCATGTTACTATAGAGTTTAGTTTGCATGTCTCCCTTGAGGAATCATGACATACCCATGACTGTTTCTAATACGTGATTTACATAAATACACTCTTTCCCTATTTGAGGGCAGGGAAAGAGAAATTTGGGACTCTTGCCAACTCTTCTAGCAGCCTAAGATCAAACTTCCTTCAGAGGACAGACAGATCCGCTCACATGGTACAAGAGCTCACCTTGTGCCAGGGAACATAGTGATTTTGTGTCATACCCCAGAACGTAATTTAAAGAGAATCTTAATAATAAACATGGGTATGGCACTGGGTCATGCTACTTAGATTTATCTCTCACAGTTAATTCTAGGGATGTTTCTCAAAAGTCTCTGAAAACACAGTATCCCTGGAGGAACAAGGAAAATTTTCAGCAGAGAACTAATGTCTAGAGCTGCTGTGGAGAGGGGAATATGCCTTCTTTCTCAAGAACCTAGTAGCAGTCTGAGAGGAAGAAAAGCACTGGAGAAGGCCTTTTGGAGTTGATATTAGGGCAGATATGGTAGGAATGGCCCCCACTACACTATGTATTTTGAGAGTAGAGACTGTCCTGTCTGTGACTGACTCCATGGGACCTAGGACAATGATTGCCTCATGGTAGAAGTCCAATTAATATTTATAGCTGAACTGGATGGAAAGCAGCTGCAAAATTAAAAAAAAAAAGTTGGTAGTGTGAAGTTAGAAAGGCTATATTACTTGTGTATTCCCAGCTCTCTCTCTACCAATCTATTATGGGACCCCATTGATATCTGAGAGAGGAGAGTAGGGAAACTTTAAAAATGTAATAACTGGAATGATGAAGAGGATTAAAGCTGCAATAGAGACAATGCTACATGTTCACCAAACCATTTTTCTCCTGGACACATAAGAAGGCTACATCTCCTTGTTCCCTTGCACCTAGACAGGTCTATACAACTAGTCCTGGGCAATGGCATTTGGGCAGAAGTTACATGTGCTACTTCAAGCCGTGGCTTCCAAGTGTAATCTTCCAAGTTTATCTTCTCTGTGTGTGTGTCTCTCTCTCATTGTTTGGTTGACCACATGTGGAGATTTCAATGGATGACTTTGAGGGTCTAAGGCCTTAAGGCAGGCACAGCAAGGACAGCAGGTGAAAGAAGTCTGGTTCCTTGAATAACTGTGGTACACAACATCCTCTCCTAAACACTGATCCACAATGGACTGTGACATGAGTGAGAACTAATGTTTCTTTGTTAAGTCACTGAGATGGGACTGTTTGTTATAGCTGCCAACATTATATACCCCAGTTAATACAGAGGTCATTGGATTCTGTTTTAGTTACAAGGACATTGAACCCTGAGAGTAGGACTAGAAAAGGAGGATTACTAGAACTTGGGGGGACAGATTTGTATATGTATATACTAAATCAAATGCAATTTATTAAGCATTTTTCACATGCAAGATGTCAGATAAATAGCAAGCAAAACATTTCAAAATGATTCTTTGTGTACTCATAAATTAAAAGAACAGAGAATGAAGTTGGCATATTCACCAAGTAGTCATGTTGGACGAAATTGGTCACTACCAACTTCAGGTTTCTTATCATGATTAATTTATTTTCCCTAAGAAAATGCATCCAAAAAATAGTTCTCAACTAAAAAAAGAAAAAGAGAACAGACTCACTGCATAAAGTACTTTAAGTCTCTTGAGAAGTCACTTAGTAGAAGACCTAAGCTCACCGGGCTGTTTTCTGCGCAGGAGCATCTCAATGCTATGGTTTGGGAAAAGGGTCCTGACAACTTTCTCAAGACTAGAACCAGAGTGTCCAAACATGAGGCCTCAGAATAGCTCAATTCTCTCCTGGGATGTTAAGCTACATTAAAATAAAACAAAACAAGGAACTCAACTCATTGCCCAGGAAAGTGGGTACAGATAGAAGGCACCAACTACTATGGGAATGGCTTAGGTTCTAGGAGGAAAGCATATTTCACTTTAGAGTTTTTGGAGGCATACTTCCTTGACTCCATAGATGCCTGCATGAACAACCAAGGGATTCTGAGCCATGAGAGATTACATTCCCTTATGCTCCTCCCTGCAGGGAAAAAGGCTCTGCCAAATCTCATCGTTTTCGTTTTATTCCTTTGCCATAAAGCAGGGTAATAAGAGGTCATGGTTTGATTCCCTACCTTTATCCTTAAATCCCATCCATTCTTCATCCCTTGGTCATCTTCACCCATGAAGACTCAACTTCTTGGGCAAATATTAAATGCCACTTCCTTTAAAAAGCCTTTCCTGAGTTTTCCTCAACCAGGTTCAAACTTAATTCTCTTTTCAATTTCTGTAGCACTTGTAAATTTTATCATTTATAATGTTTTGCCTAGTTATTAAGGTGTATTCATATCTTATTTCCCTTTCTAGGTGGCAAACTTGAAGGAAGGGCTCTATTTTATTCGAAGACCTAATTCAAACACAAAGTCCAGATGACCCTTAAACAATGAGAGATGGGGGTTGCCAAACCCTCTTGCAATTGAAAAATCTACATATAGCTTTTGTCTTCTCAAAACTTTTACTACTGATACCCCACTGTTGACTGGCAGTCAATAACAGAAATGGTCAATTTACATACTTTGTGGGTTATACATATTATGTACTGTATTTCTACAACAAGGTAAGCTAGAAAAAAGAAAATGCTACTAAGAAAAACACAAGGAAAATACATTTACACACACACACACAGACACACACACACACACAGTGTATTTATAGAAAAAGATCCATGTGTAAGTGAACCCACAAAGGTCAAGGCTGTGTTTTCAAGGGTCAATATTAGATATTTAATAAATATTTTGAATCAACTTTCCAGGCTGTCTCTCTAATAGAGTAATGATGGAATAATATTGATATATCAGGACATGGAAAACATTTCCCCTGTCTTTTTGTACTCTGGAATACTACCCCATGTGTTCAAATCCTGGCTCTACCATTCATAAGCTATGTGGCTTGGCTAAGGTACTTATCTCTCTCATTATTAATTTCCTCACCCGTTATATGGAATTAATAAGATTATACATGTAGAACATTTATAAAGTGGCTACCATATAGTAAGAATTCAATAAATGTATTCATCATCACTACTAACCCCACCAAAATTTCACTAGAAAATGGTATTTGGCATTTTAAACAGCGAGAGCAAACCCAAATGCTTTTAGGGTCCAGGCAGGTAATGTGAGTGAAATAAACTAAAAGCAAAATGGTTGAAGTTCAGAATTAGGTGGTAAGGAAAACAAGAGGCCAATTACTATATATATGTTGTAATATATATGCTATATATTACAACATATGCATATCTATATATATACACACACATTATGATTAATACTGTTATAGACTTATTATGAGAATACACAGAATGATTACCAAACAGCCACAATGATTGCTAACATTTCCTGGGTGAGCATGTTAAGATGTTATTATATGAGCTGAGCCTTAGAAGATAAGTAGAAATTAGCTAAGTAGAAATTAGCTAGCAAGGAATAATATTAGAAGCAGCAGGAACAGCATATAAAAGGAGGAATTGTGAAATAATTTGTTGTTTCGAAGGATCTTCTAGTAGGGTTATGGCTGGAATGAAGGTCTGTATGGAGATCTGGTCAGAGAGCAGGCTGCAGAGTTTGGCAGGTGTCAGGTCTTGAAGCACCTTATATGCCATGCTCAAGAGTTTGCCTAGAATGCAATGGAAAGCCACATTTTAAGATGATAACTAGAACCAATGTACTAATGAGAAATTTTAAGTGCCTTAACTAAGGCAATAGAGAAAAGGTTATACTTTGAAGGTAGAATTAGCATATCTTGGGGATCAATTGAGTAGAAAGGGCTAAATGATAAAGAAAGGTCTAAGTCAATGCAAAGGTTTCAGGCTGGAGTGACTAGGACAATAATTTGCTATTCCTAGAGATGGATTGGAGTAAGAGTGGGATAAAAGTTCAGCTCTTAGGCATGTTGAGTCTAAGTACCTACTGGACATCCACGTGGTAATATTGACTATGTGGATTTTAACAGCTGGAGATATAGATTTGGGAATTTCTGTCTTTTAGGAACACTGAACCTAATAAGAAGATAAAAGTCCACGGATGACACCCTAGCACATACTAATACTTAAGAGACCAGCACAAGGGAGGTGCAAAATAGTGAAGAAAAGTGCACCAAAGCTAAGGAGATAAAGAGCTTCAAGATGGGGGTGGCACTCAACTGTGCCAATGCTTCAGAAAAATCAAGTAAGGGAAGGACTAGAATAGATCCATTTGATTTGGCCACATCCAAATGAGTCCTTGGAAGGTTCGCAGTCTTTGTGGACTTCTCCAAAGCTGTGCTGAATACTAATTCATCTAGATAAGTCATACTAGAGGTGGTTTGAGACTGCAGTGCGAAAAGGAGTTAAGTGGGAGGAGACATGCTTGCCTGCAAAGAAATAGAGCTGGTGGGATATGGAGTCATGTGAAGGTGCTTACATTTTTTTTTTTAATGAAAAAGATGAGAATATTTTATATTCCAAGGGAGAAATGTTAGTGAGGAGAAAAAACTGAAGCTATGGAAGAGAAATAATTGCCAGTGTAAGGGGCTCGGGAGTATACAAGTTATTGGACCCAGAATAGCCCTGGAGAAGACAGACATATATTCTTTTGTATCCAAAAGGGACAATGGGAATGGCTAGATAATGCACTGCCCTCTCCTGAGCAAGGAAGGATATGGAAGGTGGGAGAATGAGGTCAGTGGTGATAGTCTGGGAGAGGAACTGATGGAGGACATATAACAGGAGGCCTCACCAAGGACCCAGCTAAAGTTGGAGGCCATGAATTTGCACCAAGTTACTGGTGTATGTGACCTTCTTAAGCAGCCTCAGCTGCCCAGTACAGATAATGCAAAGAAGGGAGATGAATGAATTGATCCAAGATGTCTGGACATCAGAGGGGAAAACTCATGATCATGAACTGTTTAGTGATTTCCTCTGCCCGAGATTTCATTATGAGTCTGAACAATTTGCAAAACTGCAAATCATTTGAGATTTTTTCCCAAAGCCGTGCTGAATACTAATTCATCTAGATAGACAGTGTAACCTGCAAGGGAATTGGAGCCTTTAAACTCAATTCTCTCTTGACACCTGAGAAATGAATGGAGAATTATGTGTCCGATTCTTAATCCTTGGAGAGCCAAGCACAAAAGTGTTTTATAGGAGTTATCAGAGAAGAGTTTTGTTCTCAGAATGCTCATTCGGGGGTGGGGGGAGAGAGAAGAAGAAATTATTTTTTAAAAAGGAGCAAGGAGGCTTTTACAAACCTTTTACAAGGAGGCTTTTACAAACAGGAGAAGGAGGGGCTGGTAATGATTTGAAGTAGGAAGCAAAGTAGAACCAAAGAAATAGTAAGCAAATGGTTCCCCTTGAATATTTCATATTCTGATTGGTGGTTTAACATCTCAGGAAGGTTAGTCCTTACAAAGAATACAGGAAGGAAGAGAGGTCACTGTGCTCTCTGCCCAGCGTAATAAGCATTAAGAGTGAGTTCCATCTCTAGAGTTATCCATGCCACTCACGTGGCTCAACTGGGTTCCTTCCCACACCTCTTGAGGAAGAATCCCTCTGTCATTCTGAAGAAGTTGGAAAAGGAATGCCCTCCTCCCCTCATATCTTGATTCCACATTATGATTATGGGGAAATGAACATTTCATAGGGTAACCTTATAATTGTGAAGTATATAACCATAGCTGACAAGAGATTTCTGACAGATTTAAAGGTAATGGATGTTAAAACTAAATGTTGCACACAGTTTTCTACTGAGTTTTCATCCTACCTATTTTCCTTTTAGCTATAAATGAAGAAAACCGTCTGGAACATTAGCTGCTTTTCTTCATAATTTCAGTAACATGTGTCAATGTATGTGCAATACATCTATAAGTGAATAAATAATAAAATGGTAGGAATCCTGTGTTTTGTTGGTTGTTGGTTCCAGAGATATTCAGGATAATTGTAGCTTATCTGGGATGGTAGTAAGTTCAGACGGGCCTGATACTTTGCATCCATTCATCCATCCATCCATCCCTCACCTGAATAGACTCTGGCAACCACTTCATTCCTCCTGATCTTCCTTATAATTCCTCTCCTGACATGCTGCTTCATGGAGGGGAGTCTATCTTCACTCTTCTTATGGTTCCTAAGTCCCTGCATGTCTCTAATGTCCAAGTTCCTCAATGCTAGGGGCATGCAATTTGAGATCAGATGAACAAATCATAAACAAACAATGGCAAAGTGGAAGGTTAATCTTACAACAACAACAATAGCACCTACAAAGCGAACCTGAAATGTTCATGGCAAATAATCATACTCTAACTGGTCTGTCCTCCCTGCAGATAAGATTAAGACGTCCAATCATAGAGTTGTACCCTCTCCTGAGAACAGCCGATCTAGAGCAAATCCCTGCTTCGTTGGACCCTCCACAAACCATACCCTACCCCAAACCCAAATCCTCCAAGTTCTTTCTAAAATTTTTGACTAAGATTCCTCATGGTTTCTCATGGTACGTGTCCTCCCACACGCCAACAAGTCATAAACCTGTCTTGTTTAATCACACACATCTTCCTGATCTTTGACAAAATAGAGGTTACAGGGACTCCTGGGGTACTCTGCTCTGATGTGAAGTACACATACTGTTTGGAAAGCACGAGGTGGGTAAAGCAATGAGAAAGGTTTCTCTGGTGAGGGTGGACAAGGATGTGTCCTTTCAAAAATTCTAATTCCAAAGAACCTTTTGTGAGCTTTCCCCCACTCAGCACCTCTATCTTGCATGGAGTCTTATAACGAGGCACCCACACACTGACTCATGACTGGGATGGCTTTTGTGGTTAAACCTGACTTTTAATCCCATACAATATTCCAGGCCAGCTCAGCAACAGTTTGTTATTTTCAGCAAGCCAAATATGGTTGACCTTCTCGATTCTGAGTGTGGGAAATGTAAGATTTCCATGGGTACCAGTTAGAGGGTGGTTTAGAAATGTGACATATAATCTGGTATCTTAATATCTTTATAGAAATGAATTGGGACAGGATGAAGGTAAAGTAGAAAGTTAAGGGGAAAGTCTCTGAGGAGGTGGTTTTACAAACCATCATTTAAAACTGAGGGAAATTATTATAAAACATAAGGAAAACATTGGGTTTTCTATGGATATTTGGTTTTTGGAAATCTGTTACTTATATAACTATAGTACCATGCACAAATTAGTTTATTTTTATAAGCTGTGCCTCAGTATTTGTCAGAGTCTTGGTATTATGTGGGTAGAAGGCAAAGATGATTATCTCTACTCATATACTAGAAAACTGAGTCATGGTAATAAGTCTCTCACCACTGCAAAAGCTTCATCAACAGGGCCCTGGAATTCACCCAGGTCTTCCCACTCCAGAACACTGTCAGCATTATCAAATTGCTATTCATCCCAAGTAGCTTGGTTGTTATCCCTTTGGTTCTGAACCTGGTAACATTACTAAATCTGGGAAAACACTGCCTAGATCATGTAATTCTTAGGTGATCACAGCAAGTAGTTGCTGTTTGAACACATGAGCAAGGACTCAGAATGCATCCTGTTCCTCAAAGGATGGTTCCTGGACTCCCTACATCTTAGTCATCAAGGAAACTTAAAAAAAAAAAAAAGAAAGAAAAAAAGAGGATTCTGGGTCCCACCCCAGATTTACTACATTAGTATTTTTGAGTAGAAGACTCAGGAATCTGTACTTTCAACAAGCATTACAAGAGATCCTTAATTATATTCTTGGAATACTATTGGTCCAGGGTAAGTAAGTGTTTGCAAAAGGTCACTCAAAGAAAGGATCAACATCCCCAATCCTTCTCCTAAGTTAAGTTCAACACATATAAGGGGTAGTGTTGAGAAAGAAAAAGTGGCAAATGTTTCATTCAGGAATCATCAAGCAAAAATTTGAGAAGGAGCCCTCTTAGCTTTTAATCACTACAAAATAAATACATCTCCAGCAGAAAGGGATTTGATGTTTTTTCAGATCTTGTAACAAAACTGTTGTTCTTATGCTTATGGGGGGCAGAGAAGGGACCCATATACTAACAGCAGATGAAAAGGATCTAGGAGACTCTTCTGATCTATGGCTTTAGGTCTGGCCTTGATTGAAGAGGAGACTAAGGACTATAACCCAGATCATTAAAATTGCTTCTAGGGCTGTGTTTTAATAGGAAAGAAGCAAACATGTAGCAAGGGTAGATCAAAGCAGTGCAATTTTCTTAGTAGCAATGGCTGCCTCCTTATCTCGGGAGTGGTAACATTATAAACTATGATCTTTTAAAATAAAAGAGTTACCTATAAAGGTTATTTGAAGCATAGCTTGGACTTCATATTTTATAGCTAAGGTGCAATATATATGCAATATACATGCAATATACTCCTTTTCTTCCTGTATATGTAATAGTTCTAACCAAGCTGTTCTTTCAAACTATCTATGGCTAAAATTAATCAAGTTTGATGAAAATCATGCTACAGTCTATTACCCTAACATAGCATTTTTAAAACCAGGTCTTAAGTTCTGAATGCAAAAATCTCTGGCAAACTAATAAATGCCACACAAAGGAGTTGAAGGGTCCTGCGGTAACAGAGTTAAGAGCTTACTCTCAATTATTCTCATTTTCACTATCAGGACTGGTATTTCAGTTCTTCAACAATTGTATAACATTAGAAAACACTGTAAATTCGCATTCTGGTTTTTAAAAAGCCATTCTAGGCTATTCACTCTCTAATAAGGTAAGCAAATTATATATAATTTCTCTTAACACAAGTCTCATTTGGGACTTGAGTGCTGCACACAGAACCAAACAACAGGTATTAAGTGAAACTAATGAACCCTTTTGCTTCCTTTCCCCAAATGGTCATCTTGGATACAGATGTTTAAAATGTGCTACAGATGTGTAAATCAAGGTATATAGCTATTTATAAAATTAAAATTCCACTGATCAAAGTTGAAATACGTACATTTTTACCCCACGACCAGCTTGGCAACTAGTTTGGTGAAAATTAACTATCGTTGCACGAAATTTATTACCACTGCTTTCATTACTACCATTTCTTTTTTTACCACTAACATTTTCAGGGCAAATACAGAGTATGAAATATTGTCAAAGAAGTAAATACTTTCTCTTTTGAAATCATATTATGAAGAAAAGGGTGGGGGGAAAGCTCATTTTCTCTTTGTTTTTAGCTTCTGTTTGGATGTGAAATATTTAATAACTGGAAGTCAAATATCCTTTGATGACAGAAGAAATTTCCAATCTGATCTTATAAACTGTGCTTGTGTATCACCAGAACAAAATAATAACTATAGGTATTTCAATTTAAAATTTGATCAAGTGCTCTAAACATATCACTTCTTTCTAAACCAGGTACTGCAAACAGGCACTTTTAAAACCAGGTACAGACTATGAATATAAAATATCCCACGTTAGCAATAACCTCTTGTGTTTTTTAGTGAGATCTTTTCAAATTAATCTTTCAACACTCATACCAAGAAATCCCAGTTCTTGTCAGTTCTCAAGTTTAATGACAGCCTTTTGCATTTGTGATGTTGAGGATTAGAATAAGGTAATGAATGCACACACTTGGCTAATTCAGTTTACCTTCCGTCCACAAAATTAATGCAACTGGATTCCTAGTGGAAAAGCTTTTTAAATTTAAAATTCTGTTTTGGAGTTTTTAATTTACTATTCAAGAGGTAATGCTAATTACCGTTACAACAAAAGATTGAAACAAAGAGAAAAGCCTGTGTTAATCTTTGGGGTGGTGAGGACTTACTCGGAAGGACGTGGTTAGGCAGGGGTGAACTCCAGACCTCAGCTGTAGGGCAGAGGTGAAAGGCAGTGACCTCAGGGACTAGCACCTGGCAAAGGTGTTCTCAGCCAGGCAGCTGCCAGGAGCCACAGGCTATCTTGATTTCCCTTCCGCTTTTTCACAGTGCAACACCCGTTCCTTCTGTCCCATGTAATTTGCAGCCATTATCATAGATATTAGATGTGGAAAGACTTGGCAGGTCACCTAATTCCCCAGTCCTTCACACAGAATGCCCCTGTTGAATATTTATGAGGCAGTTGTTAGCAGGCGCCTGTGGAAACGAGGCTATTAGCACTCGTGGTCATTTACCACTACCTGGGGGGCCAACAACATCAAAAGAACCTTAAAACATAGCCATAAGTGGAAAAGTAAATAATGAAGGAATGTCATATTCTAGACATTTGACTAATTGTCAAATAATGAGGTTTATTAAAAACTTCCACAGAAGCTAGATTCCTCTTATGTTTGGGCATCAGTTGCAAAAGCTCCAAACCATACCTGATGGTGGCTCCCGACTTTTGTGCAGGAAGATCTCAAAATAGGCTCTTCCTGCACCAGAGACAGTGCATGCTTCAAAAGCCAACCTGAAGGATTCTTGATTTAGGTACCACAAATTTAATTAAGACAAGATGGCACAGCGTATATTTGATTAACATCAGACAACATTCTTAGTATTCTTCTGGAACGGTGGGAGTTTTGACGTTTTAAGCGGGCTATCCAGCAGAAACTGGGAGAGAGGATCTAGCATTATTTGATATATGTGATAATTTAGACACAAATCCAGATCAGTCAGGCCCCAAGTGGAAGCTGGGTGTGTCTTTCGTGAATCAGGCTAGACTGATTGCAAAACCTACATCAGCTAAGAAGCTGCCACGCCTCACTGTTTTCAACATAATCTCAGGGATATAAAGAGAGCAGAGAAGGAAAATAGGCTTGCGGTCAAACTGCTGGTTCAGATCTGCACTGCACCTCATACCAGTTACGTTTTTAGCTGGTTTTAGCCTCAGTTTCCTCCCTGTAAAACAGAAATAGCAACATCTACTCATACAGATAGTAAGTAGGGAGGATAAAATAATGAATGCCATGCATTTGGCACCACATAGGTCTTCAATAAATATTATCTTCCCTTTCTTTTCTAAGCATTCTATAGCTGCATTTGCATGTTTATTTCTAGAAGATAGATTTTTGTAGGCATACAGCAAAAATTTATTACAGGTAAATTTTCATGGCTCTAAGTGCAATCAAATTTTCAAAATATTTCTAACCCATTGAACAGGAGAGCGGGTTTTTTAAGTGCCAAGCAATTAAAATTGCTTCCTTCACATACCCTTGAGTTTAATAGCAAACCAGTGCAAAATTTAATGCTGGAGAGGAGACACATTCATGCATCCTGTTTTCTTCATTTGAAGTTTAAGTGGGAGCCTAGGATCTAACAACCTCCTCTCTCCTATAGAACTCTCCAAGCTCCTCAAACTGCTCCTCTTCAATAAACACACAAGAATTTGTAGTTCACTTCTTCTTTTCTCCAATATGGTGGTAATTCATTTGGAGATTAAGGAAAATTAAGCATTACAACACACTTGATATTTAAAGATTAAGAAACACCATTAACCACCATGGATGAAACTATCACTGGCTTCAACCTCGTTCTCAACTTCTTTCTCTACTAATTCTTCTTTCATCCATTAAATAACTCCCTTCAGGTAGCTTTTCTACTAGAATTCATTTAATTATTCATAACAATATAAAAAGTTAACAAAATTAATAAAAGTTTAATAAATATTAATTAAACTTGGACAAAATTCATGTCCAAAAGCAAGCAGGACCTCTCTTTTAAATGAAAAACCAAAACCAAAACCAAAACACAAAACCTAATGTTACTATGGCTACACATACCCAATATTAAATATTTAAGTAAAAACAGGTTAAAAGGTCAACATTTTAGATAGTGGCAACTATTCCAGGTGTTAAGATTAGAGAGATAAAATACCTGGGTGGATGGCTTACAGATTCAGCTCCACTTTTTCAGGATCTAGATACTTCCTGAATAATATGTATTATACAATAAAAAATGCTTATAGGTCAGGAAGAGATCCAAAAGAAAGAGGGCATAACTTCAGAGAGGGTCCCAGGGACTTATAATTACATAGATTGATTAAATAGATGCATTGAAAAAAGTCTGATCAAAATCTTAACTAAGAACAGGAGGAAATAAACCCGAATTAAGCAGTATTTTTAAAAAAGACAAAATCCAAGAGAAGCCAAAAAACATGCTATTAACAAAAGAGTGAATAAAAAATAAAGCAGCAATTTACAAGGAAGGTTGGTGGGTATGTAGAAGAAAGTCTTTGTGACTATTCCTTGGTACGGTTCTTTCTCACTGTGCATGTGCGCGTGTGCATGTGCGTGCGCGCGCACACACATGCACACGCGTAGGCACACCACGATAAGGAAAAGCAAAAGAGAATGACTCGTTCATTTACAAAGTGCATAAACATGTTCTCAGGCAAAATCAAACTTATTAGTTCCAGGACACAATGGAAAACTAGCCCCGAGGGCCTGTGACCCGAGGCACTGGGAAGCACATGCCATGATATGAATGGCATTGTATGCACCTCTGTAATTGTCAACAGATGTGGCATGTCAATAGACTAGGAACAGTTGCCACTTAACACATGTATTTTGGTGACTGATAGGATGGGAGTCTCAGAAAAAACGAAGGTTTGATGAATGAGGCATCCTGCTTACTTGTGCTAAACTGTTCAGTTCAAATTTTCATAAATAGATTCAACAATTAAGAAACAGAAAACCTTTTCCTGATTCTCTCAAGAAAAAAGTAGGGGAGGGCTAGGAAGGAACTGGAAGAGAAAAGCACAAGATCATGTTGCCATGGGATACTTAAAGCTGTATAAATCAGGCATTTGTGTGGCTATATTAGCAAGAAATTGAAATAAAATTGGTCCAAAGACCAGATGTTTAAAAAAATTAAGAAAATGCATTCCTTCACTTCCAAGATACTCTCATCAATTTGCTCCCTATATTTTAGTGATGTTGAAGTACCTATCTTTTGAACAATTTAAAGTTTATAGTTGACCTGTATTCATGTTTATTTGATATAGGCAATTCTGTGCTCCTAAAAGGTAAAGGTTCATGAGTAGACTGCTCCTTTGTTCAATACATTCCTGTTTTACATTAAAAGGAGTTTTTAACTTCTGGAAATATTTGGACTTTTGGTTATGGAGTACTGACACTAGAAAAGGCTTAGAAAGGTAATTCCTAAATTTTTATGCTAGAGAGGTTGCATACTATAAATACACTTTTGATGCATACTATTTTAATATCACTGTCTGGGATGAGATAGAGTATACCTCTCCAGTCCAGAGTACATAATCTGGAACTCGATGCTGCCTATAAGAGTCAGAGTGCCGTTTGTGTCCTTGGCCGTGAGCCAGTTGGCTTTTACATGCTCACTCATACAATCCTTCCATCAACTCTTATCAACCCATTACCAATTTACTTGGGTTGAATAGGAACTGTAAACAGGCCTTAAAATCTCCGGAAGCATCAAATGGCATAGAAGAGCTAGTAATGCTATTAATATTTGACTTTTTTTTACTTTACTTCCTTATCTGAAGTGTTGTACTATGTCCCGGTGAAGTGAGTCAGGTCCTTTCCTAAATAATGCCCTTGACCAGTAAAGTAGCAGGGTGATTTAGAGTGAATGCCAGCAGCTCTATTACTCATCTATGTAAGCATAGAGTCAGTGTGCTTAGAGCCGAAGGTTAGTGAGTACCAGTAATACTTGTGCATCTTTTGCATTGCTTCCTAGGATATTCAAGTATATGCCCAGTCATCCTCTCTACTGGCTCTAAATATAGGAGAGCATGCTCTTAAGCAAGATCTCTTCAGTTAACTTTATGAACATGAAACTATCCCCCAAACCCTGAAACTCCTTACTGAAGACCCAATGTGTAGAGTGTAATTGACTTTCAAAGACCTCATCACTTATTAAGTGCATTCAACTCTTACAGCAGTCCTCTGAAATATTACTGCCCTTATTTTACCCATAAGGAAAGTGAAGCTCTGAGAAGTTAAATCAAAAGCAACACTTGCTATAAAACGATGAATCTTGTTCCTCTATCACAATGCCTGTAGCTTTTCCACCACAAGGGTTAAGTTAAGTGGCTTGAACAATCCACACGTTAAAGGGGGTCTCTGGGCCTTTTGTGATTATTCTTCCTCACTGCCTTGGTTCTTGGATAACGTACACAGTAAAGTAGCTGTGGAGTGTGCTCCTATAAAAAACTGCTAAGTTTTCCCACTCATGTAGGTAAGGACAGACTGTGGGCTGGGATTGGGAGGAGAGAACACCTCAAGTATTAGATAATGCAGATTGCTGGGAGTGTGACATCAGCTTACCCAACTCCTCACCTGCCTGCCAACCTGAAGATCTCGAGTAAACTACAACAGAGAGGCTAAGGAATGTATTGTCAGAAAAGCATCTCAGTGGTGATTATTATGTATAGGTCATGAAGGGCAGACAGACTGGGTGTTTTAAACTCAGAGAGTTTCTTCACTGCTTCTGGGACCTTACTGCTGTTCTTCCTTATCTGCTGACAGATCCTAGGATAGCAGAAGTTCTGTGCATGCTATATAATTTGAATCAAGTCTCGGTAGTGAAAATGAAGGTGGTTACTCTGTTCATCTGCACTTTGCCCTTCTTTCTATTTTAAGGACTGTACATCTTGACCACAAGGATGGATGTGGTCTTATAGCCAGGCTGGGTCACCGTGATCTTCCCAGCTAAGCTGAATATAATGAGTTACTCTTCCCTGCATAAGAGACTGTAAAGGTTTAAGACATGATTTGCCTATGGTCATAGGTTATAAGGTCAGCTGGCTTAAGAGCAGGATAGCACCATGAAAGAAATCAGAATCAGCACCAAGAGACAGAATAAGTGTCCTATTAGCATTCCAATGCTGGAATCCCTCAGACCAAGTCCAACCCTACCCTTCCTGTGGCTTGCTTAAGGTCCCCGTTTTTGCTTCAGGTTATCTATGTTGGATTTCTGTGAGTTAGTACTGAAGAAGTCTAGACTAATATAGACATTTTGCTTTAATAACTGAAATAATAATTGGCTTCTTGAGCATCAACATTGTACCAAGCAGTTCACTTAGACTGTCTTTATTTTTTTCTTTAGTATAACCTCATGGAGCAGGTACTATTATTGTTATTTTATTTATGAAGAAATTGAGGCTCCAAGAGCTTACATGACTCTCCTGAGGTTATCCAGCTAGGCAGTGGTAGAGCAAGATTTGAATCCATTTCTATGTGGGCTCCTACATATATGTTGTTAATGTCTCATGCTATTTTATATCTTAAAAATGGTTCTCAATTCTGGCTGCATTTTGGAATCATCTCGGGAGCTTCTAAAAACAGATGTGCTCATGCCCTCTCTTTAGGTTTCGAAGTTTGCACAAGTACAGCAGGCACATTCACACAGAATACAATGGACTTCTGCTCTGGGAGGCTGGGGGCCCCTGGGGATGAATATGTTCTCAATAAATGGTGTTCCGTGGATTTGTGCAACTGTTGTGGTCCTGCAGCCAGACCAACTAAATCTGAATCTTTGGGAGTGGGGCCCCAGGTTGATAGGATTTTAAAAGCTCCCCAGGTGATTTGAAAGTGCAGTCAAGGGTGTGAACCACAACTCTAACCTAAACACGTATCTTGGATTTATATTGGCTTTGACTGGGTCTACACTAGCACAAAATGAAAAATTAAAGCTTATGGTGGGGGCAATTAAAGCTAATATGCCACATTACTATAATTATCAGGATATGTCAGAGAAAATCTTTTGTCAGGAATAGTAAATGTGGAATCAATGACCCCTCTGGGCAACAGATCAATTTATGCTGCACTTTGTAGTACAGTGCTGACTAAAAATATTAAAGTGATATCTATAAATATCCTCATTCTAAAATATGACATCAACAACAATTAATAGACTACCTCTTCAAAAAAGTGGATTTTGTAAATTTGTGTCCAGCAAACATTTTCATGTAGGTTTAAAGTTTCCATAACCAGAGAGTTTTGGGTATTGATGAAGGCCATGTCCTTTCTTTACATAATATCTGTTCTCTTACCTTCCACGAGAATATTTCAGCTACTATAACAAAAAGAAAGAAAGAAAGAAAGAAAGAAAGAAAGACAGAGAGACAGACAGAAAGAGAAAGAAAAAAAAGAAAGAAGAAAGAAGAAAGAAAGAAAGAAAGAAAGAAAGAAAGAAAGAAAGAAAGAAAGAAAGGAAGGAGGAAGGAAGGAACATCGAGGACATACATCGTAACTAGTCCTAAATAGGGGATAGCTCACTCAGATCTCAAAAGATCCATAACTAACAGATTTTACAGAGCTCAACTACATTTGATTTATGCATCATGAACTGGAAGGACAATTAAGATAGCAAATGTCATATTACAAAAGAAACTTTAGTAGCCATGAATTATGCAATCTCACACTTTCTATAAAAACAGGATAGTAGGGAGACTAATTCACTGTTAGAAATCCCCATGAGGGGAATGCATGAGGATATTAGGTTAAGTGGTTGTTTTTTTTAACTTTAATGCTTTGCAAAGAAGGATCTTAAGCCAACAAAGTTACCTGAAATAAGGAGTCTATTGTACACAATTGAGATGTAATTCATTTCTAGAGTAAAAGGTCCTTATTCAAATCTGACTTCAATTTTACCCAAATCTTTTGAATTGTGATATTTTTCCTTTTGTTTCCATAATCCCATACTTATTAGTCAAATTGATAAACATTTTTAGAAGAGCTCTTACAAGAAATTGATGAGATATCAGAATATTCTAAGACTTACTTGACTCCAAGTATGTCCAGCTATAGTAAGACTTCATTGTTGATATCCAGAATTCCAGTGCAACCAGTGCCAATCACAGTGCAATGCTTCATGTGACTACTCTAGGGCTCTCCAACTGGAAGACTTAATTTGATAAAGCTTCGAGTAGCAAAACATCTAAAACAATTTCAACTTTAGCGGGAAATTGCTAGAAGACATGAAGACCAACCCATTAGATATGTGATTTATGAAGCTAGGTTTTGCCTTGAGACTCTCAAAGAAGGAGGATGTGGGTTAGATGGAACTTGCCCAGTGGCTGGGATTGAGCCCCATCGTGTTTCACTTCTGGTTGTCCTATATCCTCAGAATGGCATTCAGGTCCCAACTACAGTCCTAGGCATGTTTTCTGTTTTAGTTTTATTTCCCTATATCATGCTAAATTTTAGTCAAACGAGACTGTTCATCATTTTGAAAACCCATTGCACCTTTTAACCTAAGAAATTTTGTTTTTCTCCATCTTTTCACAAAGAATGCACTCCCTCTCTCTTCAACAAAATTCTATTCTTTCTTGAGATTCAGGCAAATTGTCACCCCTTTTGTGATGCCCCATAAAGTTTAAGGTCTCTTTTGCCTGAACTTCTATTGTACTTTGTTCTTCCTGTGTCTAAACTCTACACTAACTCCTTAAGGATAGGGAGTGTACCTTATATATGACATTGGAATAAAATGGACCAATATGTTAATTCTGGCTTTTCCACGTGACAGCTTAGTCACTTTAGACAAAGGAAACCCACTGAATCCCAATTTTCTTATCTGAAATTCAGTTACAGAATAGTGATGTATCTCAAAAGACTCTTACAAAATTATGTGAGAAAATGTATATAAAGCAGCTAGAATAACACTTGAGACATAGAAGACAGTCAATACATGTTAAATTCCATCTTTATTCCTCTTGCCTCATGTCATACAGTACTTATTAGGTATCTCTTAAATGAAGGAAGGAAGGAAGGAAGGAAGGAAGGAAGGAAGGAAGGAAATTGTGAAATTATCTGAGTCTGGTCTAAGAAAAAAGAATAGGCAAGAGTATGTCCTGAGGATTCAATGATGACACTCAAGGTAATTATTTTAGTAAGTCTTATAATCATTGCTGTCTGTAGCCTTGTTCCTGATTAATAAAGAAAAATTATAAATAGGCATTTAAACATTTTGGAAATCAGCAGTTTGGGGTTTTAAGACAAAAATGTGAGACATGGAAATGATATCACATTAAGAGTAATTTGTATTGCAGGTTAACAGAAATTTGTACATCTCCAGCAGAATATACATACTAAAGACAAACAGTCACAGAATAAACAAACTTCTTTCAATAGTTACGCTGTTGCTGGTTGTGTGGTATTGTAATTCTGAAACTACTGTGTGTGTATTGCAAGATAAAGCAAATGAGTGGTTATGCTGTTGCACTAAGAACAAGGAATTTTGGCAAGGGAAAAGGAGACATGGATATAATATCAGGGAGGTAAGGTACAACTTTGCAGTCCCGAACTTGAATTGGAAATATCATGATTCATCATATACTTTTTCTTAGAGAAAAAATATACGTATTTCCTAGTTCTATCCACTGCAAATACCTAGAAACAATGACCAACCCACTAGCAATAAGCACACTTAATGTTCAGACTGTGGCCTCTACATATCATGACACAATAGAAGAAATTGGGCTTTTTGGAGAAATAGCTGATTACAGATCTGGGGAAGGAAATAGCACAGATGGAGGACACTAGGGAACCAACTAGTAAGTTTTAAAATCGGTATGTAAAGGCAAAGAATTAACATTTATCCTGCCTTTCTTATAAAAAAAAGTACCTCAGAGTGATCAGACAGCCAATAAGTGAAAGTTCATTTTTATAGAATTGTTTCAATTAATGATCAAAATTAACATTTTGCAATCCCAGTGAAATAATGAATCTAGACAATAACCTTCAATAACCATTAACATCTTAAAAAGAGAAACAAGTAGACACTATTGCTAATAGAAATAAAAAACAGCATTTAAGAAGTATTCTTGCCTCCCCCCCAATAAAGAAAAATCAAACATGAATTAGATCAAGGCTCTAGATTTAACTACCAATTCACAGGAAATATAAGGAAGAGTGAAAACATGTTAAATGATTCCATGGGAATGGAATTAGCCAAATCCAGACTACAGGGAATCCCAAAGGGCAAATTCCTTGGTTTCTGTAACAAATAAGCAGCAAGGAAGAAGAGAGATGAAGGTAAAACCTATGTATTTTTTTTTTTAAGATTTTATTTATTTGACAGAGAGAAATCACAAGTAGATGGAGAGGCAGGCAAAGAGAGAGAGGGAAGCAGGTTCCCTGCTGAGCAGAGAGCCCGATACAGGACTCGATCCCAGGACCCTGAGATCATGACCTGAGCCGAAGGCAGCGGCTTAACCCACTGAGCCACCCAGGCATCCCGTAAAACCTATGTATTAAAAAAGACTTAAGAGACACCAACTACATCAAGTAATTACACTGTTTAACCCTTATCGGACTCCTGATTTAAACAAGAAAACTGTGAGGGCAGGAAACAGTTTGGAGACAACTGGAAACATCTGAAAACTGGCCCTGTATTGACAATGATATTAAGAAATTATTTTAAAATATTTTAGGAGGAACAATAGTATTGCCATTGTGCGCACTCGCACACACACACACACAAGTCCTTACTTTTTAGAAATAGAAATTAAAATACTTACAAATGAAATAATGTAAGGTTGAGCATTTGATTCAAAATAATCTAAGTGCAGACAGTGATTGGACTGTGGATGAAATATTACACCCATGAATGAAGAATTCCTAAAGCGATGAATACATGGGAATTCATTAGATTATTCTCTCTACTTTTATATGTGTTTGAATTTTCTGTAATAAATGTTTAAAATCATGCTTTAAAATCATCTAATATGCCAGGAAATTCTGAATTTTATAGTCTCTAACACTTAAACTAGGGATAGACAAAGTTTATGTAGCTAAGAACAATGAAACATATTTTGAAGACCTAGTTCATTTTACTCTACCTGCTTTCATATAATTTTAGGGTTTTTCCCCTCTGAAAATTTCATTATAGCTTTATTGAGTTTCCCATGATGAAGTCTTCCTCCATGTTTTTATGATTATTAAGTAAACCAATTCATAGTCAGTCCTAAGGGTGAGCATGAAGAGAAAAGAGGCTTCATCTTATCTTTGTATCCTCTATAATTTATATACAATATAGCTATCTGTTGAATGAAGTGTTACATAAGGAGTCAATCAGAGTATCTGTAAAGTATTAAGTGAAACTGATGGATAGTTAAACTCATGGGATGGGGAACCTAAAAGAACTAACCCTGAGACCCTGAGAGGGACAGCTATAGAAGTGAAACTTTTCTAGACTACATCATTAGAGGGCATGGGAAACAGCTGATAGAGAAATTTAAGTCATTTTAGGTCACTATCACACAGAAAATGGAGCAATAGATCCTGGATATCAACCTTTTGTCATTTGCAAATATCTTCTCCCATTCCTTGAGTTGCCTCTTTGTTTTGTTAACTGTTTCCTTTGCTGTACAGAAGCTTGTTATCTTGATGAAGTCCCAAAATTTCAAACTCAACACACACAAAACAGACAATCATATAAAAAAAATGGCCAGAAGATATGAACAGACACTTCTCCAATGAAGACATGCAAATGGCTATCAGACACATGAAAAAATGTTCATCATCACTAGCCATCAGGGAGATTCAAATTAAAACCACATTCATGGGGCGCCTGGGTGGCTCAGTGGGTAAAGCCGCTGCCTTCGGCTCAGGTCATGATCTCAGGGTCCTGGGATCGAGTCCCACATCGGGCTCTCTGCTCAGCAGGGAGCCTGCTTCCTCCTCTCTCTCTCTCTCTCTCTGCCTGCCTCTCTGCCTACTTGTGATCTCTCTCTGTCAAATAAATTAATTTAAAAAAAATCTTTAAAAAAAAAATTAAAACCACATTCAGATACCACCTTATACCAGTTAGAAAGGCCAAACTTAGCAAGACAGGAAACAACATGTGTTGGAGAGGATGTGGAGAAAGGGGAACCCTCTTACACTGTTGGTGGGAATGCAAGTTGGTGCAGCCACTTTGGAAAACAGTGTGGAGATTCCTCAAGAAATTAGAACTAGAGCTTCCCTATGACCCTGCAGTTGCACTACTGGGTATTTACCCCAAAGATACAGATGGAGTAAAAAGAAGGGCCATCTGTACCCCAATGTTTATAGCAGCAATGGCCATGGTGGCCAAACTGTGGAAAGAACTAAGATGCCCTTCAACAGACGAATGGATAAGGAAGATGTGGTCCATATACACTATGGAGTATTATGCCTCCATCAGAAAGGATGAATACCCAATTTTTGTAGCAACATGGACAGGACTGGAAGAGATTATACTGAGTGAAATAAGTCAAGCAGAGAGAGTCAATTATCATATGGTTTCACTTATTTGTGGAGCATAACAAATAGCATGGAGGACAAGGAGAGATGGAAAGGAAAAGGGAGTTGAGGGAAATTGGAAGGGGAGGTGAACCATGAGAGACTATGGACTCTGAAAAACAATCTGAGGGTTTTGAAGGGGTGGGGGGTGGGAGGTTGGGGGAACCAGGTGGTGGGTATTAGAGAGGGCACGGATTGCATGGAGCACTGGGTGTGGTGCAAAAACAATGAATACTGTTACGCTGAAAAGAAATAAAAAATTAAAAAAACAAAACAAAACAAAAAAACCTGGTTTTCCTATAGTAAAAAAAAAAAAAAAATTTAGTGTTCTCCTCTGATTTTCTAAAGTAATGGTTTCTAACCCTGCACTATTCCTCTTCTCACTCCTGGTCCTCTCACTGAGCCTGTCACTTAAGTGTCGATGGGGTGTCTGCTGGAATGAGCTTTATGGACTGTCATCTAAAACACTGTTCTCATCAACTCCCTCTTCTGCTGAAGATGTCTGATGACTTCGCATTGGCTACAAGTTTTTTTACCGGAAATGTATGCCTCTTCTTCATCTGGCCCAGAGATAACTCAACTGTTCTTACCACCCACTGCTCTCGAAGATGAATCCTCTGCTCAGTGAAGTTATTCTCCTAATCCTTCCCAGTTGGGACACTTGCCTTTGTTCAGGTGAACCCAGTTGTTCACCTGCCTCTATTTCTGTCACCAGAACTGCCCTTCTCTACCCCTTCTGCCCATTCTGATACTAGACAGTCTTCAAAATTCAGCTTAAGCTCACCTCTTCCAAGTCTTTCCTGTCTTCCATCTTAGGAGTTCCTGTAGTTACTCTGCATGTAGTATTTATCCTGGTGCTATTCCCCAAACTCCTTTTTATATGACTTAACTTTTCTTGTGTTCCTCTTCAAATCAATACATCTAGTCAGCAAACATTTACTGTAGATCTATCATGTGGCAGGTAATAATGAGTATTGTAGGTATATAAGCCATGAATAAAATACTCTCTTGGTCCTCAATCCAGTTAAGGAGATAAAATACAAAGAATATTAACTTTAAAGTGAAAATGCATGCTTTAACTAACAAATCAAGGCAACAATAGAATAGACTTCATAAAGCAGTGCATGACTCACTGCCCAAGGGTATAAATAATGCTTTCTTTTCACCGTAGGCTGTAGTCAGTGATTCTAAAGGGCATGAGCCATGTCGGCAATGGTCAGATAGTCAATGGCTTCATGGAGCTGAAGGAGGTGTACTGCAAGGGGGAAGAAGAGAATAAGCTTATTAGTTGTTGTGATGAGCAGTTTCCAGCAGTGTGCTATTGATGTGGACCGTATATAAGGTACATACATACCTATCTAGCATGTAGCAGTCAAGGAATATTAAACAATAGCTCTTTAAACAAACATTTTATTTGTTTATCTGAGAGAGCATGAACAGGGAGAGCAGCAGAGGCAGGCTCCCCGCTCAGCAGAGAGCCTGACACGGGGCTCTATCCCAGAACCCTGGGCTCACGACCTGAGCGGAAGACAAATGCTTAACCAACTGAACCACCGAGGTGCCCCTAAACAAGAGCTCTGACTCACTTGAGTTAGCGATAAGAGGCAGCCACTTTCTATAATTCCTTGTATTACCCTTCTCACTTTCTAATATTTTTCTTCATTCTTGATTTCCGTGTTACAGCCTGTTTCTTCCCACTTTCCTCTTGCCCTCCCCCACCCACTACAATGTAAATTCTACAAGAGCAAGAGACCTACTCAGTTCTTTTCATCTCTATCCTCGGTGTATAGAGCACCTGGCTTCTACTTCGCACCCAAGCTATGGCATGCTGATGGGATGAAACTGCCCACTTACTCAAGTGAAGGCCACAGTCACAAACCAGAGAGTGCCCTTTTCATGTACTCAGTGGGGTGAGGTCTGCTCACCATGCACCATGCCTCCAGACATTACTGGCACAGAGTGCTGTCACCATAAAGGAGGTATTTTTAAATTAAGGACAGCAGGGGACATGGAACTGCTGTACTGCACTATTCCATCTGGTGATTGGGAGCCATATGAGTCCCGGGTCCAGAAACTCCCATTTACTTTACATTACCATTCCTATTTGTGTCCTGATCTTCTTCTTCCTTGGAACATGTTAGAAGAAAGGCCTTTGGAAATGTAGAAATGGAAAGTTTTAATTTAGTTCTGTCATATGAGGTATTAGGCAGAAATAAGCAAGATGGAAAATATGTGAAATTCTGAGTAATCTGCATATTTGGTACTTCAATGTGGAGTCTGAACTATCATAAAAAGATGAAAGAAATTAAAATGTGATTTCAAAAACAATTCAATATGTGAGGAAAGAGGACAGCTCAATGAAGCAAAGTTCTTTTCTTTTCTTTTTTTTTTTTTTTAAGATTTTATTTATTTATTTTGAGAGAGAGAAAGAGAGAGGGAGAGCAGGAGCAGAGGGAGAAGGAGAAGCAGACTCCACAGTGAGCAAGGAGCCCTAGGATCATGACCTGAGCTAAAGGCAGACACTTAGCGCCCTGAGCCACCCAGGTGCCCAAAGCAAAGTTCTTACTGAAGCAATCCTGACTTGTAGTTACAGCATTAGAGTTTATCAACCTCTTTCACATTATCCTACCTAGTCAGCATTTGACTCATGGGCAGTTTGTTGAGGGCCAGGCACTTCTCGGAGGAATTCACCATAACCACAGGAGAAGGTGTTACGGGAGCATACCCAAGGTACACTTACTGGATCGGTAGGAGTCAAAGAAGGCTTGTGAGAGGAGGAGAACAAGTTACTGAATCATGCATGGGTAGGAATTCGCTGTTGAAGAAGATAAAACTGGGTCCAATGGCAAGGAAGTGTGAGAGCTCAGAGTGCACCGAGAGCCTTAGTGAATGAGACTTGTTCTAAGAGAAGAACAGAAAGGAGTGGAGAGCCATGAGAGAGGAGGCTGCATATCATCAGCCCAAGGGTAAAACGAAAAAGGCCCTGAATGCCATGCTGGGAAAAGACATGATCCTCTGAAGACAAGGGGGAGACACTGAAGAACTTTAAGGAAGAAGCAGAGATAATCAGATATTGCAGCTGTTCTTAGTTGCTCACAGTAGAAATCCTCACCTTCTTTCTGAGGAATCCCAGTTTTTCTCATATATCAGGAGGCTACATTTTCAGTGGTGACTGGGTCCCCCTCTAGGCCCAGAAAATAAAATTTTGGTCAATATAAGCCAATGTTGGTAAGTCCACTGCATTGCCACTGCCTGACTTAGCCACAGACATGTTTTATAATTTTGGCTAATGAGACTACACAAAAATCTGCTTTGCAGCTTCTGGGAGAGACTGCCTTGTGATTAAAAAGACGGGTCCATCAAGGGCATTCTCTCTTCCACTATTGCACAATGTGTGAGAATCTGTTGCTTCGAACAACCGCAGCTATCCTGGGACCAGGAAGGGACAAGCCTGAAGACAGAAGTCAACATGCTGAGGATGGCAAAGTGGAAAGATGGAAAGGACCAAGGTCCTTGATGTGGTGGATGACGATATCAAGCATTCTGTTATGTTTTCCAGAGCATTCTGGAGCTCTTTTTAAGTGAATTTCAAAATCTCCTTATTGCCATTCTAAGTTGGGTCTTCTGTTTCATTTTGCAGGCAAAAGCAACCCAACTGATAGACTGATTTTCAATTTAGAAAGTTCATTTTGGAAGCAGTGAGCCAGTTAGATGGAAGGGGACCAAGAATGCAGGTCGGGATGGTAGTAGGAAGCTGCCACAGGAAAATCAGTGAATACTGATGAGACGAGGTCTGTGTGGTGGAGGGGAGTGAACAAGTTTAGGAAATAAATGAAATTCAGAGTAAAGGGAACTTAGAGACTACGTTGATGTGTGCTCTGGATGATTGTGTGGTTTCTGGATGGTGGTGCCAGTCCGTGAGACAGGGGACAGAGGAGGAGAAGGAATACATATTGAGGCTTGGTGGTTACCATATCTGTTTTGCAGGTAAGAAAACCAAGTCTCACTCAGTAGAATGTATAGTTTGGGAGAGTACAGATCTTGTCTGTCTTCTTTACTACTGATTCTCCAGTGCCACAGAGCAGAAAATTAGTAAGAATGCTTAATAATAAATGAGTACAGACATACAGATGAACAATAGACACATAAAAAGATTCTCAACATCCCTCATCAACAGGGAAATGCAAATCAAAAATACAATGAGATATCACCCCACAGCTGTCAGAATGGCTAGAATCAAAAAGACAAGAAATAACAAATGTTGACAAGGATGTGGAGAAAGGAATCCTTGTGCACTATTGGTGAGAATGTAAATTGGTACAGCTACTGTGGAAAATGGTATGGAGCTTCCTCAAAAACCTAAAAAGAGAAATACCATGTGATCTAATAACTCTGCTACTGGGTATTCACCCAAAGAAAATGAAAACACAAATTCAAAAAGACATATGTATCCCTATGTTTATTGTAATATTATTTATAATAGCCAAGATATGGAAGTGGCCTAGGTGCCCATCAGTAGATGAATGAATATAGAAGACGTGGTACACACACACACACACACACACACACACACACACACACACAGGAATTCTACTCAGCCATAAAAAGAACGAGGACTTGGGGCACGTGGGTGGCTCAGTGGGTTAAAGCCTCTGCCTTCAGCTCAGGTCATGATCCCAGGGTCCTGGGATCGAGCCCCGCAGGGAGCCTTTTTCCCCCTCTCTCTGCCTGCCTCTCTGCCTACTTGTGTCCTCCTCTCTCTCTGCCTGCCTCTCTGCCTACTTGTGATCTGTCAAATAAATAAAATCTTAAAAATAAAAAAAAAAAGAATGAGGACTTGTCATTTGCAACAACATGGATGGACCTAGCAGCTATTATGTTAAGTGAAATAAGTCAGACAGAAAGACAAATACTATATGGTTTCACTTGTATGTGCAACCTAAAAAACAAAACAAATGAAGAAACAAAGCAGAAAAAGACCCATAAATATAGAGAACAAACTGGTGGCTGCCAGAGGGAAGGGGGCTGGAAGAATGAGCAAAATGGGTGAAGGGGAATGGGAGGTGCAGGCGTGCAGTTATGGAATAAGTAAGTCATGGAGATGAGAGGCACAGCGGAGTGAATATAGTCAATGGTATTATAATAGAATTGTATGGTGACAGATCCATTATGGAGGTAGCTACATTGTGGTGAGCATAGCATAACATATAGATAGACTTGTTAAATTACCAGCTTTGCATCTAAAACCAACACAACATGTGTCAACTATACTTCAATTAAAAAAAAGAAAGAAATGAGTGTGGGCTGAGAAAAATTACATCATTTGCCTAAGACAGAACATGCAGTTAGAAGTCAAAAGCCAGAAAACACACTCTAATTCTTTCCAGCACACTGTCTACCACATGCCAACAACATTAGGAAAAGGTTGACTCTCGGATTCTGAAGCAGACAAGGAAACTCTTATTGGTAGATATAGAATCAGGGTGGGCTCACTCTCTCAGGTCACATTAAGAGAGTATATAATTTTTCTCATTAGTGTATATTTTATAGAAGAGTTTCTAAAGAAAGAAGATGTTCAAGAAGGATGCATGTGAGGACATCTGGGACACGTGGATTATATCTCCTTACTGACATATTCAGGGTGAAACAGACTCTTCTCACTCTTACCTGAAGTTCATAATCAGAGAATTATAGCCTAATTCTCTGATTTACATTTGACATGTAAAGCCTTTCTGCTATCTGGAGTTTCCAAATAGAGACTAACCTAAATCCCTCTTAGACTACTCCAGTCATGCTCATGTTGTCTTTGAAACAGTCAGAAAACAACTGTTTACCATTTTATGTAGGAGAAACATTAAATTACTAGAAGATATTATTCAGCATCTTCTCTCAGTCTTTATTCCTTTAATGGAAATAATCTTAGCTGTTCTAGCCTCCCTAATTTATATCATTCTTCCAATATTTTTTCTACCTTTATATTTCTTTTCTCAGCATCCTGTATTTTTTCCACAATCCTAACACCAGGGACCCAAAGCTTGTTGAAAAAATATTTATTTGTGTGTTTGTGTTTTTGTTTTCTCCTCTCATGTCAGATTTATAAAAATTTAATTATTTCTCAAAATTGAACTAAGAACTATAGAGGAAGCTATATAGAAACCATTGGCCTTAACCTCAAAGAATCGATCACTGGATACTCCTAATAATCCAAGAACAATATTAGTGTGTAATTCAAATGCCAGATTGTGGGACACAGAAGTGTTTTGGAATTTAGAAAGGCAATAGGGTGTCATGGGCTATTAAGGAAAGATTCACGGACAGTGATGAATACAGAGTGAGCCTTAAGAGAATCTAAGATTTGGAGGGGAAGAATAGGAAGAAGTATGGAAGAAAGTGGCCACAGGAGAGGCTGGAGTATTAAAAATATCTAAACAGGGAGTATCTTAGATATATATGGAAAATACATCTAAGATACTTTTCTTTTAAAAAGCATCACCCCCAGGGGCACCGGGGTGGCTCAGAGGGTTAAGCCTCTGCCTTTGGCTCAGGTCATGATCCCAGGGTGCTGGGATTGAGCCCTGCATCAGGCTCTCTGGTAAGCAGGGAGCCTGCTTCCCCCTCTCTCTCTGCCTGCCCCTCTGCCTACTTGTGATCTCTCTCTCTCTGTCAAATACATAAATAAAATCTTAAAAAAAAAAAAAAAGCATCATCCCCAAAGCCTTATGCTTATATTGATAGTTATTATGTCTGTTATGGACATCATCTAGACTGATGAATGACAGCATCTCTCCTTTCCAAAGATGAACTTTCATCAATCAATCTACTTGGCTTTTATAATTAATTAAAACATATTGAATTTTGATTCTGTGTTCTTAATTAGTATTTCATTACTGACTACACACAGAACACTCAAAAAAACTGTGGACCAGCCAGGAGGCTACAGAAATTTGATAGGCCTAGGACACAATAGGGACTCAATAAACATTTATTGAATCATTGGAGGATAGGAAAGAAGAAGAGAAAGAAGAAAACTCTGGGAACATAATTTCTCGTTTGGGGAACATTATTTTTGGGGGAACATTCTTTTTTTGGGAACATTATTTCTCATTCCTTTTTGAAAAGTTAGGTGAGCAGTTATGTAAATCGTAACCTAATTAGTATTTCTAATTTCATCTTTAGGTTTAAGCTACTACAACGTGCCAGTTTTCAGCAACACAGGGTACATAGCTGGTATATTTTTATTTTCTTTTTCTGTTTAACTATGGTTCTTTACCTTTTTCTAAAGTTCCTGAAATTTTCAGTAGGTTACAAGAGATACAACATAAGCGGTTCTATTATTTCTTCCAGAAATAGCTCATATTTGAAATATCAAAAGATAGCTCAATGGTAATAGGGGAAGTCAGCAATAATTTGGTTCCATCTTATAGTATCCTAAAAGAAATTAAAAAGAATTCCAAGAAACATTAGCTGCAGTCTAAATGAACCTCTGACTTTTTACAAACGTTCCTGATCTATGGAGCTACAGAGGGGAGTGGAATAAAGAATGTGAGAAGAAATAAGTAGTTATTTACAATAACAAACTCCTTTCCCCAGGAGTAAATTTTTCTGGAGCAGGAATGTACTGAAATCCTTTGCATAAGCAAGAGCTGAGTAAGACAAACATTTCAGACACTGCCATAGATTTGGAAGACCATCTCAGCATTCCAGACTCCCCTGTGTTGTTGCACATTGTGGGAAAAGGGCCACCAGCCTTGAACACAAAGTGGCCTGTTCTCAGGGTAACTTCTGCCCTTTAAGAGCAGGATAGCTTTGACTAAGTTATTTAGTCCCTCTGAATCTGATTCTTCAAGAGCAAAACAGGGATAATTGTACCTTCCTCTTAGGATGGCTGAATGGATAAAAAAGAGTGTCTGCAAAAGCCACACGGAGTGCCTGATCAGTGACAGGAACTCAGTAAATTGTAAACTGTATTATTTATCCAGAAACCATAATGGGGCTCATTCCCCACTCCCCTCTAATTAGCTGGGGATCAGATCTGACCTCACCTTGGCAAGAGGGAAAAGGCCTCTTTACCTTTGTGAAGAAAAATCGCATCAACTTGCTAATTCCAAACAGAACCATTCTTTTGAATATCTACATGGGAGGAAAAAAGCTAGAGCAAATTCTCAACTATCCAAGGCAACAAAAGCACACAATCCCTTAGAGCAGTAAGTACCAGTTTCTTTGTTCTACCTGTGTTTTTGGTTTCAGCTCCTCCTCTGCGCCCCCCTTCTCCACTCCAGTTCACCCACAGTCTGTCAGTCATTTCCTCACAGCTACTACCCTGCAAACTAACTCAGATTTTCTCAATTTTTAAGAAGACTCCTATTGAAAAAAATTATGGCTCAGGAAAAATCTAGAATTCAAGCCAATTATTCCATACAGTTTAAAAGGGCAAATTCCCTTCCCTTACACCTTGATCATGAGTAAAAATGACAGATATTTAGGATTCTCAGATTTGTCCATATGATAAACAGTACCCTAAACGCAAAGGCTGTTTTAAGATATTTCAAAATATGGTTAAAATATACACATACCATTGAAGAGAATTTAGGTCCTTGTGTTAGAATAAAGGAGAGCCCTTCTATTATTAGTTATGAAAGATAATTATAAAACTTAAAACCTAAAATATGCTTTAAAAAACCTACACTATCTCAAGAATGAGCTTTTTAAAAGTCTTATATCCCCGCAGTATGCTATTGGTGAAATCTACTTTGTAGGCTGGGGGAAATGAAGTAGGGTGGATCTAGAGAGAGATTTGTTTTGTTTTGGTTTTTTGTTTGTTTTGTTTTGTTTTTTAATCTGTGGAATGTTTTGTAGCCACAAAAATGGTTCTGGAAACAGTAATGTTAAAACTACTGAAAAGGCAGACTTCCTATTGACATAATACAAATATAGAAAAATCTGTAAATTTTAAAATTTTAAGTTTAAATTTAAAAAATCTGTTAAAGATCCTTTAACAATGCTTTTAATTATGGATATAATGATGGAACAGGTTCTGGTCATAGATGCTTAATATCATCAATAACCCTTTCCCATGGCCAGTCTAGGACAAATTTGTGAAGTAGTGTAAGTTTGTCTTGTTTAAGATTATTCTACTTTGTAGTCCTGGGACCTCCTGAGGCCTACTCCTATTTTGTAAGTTCACCCCGCCCCAGGATTTGTTTTAAAAATATCAACCTAATAAATCACTGATCAGGGAAAAGTAGTTTAGTCCAATCTCTTCTAAGAGACTTCACTAAGAAAAAAATGATTAGTAGGAAGCACCCAACCCTCAAAGAATAAAGCTCTACTGGTAAAATTTCAGATATCATGGTACTTGGATAGGAAATTATTTGGGTCAGAGAAGATTTCCTAGCACAGAACCAAAACTAGAAACATATCAGTAGTAATAATACCAAGTAATAATAATAAACAGTACTCCATTTCTCAAATTTTGGTCATGAGATCACCATTCGGATACCTGTTAAAAAAAATACCCAAAAACAAAAACAGATTTTTAAGTCCTATCCCAGAATCATTAAAGCAGAATTTCTGGGAGTGAGAAATTTATTATTTAGAAAAAGAAGACAAATGGGTAAACAAACACAAATGAATATTATTATTCCAAGTCTGGAAATCATCAGACTATAATTTGTAGACAAAAGTTTAGAGTTTCCACATATTAACTGGCCTATTGGTATTGCTGTGACAAGTTTGAATAGCATTTATCCGACTTCCTTTTTTGGTCTTACCAGGCACTCCAGCTTGGATCCAGAAGTTAATGTCTGTCCCTTCTCCAGTCCTAAAGACCTGTGTGACATTGACAGGCTGCAGCAGCCTCATGACCTCCTCCATGATGGCCCTGGCCTTCTCACTGCCAGTGAATTCCAGCCCAGAGGGTAAGAAGGTTCCCTCATCAGACTCCATCACCAGGCTGTAGTTGGAAATATTTACCTAAACAAGAGAGAAAAGTATTTGGTCCATTATCTGTTTCTTCATCGCCTTCTCCTTGGGAACTATCAAACAACGATAATCAAATGCTTTATCTCCTAGGCGGTTCTTGCCAAAACACATGCCGCTCTGCTTGACCTAGGGTCTGGTCTGCATATTATCTAAGCGTTCTGAGATGCACAATTACTCATTCTGGGATTTGCCAAACTCAAGTTGACTTGGAAGGACTTAAAAAATATAATGAAAGGAAATATAAAGCCTCATATTGGAGTCACTCAATTATTTTCTACTAGCAGTCACAGTCTTTCAACCAATTTTCTCAAATGCCTAGTGTGTACTGGGATATAATTCCTCCTACATGGTAGGTATCCCCAGATAGTGGTAGTCAAGCCCAGACAAAAGAAAGTGTACCCTGAGGACCTATTTCTCTGTACCTCTTTCCTCTAAATAGTATTTGAACTGATTTTAATCGTGACTTCTGCCAAAGCTTCTAGGCATCAAATGGACAGGTTGTCTTGGGTTTCTGATGTTGTTATTCCATCTGTTGAGTCTCCTGGGAGGAAGGTAGTAGGACGACACATGAAACACTGCTCTTGCTAGTGTACATAGCACTGGAAACCCTGACAACTCTGTCAGACCACTAGTTTGTGAAGACTTCCCAAATAATGTCTGCTAAGAAAGCACGCAGTGATTTCACGTAGCCTATAATATTGCTGCAAGAGCTTAGAATAGGAGATGCTGTCGGCCAGACTGTACAACTAAACTGCCACAGAGCCCTAGACTCGCAAGTTTAAGGCCTTTACCATTGGCCTAACTATCTGCTTCCCAGAAGCCATTCACTTCTCCAAGACTGATCCATTACCAACCACCAGGCTGAGTTATTCCCACGCTATCAATGAATGGCACTGCTAGTCATTCCTTACTACTCAACTAGTAAAAATCAATAATAATATTTGCACAGAGCTTCCAGAGAGGTTTCATACTTGCAATCTCCATTTATTTGCTTCTCGAACCCATAAAGTAGACAAAGCGGCTTTATGGTTATTGCTGTTTTATAGAAAAGGAACTGAGGATTAGAGAGGTCAAGTGATTTGCTTAAAGTCACACAGCTGGCAAATGGTAGAGCCTGGGTCTGGAATCCTCTGCTTCCCAGGACTCTACCCTGCCATCACCAGCATGAGATGGAGTGATAAGGAAGGCTTATTAAGAATTCAAATGGTTTTTCATTTATGTAACAATATGAGGGTTGCATTTTTTTTTTCCTAGAACAGATTCCTTTTTACACTGATCTCCTAACTTGCCATGGAAGTATACAGTTGTTTCAAGGACAAGAACAGTGTTGGATTCTAAAGGAGGATGTTGCCAGCATCTATAGGATTGATGGGGGGTGCCTGAGACACCATCACATTGCTGCGGTCATTGTCAATGACTGAGAAAGTTAACAAAGCAGAAGTCTTCTCATGCTTTCTCTCTCACTTCCAAAGGGTTTCTGTCTTCCTGGTGATTTTCAGAGAAAGACCTGAGGCATTTATAATAAAAAGTGTCATGTCCACTTTCAGCTATGGCTACCTCACAACAGCAGCATCACTCAAGTTAATAATATGCAAAATATTTGTATTGATGTCTCACATTCAGGATTCATTTGTGTAACCAGCACACAGGCAGTCAGGAAGTTGACACGTCGTTTGGCAGTCTTAACCTTCTCCCTTTATATGCCCTGCTACTCTCCACCCCAAACTTGATCTCGTGTAAAAAGGAGAATAGAAACATCACAATAATCTGCAAATGAAAACAAAATTGGATGATCTTATATTAGTGAGGGTTCCCCTACTGCAGGCAGATCCATCATTCCAACAATATTAGACAAAGCACTGTTGATCTTGCACTATTTAGGTTGAAGTGAGGTTAGGTAGCAGTTTGGCTGTCAGACCCAACATATGGAGCCGTCTGGTGAGGTGGACACAGCCCTGGACCCACTCTGTTCTGTTCTCTGTTGGGTTACCAAGGGGGGTGGTGACTGGTTTTCTCCCTCTGTCCCCAAGTCATGCCATCTTGTCCTCTGGCTTCTCCATCTTGTAGAGTGAGACAAACGCTCTCTTCCAATGAGAATAATGAGCCTGGGCACATGGAGCTTTGAGCACCTTCAAAGGAAAGACCTTTGTGGGCCAAAGTGAAAGTGGCTGCATGAGTTGAACTTGTTAGGGCCCTTCACAAAATGTATATTAAGGACTTCTTGGCTGTCTTCAACTGCAAATGAGATGTCCTAGGGACAGGGGGCTCCATAGTTTGTGAATGCTTCTGTACAATGTTCCAGGATGTCGCTAGGAACATAGAGGATAATGTATATAAATAAGCTTTTAAAGCTATGTGTGGCAGCCAATCCAGGAGAGAGATAAAGAGTATGGGCTTTGGAATTATTCAGACTGGGTTTGATCGTCAGATTAATCAATCATTGGCTGTGTGTCTTCATGTGGTCTATGTAACCTCTTAGTCTCTTCTTCTATGAAATGGGTATGATAATGGCAGCAGCTCATGGAGTTGTAATAAAGAGTTCATTGTAAAGCCTGGTGCAAAATTAGTTTATAATTATAAATTATAATTTATTATAAATTATAAATTATTATAAATTAATAAGGTTGCCCTTACTGGTCTTATGAAGCATCTGGACCTCTCAAATGTCTAAGGCCGGCTTCCACATAAACCATCCAGTTAGCTGCTTACAGTGATGATAGGAGGCATTTCTGCTGTGCTGCCGATGTGCCAGACATTGTGTGAAAGGCTTTCCAGCTTATCCCTTGTAATGCTTACAATCATGCTATGAGACAAGTGCGATATTTCTTCTTTCACAGATGAAGCAGTGGAGGTTTAGTAACATTACATAACATTCCCAACGTTACCCAGTTAGTAAGTGGAGCAGCCAGAATGCAAATGAAAAGCTCTGCTTCCGACAGCCGGAGCTCTCCATCCATCCGCTACCCTGCCTGCTGAAGCTTTCTCCCAACTGTCAGGCCACAGTCCTCTACTTTTAATTTAAAAATACAGGGACTGTAGTTAAAATTTAAATTTTAACTGGCATTAAAATTATTTTCCATGATCATGATACAAGGTCTACTTGGGCAGAATTTATCATCCCTGCTAATTAAATAATCTGATTAGTCAAAGGAAGGAGTAAACAAAACAAAAGCAAAAACCAAACAACTCTTGCCTCACGACTTCCTTCCAACTAGGAATAAAAAACCCTAAATAATAAAACATCCTTTCAAGCTGAATTAGACAGGATGTGCCGATGTCCGTAAACCAGAATTCTGGCGTAGGTAGAGACATGTTTAATTTCTATTCATGTAGAATTTTACTAGCTGTTGCTAACGTGATGGCAGCATTCTATTGTCTTCTATTTATATATAAATATCTCCATATGTTTTCAATAAAGGACTAAGAAAACACACCACCCACTGTCGGTGACACTCATTTACGGAGTCCTTGTCTAATTGTTAGCACATGGTGAAGGACTTGGGAAAACAAATGCCTGTGCACAGGGAAACCGGAATGAGGAAGCCAGGTCAGTAGGCTGTTAGAACTGCTGCCTCTCAGGGACGTGTCCTTACAAGCATCCATGTTCCTTGCTATGCTGGGAGTTGATAGGGATGCACTCAGTGTAGATTTGAAAAGCTGATTGTAGGCAGTGATGCTCAGCCATCTTTAGCACGTGTAACACGGCATTTGTCCTCCTGTTTTCGCAGTGTAGGAAGAAACCTGCTTCTAGGGACTCAATACTTCATTCCTGAGATAACCAGCACCAGATAAGAGAAGCCACCACATACAGATGAGGAGGCTGAGAAGCTCAAAGATAAGTCAGACAGTCTCTGTAAGCCCCACTTTGCTCACGTAATAAAGAGAAAAATCTCTTTATTAGGCGCCATGGAAACTGTCATTCATTGCTGTGTAATGTATGTAATGTAATGAAGAGAAATGCTCCCAGGGAGCCGGGGTCAGCATCATTGCATTAGGTAATATCTGCTCAGGGTTGAGGACTCAACTTTGCCTTGTGCTACAATCACATCCTATTACACTTCTTTTTCTTTTTTCTGTTCTGAGAGGGTCAGGTTACTCTGCAAAAGAACAATTTGGTAACTATTAGTATTCTTTGGGTGCAATGCAAGATTAAAAAGAAGAAAAATGTTTAAAATACAAATTGCATGCTTTAAAACACTAACTCCTTAATATAAACACAAAGATGATGTTTGTGTTCTTGGATTTTGTAAAATTCCAGGTGATTCTTCAGAAATATAGACTCAAATTCAACAACATCTACTCTCTCCTCAGATTTGGTTTCTTCTTTGTTGAAAGCTTTTAATTTCTCATAACCTTGGTGACATGTCTTTGGTTTTTACCTCAAGTGACACTGCAATCTCAAAAGCAGATGGAGGAAAAAAAGGACACTCCTAACTATTCAAATTCATAATGTAGCCTCCTCAGGTCAATCCTCAAAGAAGTAAACTCCATCCTGACAGAGGCCAGTACCACATTCCTGCCCCATAAAGTTAATATTTTACAGATGACGGTGTTAACACTGTTGGGTCACGTGGAGGGAGGGTTCAAAACAAGTTCTCAGAAGCACACCATCTTATGATACTACGTGCTGAGTTGTTGCAATCACCTTTCCCAGGGGTGTCAATGTCCTTGGAGTTCCCAGTTCATGGGGTGGAGGTGGGGAGGGGGTTTCTTCATAGAACTTCTGCCCCCAACAGCTGTCAGGATTAGATAACAGGTAAAGCAATCTCTCCCTGCTGTGCAGAGCCAAGAATAGGTTTGACTTTCTGCTCAGATCTACCCTGAAGTTCAACCTTTTATTTCTGATGGTCTCCCGGTATTCAGTTTTGAACATTCTTGAGTACCCGAGGGAGAACCAGAAAAGGGATGATGACAAGGTGGAAGGCTGTAAGTTATTTTTATTTGACAGCAACACTGGCTGCAGCCTGGGGGAATGGCCAGTCTTGGGTAAGTTACATCACCTCTAAAGTGGCAGACACCTATTGTGGTTTAGCCACTGTTCTGCCTGGAGAAGGGAACAGAATAAATGGCTTCTGAAGATCCCTCTCACACTCTATCATTCTCTGGGTATGCACAGAAGGATTCTGTTGTGAGCTGAATCTCTGTTTTCAGGCAATCCAATTTTTACAACATCATCTGAAGCGCTCTAGTTCTCAATAAGTCTCCTCTTGAGCTGGTTAAAGTCCACAGATAGCCTTTAAACCTACTGAAGACACATGATCCCTCCATAAATGTCACTATGGTAACAACAGTGAGTGGGAAGGCTGAAGATATGGCATAAACATAGGCTAAAAGAAATATGAATTTTATTTATATTACAGAGGAAATATGATTACTATATTCACATTTCCTTTAGGAATAAAAGGAATGCATTATCGAGAGTATTCAGTAGATAGACTTAAAAAAGGCATGGCAAGTTAATGTCAATCTCAGTTTTTAATTTTATTCTTGCATGTTGGAGCAACATAGTCAACACTCAGAATCAGTGGGACTCGAGATCTCCACAAAGAAATTTTGATTCATTTACCTTTTTTTAATTTTCAAAAGATTTTATCTTTTGTCAGAGAGACACAGTGAGAGAGCACACACAAGCAAGGGGAGTGGTGGGCAGAGGGGGAAGCAGGCTGCCCATTGCGCAAGAAGCCCAATGTGAGGCTCAATCCCGGGACCATGGGATCATGACCTGAGCTGTGCAGAGTCAACCACTTACCCAACTGAGCCTCCCAGACATCCCAATTCTTTTAATATAATATAATACATTGGTCAAGTGTTTCAAGCTAGCTGTTTTATACACATTTCAATATGGAGTCATAGAAGAGGAATGTCCAGCACGGACAGCTCTGCAGAAGCAGCCTCTTCTGCCTTTTTCATTCTCTGTCCTTCTCAACCCTTCCTTCTTATGGCATCACCCTGTCTATTTCTCCTCTTGTACCCACCACACTCCCATTCTTCCTCAGGTTCAAAAGGAAGTCCTTAATTGCCTAAATTAGGAAGCCTTCCTTCAGTTGACCTTTCTTCTTCAACACTGTTACATGCTAAATAAACATAAAGACCTGTTTCTAGGTTTTGATGGTGGTGTTTACTAACCAAGACAGTGCTTTCCAGTGGACTTCTAACCCCCTTCTTCTGGCTGGGAAGACTAGAGCAGCTTCTTTAAGACTTTCTCTAGGAATAACAGCCGAGTTCATCTTCTTATAAGCGGCCAAGTTATTTGTTTAAAAAATACAGTATTTATTTTCTTGTCCTGCAAAAATAGACTATATTCTAGAACACAAATATTCATTCAATCCTAGGGCGTATCATATTAAAACACAATCAATTGCTTCACTTTCTCTACAGCCTGTAGACAGGCACTTACAGTATTTTTGGATTATGACAATATTCTTATATACTTTATTTGATCAAGCAGTCTTTGCTAATAGTAAAGGTGCTAAATACAGTTTTAGAAGTAATTTTATTTTTATAAGTTTGCCTTTTTTTCTTTCTCAAAAGCATAATAGTGGGTCTCAAACCTCACAAAAAAAAAAAAAACAATAATAGGCAAAACTGAGCTTCACAGCAGTTGGTCTATTCAAGTGACTTCATGCTTCTCCCCTTGCCTTCCATTCCTAGCACACCACACCCCTATCTAATGTGCTGGGCTAGTGCACTTTATTAAAATTTTTTTAGATTTATTTATTTATTTTAGAGAGAGACAGAGAGAGAAAGAGAGAGAGATCACAAGGGGAGGGGCAGAGAGAAAGGGAAGGCAAGAATCTCAGATTCCCCGCTGAGTGTGGAGCCCGCCGATGTGGGGTTGGATCCCAGGACCCTGAGATCATGACCTGAGGGGAAATCAAGAGTCTGAGACTGAGCCACCCAGGCACCCCCAATTTGTTTTTAATACCTACCCTCTCCAGAAAGGATTAAAGATTTCCTAAAAGAAAAGATCCTAATACCGTATTTTAAAAGCATTCAAACTCTCTAGAACCAAGAGAGTGACATGAAGGCAAATATCACAACAGTGTGGATCTCTGCCATATCGCCGGCTGAAGTAAGAAAGCTCAGCACATAGTGGGTGCTCAGACATGTTTCAGGAAAAAGAAAGTCACAACTGGGACCTCTGACATGATACCCTATCAGCCATTTAAGGATATAATTTTTAGCTCTAGTTCGTGCTGGCAGGGTAACGGGGAAGAATGATGTATCGCAGAACTCTCATTATCTAGGAGAAGAAAGCAGCTCCTTGAAAAAAGCAACAATTTCTCCAGCATACAATTCTAAGAGGAATTATTATGTGGCTCTTTATATGAGGAACACTGAACAAACTAATAGAGTCTCCAATAACAGTTTTACAAAAGAGGCAGAAACACTTTTCCTAACATGATTTCCTACATATTGATCCTCAATTAAAGCAAAAAGCAAAATATGTAGCCATATTTCAGTAAAGGTGTTTCTTCAGGAGCAAACTGTATTTATTCAATAGTCATTGAGACAGTAACAGGGCATAGAGTGATCATATACCCCTTTTTGCCCTGGGCAGTCCAAGTTTATATCTTTTGTCTTGGTATGATTACTAAGAGTGCCCCCTTTCTCTTGCAAATGTTTCCTAGGATTTAATAAGAGACCATACTGCCAACCTACCTATGAAGGAGTTTGTATATAAAGATGACAAAGGGGCGCCAGGGTGGTTTAGTTGGTTAAGCCACTGCCTTCTGCTCAGGTCACGAATCCAGTTTCCTGGGATCGAGTCCCGCATCAGGCTCTCTGCTCAGCAGGGAGCCTGCTTCCCCCTTCTTTCTCTGCCTGCCTCTCTGCCTACTTGTGATCTCTCTCTCTCTCTCTGTCAAATAAATAAATAAAATCTTTCAAAAAATAAAATAAAATAAGAGATGACAAAGGTAGGCTTGCTTCCTTATGAGAGGGCAGAGTTTCCCAGCAGAGGCGATCACTGGCAGTTATATTAAATGTGTTGAGCTTTATGAAAGAGACATGTACAAAGAAAGGATGGTAGCTACAGGAAAAAACCGGGGAGAGGCTGGTGGAGGAAGTGATGTTTGGCCTCAATAAAACCCTTCAAATCAAAGTTCTCCCACTAGAACAGGGATCTTGTTAGTTTGTTAGTGCACCTCCTGCACCAAGCCAAGAGGCATCTAGTAATACTTGTCAAATTAATAAACAAGTGAGTGATACTGTTCAAAGTATCCAAATAGTGTCCTGATATGTAGCTTTCTAAGACAGAAGCAGAGCTTAGGCAATCTCAGAAATAATAAATATAGGGATGTCTCGGTGGCTCAGATGGTTAATCATCTGCCTTTGGCTTAGGTCATGATCTCCAGGTCCCAGGATCCAGCCCCATGTTGGCCTCCGGGCTCAGCAGGGAATCTGCTGAGCCCTCTCACTCTGCCCCTCCCCACTGCTCCTGCTCTCTCTCTCTCTGTATCTCTCTGCCTCAAATGAATAAATAAAACATTCTTTAAGAAAAGAATAAATATAAACATGTTCTACACAGTATCCCACTCTCAAATATCAATTGTCCTTCCTAGAATTTTTGTAGGAGTTAGCAACATACTCAAGGTTGAGATCACTAGTTAGCATTAAATTGCAAATATTTGATGGAGATGAATTTGACACTTGCTTATGCATAAATGCTTTCTTCCCTTGGCTTTTGGGACCTCAAATGCTTGGTTCTCCTCATGCCTCACTGGATACTCCTCATTTTCTTTGGCTGGTTTTCTCATCTTCCTGATCTCTAGACATTGGGTTTGTCAAAAAAACAGTTTGAAGGCTTCTTCATTTCTCTGCATATACTCACTCTGCTGGTGTTCTCATCAGTCTTATGGTTTTAAATAAATCTGTATAGTGATGAATTCCAGTTCATATTTCCATGCCTCTCTCCTGAACTCCAGACTCATATCCAACAGCCGCTTAGCATCTCCACTTAAATGTCTAATCATGTATTAGTTTCCTATTGCTGCTGTAACAAATTACCACAAATTCAGGGGCTTAATACAACACATTTATTCTCTTACAGTTCTGGAGGTCATAAATCTGAAATGAGTCCTACAGGGTTAAAATCAAGGTGTTGGCAGAACTGGTTCCTTCTGGAGGCTCTAAGGGAGAATGTGTTCCCTTGCTTTTTCCAGCTTCTAGAAGCTTCCCTCATTCTTTGGCTCATGGCTCCTCATCAAATTGCCTTTTCACTCCCTGCTTCTATGATCACATTATCCTCTTTTGCCTTTGATCTTCTTGCCTGCCTTTTATGAGGAGGGTCCAACTCAGTAAACAGCATCCATCCTTCTAGTTGTTGAGTCTAAAAATTTTGACAACCCCAAATTCTTGACCCCTCTCTTGATTTTACATCCCAAATGCAATCTGTCAGCAAATCCTGTTGGCTCTATTTTCAAAAATAGATGTAGTATCTAATTTTATTCATTCTTTGCTAGGACTATTGCAGTAGCCTCCTGTCTATCTGGTTTAACCCTTGCCATCCTTCAGTGTATTCTTTTTTTTTTTTTTTAAGATTTTGTTTATTATTTATTTAACAGAGATCACAAGTATGCAGAGAGGCAAGCAGAAAGAGAGGGGGAAGCAGGCTCCCCGCCGAGCAGAGAGCCCGAGCGGAGCTCGATCCCAGGACCCTGGGATCATGATCTGAGCCGAAAGCAGAGGTTTTAACCCACTGAGCCACCCAGGTGCCCCCCTTCAGTGTATTCTTTACACAGAAGCCACGGATGGATCTAGAGGGTATTATGCTAAGTGAAATAAGTCAGTCAGAGAAAGACAAATACATAGGATTTCACTCATATGTGGAATCTAAGAAATAAAACAAATGAATAAACAAACAAAAAAAAACAGAAAAAACAGGCTCTTAATGACAGAGAACAAGCTGGGTCCCTGCCTGAGGAGAGGTGGCCGGGGGGGAAAATGGTTGAAATAGGTGATGGGGATTAAGAGTACACTTACTGTGATGAGTACTGTGTAAAGTATAGAACTGTTGAATCGTTACATTGTACACCTGAAATTAACATGGATGTTAAAATTTACATTTTAAAAAATGTAAATCTGATGACGTTACTCCTCAAGCATTCCATGTGGCTTCCGTTTCACTGAGGCTACAAGGCAAAATCCTTGTATTTGCCAGTGAGGCCCGAGATGGAGAGAGAGCCTGACCTTGCATACCTCCTCTGACAGTACCTCCTCCCAACTCTCACTCCGCTTTCAATGCTCCAGCTACCCTCTGTGCCTCAGTGATGCTGGGCTCCTGAAGCTGCTTGCATTTGCTACTTCTTGGACTGCCACCTGCGCACCCCATCCTCTCACTCCTCTCAGGGCTCTTCTGCAATGTCCTCTTCTTAGGAAGTCTTCCTGACCACCTTAGATAAAAAGAAGACCTCCCCCACATCCTTGACAACATGTCCTCACCCCTTGCTCTGCCTTATTTTTCTCTTTAATATCAACGGTAAGTATTTATCTTCATTGTCCGTCCTGTTCTGGAATAACATCTGGTTCCTGATGGCAAGGATTTTTCTTTGGCATTTACCACTTGTGGTAGACTATATAATGGCTATAAATCCTTCCCTTTCCTATACTTATGCTCCATTTCAGTGTGAATTTGACACTCCTTTCATCAAGAAGCAATCTCTTTCCTCACCTTCTGAATCTGAACTAAGCCTAAGCTTTTCTTTGGCCAACAGACTCTGGCAAACGCGACTCTTTATGACTTCAGAGCACGGGCTACCTTGACCTTATAGTTGCTACCTTCTTCTTTTGCTGCCCTGGGACTGATTTGTAAAGAAGGATAGGCAAGTCTCCTTGGGGCTGAGGTAGCATATGGAGAATGCAGCCTAGCTGAGAGCCAGTCCCAACTCTCATACATGTAAGTACAGCCATCCAGCCTAGTCAAGCTGCTCTCTGAGGATGACTACAGCCTCAGTGACCAGATAAAATACAGAATACTGGTTCAATCTCAAGTTCAGATAAACAATACATACTTTTTTAGTACAAGCATGTAGGTTCCCTAATGACAGTGTGCCTGAAACAGCACCAAGAATGCATAACAGGTGCTCAACAAATATTTGTTGAATGAACGAATATTCTATGTTACTGCTTCAAAGAAGGCTCATGTATTTATATATAATCTGGGTAAGTTGGAAAGGTGGACTTTTATTTTTTAAAAATTTAAGGAAACTGAGGGTTGCCGGAGGGGAGGGGGTTGGAAGAGGGTGGTGGGGTTATGGACATTGGGAAGGGTATGTGCTATGGTGAGTGCTGTGAAGTGTGTAGACCTGGCAATTCACAGACCTGTACCCCTGGGGCTAAAAGTACATTATATGTTTATTAAAAAATTAAAAAAATTAAGGAGTCTGATTTGTAATACTGCTCCCATATTAAATCCCACCACTGCTAAAGTGGGTTAAGGGTTGTAACTATAAGCCAAGCCAAAACCATTCTCAAAAAGCACCTTGGTATTTGCTGAAATGCCCAGGTATTTACTCAGTTGAATTCCCACAATTCTTTACCAGAAGAATGGAAGAAATAATCTTGGCCAGGAGGAATCTGGGGAAAAGAGCTACTAGTTATTTGGTTTTATGATTGAAGAAGTCTCAAGAATACTGAACTGAGCCCAAAGAAGGTTGAACAAGTTAGTCACAAAAAACATCCCTATCCAACAATATCAATTGATTTGTTGAATGGAATGGTGGTATAGCCAATGGCTTACAGGATCTGGTGGCTACAGTGGCCAGCATGGAAGGAGAGGAGAGACAGAGGAGACAGCAGTAGGAAGAGAACAGCTCAGAGATAGTGACTCTCAATGAGGCTCATGAGGGAGGAGGCCTGTGGAGAATGCTGATCCTGGGGACCAGAGGATCTCCAAGATGAAGAGAGAGGGCCTCTGAGGACACTATAATCCCGGAGCATTTATGTGGAGAAAATTCTACGACCATGCCCATCTTTAGACCTCTCTCTTGAACTTCAGACTCTTACCAAGTTGTGTATTAACCTCTCAAACTTAACATTTCCCAAACTGAACTCCTGATCTCTACCTTGCCCCCCCTTTACCCAACTCCTCCCATTTAAGTAGTTCAGGCATCAGACTGGGGGGAGGGGTCTCACTTGGCTCCTCTTTCTCTCACACTCTAAATACAATCCACTGTCGGATCCTGTTGGCTCTTTCCTTAAAATACATCTGGTGTAGTCCACTGTTATCTCTCACTTAGAGAAAAATCACTCTTGAGGCCTGATATGATCTGGACTCCTTTATACTGATATAGATGACCTCGTGTCCTTCTACTTTTCCTCCTCTGCACCTCTTCAAGCACGTAGGCTGTTTGCTGTTCCTTGAATGCCACACACATGCCCCCAACACACTTTTGCAACAACCACTTGCCTACCTAGAATGTTCTCTTTCAGATACCTGCAGAGCTCACATCTTCATTGTCTTCAGATCTTTACTTAGACAGAACCACTTTGATGGAGTCATCCCGCCCTCCTGCAAGTCAAACCACTCCCTCCCCACACTCCTTATCTCTGTTCCTTATCTTATTTTTCTCGTTAGCTGTCCCCTTCACCTAACACACCCCTCTACTTCTTTATCCAGTTTGTTATCAGTCTTAATACATGGATTGGAAGCAAGACAAGGACAGAGTTTAAAGCAGTGCATGAAGCTTAGGCAGCTCTCAGTCAACATGTGTTAAGCAAATAAGTAAATATCTGTATTTATGTGTTTAAACACATACGTGTGTGTATGTATGTATCTGTACACACCGCAAGCACATAACTAGAAGCTACTCAGGATGACTGTAGTGCTGGTGGAGATGAGGATAAGGCAGCCAGTGTTGGTGATAAGGCGACAGCAGTTTTTCAGATTCTGGTTTGTTTTTTTTAATCATCACAAGAAAGCAGCACAAGTTCAACAACTAAAGTTGTAGGTTGAATCTTTAGTGAATATTTTATAAGGCTCTTAAAAATATACAAATGCTTTATAACATTCATTATAAATGCTAAAAAATACTTCTAGGAAGACTACATAGAATGACAGCAACAGAAAAGGGCATTAACTAAATACAAGTGAAACTTCTCAGTTTCCTTCAGTCATGGAATGATGAGATCGTCTTACTTTGGAAGCCGTGCAGCAAAAGCTGCCCGCGTTAGCAGACCTTATGTCATCATTATTTTACCGGCAAAGAGAAGACCCCTCAACATTTGAGACTTGCTAAAATAAAATGGCCATCATTCATAGAAGAAAAAGATGTGCAATATAACAACTGAATTGCCGAGTGGGTGTTTAAATAGAATTTTGCCAAATATTAAGTAATTTTTAAAAGAAACCTTAAGGTTTGGTATGCTTTAGTACAACATAAGGATAATAGCACACAGTGTAATCAGTAAGACTCAATTATAGAAACTAATAAATGCATCCTGGGACTACTTAGAGCTTTAACAATTGCTTTGCATACTTTGTAAGTTTTAAAGTATTCAGACAAAATGAAGGAAAAATAATAAACAGATGATGCAATTTAGCTTTGAGAAGAGTTAAGATAATTTAATAGGTATAGTTTAGATAAAAGGAAGCTAAGGAATTAGAGTGATCACAGAAAAATATCCAAGTAGGTACCTGTTTTGAGCTAAGGGAGGTATAGAAAAACAATTTTCCTCATCTGAGAATAGTAATAAGCAGCCCCAGTAATCACCTAAAGGTAGAAGAGGAAAATAGCTATGGTAGAAAATAGCACCAAATGCATTGGAAATAATTATTCTGGGAAGCTACCCGAGGACCACTGAGAAACTGAACATGAGAAATGCTCAAGGAAAGTCGAATGAAAGCTGTCAGGTACACAGCCTTCTCCTCAAACTCCTCTTTGGATATCTGCAATCTTTGTCAGGTGTCACTGGTGTTTGAAGGAGATACAGGTGATATGTGTAGCAATCCTCCGGGAGTTTGGTCTCAAAGTGGGATGGATACTACAATTCCCACTTCAACGGTGATTGCCACTGGGGAGTTAGAGGAGGTGATGTACAGACACTAAAATGTTATTTGACACATTTCTTGGTCATTAGGTGAAAGATCTTCCGCAAGTTATGTAATTACTCTGGGCTTCAGAGTACTCATTTGTAAAGTGGGGATAATAATAGTTATTTTGCAGGTTTGTTCTAAAGTAAGAGCTCTTAATCTGGTATTCTTTAGGGGTTCACAAATTTTGAGGTGGTTTGTGACTTAAATTGGGAAAAAATGCATCTTTGTTTTCATTAACTTCCAAATGAAATTTAAAATTTTCTGCAATTATGAATGTAACAAACCAAAGTAGTTAGCAGAAACTGTCACCTTGTCACCAATAGAAATCACAGATATTTTCATATCATGTTAGACTTATTGTGGAAATCTCAAAATAATCTTTATGTTCACCACTACTTTGAAGTTATAATAATAATTAGATAATACTGTAAATCTTATTTTACATTTTTAAAAAACATGATTATATCATATTTACTTTTTAAAAACTATTTTAATAAAATTCATATCCTTGTAACACTATGCATCAAAAAATATCTGAGAAGATGTCCATAGGGGCAGACTGCCAAAGTGCTCCCTGGAATGAACAATTGTCACAAATCTCTGTTGGATAAGTGGTAGCTTTATTATTAAGGTAATGACGATAATGATGATGATTCCTATTGTTGTTGTTGTTAGTATTTTATTATTAAGCTCATGAGACTTTGTTTGCCCTGGACCTCTGGATTGGAGCCCTGGTTCTGTCACATAGCTATATGTTCCTCACAGGCATTTAATCTCAGTGAGTTTCATATCCTCTTCAACAAAGGAAAGACGTATCTAATAGGGCTTTTCTGAAGATTATATCAGTTTACCACACATATTCTAGGGCATACTATATATCAAACTATTCAATTCTCTTGAGACCTTCCATTGTTATTGTCACCAACAAGAGTGAACAATAAGTGGAATAGCCATATAAATTATCACCCAAGTCAGGATGCCTTTGAGATGAAAGATCAATAATTATGGGAGGGCAATGGGTGGAAATTAGACTATGTCAAGTAAATCAGAAACCAGTATACTATTTAAATACTTCTTCTCTGATGTTTTTGTGTCACCTATTTTGCTACTATAAAATTCAACAGATAAACACCAATTTCCTTGCTTATAAGAATCACATTTTTCTGCTATTTTAACATTTTGGAAATTAGAAGGCATCTTGCTATTGATACATTCCATAAGATACTTCCCAAATACCAGGCAAAGAAACTAATTGTGCCAAAAATTTGTTGTCATTGCTTGTCCATGTGGAAGCTTAATCACACAGAAAGGGTGTCTGGTACTTCATTTTACAGCTTGCTAAGTTATTTGCCTTAGTATCAACACAGATCACTAAATTTTAAATTTGGGTCCCTGATTATTGATTAAAGTTCTCCATAAAGTTTTGGTATATGCCAAAGGTTGATTTTCACACAAGGCAAAACAAAGGCAGCAGAAATTACCAAATCTTCAGATTAGATCCTAGAATCTAAGGGTTAGCAAAGACTGGTATAACCAAACATGCATTTGGAGGCCTCCAAGTAGGTATTGAACAATTTATTAAAGCTATTAGTACAAAAAAATACTTGAAATGATGCAAGAATTCAGCAAAGTTGCAGGATATAAAATCAATGCACAGAAGTCTGTTGCATTTCTGTATACCAACAATGAAACAGCAGAAAGAGAAATCAAAGAATCGATCCCATTTACAATTGCACCGAAACACATAAGATAGCTAGGAATAAACCTAACCAAAAAGGTAAAGGATCTGTACTCTGAAAACTATAGGACACTTATGAAAGATATTGAGGAAGACACAAAGAAACAAAAACAAACACAGACATGTATATCAATGGAACAGCACAGAGAACCCAAAAATGGACCCTCAACTCTGTAGTCAACTCATCTTCGACAAAGCAGGAAAGAATATCCAATGGAAAAAGTCTCTTCAACAAAAGGTGCTGGGAAAATTGCAGTCAAATGCTCTACCACTGAGCTATACCCCTGGTGCTGGGAAAATTGAACAGCCACGTGCAAAAGAATGAAACTGGACCATTTTCTTACACTCTACTCAAAGACAAATTCAAAATGGCATGAAAGACCTAAATGTGAGACAGGAATCCATCAAAATCCTAGAGAACACAAGCAGGAATCTCTTTGACCTTGGCTGCAACAACTTCTTGCTAGACATATCTCCAAAGGCAAGGGAAACAAAAGCAAAAATTAACTGTTGGGACTTCATCAAGATTAAAAGCTTTTGCACAGCAAAGTAAACAGTCAACAGAATGCAAAGGCAACTTACAGAATGGGAGAAGATATCTGCAAGTGACATATTAGATAAAAGGCTAGTATTCAAAATCTATAAAGAATTTATCGAACTCAATACCCAAAATTCAAAAAATCTAGTTAGGAAATGGATATCCGAAGATATAGAGAGACATTTCTCCAAAGACATACAAACGGCCAACAGATATATGAAAAAAACGCTCAACAACACTCATCATCAGGGAAACAGAAATCAAACCTACAATGAGATATCACCAACACCAGTCAGAATGGCTAAAATTAACAACTCAGGAAACAACAGGTGTTGGCGAGGATGTGGAGAAAGGGGAACCCTCTTACACTGGTGGTAGGAATGCAAATTGGTGCAGCCACTCTGGAAAACAGCATGGAGTTTCCTCAGAAAGTTAAAAATAGAACTACCCATCGGCAGATCGAAGAGAAGAAGAACAGCAATTCTGGAAACAGAAAAACAACCACTTTCTGAAAGGTAGGACCGGCGGAGAAGTGAATCCAAAGCTACGGGAAGATAGACCCCGGGGGGAGGGGCCGGCTCCCGGCAAGCGGCGGAGCAACGCGCACAAAATCAGGACTTTTAAAAGTCTGTTCTGCTGAGAGACATTGCTCCAGAGGCTAAACCGGGGCGAAGCCCACACGGGGTCAGCGTGGCCTCAGGTCCCGCAGGGTCACAGAAGGATCGGGGGTGTCTGAGTGTCGCAGAGCTTGCGGGTATTGGAACAGAAAAGCCGGCTACAGAGACAGAACCGACAGTAAGCTCGCAGCTTGGGGTGACCTTGAACCAGTCGCAGTCTCAGTGAGCTCGGAGCGTGGCCAGAGGTCAGGCAGATGGGAGTAACTGGGCGCTGTTCTCTGAGGGCGCACTGAGGAGTGCGGCCCTAGGCTCTCAGCTCCTCCTGGCCAGAGACCAGGAGGCTGCCATTTGTATTCCCGTCCTCCGAAACTCTATGGAAAGCGCTCAGGGAACAAAAGCTCCTGAAAGCAAACCCGAGCTGATTACTCACCCCGGCCCCGGGTAAGGGCGGTGTAATCCCGCCTGGGGCAAAGACACTTGAGAATCACTACAACAGGCCCCTCCCCCAAAGATCAACAAGAAATCCAGCCGAGACCAAGTTCACCTAACCGGAGTGCGGTTTCAATACCAAGGAGAGCAGCAGAATTCCAGAGGAGGAGAAAGCCAAGCACGGAACTCATGGCTTTTTCCCTGTGATTTTTTTTAGTCTTGCAGTTAATTTAATTTTTTTCTTTTTCATTTTTTGTTTTTTTTTCTTGCCTTCGGGTAAAGTTTTTTTTTAACTGTTACCTTTGTCTTTTTTAACGACTTTTTACTAGTTTATCTAATATATATATTTTTTCTTTTTTACATTTTTCTTAGGTGTTTTCTTTTTTTTAATACTTTTCTTTTCTTTTTTTTTTCTTTCTTCCTTTTTGAACCTCTTTTTATCCCCTTTCTCCCCCCTCACGATTTTGGATCTCTTCTAATTTGGTTAAACCACATTTTCCTGGGGTTGTTGCCACCCTTTTAGTATTTTACTAGCCCCTTCATATACTCTTATCTGGACAAAATGACAAGACGGAAAAATTCAACGCAAAAAAAAGAACAAGAGGCAGTACCGAAGGCTAGGGACCTAATCAATACAGACATTGGTAATATGTCAGATCTAGAGTTCAGAATGACAATTCTCAAGGTTCTAGCAGGGCTCGAAAAAGGCATGGAAGATATTAGAGAAACCCTCTCGAGAGATATAAAAGCCCTTTCTGGAGAAATAAGAAATAAAATCTAACCAAGTTGAAATCAAAAAAGCTATTAATGAGGTGCAATCAAAAATGGAGGCTCTCACAGCTAGGATAAATGAGGCAGAAGAAATAATTATAGAAGAAATGATATAGAAGACCAAATGACAGAGAATAAAGAGGCTGAGCAAAAGAGGGACAATCAGCTACTGGACCACAGGGGAGAAGTCGAGAGATAAGTGACACCATAAGACGAAACAACATTAGAATAATTGGGATTCCAGAAGAAGAAGAAAGAGAGAGGGGAGCAGAAGGTATACTGGAGAGAATTATTGGGGAGAATTTCCCCAATATGGCAAAGGGAACGAGCATCAGAATTCAGGAGGTTCAGAGAATGCCCCTCAAAATCAATAAGAATAGGCCCACACCCCGTCACCTAATAGTAAAATTTACAAGTCTCAGTGACAAAGAGAAAATCCTGAAAGCAGCCCAGGAAAAGAAGTCTGTAACATACAATGGTAAAAATATTAGATTGGCAGCTGACTTATCCACAGAGACCTGGCAAGCCAGAAAGCTGGCATGAAATTTTCAGAGCACTAAACGAGAAAAAAATGCAGCCAAGAATACTATATCCAGCTAGGCTATCATTGAAAATAGAAGGAGAGATTAAAAGCTTCTAGGACAAACAAAAACTGAAAGAATTTGCAAACACCAAACCAGGTCTACAGGAAATATTGAAAGGGGTCCTCTAATCAAAGAGAGAGCCTACAAGTGGTAGATCAGAAAGGAACAGAGACCATAAACAGTAACAGTCACCTTACAGGCAATACAATGGCACTAAATTCGTATCTCTCAATAGTTACCCTGAATGTTAATGGGCTAAATGCCCCTGTCAAAAGACACAGGGTATCAGAATGGATAAAAAAACAAAACCCATCTATATGTTGCCTCCAAGAAACTCATTTTAAGCCCGAAGACACCTCCAGATTTAAAGTGAGCGGATGGAAAAGAATTTACCATGCTAATGGACATCAGAAGAAAGCAGGAGTGGCAATCCTTATATCAGATCAATTAGATTTTAAGCCAAAGACTATAATAAGAGATGAGGAAGGACACTATATCATACTCAAAGGGTCTGTCCAACAAGAAGATCTAACAATTTTAAATATCTATGCCCCCAACGTGGGAGCAGCCAACTATATAAACCAATTAATAACAAAATCAAAGAAACACATCAACAATAATACAATAATAGTAGGGGACTTTAACACTCCCCTCACTGAAATGGACAGATCATCCAAGCAAAACATCAGCAAGGAAATAAAGGCCTTAAACGACACACTGGACCAGATGGACATCACAGATATATTCAGAACATTTCATCCCAAAGTAACAGAATACACATTATTCTCTAGTGCACATGGAACATTCTCCAGAATAGATCACATCCTGGGTCCTAAATCAGGACTCAACCAGTATCAAAAGATTGGGATCATTCCCTGCATATTTTAAGACCACAATGCTGTAAAGCTAGAACTCAACCACAAAAGGAAGTTTGAAAAGAACCCAAATACATGGAGACTAAACAGCATCCTTCTAAAAATGAATGGATCAACCGGGAAATTAAAGAAGAATTGAAAAAATCATGGAAACAAATGATAATGAAAATACAACGGTTCAAAATCTGTGGGACACAACAAAGGCAGTCCTGAGAGGAAAATATATAGCGGTACAAGCCTTTCTCAAGAAACAAGAAAGGTCTCAGGTACACAACCTAACCCTACACCTAAAGGAGCTGGAGAAAGAACAAGAAAGAAACACTAAGCCCAGCAGGAGAAAAGAAATCATAAAGATCAGAGCAGAAATCAATGAAATAGAAACCAAAAAAACAATAGAACAAATCAACGAAACTAGGAGCTGGTTCTTTGAAAGAATGAATAAAATTGATAAACCCCTGGCCCAACTTATCAAAAAGAAAAGAGAAAGGACCCAAATAAATAAATAATATCATGAACAAAAAAGGAGAGATCACAACTAACACTAAAGAAATACAAACTATTATAAGAACATACTATGAGCAACTCTACGCCAACAAATTTGACAATCTGGAAGAAATGGATGCATTCCTAGAAACATATAAACTACCACAACTGAACCAGGAAGAAATAGAAAGCCTGAACAGACCCATAACCAGTAAGGAGATTGAAACAGTCATTAAAAATCTCCAAACAAACAAAAGCCCAGGGCCAGACGGCTTCCCGGGGGAATTCTACCAAACATTTAAAGAAGAACTAATTCCTATTCTCCTGAAACTGTTCCAAAAAATAGAAATGGAAGGAAAACTTCCAAACTCATTTTATGAGGCCAGCATCACCTTGATCCCCTAACCAGACAAGGATCCCATCAAAAAAGAGAGCTATAGACCAATATCCTTGATGAACACAGATGCGAAAATACTCAACAAAATACTAGCCAATAGGATTCAACAGTACATTAAAAGGAGTATTCACCACGACCAAGTGGGATTTATTCCAGGGCTGCAAGGTTGGTTCAACATCCGCAAATCAGTCAATGTGATACAACACATCAATAAAAGAAAGAACAAGAACCACATGATACTCTCAATAGATGCTGAAAAAGCATTTGACAAAGTACAGCATCCCTTCCTGATCAAAACTCTTCAAAGTGTAGGGATAGAGGGCACATACCTCAATATCATCAAAGCCATCTATGAAAAACCCACTGCAAATATCATTCTCAATGGAGAAAAACTGAAAGCTTTTCCGCTAAGGTCAGGAACACGGCAGGGATGTCCATTATCACCACTGCTATTCAACACAGTCCTAGAGGTCCTAGCCTCAGCAATCAGACAACAAAAGGAAATTAAAGGCATCCAAATCGGCAAAGAAGAAGTCAAATTATCACTCTTCGCAGATGATATGATACTATATGTGGAAAACCCAAAAGACTCCACTCCAAAACTGCTAGAACTTATACAGGAATTCAGTAAAGTGTCAGGATATAAAATCAACGCACAGAAATCAGTTGCATTTCTCTACACCAACAGCAAGACAGAAGAAAGAGAAATTAAGGAGTCAATCCCATTTACAATTGCACCCAAAACCATAAGATACCTAGGAATAAACCTAACCAAAGAGGCACAGAATCTATACTCAGAAAACTATAATGTACTCATGAAAGAAATTGAGGAAGACACAAAGAAATGGAAAAATGTTCCATGCTCCTGGATTGGAAGAATAAATATTGTGAAAATGTCTATGCTACCTAAAGCAATCTACACATTTAATGCAATTCCATTCAAAGTACCATCCATCTTTTTCAAAGAAATGGAACAAATAATTCTAAAATTTATATGGAACCAGAAAAGACCTCGAATAGCCAAAGGGATATTGAAAAAGAAAGCCAACGTTGGTGGCATCACAATTCCGGACTTCAAGCTCTATTACAAAGCTGTCATCATCAAGACAGCATGGTACTGGCACAAAAACAGACACATAGATCAATGGAACAGAATAGAGAGCCCAGAAATAGACCCTCAACTCTATGGTCAGCTAATCTTCGACAAAGCAGCAAAGAATGTCCAATGGAGAAAAGACAGCCTCTTCAATAAATGGTGCTGGGAAAATTGGACAGCCACATGCAGAAAAATGAAATTGGACCATTTCCTTACACCACACACAAAAATAGACTCAAAGTGGATGAAGGACCTCAATGTGCGAAAGGAATCCATCAAAATCCTTGAGGAGAACACAGGCAGCAACCTCTTTGACCTCAGCCGCAGCAACATCTTCCTAGGAACAACGCAAAAGGCAAGGGAAGCAAGGGAAAAAATGAACTATTGGGATTTCATCAAGATCAAAAGCTTTTGCACAGCAAAGGAAACAGTTAACAAAATCAAAAGACAACTGACAGAATGGGAGAAGATATTTGCAAACGACATATCAGATAAAGGACTAGTGTCCAGAATCTATAAAGAACTTAGCAAACTCAACACCCAAAGAACAAATAATCCAATCAAGAAATGGGCAGAGGACATGAACAGACATTTCTGCAAAGAAGACATCCAGATGGCCAACAGACACATGAAAAAGTGCTCCATATCACTCGGCATCAGGGAAATACAAATCAAAACCACAATGAGATATCACCTCACACCAGTCAGAATGGCTAAAATCAACAAGTCAGGAAAGACAGATGCTGGCGAGGATGCGGAGAAAGGGGAACCCTCCTACACTGTTGGTGGGAATGCAAGCTGGTGCAGCCACTCTGGAAAACAGCATGGAGGCTCCTCAAAATGTTGAAAATAGAACTGCCCTATGACCCAGCAATTGCACTATTGGGTATTTACCCTAAAGATACAAACGTAGTGATCCAAAGGGGCACATGCACCCGAATGTTTATAGCAGCAATGTCCACAATAGCCAAACTATGGAAAGAACCTAGATGTCATCAACAGATGAATGGATCAAGAAGATGTGGTATATATACACAATGGAATACTATGCAGCCATCAAAAGAAATGAAATATTGCCATTTGTGACAACATGGATGGAACTAGAGCGTATCATGCTTAGCGAAATAAGTCAAGCAGAGAAAGACAACTATCATATGATCTCCCTGATATGAGGAAGTGGTGATGCAACATGGGGGCTTAAGTGGGTAGGAGAAGAATAAATGAAACAAGATGGGATTGGGAGGGAGACAAACCATAAGTGACTCTTAATCTCACAAAACAAACTGAGGGTTGCTGGGGGGAGGGGGTTTGGGAGAAGGGGGTGGGATTATGGACATTGGGGAGGGTATGTGCTTTGGTGAATGCTGTGAAGTGTGTAAACCTGGTGATTCACAGACCTGTACCCCTGTGGATAAAAATATATGTTTATAAAAAATAAAAAACTAATTAAATAAATAAATAATTAGCAAAAAAAACCAAAAAATAGAACTACCCTATAACCCAGTAATTGCACTATAGTTATTTATTCAAAGGTTACAAACATAGTGATTCAAAGGGGCACCTGCCCTCCAATATATATAGCAGCAATGTCCACAAGAGCCAAACTATGGACGGAGCCCAGATGTCCATTGACAGATGAACGAATAAAGAAGATGTGGTATAACATATATACACTGGAATACTACTCAGCCATCAAAAGAGTGAACTCTTGCCATTTGCAGCAACATGGATGGAATTAGAGCGTATTATGCTGAGCAAAATTAGTCAGTCAAAGAAAGACAAACACCTTATGATTTCACTCACATGCAGAATTTAAGAAACAAAACAGATGAACATAGAGGAAGGGAGGGAAAAATAAAATAAGATAAAAACAGGGAGGGAGGCAAATCATAAGAGACTCTTAACTACCGGGAGCTAACTGAAGGTTGTTGGAAGTGAAGTGGGTAGGGGGAAAGGGTAAGTAGGTGATGGACATTAAGGAGAGCACATGATGTAATGAGCACTGGGTGTTATATGTAACTGATGACTCACTAAACTCTAACCCTGAAACTAATAATACACTATATGTTAACTAACTGGAACTTAAATTTTAAAAAATAAAAAAAGAAGGCTTTCTTAGACTTTCAGGAGAAGTTGTATGGTTTTTAAAAATATTAAATTAAAAATAAAATGGAAAAAAAGTAGCCAGACTGGAAATACAGAGAAAAGCCTGTATTTGATATGCCTCATAATCAGATGGTCAACCCTAAAGGTGCACCTTGAGCCCCTTATCAGCACAAGGAGCAAAAGTTACACAAAGTGGCATCTCACCCCAACTCTGACACCTCATGGCTGATGACCGAAAGGTATTTAATAATCCAGTAAGATCTTTAGATTTGGACAGACATTGATTGTAATTATAAAAGTGTGAGTTATTGTATGCTACTATCATTTTAAGAAAACTGTACATTTAATATAGTTTTATTTTTCCTTTAAAGCTTTATAAATCCTAATTGCATTCCTTACAATTGATAATGCTTAGATCAAAGAAGTAGAGACTGAAATCTTGCAACCAGTCTCACAGAGTCACACTTCAGTTCCCTCTCCCCTCCCTCAAGCTCCACCATTATTTTCTGGTTTAAATTTGAAAATATAATACTTGGCATTCTGTTTTTTCCAGCTGAAAAAACATGAATGGTTGTGTGTGGTTTTCTTTTTTTTTTTTTTTTTTTAAGTAAAATGAAGTTTCTTTCACCACAATTCATGCATCTACTGCTTGAGCCATAAGAGAAGAGGTATGGTCTAGACTATTGTAGCTGCTGGTAGCCATCCCCTTGACAGCCCCTGGGGGTTTCTCTGTAAGCAATAATTGACTCACATACATCTCACCACCCTATGTCAGTGGTCACTATTTGCTAAGAGAAGGTTATACCCATAGATACAGAAAGCATTTTTCACTTAACCAGAGTAGTCACAAGAGAAATACTTCATTCTACTTGAAACTTTCAGCATGGAAATCCACAACAGCTGACTCTTAGGAAGGCAGTGTTAATTTATTACTTCACACATGTCACTTCCATATAATGAAATAATTAGCTGGGAAATTGTATCTGCATTCTCAATTCTTTTTTGTACAACAGGAGTGTCAGTATAATTAGGCATTAACTACGGTTTCAGAGAACTGAAGGTAGAAGCCGTTGTGTACAGTGACTATTTTTTCCATCTTTATTTGCTCCATTCTTCACTTGGTGATTCAGAAGAGGTTGTTTAAATAGAGGCTTGTAATGGAAGCCATCACTACAGTATGCCCTATTAAGGTAATTGCCTACAAGACAAAGAGATAAAAATCACATGGGTGGTCAAAGCTTTTCTGCCAAGCTCTTGTGGAAGCCAATAGGCTTAGTGCCTTAGGCTCCAACTCTTTGTTACTCTCTTGAATATGCCTTTCATTTCTACTTTCCTTTCCATTTCTGTTGTATTAGACCTTGGCAGGCTGAACTACCCACGAGGGGCAGCTCTTGATCACCTTTCATTGAAGAAGAGCAAACACCAATCCATTTTGGCAGGTACAATTTTCCAACACACTCACTAAACAGTTTGCCAATTAAGGTACTGACGAACTGAGCTCTCAATTGTGAAGAAAAGAACATGCTAAGTTATTCTATCTTCTAACGAAGGAAAGATTAAACTAGAGTCTACTTTCTTAGAAAACAAACAAACAAAAAACCAGAACAAGGGTTGAATCATTTGTTCTTTGAGTTGAATTTTGCAGATAATGTTTAAATGCCTCTTTTGCAATTCACAATTCATCTCCTGTCCCAACTTAGCTCTCTTCAGTGCACTCATACTGAAGCCACTAAGGCAGATAAAATTAAGGGATGCCACCTTTTGGAGACCTCACAGCTACTTTTTTTTATAATTGCTCCTCCATCCTCATCCTCATAATGTAAGTCTCATCCTTACATTAAGACCCTGCTAAGCTGACATGTTCTGGAATATCCTTATTGTCTGATAATGTTAAAAAATATTGACCCTCATGAAATCTCTATTCTTTGAAATCTTAAAAAAATAGCAAAAGAAGGGAAAGCTGAACTTGGTATGTGGAGGGTCTTAATATATTTTCCTAGGTGGGTCTAAGCTCTACACATGCAGAGAATATACAAACAGATAAATACATACACTATCTCCATCTCTCAAGGATTAGAATTTTGCTCTTATTTTTTCTTTTCTTTTAAGATTAGAGGCACTGGGAGATGTCCTGAGGAGGTATCCCGGGGTGCCTCTGATCTGAAGACAATCTTTTAAATAGTAGAATGATCTTAACATTTATTAGTGTGAGAAGGCGTTTCATATCATTAAAAGTTATTTTTAGATTTTTTAAATTTTATCTATTGTCCAGCTAAAACTTTACTTAGAAAATGCCCTCAAGCTAAGAGAATATTATAGCAAAGATTAAAAAGTGGTTTTTTGGGGGCGCCTGGGTGGCTCAGTGGTTTGGGCTGCTGCCTTTGGCTCGGGTCATGATCTCAGGGTCCTGGGATCGAGCCCCGCATCGGGCTCCCTGCTCCGCAGGAAGCCTGCTTCCCTCTCTCTCTCTCTCTCTGCCTGCCTCTCTGCCTACTTGTGATCTCCGTCTTTCAAATAAATAAATAAAATCTTTAAAAAAAAAAAGTGGTTTTTTGGTTTTTTTTTAATCACTGTAGCAAGATTTAGAAAGTCAACTTCAGGAACAAATAAATATATTTATTTTTAACCTTTCCAGAGCAGGTGCCCATATAAAACATTGAGAATTACTGGTGACAGCTGATGTCTGCATGATTATACAATATCATCTAGCCTTATACTCCAAAATGTTATAGAATGTGGTTCTCTGAAAATGTTGTAGAATGTGTTTTCAACTAAGCATTTTGAAGTGACTTCTCCATTTTTCCACTCATGTGTTAACTATAACCACCATGCCTGATTTTATTGGTGTGTATGTACTTCAGACTACAACAAGTGGAGATATATACACTCATATCTATATAAATCCTATATTTAAGATGGACGGCAGAGAAGTACATGGTCATAGAAGTCATTATGGCTGGTCTTGAGAGAGAAAAGCTAGGTTCAAGTTCAGGTTTCATATCTTGTGGCCGTGCTTTGTGACACTGAGGACTTTCTTTACCTCCCAGGGCCTCTTCATTTTCACATATAAAATATGGAAAACGGTACATTGCCTGGCAACTACCAGAGTCATTATTTTTATTAAAGTCTATGAAAGAGTATTCTTATTTATAAATGATCACACTGATGCAAGAGATTACAATGACATCTTGTAAATAGTACGAACTTGCTACATATTTGTTTGGGAAACAGGATCTTTAAAAATTCTTGATGGTTTCTTTTCTCTCTGTAAATCTACCCAGAAAGATCTCTAGTACTGGATTTCTAGATCTATTAAAAGGAACAAATTACTTTCCCTTACATGGAAAAAAAAGGACAGTTTTCACAAAGAACTTTTCCCTCTATTTACTATTACATTCTCTTCCTTTTGACCTTTCCTAATTCAAATGACAAAACAGCTTGATTGTTTCCCATTTGGCTCTGCGGGGTATAATAAAGTATTTCCCAGAGCTTTGGAGAGGAAAAAAAAAAAACAAAACCATGGAGTTATGCCAGTGAGGGGGAAAGGATGCATGCCATACATTCTCCCAGCCCTCAGTTAATGCTGGGAGAGTTTCCCAAAACACATCTACAAGTATTTACTATAGCATTGCCTGTGATTTCATGGGGTGGTGCATCTCACTGGGCGAGTTTTATTAAATGAAACTACAGAAATCTATAAAAGCCAATTATACTCCTGTTTTAACTAGTAATGGAAATTCTGTCTAATCTCAAAATGGCTCATGCTATGAAACCATTTTAAACCTTTGTTGAAAGGTCTTGTTAAGCTTTTAAAATGTGAATTGTTGTTTATATATGTTTTGCCATGTGGGGCATAAAAGCCCTTTAGAAATTGATTCTGAGAACTCTCCTTTAAGAGAACTCTGAGACCAAAGCAGTTTAGACAAACTGCTGGTTGCTAGGGGTAACCTCAGCTTCTAGAATGAATAATCACAGATGCAGGACAAGCACTTGATAAGAGTATGCACGAGTGAGGTCTTCTGAAAGAAAATAAAGAGTAAAGCCTTAATCTCTGGGTTAGGAAAAACAATTATGCCAAGATCAACTCTATGAGGGGACAAGTGGCACATTTGAGACACCAAGGGACTTGGGTTAATATTTAGAGGATGGCCCATTAGAATGAGTTCCACAGAGAAAGACAGGACTACGGAAAGTCTTCAGGTTGTAGTTACAGTGATGTCCTGTGATTCTGCTTTTCAGTTCCCTGTTTGATCTTCAGCCCTGAAAGTAACGTAGTTTTAGTCCCACCGATTGTGGCTTCTAGACACTGTTTCTCAGAGAACAGAAGGAGCTCACCACCCAGTAGCTGCTTTGTGGCATTGAGCTTACTGGCAGCCCTGCCAGTTTTGTTCTGCCCATTCATTCCTCACGCCGTCTTTGACAGGCTGTTCTCTGACAGTTATATATTTATGACTCTAGCAGAAGGACAAAAAACCCACAGCAGACAGAAGTAGGGCACAAATGTCCAGAGGGGCTACTGATTATCACAAGATATGATGTGCTCGGGGTTTCCTGGGAAAAGCCTCTCTCCCAGACAATAATGCAGATTTTAAAAATGAAGCACTGTAGGCAAATCTACAGATAAAACTAGGATGTGGCTATAAATCGTGAATGACAACTGTTAGGGATTAGGAAGAGAGTTGTTAAGATGTTTTGGAGTGTTCATTTCTTGGAAAGACCCTTCTGTGTGTAGAAGGGCTTAAAAAATACTTTAAAAAATACTTTAAAAAATACTTTTGAATACTATTGCATTTAGTTATCTTAATTAAGGGTTCTGTTGTTGCTTCAAGAAATTTTGCGAGAGTAAGCTAACCCCTTTCTCCAACCAGGGTACTAGCCTACAGTGTGGCTCCTGGGCTGGGTACCACTGAGGCAACAGACCGACCTGGTGATGGTGTGTTCTGTCAGCAAAATACCTAACTGGAAACAGCTGTCCCCTCTTGAGGGCTAAGCTTACAAACAGGTCTCCTAAGGCCCACTAAGACACAATTCAATGTAAGCCACAAGACACCCTCAATGTGAGAATTTCACTACGTGCTACAGATTGCTTCCACCAAACGGTAAGGCTGTGAAATTGGTGGAAAAGGCTTCAGAAGGAAGTTTCCTAAACTTCTCCCCCATAAGGGTTTAAAACAGGAGTCAGCAAATGTAACCAGCATGCCAAATCTGACCAGCTGCTTATGGTGGTTGTTTTTTAAATACCGAGTGTTTTTGAAATCTAGCCATGCTCATTTGCCTACTATTGTCTATGACAGCTTTTGCACTACAAGATCATAGTTGAGTAGAGAGGCCACATGTCTTGAAAACCCAAAATCTTTACTATTTGGATCTTTAAGGAAAAGCTTGCCAAACTTGGTTTAGAGGATGAAGGGAAGAAGACAGTCCTGGGCAAGTTAAAATAGTGCTGGTGACTCAAAAGTGGTTTGCTGACTCTGTAACTCAGTAAGTCCCAAGCACACGTGATGGGACAATTTGGTTCCAAAGGCTCTGACCCATATAGGTCACTTGTGAGCCTCAGGCATGATACTTCAGTTCAGATTTGTGTGTCCTGGTGTGCCAAGCTGATTTCCTTAGAAAGCTCATGCACCAAATATGCTACGGGTCCTTCTGGGTCAGATCACGACCTGTCTGGCAATAAGAAGGCACGGAGGCAGAAAGTATTTGTGCCTAGCTGGTAACCTCCAGTAAGCTGGTAAAGGAGGCTAGATGCAAACTGGAGTTCTTCTACATGCTCTCAGGAATGCAGAATAAGTGAGATAAGATGCCCGCCACGATGTCACAAGAGACCTCAGTGTTTGGGCACAATGTTCCCAAAACCAACCTTAAAAGTGTAGTCACGTTCTATGGGTTACTGATGATAGCAGAACAGTCAGGATAAGGATACCATTACTTACAGGCATGGAGCTGCAACTAGCACTCCAGACAAACTACACTGTGATCTGACACCATAACGCGTTGCGGGATAAATATTGCCCCGCGACTGTAGGCCAAGTCCTGACATTCAATGACTATGGAAAGATACCATTCTAGTTGTCATAGCCTGTCATTTTACTTTAAATATTCCTTTTCTCCTATATGGAAAAAAATAATAAAAACCAACCAAGAAGGATTCTTTCTAAAGAGATCAAGGAAAGAGGAGAGTCAAAGCCTACTCACTTTCATTCACAAGGTGACATAAGGCGATTCCCTAAGATCAAAGGGAGTATATGCTGATACTTCTGCCCAGGCTGACATGCATCTCTATGTAAATGCCACACATACAGAAAATTCTGAAGCCCCACAGTCATAATGGAATTCTACGTAGGAGAATGCAAACAAATACAAAAGACAGCCCTTTCCCTTTACTAAAAAAAATTAATTCATAAATTCTAAGAAGACCTCAAAGAGCTCCCAGGTGTGCTATAGAAATTATGTGAATGTTGGAACTACAAGGGCCTCCAGACCAACAAGACACTGAGAGAAATGAAATTTAAACCAATTTTGTGATGTGCTTGACCAACAAATGCAAACATCTAGGCAATGAAAGAAAAACACAGGATGCATAAAATCCTGGCAGGACCGAGTGAGATTATAACCTCCTATCAGGACGTCCATACTGCAAAGGACATTAACGATAGAAGAAGAGCCACGCTGGAGACATGGTGCAGACACGGTTATGCTGAATGGGTATATCAGTTCTATTATTTTTATAACCAGACCTGCAGATGAGCACAGAACTGTTCCCACTTGGGCAGTGGCGTCCTAACTATCACTTGATAGAGAGGCAATAGGGCCAGTGAAATAAAAATGTCTACGTAAAACCACTTGTGCAGGGACGCCTGTGTGGCTCAGTGGGTTAAGCCTCTGCCTTCGGCTCAGGTCATGATCTCAGGGTCCTGGGATCGAGTCCCACATCGGGCTCTCTGCTCAGCGGAGAGCCTGCTTCCACCTCTCTCTCTGCCTCTCTGCCTACTTGTGATCTCTCTCTCTGTCAAATAAATAAATAAAATAAATCTTTAAAAACCACTTGTGCAGATAACATAAGAAGTCCCACAAGCATTTCTACCATGTCCCTTTATTTTAAAATGAAACATGAACCTATGAGGGTTGGGAAGCTGGCAAGAACTCCACTGCTAAAAGAGGCCAGGACTTCTGTATTTTTACATAAGAGGACAATTTGTTCGTCAGTATGGCAAAACGTACACATTCATTTCAACTTCTTCTGCTCTAGAATTGGCGAGAGTTAGGGGAAACGGATGCATTTAGAAGGATCATAGATCTCATCCCTCATTTAATAAAGGCTATTTAAAATATTGCCCTAATTAATGATTACCAGAACACAGCAGTGTTCATAATCCCTATAATTCAATTGCCAGTAGTTTGTGCAATAAATCAGGAAAAGGTTAAAATATTTTTTTATGCCAGAATAGAACATATCAATCTATTTTATTTGATTACTTTGTGTAATGAGGCTTTTCCAAGGCTAGATTACCTTACTCATTATAATTATGACAGATATTTTTGCTTAAAATGGGAAAGATTAAAAAATGTCAGCAATCTAGTTGAAGCTCTTCTAGGATGTTTTTTCCTCCTTTGTACATTTTGGGACATGAGAAATGACAATATACCCTCCTTCCAAGAGTAGAGAAGAGAGTAACATGGTTCCCATGAAAAGCAGATTAGGCGAATGGAATCTGGACAACACTCATTTTATTCACTGATTTGAAAATGAAATAAAATTGTCTATAATATTTTCTAATTTCAAAGGTAAATTCCACTCTTACGAGTGAACTCTTAAAAATCACTGGAGCACAATGATATCCTCCTATAGGTGGTGACATTTCCTTCTTAGTGAATGCAAGCTGAATTCAACCAATAAAGAAGTTCATGTTTTTAACAAATAATAACTTCATCAATAAAGAAGAACATAAAGGCATCCGATACCATCTTTCTTCCCTTTTTCTAGAATAACCTATGTTTGGGGCATAAGAGAAATCTCCCTCCCTCAACTTTTTTAGGGATCATTCTTGCCTCGGGCTCCCTTTTGTCTCCATTGAGTTCCAACAGCCCCTTGTCTCCAGGTGAAATCTGTGCTCCTGAGAGTCAGCTTTAGTTATGAACTGGAAGGTATGTCTATGGCCTGCTCTTCCAAGGGGTTTCTCTGAAATGAAATAAGGTCAGTCCAACCATTAACAACCCCATAAACCTCATGCAGGATAAAAAGGCCTTGTGTCACCTTTAAATCATAAGGCAGAACACAGAATGAAGGTGACCCTCTCAAAGACCAGAAAGGAGAAGAGTGAGAGAATGCTGACCATTTAGAAGTGGAGGCAGGACTTTCCTTAGGACTCTTCAGAACTGTACCTTGAAAAACAAAATATTAATCCCACAAGCATGGCCAGAAATAAAAAGTCTAACAATATAATGTATTGGGGGGGACAACTAGGACTTTCATAGGTTGCTGGTGGGAATGCAGAAGGAGACAGCCTCCTACATCTTTGGCCGTATCTAGCCAAGCTAGACATATACCTGTCATATGACACAGCAATTCTACTTCTAGAAAAGAAATGTATATGTCCACCAAAAAATGTATATGTCTACCAAAAAATGTGTATGTTCACAAAAAATTTGTGAACATACAAGTGTTCACAGGAGCCTTATTTATGATACCTAAAACTAGAAACAACCCAAATGGCCATCAACAGGAGGATGGATAAAGATGTTGTGGTCTAGGGATACCACAGAAAACTCTCTGTGCTAGAGAGGGACCAACCACTATGAATGCATCCACATGGGTAAACTACAATGCCGTACTGTTTTGTGCCAGAGGCCGGATTCAAAAGTACAGACTGTATGAGTTCATTTATATGAAATTCAAGAACAGGCATAACCGATCTGTGGTGACAAAAGTCAGTATTAATAGTTACCTTAGGTGGAGTCAGAGGTTGATCTGAAAGGGAAATTTTCTAGGGTAACCAGAACACTCTGTATCATGACCTGTGTGATGGTTACAAAGGGGGACACATTTGCCAAATATATTGAGCTATATACTTAGCATTTTCTTACCGAATGCTAATTATACGTCAGTAAAACACTGTTAGCACGGGAAAGATGTTACTTCCAAAAATCAATTACATAAGGCACAAGCAGTATACACATAAACAATTCTCAAGTCCTTGTGCCAATGTGAACAAGGTGGAAAGAACTTTAGATCAGGAAGACAACATTTTATAACTTATAGAAATATGCGAAGTAGCATTTTTTTATATTATGTTCAGTTAGCCACCATACAGAACATCATTAGTTTTTGATGTAGTTTTCAATGATTTATCAGTTGCATAGAACATCCAGTGCTCATCACAACACGTGCCCTCCTTAATGCCCATCCGCCAGCAACCCAATCCCCCAGACTTCTCCACTCCAAAACTTCCAGTTTGTTATGGGCATGCAGGATGAACGCTCAGGATTATTTCTATTCTAGATGACTCCAAAATACAGTAAAAAATTCATTTCCTGGTTATTTTACCTAGGTGAAATCTGTGCTCCTGAGAGTCAGCTTTAGTTATGAACTGGAAGGTATGTCTATGGCCTGCTCTTCCAAGGGGTTTCTCTGAAATGAAATAAGGTCAGTCCAACCATTAACAACCCCATAAACCTCATGCCTGCTCTTATAAACCTTTTGGAGCCAAAGTTTGTTTTCTTGAAAAGAGTGTTGCAGACTTACTATAATAGAGTTGCATATGAGTTTCAAAATGGATATATAAACCACAAATAGCCTGACATATTATACAATTTAGTAAGGCTAGCAGTTATTATAATAGTTTGACTAATATTTCATTAAAAAGTGTAACTATGACATAAAAATAACTATAATCTGAATAAAATTTTGAAAAAATCGTTTGGCAGTAAGTTTCATCCTATAATTTTATTTATTTATTTATTTATTGACAGAGAGAGAGAGATCACAAGTAGGGAGAGAAGAAGGTAGAAAGGAAGTAGCAGGATCCTTGCTGAGCAGAGAGCCCAATGCAGGGCTCGATCCCAGGACCCTGAAATCATGACCTGAGCCGAAGGCAGAGGCTTAATGCACTGAGCCACCCAGGCACCCCTCTTCCTATAATTTTAAATCATTTTAATTTTCTATTTTTCTAAGAATATATTAATAAAAATAAATTGTAAATGAAGATGTATTTACTAAGAAAAGGGTAGCTAATATTAATTTTAATGTTATTCCCACAAAAGTTTAATTACATGTGTCCACTAAAATAGCCTTTACAGTATTTTCACTGTTGAAAAGATCACATGGAGAGGAAAAAGGAATATATTCAGAGTAATAAAAAGGAGGAATAATAGTTTTCTGCATCCTGTTTTTACCCATAAAAGTGATGCTATATAAGTATAGCCAAATTTACTATTAAAGAAATACCTAGTAAGAATGTATAGAACAAAGGATAGTACATGTACATTTATAGTATTATAATATCTTCCTGAAGAATACTTAATTGGCTCTAAGCAAAATTTATAAAATTATTATTTAGGTCATAAAAAGCCATAAAGGAATTGTTATATGGAAATATTAACATGAAAATATTTTATGCTTTTTACCATATAGATTAAGGGTCAACAGACTTTTTTGGTAAAGGGTCAGATGTTTAGTATTTTAGGTTTTGCAGGCACATACAGTCTCTGTTGCACAGCCAGCTAACGTTGTGAAAAACCTTCTTAGCCTGAGGTCTGTACATAAACAGGTGGCCGGCTGGATTTGGCCTATGGACCACAGATTATTGGTCCCTTACTGATATAGATCACTAGTAACCATAACTGTACCATAAAAATGCTAGGAAAATGACTTCAAAAGTTCAAATCTTTTATTTTTACAATCACCAGAATAGTCCTCGCCGAATGAAAGTTCCATTCCTCTTTGATAGCACCTACACCTGAGCCAGGTCTCAGTCATTATGAATATGAAGGAGAGTAGACATCCGTTTTCTCCCTTCCTGATTATTCACGCACACCCTCGTGTTCCTCAAGGATCAGGTCCTGAGCCTTCCACATGACCAACATGTCCTAGCCATTTCTCCCATTTCTTACTTAACTCCTTTATATCTGCTATGCTAAGCCTTCATAGCACTCTGCACCCTGACAATGACAATGAGTTTTTTGTAAAAGTAACATAATTTTAGTAAATAATTCAGAACCCCATTACATACTGTTCATTATACTAAATTTCTCTCTCTCTCTCTTTTAAGATTTTACTTATTTGTGTGACAGAAAGAGAGAGAAAGCACAAGCAAGGGGAGTAGCGGAGGAAGAGGGAGAAGCAGACTCCCCACTGAGCAGAGAGCCCGATGCAGGGCTTGATCCCAGGACCCCGGGATCATGACCTGAGCTGAAGGCCGATGCTTAACCAACTGAGCCACCCAGGGGCCCCCTGTCATACTAAATTTCTTATGTGTGAGTTTAAAGTTAATATTTAAGCAGAATGTAAGGTCCTTATGGCCAAAGACCATAACTTGTTTTATTTTATCCTTCCTTTCCTCCATTTTTTCTCTCTCACTCCCCTTCCTCCCTTTCTCCTTTTTTTTTTCCTATAGATTAAAGTATTTCACATTCTTAGAAATGTCTAGATAAGGTGTTGTATTTATTTCAAGGGTAGAAATAGGGGTTAGAGAGTTAGAGAATGTTCTATGGGAAAAAGGGTAATTCAGTTTATCTTTGTAGAACATCCAAGAGATGGAAAGAGGAGAATTCAAGGCAGAGGAATGGTATGATTAATGATATGAAGAAAGGCCAGTGTGGGATGTGTAAGGAACTGCTCATTTTTGTCAGAGTAGAGGACAATGGAGGAGAATGGTGTGAAACCTGAGCATGGAGAACCACAAGCACCAAGAAACTGAGTGGTTTGGGCTAGATTCTATTAGCACTGGGGAACAGCTGAAGGTTTGGAGGCAATTGAATTGAGCTGGGCTTCCAGAAGATTGACTTCATATGGGAGGCATAATGGAAAGCCTGAACTAGAGAAAAGACAGGGGACATAAAAATGAAGGGTTCTCCAAAAGTGACAGAGTGTAGAATCAATGGAGCTTTACTGTTGACTAGATGTAGGTCACAAGGAAGAGGAAGGAAGGAAAGATGGCAGGGACACTGTGATACCTGGTGGTAGGGAAGATGATGCTGTTGTTAATAGAAACAACAGAGAAGGAGGGACAGTTGTGACAAAGATGATAACTGAACTTCTTTTAGGCTGAGCGTCTGTTGTAGAGTAAATTTTTTAAAGATTTTATTTATTTATTTGACAGAGATCACAAGTAGGCAGAGAAGCAGGCAGAGAGGCAGAGGAGGAAGCAGGCTTCCCGAGGAGAAGAGAGGCCTTTGCGGGGCTCCATTCCAGGACCCTGGGATTATGACCTGAGCTGAAGGCAGAGGCTTTAACCCACTGAACCACCCAGGCGCCCTGTAGAGTAAATTTTTAATAATAGTATACTGATCCACAGTTGTACTGCTGAAGATAATATTGCCTTTTTTTTCCCCGCTCACAGATGACAATACTAGATCTTAGATTGGCATGCTTAATTGTACATTTTAATTGTAAATAATACTACAACTTTGTTCTCAGTATACCAAAGCATAATTATTATATGAGGTTCTCTCTACATCGTGAGGGTTGGGAGGGGAAGATAAGCTTTAATAAGTTGAGTTGAGGAGATACAGTGTCTGAGAGGCCAAAGGACCTCATTGTTGATGTCTCATATTTACTTAGTGGCACAACAAAGTCCAGACCCAGTTCTCCTGATAGCCAGTGGTGTACTTAGTTTCTTATCTGAAGGGAGAAGAAGGCCTTGGCAAGTTCAGATGTGGTACCATTCTGTGCTTGTATTTCAAGTGTTTTGCTAAGTATACTTGCAGAAGGAGGAAGGATATATTCCCTTTCTGCCATTTGTGGTTTATAAGATATAGCATTCTCTTTAAGAGGAAATAGAAACTTCCATCAAGTAAATGTTTCCTGATGTTCCTGTCCTTTCATTTAATTGTTTTCTTTCATTGTTTTTCCTTCATGAGAATTAAAAACAATACAGTTATATAACTTACTGTATCCACCCAGTCCTAGTTTTCTCTTAGAGGTAACCATGGTTAGTGGATGATAAAGATCCTTTCAGACTTCAGTTAAGCAAACATAAACTCTCTCTTTGCCTTTCCACATCCATTTCCAGAACTGTCTCATAAAACCTTTCCACTCTCCCTCTGACTGCCAGCTGGATATTGATGCTCAAGCAACATTGAGAGCCATGGTGCTGAACTATCAGTCTGGGCCCCTGAATGACTACACGGAGCAAGCCCTCCTGGGGACTGGATGGCAAAGGAGAAGAAATAACTGTCTATCATGTTGAGTCACTGGAATTGCAGGGCTTGTTCATTTCAGCAGCTATCACAACCTTAGTTAGATCGGAGGGTTTCTTTGTTGTGGCTGCAGTGAACTGGACATTGACTATTTTTTTTTTTTGGCATTAAAAATGCTAAAGAGAAGTTTAAAGACTATCTTATTTGTCCTCCTTGGGTTGGCCCTTGCTTATTGTATTTACTTAAACTCAGCTGCGCCAGAAATGATGATGCTCTTGACAATACCTCATTTACTATGTTAATCATCAGAATACAGAATAGGTCCTTTAAATTTGACTCTATCATATAAAACATGCAGAATGTTTTTTTGAAGGTGAGATAAAGAGCTACCAAAAAGTAAAAAGCCTATGGTTCCCTTTTGGGAATTTCTTTCCATTCCTGAAAATGCAAAGCAGACCAGCCACCAATATACAGATTCTTGTAGAGAGGCAACAGGGATATTGTCAAGATAAACCAGTTCTGTTAATGTGACTGCGCATCCTCTGGAAAAAAATGTATATGTATATATTCCTCTGCCAACCCCCTAAAAGCTTAGAATTCGGTCATTTCTGTTTTCATCTATGTATTTTAGTAGGCCACAGTGAAACTCAAAACCTTACAGAGGAATAAACCTTTTTTCAGATCTAAGGAATTTCAGTGGTTGAGGAAAGTTCAAGCCAGATCCACGGCAGCTTAAATCCATGTTTTTCCCCTCAGAGTAGAGTATATAATCGAGCATAAATGTGCTTCAAAACAGTTCTGAGGTATTCTGTTCTACATAGAGTCCAAGATGTATAGACTCTAAAAGCTCCACCTTAAAAATAACTTAGTTACTCTTGCTGCCTCAAAATGAAGCATGAACTTCTAAACATGATATATATATTCTTTTTTTTTCAGGCTCTTGTTTACCTCCTACTCTCTGCAGCTTGCCTTCTGTGTACCAGCCACTCTGAACCCCTTTAGTTTCCTCAGGGTGCTGTGGACGACGCCTTACCTCCAGCCTTTGCACATACTGTTCCCACTACCCAGTCCCCTGCCAACTCCTTTCCCTTACCTTACTTCTATTCATTCCTCAAGTCTCTGCTTCAAGGTCATTTCTTCCTTGTAGCCTATCCTGAGTGCTCTCCCAGGCCAGGTTAGGCGAGCTTCCCATCTCTGCCATCAATACATTATCAGAACACTTCACACATTGTAGCATAATTGAAGTTCATCAATTGGTGTCCTTCTCTAGCTCGGAGTCTCGGTAAGGTCAGGGTGAACTGTTTACCAACACTAAGCCTATTGCCTACTATGAAGCATAGTAGGTGGTCAGAAATATTAAATGAAGGTTGCTAAATCTAGATTAACTCTCCTCTGACGTTCTATATAGCCTACCACAACATATAGAAGCTGATGCTACTGACCCACTCACCACAGGACACTTAGTGGGAATAGTCTTATTCCCCAGGATCATTTGAGGCCAAAAGAACTGAAGAGGTAGAAGAGTTGAGCATAAAGCACAGTTTTCCTTTGTACAGAATGTAAGTATATTCTGTGGTCAAATTCATGCCCCTGAGCTCATTACTCTTAAGCTCTAACTAAAACAGGGTAATAGAGACTGACTCGGTAAATGATCCAAAAGGCTATAAACACAATTCAAAAGAAACAAACCTCTCCCTAATTTTGATAATGGAAGCTTGCAGATCTGTTCCTTCTAATCTGACACGCAGGACAAACACTCCAGCAACAGCAAACCAGATCCTTCTACTCCACCCACCCATCACTGCTCAGCAGCATACCCACTGATTTGGGAACTCCTCTTGAACTAACATTTGATTTGTTCCAGAGTATCTCTGAGCTTGTACACTTTGTCCTCTCTCAAAGGGGGGTGTTGGCATTAGTCTCCCTGTCCCTGGTCTTAAATGCGGCCTTGGATTTCTAATCGTGATCTTCCACCATCACCTTCTCGCCTCAAGCTTCACTGTGGTCTTCCGAAAGTCAATGTCAAAGCAAGCCGTCCTCTACATGGCCGGGTCTGAGTGCTGCCATTCCACCACCATGATCAGGGCTCCCAATGACTCGAGGCCCCAGGACTTGGTTCTCAAATACCAGTGCTTCCAGGACAATTTCAGGTATTAAAGTATGGGCAAGGGCTCTGTGGGGAGAGCGAATGCTTACCTAGCACTATTTTTCTGGCATATAAGAGTAAAGCAAAACAAGAGAGACTTTAAGAAAATGGCAGCATGACAGCTGGGATTTTTCTCAGGTCACAGACTGATGTAGAAACAGAGAAGCCCCAGCTCCACACCCTCAGTTCACCAGTGCATTCTCTGCTGTGGGGTCCTATGAAGAAGGCTTCTGCAAGGGTTGTTGGCTGGGGCCAGCCTACCCAAAAGTATTGTCGAGAGTCTTCAGGACAACAGGGGGAAGCAGGGATGCTGTGGGTTTATTCACACTAATACTACACATGCAAACTGCCCGGCAACCCATGGCTACTTTCTTACCTTGTGTAACTGGTAATACTGGAAGCCCCCGATTCCACCTTGTTCCTCGGCAGTCCAGAGCACCAAACGCAGAGTCCTCTTTGGTCGCAGCCCTGGGAAAAATAATGAAAAGAAGCAATCATTCAGTTGATTTTAAATTTTTTTAAAAATGGCAAGGCCCCTCATCTGCATTCTGGAGGCACAAGGACATCAGAGGCACACATACTCATCTCTTGCTGATACGGCTGCTGCCGATGCAGAGTGTGGCTGACACAGCAAAGTAGTGCCCTCAGGGCTGATCTCCAGGGCAGGTTAATGGAGAAAGGGGTTGTGCAAATGCTGCCTGCAGGCCAGGAAGTGAGAGACTCTAATCACATCCTGAACTGACAACCTGCCCAGCAGGACCCAGAGGATGGCCAAGGTCGGTGGAATGTTAGATTGCATATAGAAGATGCCGTTAGCAGGAGTCCAGGCAGATCAGGGGGTCTTGCAATGATTAACAGAAACCCATCATCTGGCTCTACTTCCAGGTAAGGTGTGTAGGGGATTGCTTCTTAGCCTCAATCCACAAGGATAGCTAGCGGCCCATGCTCTCCTTGGTGAGGTCATGGCTGTGAAGCAGAGGCAATGTTATGGCTACCCATGGTCACCGTCCTCTACTATTTGGAAATACAAGGTTATTCCCTTAAGGTCAATGAAAACAGATGGAACGCAGATGACATTTTACTTACCTTCTTATTTCACAAACAGCTTGGTGCCAATTTCATTGACTTGAGAAATACAAATTTGTATCTTGGAAGTTATTAAAGTTGTTGGCAGATCTGGCACGTCTAGAACCATTTTTGAGTGACTATGTCTGCTCAGTAGAAGTTAAATGAAAGGAAGTCTATTTCTCAAACTTAAGAAAATGGGAACACAATATGCTGGAAGTCCCATTTTGTGACCAAGAATTAAAACCTGTTCTGATTTGGACCTTATGATGTTGTTTCAGAGAAATAAAAATGACAGAAAAACAAGAAGCTTGAATCTTTTTTAAGAGACTCCTCCTGCCTCAGGACCAGGGAGCCACAGGGAAAGACTCCAAATGGCTCTGAGAGGGACCCACTACAAACCTCACGTGTAAGCACATGAGAACGGCCACCTGGGCACGTGGCCTTTGAGGGAACAGGTTGGTCAACTGTAGTGTGGATGGGTAGGCTCCTGGGGAATGAAGCTCCGACCTGTCTCCTCCCAGCACCGACAAGGTTCTCCTTTCACAAGCCCAGAGCTAGGGAGCTGAACAGGAGCTACATTTCCCATTAAAATGGTATTGTTGTGAAGCCACTTTGTATGTGAGCATTTTACCATCATTGAAAGAGCACAGCTTTAGGTTGTGGGCTGACCTGCGTTCCCATTAAAGCCTGGGCAAGAAATTTCTATATGGAATTGTTCAGAAAATCCCACTGATGCTTTCTCCTAAGTCCACCTAGAACCCAGCTTCTCACCTCTGCTAGCACTGTGGTACCACTGTCTTCTCCCTTGGCTGCTGTCACCCCCTGACTGCTCTCTGCACCAGTCTCTCACCCCTGCAGCCAGAGAACTCCTGTAAGAGTGAAACCGGATTGCCTCATTTCTCCATTCAAAACCTGCCCTAGAAAGACTATACGCTTCTAGAAGGCAGGGGTTTATACTTCTTGGTCCCCTGTGATACCCCTAGTGCCCAGCCTGTTTGGCACATATTAGGAGCCCAATAAATAGGTATTGAATGAATAAATGAATCCAAAGCTTGGAATGTCACTTGGAATAAAATTCAAAGCCTTCTATCACTTTCCCAGCCTCATCTCCTAACACTCTTCAGCTGGCTTACTCCCAGGCAAACTGTTACAGTTTAAAAAGGCAGGCAAGGGCGCCTGGGTGGCTCAGTCGTTAAGTGTTTGCCTTTGGCTCAGGTCAAGATCCCTGGGTCCTGGGATTGAGCCCCCATGTCAGGCTTCCTGCTCAGCAGGGAGTCATTTTCTCCCTCTCCCTCATCCCCTCACCCCCACTGTGCTTTCTCTTTCTCTCAAATAAATAATATCTTTAAAAAAAAAAAAAAAAGCCGACAGAGCTGGTGAGCCCTGCAATCATTAGGCACTAGCTGTGTAACCACTGGGAAACTGATCTACCTGAAATTCAGCCGCCTTATCCGAAAAGCGGAGAGATTATTATATACCTATTGCATAACTATTTCATAGTATCATTGTGAGGATTAAATGAGATGTGATAATGTACAGAAGACAATTCTGTGCTTGGCATGTGATTGACATTTAAACACTCAGACAGGAAGTTCTTTCATAGGCATTTCAGTGCCTGCTGACAAAGAATCCTGAAGTACCCACAACCTGCTCCAGAGTCAAACTAGCTGCTCACACGCACAGCACAAACTTGTTGCGGGAAGTCTACTCAATAGATCTAAAAAAATCACAACCTTTGGTTTATCTAAAAGAAAGGTACTTAATGCCAATTTAAATCAAATGACATTTTACTTGCAACAGAGACAAAATGAGAAAGGATGAAGTACTGCAAATGAAAATTCTGAACTTTTTTTAATCCATAAAAAGGAAAAAAAAATACACTTCCTTTTTGCCTTATCTCTGTACTTACCAGCAAAACAATGCCAAATCATTAAAATGACGGAATTCTCTCAATAAGGACATAGGTACAGTTAGTCAGCACAGGTTAGGGAAAAAAATCAGTTTTTAAAAGCAAACGCCCTGAATATCCCGATAGATTTGGGGCTCCACCTGCAAATCATTATTGTCCAGGATGAGTCTCCTTCACATTTGATATCAGCCAATTGGCGAATAATGCTATATTAAGATAATAAAGAAGTAATCAGCTTGAAATGAAGAATGCTAAGGCCTCCGAACAACAGCATAGCTGTCTTTAAAAAGACAAATGGTGCCTCCTTCAAGGCCTTGAGAAAGAAGCTCAGTCCCTGTCAGCACGGAACACCAGCGCCTGCTCCACGTTCAAGGTGAAGAAGGGCCAACAAAAGACGTCAGGAAAGCAGTGGTTAAGCAAATGTTTGGCTGGTCTCCGACATCTCTACTCTGACATTCTGGTAGTCTCTAAGCCTAAGACGAATGCATGGGAATTCATTCAAAGACCAGACCCTCATTCTAGTGTGGCGTTTGGATCCTCCCCAGCCACCCAAGTCTGCAGACGGGCAGTGTGGGGCACAGAAAGAGGCTGGCCATGAATTTGTGGAAGTGTTATTTGATTCCCTGCTCTGCCCTTCTGGCTCTGTGACTTCGGGCTAGTTACCGCATCTCCCTGGGCCTCAATTTCTTCATCTCTACAATAAAGAAAATGGTCATTGCCTTGTGGGATTTGTTTTTTTTTAAAAGACTATTTTATTATTTATTTGAGAAAGAGAGTGAGTGAGCATGGGGGAGGGGAAGGGCTGAGGGAAAGGGAGAAGTAGGCTTCTTGCTGAGCAGAGAGCAGAGTGCAGGGCTCAATCTTAGGGCCCGGGGATCATGACCTGAGCCAAAGGCAGACGCTTAACCCATGGAGCCACCACGCGCCCCGCCTTATGGGATTGTTAAGAAAATTATAAATGAGATGAGGCAAATATATATTAAGCACAGTTCCTGGCACATAGTAGGTTTTCAAGAATTGTTAGTTAGCTTCTTTCTATATCATCCCACACAACTTCTCAGTCTGTGCCAGTAAGCGCCAGGGAGATCTTGTGGGAGAGCCAGGAAAAAGGCATCGTCCTCATTCCTCATCCTTACGAACCGAAGAATATCTTTGTTTATTCAGAGTATGTACTCAGCCAAGGGAAGAGTACAGATTTCATCTAACTTTGTAGAAAAATGCACACCACCTCTTTCAGGATAGAATGCTTCCTTATCCCAACAAAGAGCATATCCCAATCCAAGTAAATTGGAACAGGTTCCTCACTTTTTAAAACTGAAGGCCACCCAGAATTGTTAGTTTCTGAATAAACTCAAAGGGCTGGATAAATCTGAAAACTGAATCAAGCTGATGTAAGAATATCTATATTTATCATCTTAAACGGTATAATTTATTGTTTATCTCAAATCCAAACTAGATTTAAAAGAAAGAAGGAATTCTAAGTATTTAAAATAGCAACAACCATAATAAAGCAAAATCACCGATCACAACACAAGTCAGTGATAGGAACCCCAACGCAGGGATTTCATTTCGTAGACGAACTGGGGTAAACGACTAGCTCAGTAGTGCTTCTGACTCACAGCCCTGGCTCTCACTCCAGCTATACAGCACTGGTTCCCAGCAAGCAAGTGAAAGAAAGTCTTAGAAATGAAGGTGAGTGGGAAGACTCTGGGCTCAGCTGCCCAGGAATGGGGTCTCATTGAGGTTTTGTTGGAAGCCGGGCAATTAGTTCCCCTTTGGGTGTATAGAAACTTCTCAGAGATCTCTCACCCTCCTGGAAAGAGGGTGAGAGCTCCCTCTCACCCTCTATTAAGAGCTCCAGATAGGCAGCACACCTTCTACAGTATATGGTTTTCCTCTTTAAAAAACACAAACTGCTGATCATGTGTCAGAATTCTGTCTTGTTTATCAAATATGATATACATGCATGTTGCTTTCATTTTATTGAGGAAAGTAATAATGCTAATGGGAAAACAGCACCTAGGAGAAAAGGTCAAAACAATCTGGTTGGACTTTACTTTTCATTATTATCAAACTTAAGGATGAGAAGGCTGAGAGGTGACTTTTCATTAAACTGATAAACTGAAAAGGTCAGTTGATGGTCCTACACTTGCACCGAGGGGGCAAAACAAAAACTCACATTAATCCAGCCTTGTAGATAGCTTTCCCAAATCATGAATTCTAACGAATGCTATTTGTTAACAATGTGTACTGACCCAAATGCTCATTTACTGTTCAGTTTCAATCCCTCCAGAATTATGTGTGAGTACTGCTCTCCCTTCTGTGACCTAACTTTGCAGAGAAAACACAACTTTCTCTTACGGTAAATACTGTATACTCATTTTCCATATAAATGCACTAGTTCACAAATATACTTGTTGCCCAGCTCTCATTTTTCAATAGTTCAGAAGAGTGTCTATACTTAGAGAATTCTATCTTTGCCATAAACCTGATTAATGTGATATCTGTGGTATAGAATAAACAATGAAATATTATCATCTAGATTGAATGAGAAGAGGCAGTAAGTATAGTTGTTGACTACATGGATTTGGGGGTCAAGACCTACCAAGTTCTACCTTGGACAAGTTATATAATTTGTCATATGGTATATAAACACATTATTATTGTGTTTTTTTTTAATAGGAGGCACAGTTGGACACAGATTAATTATTTTAGTGCTATAAACTGTAACTACTTCTTTTGATACTAAGGCAGGAACAGAAAGTAACTTTGAAGATCTTTTGTTCTTAGAAGTATCACTTGGTATCTTAGTTATGTACATATAAAGCAATTAGGCACTTTTGGGGGGCACTGGGACAGGGCAATAAATTGGATTTTCAAAAAAATTTATTTCAATTCAATTCAATTGGCATATACTGTATTATTAGATTCAGAGGTAGAATTTAGTGATTCATTGGTTGCATACAATACCCAGTGCTCATTATTTTAAATGTCTTCCTTAATGCCCATCACCCAATTACCCCATCCCTCCACCCATTTACAAATGCACCAAAAACCACAAGACATCCTTTAGTTAGGAATAAACCTAACTAAAGAGGTAAAGTTCTATACTCTGAAAACCACAGAACACTTTGAAAGATACTGAGGAAGACACAAAGAAAGTGAAAAACATTCCATGCTCATGAATTGGAAGAACAAATATTGTTAAAACGTCTATGCTACCCAAAGCAAGCTACACATTCAGTGCAATTCCTATGAAAATACCAGCAGCATTTTTCACAAGGCTGGAACAAACAATCCTAAAATTTGTATGGAACCAGAAAAGACCCTCAAGAACCAAAGGAATGTTTAAAAAGAAAACCAAAGCTGGTGGCAGCACAATTCCGGACTCCAAGCTCTATTACAAAGCTGTAATCAAGACAGTATGGTACTGGCAAAAAAACAGACACATAGATCAATGGAACAGAATAGGGAATCCAGAAATATACCCTCAAGTCTATAGTCAACTAATCTTTGACAAAGCAGGAAAGAATGTCCAATGGAAAAAAGACAGTCTTCAACAAATGGTGTTGGGAAAATTGGACAGCCACATGTAGAAGAATAAAACTGGACAATTTTCTTCTACTCCACACAAAGACAAACTCAAAATGGATGAAAGACCTAAATGTGAGACAGGAATCCATCAAAATACTAGAGGAGAACACAAGCAGGAACTTCTTCAACCTCAGCTGGAGCAACTTCTTGCTAGACACGTCTCCAAAGGCAAGGGAAACAAAAACAAAAATGAACTGTTGGGACCTCATCAAGATAAAAAGCTTTTGTACAGCAAAGGAAACAGTCAACAGAACTCAAAGGCAACCTATGGAATGGGAGAAGATATCTGCAAATGTCTCATCAGATAAAGGACTAGTATCCAAAATCTATGAAGAATTTACCAAACTCAATACCCCCAAAATAAATAGATTCTTACACTCCATCTTGTAAGCTGCTACCTCTGAGTCATCAGGAGGAACAACTTGGACCCTGGACAGGAAGCAAATCAGTGTGTAAAAGGAGCCTAGGGCCTTCTAGGAGGAAAGCCCTAGTGTCCTCACCTCCTTGGATTGGGGCTGGGGGTGAGAGACCTGTAGGGTCAGGGTAACAATGACTAAGGTCCTGGGACAGAGAAAGTCCTGGAAACAACTGAAATAAAGTAACATGATGCAGGGAGGAGTTTGGGTTATTAGTGGGGCTCAGCACAGTCACCCAATATTCTAGGGGAAGGGCTAACTTCAGCCTAGCATGTGACCAACTTTGGAAGCTCCTCCAGATCCAGCTACCCTGGCACAGAGGTTATGATTTAGGGACTCATAGCTGAGGATGGGAATATAAACAAAGACAGTTGTCATCTTGTTGCCCCAGATTAGCACCACAGGGACTCAGGGGTACAAACAGGGCCTGGCAGTGGCCAGATGGAAAAGCAGTCACAGATGGATCTAGCTACAGTTTTCAGGGGCAGGGATGAGGGACGACTGACCTATTCTATTTGGCCTGAGTGAAGTCCCAGGATGCATGAGCAATCTGGAAGCAATGGGAGGGACTTCAAGGGGGAGATAATAGACTTCTTGCTAATAAGGACTATGGAGGTTTGAATGATTAACCGTAAAGAGATTACAGACATGTGATCATATTTATAACCTGTGTTTGTGGAACAGGTCATATAACAGTTGTAATTTCCATAATTCAAAGGGAAGAGTCCTACCTCATTATAATGATTAGGATTCTATTAGCCAGGAAAATCACAATTAATCATTGCTGAAGCAGAAACACTGTGACTACCAGTGTGTGAGGCTATTTCGGGCCCTAACCCAGTTTCCCACTCTCACCCCCCACTTCTGCCTCTCATCCTAAGCTTCAGTCATATCACATTTCCTATCCATCCCTGAAAACAGGCCATGCTATCTCAGATTTTTGGTCCTTTGCATATCCTCTTCTTCCTAGCTGGAATGCCACCTCACTTTTTCCATTTGGCAAACTCTTATTCACTCATCAAAGCCCATCTCTAATATTATTTTCTCTGGGGAAGCTCCCCTAACTCAAGGACAAAGTTGGCTACTCCTTTCTCGGTGTTCCTGTAGTACTTCATCTATATGCCTTTTTTCATTTTCAGCCACACTTAAATGTTGATCTCCCCACAGACCATTAATTTCCTGAGACTTATTCATTTCTCTTTTTCCTCATCCTGGTCTAGGACCTGACATTAAACAAGTGCTGAATAAATGTTTACTAACTGATTGACTAGATGAATAAATAAAAGCGTACATACATTTATGTTAGTATAAATAAAAGCTCCTGCCTTTTCATTTAATCTAGACCATATTAGTGCCTCCTGATTTCAGAAAGTTGGTAAGACACACTCTTTTTTGTGAAACCAAAGCCCAAATAACACAGGTGAAACCTCCCAAGTAGCCTAGAGAATTAGATGTACTTCAACTCCAACATTTGCTTCAGCTGCCATTATATTTACTTACTTTTGCAGCATGGATCTAGTCAAAATTTAGTACAACAGCTTTTGGTGATCAAGTCATTTACATAAATACATTATGGTCAACAGAAATCTATCAGCTAACTGTATTAAATTATAGTTATTTCTATTTTGAACTCCCAACAGTTCTCCCTAACTTTTTATTTAGAGAGTTTTTCTGATTATAAAAACAATATAAAAAAACAAAAACAACAACAACAAAAACAATATATATCCTTTTTAAAACCGAAAACTGTGGCAACTTGGTTAAGCATCTGAGTTCAGCTCGGGTCATGATCTTAGGGTCCTGGGATTGAGCCCCATGTTGGGCTCCCTGTTCACCAGGCAGTCAGCTTGTCCCTCCCCCTCTGCCTCTCCCCATAAGCATGCTCTCTCTCTCTCTCTCTTTCTTCTCTCCTTTTTTTTTTTTTTTAAGATTTTATTTATTTATTTGACAGACAGAGATCACAAGTAGGCAGGGAGGCAGGTAGGGGTGGGGGGAAGCAGGCTCCCTGCAGAGCAGAGAGTCCAATGCGGGGCTCAATCCCAGGACCCTGGGATCATGACCTGAGCTGAAGGCAGAGGCTTTAACTCACAGAGCCACACAGGCGCCCCTCTCTTTCTCCTTCTCAAACAAATAAATAAAATCTCAAAAAAACCCCAAAGCTGAAAACTAAGGAAAGCAATAAAAAATTGGAAACAAAAACAACCTCTAAGCCTATTGCTATACTTCCTTATAAATTTTGTATGCAAATATGTGCATACATACATACATATGTAAGTGATATTTTATATATAGTTTTATACTACTTTTTCCACTCAAAATCATGACATATATGGCCTTTATCTACTATAATTAATAATCTTCAAGAAAGCGATTCTTAATTGTTTCAGCTATTCTCTTATTATTGGACATTTAAGATCTATAACCTGAGGACAAGTTCTTAAAGGAAGAAATACTGAGTCTAAATAGTAATGCTTTTAAGGCTCTTGAAACATGTCACTGATGTCCTAAAGACATGTTATCATTTTATATTCCCACAGGCAGTATATAAGAATATTCCTTTTTACTTACTGTGGAATTTTATTCCTATCTCCTTTGTTTTGATATGTGTCAATATGTTATATCTATATCTATTTTCAATACTACATTCTACTCATTTTCAGTCACATGATCACACTCACACACACACACTCAATCTGTAGTATTTTTTTAACTTGATTGAGACAAATGTTAAGTTTATTTCTGAAGCCTGACTAGAGTTAAAATATGTGAATTTGTTTTTCTTATTTAAATTGTCTGATAGTAGGGCTTTTTCATCAGTATATTTCCAAGATTATGTTAGTATCACGTAGAGATCATAAGTCTGATCTTTAAACATACCATTTCTCTTTCCCCATCATTATTTAGAGTGTTTTTATCTGCAAGGAGAAATTGAGAAGCCTGGCTAATGATAGATTTGAACTCTGAATCACATCTCTGTTAAGAGTTCTACCCTGCAAAAACATCCAGTGGGGAAGAGTTAAACACATAGTACAATATCTAAGAAAACGATGGTAAATCAAGTACAAGCACCAAGCCTTCTCTTAACAAATTCACATTCACCAGGGTGGTTATTTAAATTTTATTTTTTGTGAAGACGGTACTGTGTGAGAAGAGCGAATGTGTTTATACTTGAATCAGGGATTATCAGAAAGTAATACAGCTCCAACATGTAGCTGAGATGAGGAAATTCTGGGATCCGCTTTCAACGGCAAACAGCAGACATGGAGCATAAGGCAGGGGCCCTCATTAAGCTGCTTCTGGGAACTCTTTCAATTGTTAGGGTTACAGGGGATGGATTTTATCTTCATTTTTCAAGGCGTTCTTTGTGTATAGTTATGAGTTAAATTAGTTATGAGTTTACCTAAACTTGTTTTTAACCAATAATTAACTATAATTTTTATTCTTTGTTTCATTTAAGTTTGGGTTTTCAGGCCATAACACATTTGAGAATATCCATACCTTTCTTGAAATCAGTTTTGAACAATAACAAAACCCTCATCTTCTGGAGCCCTTTTCCGTTCTTGGCTCCCAAGGGATCAGCCTATGTTCCTGCTAAAGGAAAATCTCATCCCGGAAAGAACAAGACCATCAAGATGCTCCCTCCTTCCCATTCCCACTGTGCTGTGGCTGCAGTACTTTAAGCCCTTTGAATCACTGCAATCGTCAACTGTCTCCTCTTGTTCTCTCTGTAAAACTGCCCCCAGGTTCACCTTTCTACAATACTGCTCTGCACATGCCACTGGCTGCATGAAAATCTTTACCCACTCCTTACCGTCTATAGCACTTGTCTGCCTCTGAACTTGTTTTGAACATGCGTAACTATCAGCAACACAATTTGAGCATGCATCAACACACATGTCTATTTATGTGTAAACGACACATGTGCAGTATTGTCAATATACTACATATATTAGTAAAATGTATCTTTTTTTTTTTTTAATAAAGAATACTTTCCTGTACCCATATGATGATCTTATGGAAAGCCTAGCTTTGGAGGTCAGTGGTCTATAATATAGAGTCCATCGGCATTAATTTGTATGGCATTTGAGGCTTTATATAGACTAGTTCTAATCTGCACCTCCAGACTTGCCTCCAACCACTCCCCTTTCCAAAGCATCAATTCCAGGTAAGTTGGTCTCTTCATTTTCTTCCCATCTCTGTACTTTTCCTTATTCCCTTTATCCTACCCCAGTTGTTCTTCCTTTCTCTCTTGCCTTACCTATATTCCAACCATCTTTTAAGCCCCAATTCCAATTCTTCCTGTCCCGCTCTCTCCCTCTTCCTCTGAACTTCAAAACTCTTATTTTCTGTTCCACCCATTTGGCAATTCATCACAATTAATGTACTTCCAGCTTTGGGTTTCCACACATAGCTCCTGGTAAATCAAAGGGTTCTATACTTATCTGTGGATGAATGGATTAGCACACCTAATGGAAATTCTGTAAGCTGTAACAAGACAGATACAGATTAGAACTATAAAAAGAACTTTTGGACAAAGAATATTCTAGACATTAAATCAGTTACCAGTTATATTTGCCTAAGGGAAAGTAAAGACTTGGAAATAAGGCTGGGCTTGGGCAAGTGGGGGGCATGGAAGGAGCCCGGAATCTTGGAATCTCTGTTAGAGATAGAATATTATAATTGATGCCTCTGCATATACTGAACCCATCCACAGGACATGGGACTGGCATTTTCTCAAGAGAAGTGTTTGGCCTTCCAAGAGACATGCTGTTTATCTCAAACCTTTTCATTCCCCAGTTATGGACAGTGTGAGACACATCTGTATTCTCCAGATAAAAGAAAACTCAGAGCAAACTCAGGGGTGCTTGCATGAAATTTCAATGCTTCAAAATTTAAGAACCTTATACTACCAAGGTAATGGATTATTTGACCTTAGGGGTCTTTTGCTTTTCCAGGTCACTGGGTCACATCTTATGCATAAAAGTAATTAGGGTAAGAAAGAAATTTTATATTGTCTGTTAAAAGTATTTACAGGAGCTTATCAAAATTTACTTCAGATCTCAGTGGATGGTCATCTTAGAAAGACTCCACAGGTTTATCTGCTGCCTTTCTAAGGCTGAGCCTATAGGGGTGTGTTCAGTGTCTGAGAACACTCCAATTCTGGAATGAAACCAAATCCACACAGTTATGTGCTTTAATGTGGAAAGGAATGTGATGCCTCCATTCTCAGAACTTTTCCTGGGACCCCTGTCCTTAAACCTTAAAATCAAACTACTAGATTTTTTATCCCTGCTATGTTGACACTAACACTTTAAGAACATTATTTCCTGTGATACTCTAACTTATTTATATTTAATTTCCACATTTAACACTTATTAAAACAGGCCAGTGCTGTCCATCTTTCAAAATACAAGCATACATCTAAGAATCCAATTATATAAAAGAAAAAACCAAAATGCTGTAATAGGAGAAATGAACATACAAATCCACAAATTCTCACTTGGACTAACTGTGCAGAAATCAAAAAGATTAAATGGCATAATCAAAGCTACTCAAAATATCAGACTCATTCATTCAACAACTATCCCTCGTCCAGGAACTGAGGGATTTAGGACTGAAGAGCCCAGTTATGATCTTGGACTCATGGAACTTACAGTCTGGAAGACAAAGAGAGTAAGAAACTCCCACATATTCTTATCACCATTGCTATTATCATCATCGTTGTAGGCACTTGGGATTCATCTAAAAAAACTCATCTTTTAAAAATGAAGTTATTATTTTGCTGGATGGAGAATGAAGTTACTCCAAAGAGAGAGAAAGAGAGAGAAACTTGACCTGGGTTCAAAAATAGAACTGGGAGGTAGGGTAATGTAGGCAAGAAGTAGATGAGAGCAATCACATAGTGGTACGGCATTTGTAGTACTGCCCACATGACTTTAAAGATGGCTGACACTCAGCGCAAGCTGGGCACTCAGCACGGCATAGGACACTGTGCTAAGATGTTTCCAGATAATATTTCATACAATTTTAGAAACATTACCCCATTTAATTCTGCAAAGCAAGTAATATTGCCTTTCCCTTTTAAAATAAGGGAAGTGAATTTCTACACCTGAAATCAAGTCATTTGCCCAATACTACACAACTAGTAAATGGGAGAGCTGGGGTTCTTATTGCCCAAGTCCATGTCCAATCCATTATTTCAACCACTTCAGGCTTTTGCCTTCCCAAGCAATAAGCTGAATGGGAAGATCTGACTAGTCTTTTACCTTCATCCATCTTCTTTTAGGTGAAACTCTCACATTAGGGAATATAATCTAACCAAGCTATCATATCATTTCTTTTAACTCAAAGGTATATTAGCACCTTCAAATTCCATCTAAAACTGTCCAATATCAAAGACACAAAGTGGCAAGAATATGGCCTGTAGACAATGTAGTCAGTGAGGGTGAGAACCGGGACCAATGTGAAGAGGAACATTTTCTAGGTTGATGGAGATAAGCAATTAGATCCTACGACATTCAAAAGCTGAACAACACTGGGATTTTAGATTTATAGCAACAGGAATGACAAAAGTCTTGAACTGCTGGGTCTGAAAATCATCACTAACTTGAAAAAAATAGGAAAGAGAGAAGGAAAATAACATATTTTCTATATAGGCTGTTGGAAGATTTACTTGCATTTTGGGAACCTGAGCTCCAGAAATAATCAAATTGAATCTAAAAATGTATAAGCCTAGCATCCACTTAGACAAATCAACAAAATGCATTTCCTGCACACAAAAATCACAGGGCTTCTCAAGAATCAGGAAAATACGATTAACAAGATTATTGTGGAAAAGAAGCTCTGAATGTAAATACATTAATTTTTGTGTCAATAATAAGTCCTTTTGGAAAACACAACTCCCAAGGATGTTGCAGGGGTTTTAAGTCCTCCTGTGGAAAAAAAATGTTTTTTTAAATGTCCAGTTTTCACTGTTCTATGCAGAGGGAGATTAGACCAGAGGGAGAGTTGTAATTGAGTTTAGGAACAGATCTGGAGGGAGAGCGGAAGGGTGATCAAGGCGCAGATTAGTGAGGAGCGATTACACAACAGTGAAGGTATTTATAGTTCCACTGATGCCATATTGGAGACAGCTGGCCACCTGGTGGGGTGGTGAACCTGAGGGAGAGAAGGGAACAGGATTTATTGGGTACTTACCACTATGCCAGACCCTGTGCTAAGCTCTTTCTAGACATTATCTCACTTAATTTTCACAACAATCTTATGATACCTGGAGTATAATGAAGCCTGGGGGTATAACCCCCAAGTTACAGATAAGGAAACAGTAGACTAAAAGAAGGTAAGTGACTTGCACAATGTCACGGAGCTCGTAGGTGCTAGAGGCCGAGTATGAATCCAGATTTTCTTTTACCCTAGTGTCCGTGCCTTTTCAGCTAGACCACTCTGCTGCAGGCCCCCATACACTGAGAATATTCTCAGATATATGAAAGACAAAAATAATTAGGCAAAAAAAAAAAAAAAAGACAAAAACGAATGGCAGGACCACTTCAATAAACAAGGCAGAAGTAACTGAGTTGCTTTTTAATGAGTGTTTCACTAAGTTGGCCAAGTCCCGAGCCATCAGTGTTAAGTCACGAGGGGTCATTACAGAGGACAGGGCTGTTGTCCACTCAGACCCCACCTTCTAACCCCTCCTCAAGTTTCCAGGGCAATCTTAGCCAGGAAAAGAAGCCGTGTGTGAAGACAGATAAAAAGCCCAGCACAGAAAATCAACCTCTGCCAGCCCGTTACTTGTAGAAATCAGAAATTCTACAAACCCCATTGTGAGCTGCAGGCCTGGAGTGTGCATCTTCACTCACACAGGCAGCCCTTGATAAAACTCATCCCCGTCAGCTAGAATTTAGCAGGGCTGACTCTCTCACCTAGCTTGGCCAATGGATGAGTGAAAGAAAGAAGGAAAGAAGGAAAAGAAGGAAAGGAGGGAGGAAGAGAGTAAAATTAATGGAGAATTAAGAAGACCCAGAGAGCAAAATGACTAGCCTATCAATGATACAGATATGATAGAAACATTCTTAAGTCCCATTTCAAATGATGAAACCCAGGTGGTAACCTGGGTTACCTGGGTTTAACCTGGGTTCTTTCTTTTATACAGAATAAAGAGCATCTTTTCTCCCATAGATAAGTAACTCCTTAGATAAAAACAGGTGACCGTAAACAGTACTGTCACACACTCAGGAAAATATGTGGACACTGTACTCTATCTCTTCCTGTGCTTCTTGCCAATACGTCCCTGGTTGGGGAAGCTGTCAGCCAACCATACTATTGCTCCTGAGGCCCTGCATGCACCCTCTACAATAAGGAAAAATCAGATACAACATGGGGGAGACCAAGTAGAAAGAATGCTGGAACCTATCCAACATAGAATCAAAGAATCCAGAGAGGAAGGTGTTCATCTGGCCTGGTGCTCTGCGGCATCTGAAAGTGCACTGTGGGCATGAGACACTAGCAAAGGGCTCGTGTGGATAGAGGACAGGAGCCCAGTGGCTGATCTGTTGGGGCCCAGGGGTTGGCTGTGAAGAGGCTGCCAATACAGAGGTACTGGGAGGGGTCCACCCTATAAGGTAAGGAGGCATTGTGCATAGGACCAGAGGGTCTCCAAAGCCAAGGTACAAGGAAATGACAAGAGCATGGCTACAAAGCCAGCCAGGTCACCATGGGAAGGAGAAATTATAGGAGAAATACAAACCCGACAGACTTCCCTGGGGTTGTGCTGATCCTGATATGGACGGGAGAATACTAACTAGAGGAGAGAGACGTTTGTTAATGAGGTAAAGGAAAAGGGAAGCTAGCACATATTGAATGCCTATTGTATGCTAAAGCAATATGCTAAATAAACATGTTATAGGCATTAGTTCCTTTACATTCTTCTCATTTGACCTTCACTGGAACACAATGATGTAGGCATTATTATTTTTCCTATTTCACAGATTAGAAAACTGAGGTTGAGGGAGGTGAAGCAACTTGCTCATGGTCTCATATAGTCATCCCCCCTTCTCTGCAGGGGATAGTGTCCAAGACCCAAAGGGCTTGATAAAACCACAGGGCGCACTGAACCCTATATATATATATTTATTTCCTATATATACACGCCTCTGATAAAGTCTAATTTATAAATTAGGCACAGTGAGAGATTAACAATAATACTTAATAATAGGGGCACCTGGGTGGCTCAGTGGGTTAAGCCGCTGCCTTCGGCTCAGGTCATGATCTCAGGGTCCTGGGATCGAGTCCCGCATCGGGCTCTCTGCTCGGCAGGGAGCCTGCTTCCTCCTCTCTCTCTCTGCCTGCCTCTCTGCCTACTTGTGATCTCTCTCTGTCAAATAAATAAATAAAATCTTAAAAAAAATACTTAATAATAAAATACAATAATGATAACAATCTGTAGTAATCAAAGTCATGTGAATGTGGTCTCTCAAAAGATCTTCCTGCACTGCATTCCCCCTTCTTGTGATGATAGGCAATGATAAAATGCCTACCTGGAGAGATAAAGTGAGGGGAACAACACAGATACTGTGACCACGGTAACACTGGGCTGCTGCTGACCTTCTAACAATAATCAGGAGGGTCATCAGCTTTGGGACTGCGGTTGGTGGTGGGTAACTGAAACCAGGGAAAAGTAAAATGGCAGACAAGGAGGGGACTACTGCATCTAATGATGACAGAAGCAGGACTCGAACCCTTTTGATCCTGAGGCCCCCAGTTTAAGCCCATACTCCTGCACATGGGTTCCCACAGTGAGCCCTGCGGGTGGGGACTGATTCCCTTGGGGATTATTCCTGTGAGAAGTAGGCACAGGCAAGTGATGAAAATCACAACAGATGGCCTCATCAGACACATGCTCACAGGACACAGATAAGAAAAGTCCTCTCTCGGCCAATCACCAAACTGAAAAGTGAGGAACTTTGCCCAGGGAAGACCAGTTGTCTCAGCACTGGGTTCACCCTGGGCACAAGTCAAAGGTACATTTGCACGTATTTCTAGGAACAGGCAGGCTAAAATGTCTAAGCATAAATCAACATGATATTACAGAGTCTACTGGGCTATTGATCCCAGCTTCCTGACTCTCCTGGGTTTGACTCACCACCATGTTGCCCAAGTCTATTTCAGTGTACTTGGGGGATCAGTAGCATAAAGCATCAAACTGTTCTGAGCAAATAATTTTGTCTTTAAATTCTTCAAATGATAACAGGCATTAAAGAGGTTTTTAAGAAGTAGAGATGCCAGGTCATTTCCTCAGGCTTGGGCTTTACAAGGACCTAAATAGAGAGGTTTGTTCACTGTCCAACCACAGTAGCCACACGTATGTTCAAGCCCTCTGTATGGCAACAATGTTGATTTATTCATTTTTGAGCCCTGAAGCTGGAGGACTTTGAGTCAACTGCCTGCTGTAATCTTAGCCAGACTATTTTACTGTTCCAGTAAAATAACAGCATCACAGTGAGTCTCCTCGTGCCTAACAGACCATGGGCATTAAATGTTAAATAAACAGGACTTATCCCAGTGTTTCACAGCCCACTTCTTTATAGTATTAAAACTGTTGCTTCATCCCCTTAAGGTTCCCAAGTAAGAAAAACAGACTGTTCTTTACTATAAGCAGTAACAATTTTCCCTCCCGTCTAGAAAATGCATGCCATGGCCCAGAATGAGGTTTATTTCAAGAATTAGATCACCTTAGACTGTAAAGCATAACTGGATTCCAGCTGCCTGTGTTTTTGGGGGGAGAAATCACAATCCACTTTGAAAATTTACACACATTTGTTATTTTAAAAATAGTTCTTTGCTTTGGGTTTTTTCATGAGCAAAGGGTTTTTCTAAGGAGAGTGTCAAACAGCCCCATGATTACTCCCATTTTGCTATGCTAATCATTATCTTCCATTACCAGGCTACAGACTCTGTCAGGTTCTGAAAACAGCCTCTTTATGGAAAATAAAATACGAGTCAGGAGGCAAGCAAGTTCTCAGTGGCATTTGCGTGTGTCATTTTCTTCTAGGCAGTACCTGTGGCATTTCTACAGGGTGGGCCTGCTTTCATCAGCTGCCAAAGGCATCCTGAGAAGACAGGAGCACTCAAAGATCTGGCTGGAAAAACACCACATGGCTTCTGTTAAAACAGTTGGAGGCTAAAAATTAAGGTGCATAGAAAACTGTAACACTCCAAATGAAATGGGAGGTTGTTTCTCTCTCAATAGATGCCCCTCTCATTCCAGAACCAGCTGGTAAAGACACTGGTATACCCGGGCTCTGTTTGGAATGTGACAGGAAAAAAAAAAAAAAAAAAGGCAACCAAAAACTCTTCAAACAAACAAAACTTTTGCAGGAGAGGGATGGGAGGAGGCAGGGTGGAGGGCAGGAGTACGCAATTTCAGGACTGAGGCTGAATATGCTTTCCTCTGGTTTTCTTTTATGTTTCTTCATAAAGCTTTTTTCATGCTTTCCTGCTATTTTATAGCAGTTTGTTTTTCTAATGTACTTAGGTTGCCAAACTAAAAAAAGCATCTCTGCCCCCATGTACTCTCTTTAGTTGAAAGACAAGTTTCAACTCTTCCGCGCAGGAGAATGAGCCAGCCACCTGCCATAGAAGTTAGGGAACAAAGGGCTCCCTTGAGAGCCTGTCGATTTCCAGGCCCAGCCACTCTGTGCCCAGAGAAGTCCGTTCCCTATGCACTGGGGTCCATCCTGGGCTGCCAGCAAGGCTGTTGGCACAACACATCAGGGATCCAACCACTGTATTTACATTTTAATAAGTATTTTGCTTGTATTACTTTTTCTTGTTTGTTTCCAGGAGTTCGAACAAAGGGAGAGACAAAATAATAACCAGCTCCCATAAGGAAGAATCAGCTACATTTGGCTGAACTACAATTTGGACTAAGAAATCAGAGCTGAGATTTTTCAAATAGGATAAATATTTAGAAGGCGACAAATGTACTCTGGTAAGTTTTATTTTCCCTGTGCTTCTCTGTTCTGAGCAAGAGCAATTCCCTGTTGTCCTATTTACTGACTGTAACAGGTACAGTTGGAGTAAGAGACGCCTGTGATAGTGTCTGCTGGATTTGGGCACCTGACACCTTTATGGGGTCAGGTTTGGGTAAATCTAAGGAACAGCAGGACATATATTTGGGAAGAGAATAAAAAAAAGCAACTCGATCCTTAGATGCTGTCACTCCTATTCAAACTCTCTTCCATCCCTTAAGCAAAGTGTACGTCTTCTTGGCTTCAAAACTGTTTCCTCGCTTTTATGGAAATTCTGAGAGCCCTCTTTTGACAACTGCAAATAACCTCTCAAAATAACACAGGTACAAGGGTTTCAGACTGGTTGACAGCCTCAGCTGCCTGAAACCCAAGGCCTCTGTTAGGCACTGCCAGGCTTCTCTAGACTTTGCTTCCCTTGCCACACAATTTTGGGGGAAGTATTCAGGATTCTATACTGCAGAGGCTGCCTGGGATATTGGTGATTATTGTGAGCACATTTCATGGAGCATATGACATAGGCAATAACCTTTTCATTTTAAGTTTCCCATTGCTCAGTGCCGCAGTATGTGCACATATGGGGAATATATACCTCTGGGATGGGAAGATTAGCCCTGAAGGACTACAAATTGAGATTTTATGTCCAGAGCAACAACAACAACAACAAGAAAAACAACAAAAAGCACAATTCTATATACTCACATTCACATGTTTGGATGTCATTCCATTAAACGTATAACCTCCTCAATGGAGAGACAAGGTTCATTTGTAACTAGTAACATTTATATGTCATTAACATGTCAAAACCCATCAAGCTCCATAGCATAGTTTCGGATTCAAGCTACGAGAAAAGTTTTCTTGCCATCTTCTTCACACGCTTAAATGTTAGCTTAGGAGAAGCTGTCTTTGCTGGCTATTCAGAACAGATTCTTAATCAGTCCCTATGAAATGATCATAAACACTCAGTTGCTAGAGAAAAAAAATCACAAACCTTCCATTCAGGCCACATTTGTGGCGACCTTTTCTCCAATCCCATAGGAAATTACTTTGATTGTATTTTTCAAAAAATAAATTTCTTTTTTTCTCTTAGAAGCAATCATATTAATCATGGAAATTTTAGAAAATACACAGAAAAGAAGGTATAACTGAATTAACATGAGATAATCTTTATTAACATTTTGGTATCTTTCTCTAATTCTTTTTTGACATGCTTTCAAATTTCTTTAAGTTGTTCCATTATATATATGTAGATTTGTATGTGTCTACCTATATATCTAGTTCAATATAGAGATATGATCCATTTCACATATATTTTTCATTTTACATCCAACCTAAATATTTATCTGTTATTTCATAGTCTCCCTAAAATTGTATTTATATTAGGCTGCAAAATAGTCCATTGGGACAAAGCATGATTTGAAACTGTCCTTCAATGGTTATACTTTTTCATTTATTTCCAACATTTAACATTACAGACAACATTATAATGACTCGTTTCAAACATAAAACTTTTTTAGATATTTTAATTTTTCTGAGGATAGGTTATGAGAAATAGAATTAGTCAACAAGTAATTTTAAGGCTCTTGATATATATTGCCAAATTGCTATCCAAACAGTTGGCATTAAGTTATATTTCCATAAACAGTACATGAAAATACCTGTTTGCTGTGCTCTTACCAGGAAGTAGTCTGTATTTTAAAATCACTAATGTAGAAGGCAAAAGATGTCATCTCATTGTTTGGAATTACATGTATTTGATTAGTGCTGGAATTTAACATTTTCAACTTGATTGTGAATTACATGTTTTGAGCCTTTGCCAATTTATTTATTACTTCCTGGGGATTTTTTCTTATTGGTTTGTTTGAATGTTTTATGTATTCAGGATATTATTAATTATAATGTCATTGGAACTCTTTCACATATTTTGAATTGAATCCTGTGACTTCACTATCTGTCCTTCTTAATCCCCAGACTTATTGTTAACCTATCAAAGAATGGCCTTGGATTTCATATGATAAAAATGAATTAGGAGGATTAAGGAAAAGATGTCAGCATGGTTAATTCCAAAATGTAATTCCATCTCTATTATTCTATATTCAATTTTATTGTTTTTCTTTTCTTTTTAGTAGTATTGTGTTAGTCACCCTACAGTACATCGTTATTTTTGACGTGGCATTCCATAATTCATTGTTTGCATATAACACCCGGTGCTCCACGCAATCTATGCCCTCCTTAATACTCATCACCAGGCTCACCCATCCTCCCACTCTGCTCACTTCTTAAAACCCTCAGTTTGTTTCCCAGAGTCCATAGTCTACTGCTTTTCAACATACACCAAAATCCTTCTTAAGTCTGAGTAATAAAGACAGGTGCACATATCATAGGTCATAGTGATCACAGTTATCAAGAAAATAATATTATCTAGCAGAGGAATGAGGTTAAAGGTAGATGCTCTATAAATGTGCCCAAGAACCATGAGGATTTTTTTCTCTTCACTGGGTCCAGCATTGTAAGAAACAGCACAATTTTAAAGGCCCCTTCCAAGTACAGGTTGTCAGTATGCACCCAGGCTTATCTCAGGCCTTTGCCCAACCCTTTAGACATCAGATACACTTGGCAAAATGTACAGATGACTGCAGGCTGAGCTACATAGCAGCAGGCTACCTGGGAAATGGAGCAGAGGTAACTCCACAGTGGAAATCGAGCAATAGATCAAATGCTGCAAAGCTGGTTACAGCTGAAGGGGCCAAGATTCTCAGGCTTCAAGAGAAATATATAAGTGTGTATATGTATATAGAGTGTGTACAGTCCTGGGAAGTAAAGTCGAAGAATTGCAGACCAATTGTATTCCTCTAAAACAAAAACTTCAGGTTAATAACAAGTAAACTGTGCTTTGAGGTGCTTAAAAAGGTTCAACACTAATTTTCCCAATCTTCCCAAGAAATCAATGTTTATGGTTACATTAATTTTATCAATGCAGTAGCTAAAATAAGATGACTTCATTGAGGTATCCCCAATTATAGATTTTTTTTAGATATTTTATTTATTTAACAGAGAGAGAGAGAGACAGAGAGAGATCACAAGTAGGCAGAGAGGCAGGTTGAGAGAGAGGGGGAAGCAGGCTCCCCGTTGAGCAGAGAGCCTGATGCGGGGCTCGATCCCAGGACCCTGAGACCATGACCTGAGCCGAAGGCAGAGGTTTTACCCACTGAGCCACCCAGGCGCCCCCCCCCCAATTATAGATTTTTTAACTTGCAGAGCAGAGGATATAAATCAGAACCATAGGCTGTAAGACTAGTCAACTCTGTGACCTCATCAATAATTACTAGGCTTGGTATCCTCCTTATTCTTTGGCTGAATTACTGGCTTTCAGTTTCTGAAGAAATTCTGTCATATCTAAAACCTTAATTCATACAGAATTAGCAGAAGACTACCTTTCCCCCTAACTTCTCAGTGGAATTTTGGAAATAAACTGCTACTTTGGTGGATATGCTTCCTTATTCTGTCCTTCCATGTGACCTCCACCATCCTATCCTAATGTTAGGAAAACCTCTGTGGAGAATTGCCATTGGGTAGCTACAATCAAGGAAGCTAGTCAATTGTCCAAAGGGCTTGCCTAAAGACCAAGAAAGTCTGACTATCCATCAGAAGCTCAACCTGTCTTCTCAAAATTAGAACCAGCATCTGCTTTCAAGGGAAAGACATGAGAGTAGAAAGGAAATGCTCCTCTGTTAGAATCTACTGGGCAGCTTGGGAAGACCTTCAAGTTCTAGCAATAGTAAATTCTTCGCGCTCTATAAATGGCAAATAAGTTCTATGCCTCAGGAGCCTGAAGGGTTTTGCGTTCCCCAGAAACATATCATAGGGGGTAACTAGACTGACTGAGAGAGTACTTATGATTACTCAGCCTGGATGATGCTGGACACATGTGATCTGAGAAAAGTGCAACTTCTATAAAACAACGAATCACTATGTAAGGAGGATCAGAATTCCATCAATGTCAGTGTTCTAGGACACAATCTCACAGGAGAAAGTCTGCTGAGAAAGACTGCTGGAAGTCCCAGTAGCTTTCTTAAAGGCTTCTCTTTTAGATAAAAGAAGGTATCACAGAATAGTCATTAAGAACCTGGGCTCTGAATTTGACTGACTGAAAATCTAGGATGCACCACTGACCACACTAGTTAAAGCTGCATGACCTTGGGCAAATGACTTCAGCCTCTCTAACTAAGGCTCAGGGTCCTCATCTGGAAAATGGGGATGATATAGTTGTATGAACCTTACAAAGATATTATGAAGATCAAATGAAATAAACCTTATGAGCTTTTGGTAGATAGAAAACATCCTATAAAGGTAAGCTATTGTAATTATAGCAGTAGTATATGCTGTTTCACAGACAATTCTTATTTGTTATTTACAAAGTTTCTTAACAAATACAGTTTTGGGGTTGCCTAGTAAACAGCAAAAAGACAGCAGCAAACTAAGGTTTGCTAGTTAACTAGCTAGAGGGGAGCACAATGACTACATGGGAAGTGACAGCAGGCAAACAACTAAACCAAGAAAGAAGACAGTTTTCTTATAATGTAATGCAAGAACTACTGGGTATTTACCCCAAAGATACAGATGGAGTGAAAAGAAGGGCCATCTGTACCCCAATGTTTATAGCAGCAATGGCCACGGTGGCCAAACTGTGGAAAGAACCAAGATGCCCTTCAATGGACAAATGGATAAGGAGGATGTGGTTCATATACACTATGGAGTATTATGCCTCCATCAGAAAGGATGAATACCCAGTTTTTGTAGCAACATGGACAGGACTGGAAGAGATTATGCTGAGTGAAGTAAGTCAAGCAGAGAGAGTCAATTATCATATGGTTTCACTTATTTGTGGAGCATAACAAATAGCATGGAGGACAAGGGGAGATGGAAAGGAGAAGGGAGTTGGGGGAAATTGGAAGGGGAAGTGAACCATGAGAGACTATGGACTCTCAAAAACAATCTGAGGGTTTTGAAGGGGCGGAGGGTGGGAGATTGGGGGAACCAGGTGGTGGGTATTAGAGAGGGCACGGATTGCATGGAGCACTGGGTGTGGTACAAAAATAATGAATATTGTTATGCTGAAAATAAATTTAAAAAAAATAAAAATAAAATAATGTAATGCAAGAATAAACCTCTGGTAATTAAGGGAAGCATCAGTGTTATTTCCTATCTCCTCATTCCAAAACACAAACATTTTGTTCTTGATATTCTTTAGCTTCACCTTAATGTAAACATAGGATGAAGTCTTTAAAAGGTCATCTTGTTTGGCATCCTTTGAACTTTTTTGAATATGAATACTCATGCCTTGCCTTAATTCTAGAAATATTCAGCAACGATCTCTCTGCTCACTCCTACTGGAACTACTTAGTGATGTATAACAAAGCTTCTTATTTCAAAATCATCAATATTTTCAATTCTTTTTTTTTTCTTTTCTATGATTTCCTAATTTACAGATTCCAATCTTTAAAGTCTCTCTTTGATGGCATTCTTTTTGACTATTAATTCTCTCTGTTGAAATTTTTAAAAAATCCAAATGACTATACATTTAGATAACTTTAATTGGTTTTTTCTTTTGTATCTGTACATTCCGATTTCATGATCATTTAGTTGTTATTTCATAAACACCTGTTCTTTTTTTTAATGGATGCTAGTCATTCTTTTATTTTTTTAAGATTTTAGACAGGCTAGTTTCTTATTTTCAAATATTTGCCACCATAATCATGCCACCCTATGATGACTTGCTATAGCATGGGAGGCTATAATAGATATAAACCCAGTTGCTGCAAAGTATTAGAGACTGTTTAGATTGAAGGGAGAGTATAAACAGAAGAATGGAGGTGGTGCAGATTAGATGAGAAAGCCACCATATAATTTACATTTTTCTTAAGTTGAATTTTAAAATACTAAGAGAAAAATACCAAAGTCTTCAAAGAAATAAGTTGGATTATGACATACGATAAATAGCTTGTTTTAAAAATTCAAAATGCTAACTGTTTCTAGGTAGTTTTCCTTGTCCTGTTCCTAGCAAGAGTTTAAGACTTAATACTCTTCTCATTGACTGTGGTTTGGATGGATGAATGAAGAATAGGTAGAAGAATATTAAGTAATGATGAACCCCACAAATGGAAGAAGTCAAGTGAAATGATCATTAATATCATATCTCAATTCCAAGAGCAGATCTGTTTTGCAACCAATGTTTCTGAAATTAGTACAGTCTTATGGTCAATATATACATCCAACAAGGAAGTTTTTTTTCCTCTAAAAAATCTCTTCATACGAAAAAGACATCTTTGAAATAATTTTATTTGGAATTAAAGAAATGGAATATTTTAAAATCATAATTATGAAAAGGTTTTACACATATGCACAAAACAAAATGATAGCAACAATTTAGAAATTTCTAATTAAATAGGAACAACAGAGACCAATCTCTAACTGAAATAGATAGGCTATGCTCTACTATAAAGTCAGCAAAAATCTGAGTGTGGTCAAAACCAGAAGAAAATTAAATGATAGGTTTTGAACTCTTTGGAGGAAAATAACCTTTTCCTAGCTCCCTGGGGTCTGCCCATATGAGCAACTTTGACTCTTCTAGCTAAAGTGAATCTTCTAATAAGCCAGTGGAAACATGTTTATGAGTTTATTCTGCCCAGCAAAGAGGACCATAATTGGTAGAGAAAAATGAAAAGGGGATTTGTGAATGCTTTTGATCAAAAGTGAGGTATCTCTGAGAGAAATTTTTCCCTTGAGGCTAAGAAAACATTTGAAGAGACTTTCCAAACAGAAGATCTCAGATAAAAGGCTGCAGCCCAGAATTATGAAGCAGTCATCAATCCTGATTCTCCTAAGCCCTCGCAAGACTAGAGGTGAGTGATAGGAGACCTGGGACCATTAGAAAACAAGGCCATTGGCTCCTCCTGCTAGAACATTTCCAGATGCTTAGCCTACCTTATTTCATTAGTAGCAAACCACCTGCTTTGTTCTAGTCAATAAACCAACCAAGACTCTGGGGGAAAATTTTTTAAAAATTGCCATTCAGTAAACCTCATCCAACATTATGACCTAATGATTTAATAATTATTCTTTGGGAAAAGCTGGAAACACAGGCATGGAAAAATGGTCCAAAAGATAAACTTCATATAAGCATAAGCAACTGGTTGAAAGGAGGAAACAATGAAGGAATTGTAAAAGAACTGAATGCATGTAATACCAAGAAATTAAGACCTCCATACAGCAGTATAGATATATGTTTTGAACTCTAAGATATATTTCCCTGAAGACTCAGAAGATCAAATTAAATTCTAACTTAAATTTGTTAGGATAAGATAGATTTTATGCCTTGTCTACAGGTATCACCCTGTACAAATAAAAGCTGAACCTGGGAACTTATCAAGTAGAGAATCATGGAATAATAAATACTTTGAGATGGAAAGGACTTTGAAGGTCATATGATCTAATACTTCCCTGGTCCGCAAATCCCTTGTGTAACTCTGGGACCAAATGATCCTACAGGTTCTGCATGTATTTATTTTTTTTTATTTTTATTTGTTTACCCTTTTAAATTAACATATAATGCATTATTTGTTTCAGGGGTACAGGTTTGTGATTCATCAGTCTTACACAATACCCAGTGCTCACCACAACGCACACCCTCCCCAGTGTCCATCATCTAGCCACCCCATTTCCCCTCCCCTCCAGCAACCCTCAGTTTGTTTCCAAAGATTAAGAGTCTCTTATGGTTTGTCTCCCTCTCTGGTTTCGTCTTGTTTCATTTTCTCTCTCTTTCCCTATGATCCTCTGCATTGTTTCTTAAATTCTGCATATCAGTGAGATCATATAATTGCCTTTCTCTGATGAACTTATTTCACTTAGCATAATACCCTCTAGTTCTATCCACGTTGCTGCAAATGGCAAGATTTCATTTTCGATGGTTACATAACATTCCAGTGTGTGTGTGTGTGTGTGTGTGTGTGTGTGTGTGTGTCTGTATACCACATCTTTATCCATTCATCTGTCAATGGACATCTGGGCTATGTCCATAGTTTGGCTATTGTGAACTTTGCAGCTATAAACACTGGTGGGCAAGTACCCCTTTAGATCATTACATTTGTAACTTTGGGGTAAATACCCAGTAGTGAATTACTGGGTCATATGGTAGATCTATTTTCAACTTTTTGGCGAAACTCCATACTGTTTTCCAGAGTAGCTGCACTGGCTGCACCAGCCAGGGTTCCCCTTTCTCTGCATCCTTGTCAGCATCTGTCATTTCCTGACTTGTTAATTTTAGCCATTTTGACTGGTTTTGATTTGTATTTCCCTGATACCTCATTGTGGTTTTGATTTGTATTTCCCTGATCCCGAGTGATGATGAGCATTTTTCATGTGTCTGTTGTCCATTTGGATGTCTTCTTTGCAGAAATGTATGTTCATGCCTTCTACCCATTTCTTGATTGGGTTATTTGTTCTTTGGGTGTGGAATTGGATAAGTTCTTTCTAGATTTTGGATACTAGCCCTTTATCTGATATGTCATTTACAAATATCTTTTTCCATTCTGTCAGTTGGTTTTGTTGACTCTTTCCTTTGCTGTGCAAAAGCTTTTGATCTTGATGAAATCCCAACAGTTCATTTTTGCTTTTATTTCCCTTGCCTTTGGAGACGTGTCTAGCAAGAAGTTGCTGCAGCCGAAGTCAAAGAGGTTCCAGCTTGTGTTTTCTTCTAGGATTTTGATGGATTTCTGCCTCACATTTAGGTCTTTCATCCATTTTGAATTTGTCTTTGTGTATGGAATGAGAAAGTGGTCCAGTTTCATTCTTCTGCATGTGGCTTTTCCCATGCAGAAGGGAATACCTTCCCAACACTACTTGTTGAAGAAAGTCTCTTTTTTCTACTGGATATTTTTTCCTGCTTTGTCAAAGACTAGTTGACCACAGAGTTGAGGGTCCATTTCTGTGTTCTCTATGCTGTTCCACTGATCTATGTGTTTGTGTTTGTGCCAGTACCATACTGTCCTGATGATTACAACTTTGTAGTGGAGTTTGAAATCCGGAATTGCGATGTTACCAGCTTTGGATTTCTATTTCAACAGTCCTTTGGCTATTCAGAGTCTTTTCTGGTTCTATACAAATTTTAAAATTATTTGTTCCAGTTCTGTGAAAAACAAATTTGATGGTATTTTGATAGGGATTGTACTGAAAGTGTAGACTGATCTAGGTAGCATAGACATTTTAACAATATTTGTTTTTCCAACCCATGAGCATGGAATTTCTTCACTTTCTTTGTGTCTTCCTCATTTGATCTTACGAGTATTCTATAGTTTTCTGAATACAAATCCTTTGCCTCTTTGGTTAGATTTATTCTTAGGTATCTTATGTTTTGGGGTGCAATTATAAATAGGATCAACTCCTTAATTTTCTCTTTCTTCTATCTCATTGTTGGTGTATAGATGTGCAACTAATTTCTGTGTGCTGATTTTATAGCCTGATACTGTACTGAATTCCTGTATGAGTTCTAGCAGTTTTAAGTGGAGTCTTTTGGGCTTTCTACATGAAATATCATGTCATCTGCAAAGAGTGAGAGTTTAACTTCTTTCCCAATTCTGGTGTCTTTTATTTCTTTTGGTTGTCTGATTGTTGAGGATACAACTTCTAATACTATTTGAACAGCAGTGGTGATAGTGGACATCCCTGCTGTGTTCCTAACCTTAGGGAGAAAGCTCTCAGCTCTCTCCCATTGAGAATGATATTTGCTGTGGATTTTTCATAGATGGCTTTTATGATATTTAGGTATGTACCCTCTATCCCTACACTGTGAAGAGCTTTAATCAAGAAAGGATTCTGTACTTTGTCAAATGCTTTTTTCTGCATCTATTGACAGGATCATATGGTTCCTGTCCTTTCTTTTATTTATGTAGTGTATCACATTGATTGATTTGCAGATGTTGAACCAACCTTGCAGCCCAGGAATAAATTCCACTTGGTTATGGTGAATAATCCTTTTAATGTACCGTTGGATTCTATTGCTAATATTTTGGTGAGAATTCCTGCATCCATGTTCATCAGGGATACTGGTCTGTAATTTCCCCTTTTGATGGGGTCTTTGCCTGGTTTGGGGATCAAGGTAATGCTGGCCTTATTAAAAAAGAAAGTTTGGAAGTTTTCCTTACATTTTGATTTTTTGAAATAGCTTCAGAAGGATGGGTATTAATTTTTCCTTTAAATGTTTGGTAGAATTCTCCTGGGAAGCCATCTGGCCCTGGACTCTTATTTCTTGGGAGATTTTTGCTTACTGCTTCAACTTCCTTGCTGGTTATGGGCCTGTTCAGGCTTTCTATTTCTTCCTGGTTCAGTTTTGGTATACATCTCAAGGAATGCATCCATTTCTTCCAGACTATCTAATTTGTTGGCATATAGTTCCTCATGATATGTACTTAAAAATTATTTGTATTTCTTTAGTGTTGGTTGTGATCTCTCCTTTCATTCATGATTTTATTTATTTGGGTCCTTTCTCTTTTCTTTTTGGTAAGTCTGGCCAGTGGTTTATCAATCTTACTAATTCTTTCAATCTTACAAATACATGGCAACTTAACCTAACTTCCTAGTTTCATTGATCTGTTCTACTTTTCTTTTGGTTTCTATTTCATTGACTTCTACTCTGATCTTTATGATTTCTCTTCTCCTGCTGGGTTTAGGCTTTCTTTGCTATGCTCTCTCCAGCTCCTTTAGGTGTAAGGTTAGGTTGTATTTGAGACCTTTCTTGTCTCTTGAGAAAGGCTTGTAGAGCTATATACTTCCCTCTTAGGACCTCCTTTACTGCATCCCAAAGGACTTCAAGCAGTTGTGTTTTAATCATCATTTGTTTCCATAGATTTTTTACCTCTTTAATTTCTTGTTGACCCATTCATTCTTTAGCAGGATGCTCTTTAGCCTCCATGTATTTGAGTTCTTTCCAACCTTCCTCTTGTGATTGAGTTCCAGTTTCAAAGCATTGTGGTCTGAAAATACGCAGGGAATGATCCCAATCTTTTGGTACTGGTTGAGACGTGATTTGTGACGCAGGATGTGATCTACTCTAGAGAATGTTCCATGTGCACTCAGGAAGAATGTGTATGCTGTTGCTTTGGGATGGAATGTTCTGAATATATCTGTGAGGTCCATCTGGCCTAGTGTGTCATTCAAAGCCCTTATTTCCTTTTTGATCTTCTGCTTAGGTGATCTGTCCACTACAGTGCGGGGGGTGTTAAAGTCCTTTACTATTATTGTATTACTATTGATATGTTTCTTTTATTTTGTTATTAATTTGCTTATATAATTGACTGCTCCCATTTAGGGGTATAGATATTTACAACTGTTACATCTTGTTGGATAAACCCTTTAATTCTAATATAGTATCCTTCCTCATCTATTACAGTCTTTAGTTTAAAATCTAACTTGTCTGATATAAGGATTGCCACCCCACTTTCTTTTGATGTCCATTAGCATAATAAATGGTTTTCCACCCACTCACTTTAAATCTGGAGGTATCTTCAGGTCTAAAAGGAGTCTCTTGCAGACAGCATATTGATGAGTTTTGCTTTTTTATCCAGTCTGATACCGTGTATTTTGATTGGGCCATTTGGCCCATTTATATTCAGGGTAACTGTTGAAAGATGTGAATTTAGTGCCATTGTATTGTCTGTAGGTGACTGTCACTGTATATTATCACTATTCCTTTCTGGTCTGTGTTCCTTTTGGGCTCTCTCTTTGCTTAGAGGACCCCTTTAGATATTTCTTGTAGGGCTGCTTTGATGATAACAAAACCTTTTTGGCCTTGTTTTTCCTGGAAGTATTTTATCACTCTTATTTTGAACGACATTCTAACTGGATAAAGTATTCTTGGTTGCATATTTTTCTTTTAGTACCTTGAATATATCATGCTAGTCCTTTCTGACCGGGGTTCTCTGTGCTTCCTGGATTTTGATGCCTGTTTGCCCAGATTAGGGAAGTTCTCCACTATAATTTGCTCCATTATACCTTCTGCCCCCTTTCTGTCTTCTTCTTCTGGGATCCCAATTATTCTAATATTGTTCCATCTTATGGTATCAGTTCTCTCTCGAATTCTCCCCCTTGTGATCCAGTAGTTGTTTATCTCTCTTTTTCTCAACTCTGCTTTTAAAGAACCTTCAGCCACCAGCTGGCCCTTTTGTTATCTTCAGAGTCAGGTGACCTGAAGAAAAGATTCATGCTTCATTAACTCCACACTCTCTTCTCTTTCTCACTTCAACTCTGTGAATATCTTCTCATTTCCCTGCTTTACTGAATCTCTTCTCATTAAAATCATCCAGAGCCCCCACTTGCTGAATCTGTGAAACACATTTCTGTTCTTAACTTCTTAATTTGTGTTTGGCATTTTTACATGGTAATATCCCACCCTATTCTCCTTTCACGTCCTTTGCTGAGTCTTTACTACTTCTCTGGCTATTCCTTCTTGCCTTTTTTAAGTGGTTCTTTTTTTCCTGCCCTTTAAGTACTGGCCTACTTCAGATACATGGCAATGACACTTTATTATCTCACTCTGGATACTCTACTTGATTGGTCACATTTTCCACCATCCTAACCACCGTCCCAACCACCATCTGGATCCTAAGGACTTGAAAAAAATCTAGATTTTGGCTTAGAACTCTATTTGAGCCCCAGACTTAGATATTCAGATGTCTATAAGACATTGTTATTGGGATACCTTACTGGTCCCTCAAACTCAACATAACCAAACAGAATGCATTATTTTCTTCCACTTGAATTGGATTTTCCTGTACTTACTCTTTTAGTAATACATTCAGACTGTATGTATATTTCTCTCACATAAATTGTCTTCCCTTGCATTTATTATTTTACACAACCATCCATCAAGGCAGCCACATCAGAAATCTGAGAGTGTTCTTAGATACTTCCCTCATATTCAGCCATTATAAAAAAAATCTCCTCCTCCTCCTCCTCTGTTAACCCTCTTTTTTCTTCTTTTTCCTCTTCTCCTCCTCATTCTTTTTTACTATTGGGATCATAAAAAATGTTTATTGAGTACATGCTATATGTTAGGTACTCATAAGCTTTATCAATTCTTATCTCATTTAATTTTCACAATTCCTCAGTCTCTTTCAAATATGTCTCCTTTGTTTCATCCTTATAGTTATTACCATGTTTAGGCCCTTGTCATTCACTAAGCCAGACTCTTAGTTCCCTGAAGAGGATCATGTGTGTCTTTGTTCCTCAATGTTCCCAGTGCTTAGCATGATGATTAGCACTTAGTATTTCCTTAGTAAGTGTCTACTGAGGAAACAAAGTATTTTCACTATTTAAAAATAGGTAGATGGCCAAATACTTTAGTATCCAAACCAGGAAACTTCTGAGATTGAATCAAGGCACTATCAATAATCATTCTGGGTCAACAGGAATTGGGACTGCTCCAGACAAACTGAGACAAATCATCACCCTAATAATCAGACTACTTATGTATGCCAGATGGGTTTTTGGCAACTTCCAAGTATCTTCCTATAAAATACTCAGTTTAGTGCTGTGGGCAGCTGAAATCATAGGAGGCAATTTCCTGTAGTTCCTGTGCTTCATAATTTTCTGATTACTAGTAGCTACATACCTGATCTCTATCTCATGCCTTCCAAAGCATTAACTCTTTTTGCTATAGGCTCTAATTCCCTAAATTAAATCCCTTCCTGTTTGAAAAATCTAGAGTAAGTTCTGTTCTTATTGATACACTATGAAAGAATATATAACTGTAGAACCTAAATACATTAACTTTATGAAGAGGCACAAATCATTTGTTTCCACATCTAAATGTATAAGTATTGGTTTTACTGTGTATGCATAAAGAATATTATATAAAATTTTACATATATGCTTACTGCTTAATTCATCTAGAAACTAATCGGATATTATTTAAATTAATAGACTCAATAGCAAAGACTAAAGATTAATGTCTTAAATTAAGAGAAAAAAATGTGTTAATATGTAACCTTTGTATGTGTATCTATCATTCCTTTGAATTAAAATGATCTATATCTGTTAGTGAGTGATAATCCTTTTGAAATTTATAAAGACAGAGGGACTGCCATCCATTGGACCTATAAAGACCAGGGTACACATCATCATTTTCTTATACCAACATGCCTGATGATGCACAGGGTTGTACTAAAGTGTGTAAGAGTGGATGTGAAACAGGACATTGACTCTTGAATTTGTTAATCATCATATTTTCATATAAAATGATTAGCTTCTTTTCAGCTCTTATTTCAGAAAAAAATAATACATACACAAACCCATTCATGCAACACATTATCTTAAAACATTTATATTCAGATGATTAGAAATATCTAATCTGTATGTACTAAATACACACTGTATTTATATCTGTATGTACTACAGTTGTACATACATATCTGTATGTACTAAACTGTCACCCTTTCCATTTGAAGGTAATGTTCAATGGACAGGCACTTGTTTCCATCTCAGTGACTATGGTGAAGATGGGTTAATTTCCAGGGATGATGTATAGTCAATGCAGGTGGCAGAGCTAGCTTACATTCACAGGCAACATTCAACTCCTGCCTGAATTGAGACATTCATCACTGTGTTCTGCCTATTCATGCCTCTGTCAACAAATGAAGGTCATATTACTCCCTCCAATTTGTGCTAGCAGGAAATGTGAGTACAGCAAGCAATCTGAAGGGTGAGTATGAATTGAGAGGAAGTACTTCTGGTGAGCCTTTATAGGACTGAAGTCTCATTTAGCCACTTTTTCATTCAGGTTAATTTTTTTAAAGATTTTATTTATTTATTTGACAGATAGAGATCACAGCAGGCAGAGAGGCAGACAGAGAGAGAGAGAGAGAGAGAGAGAGAGAGAGGAGGAAGCAGGCTCCCTGCTGAGCAGAGAGCCTGATGTGGGGCTCGATCCCAGGACCCTGGGATCATGACCTAAGCTGAAGACAGAGGTTTTAACCTACTGAGCCACCCAGGCACCCCTCATTCAGGTTAATTCATGGAAAAGAGGAAGAAGAAAAAGCAAATAAGTGGAAATTCACCTTTATGAATACTTACTCTGGGCCAGATTCTGTGCTCAATAATTTCACATATTTCCTTACTGATTTATCACAACATCCTTGAAGAAGGAATTGTATAATAAGAAGGAATTGTATAATAAGGAGGCCTGTCACTTACTGTCTCAAAGACTTAGAGCAAAGTTCCTTGCCTTTCTCAGCATCAGTTATTTCACCTGCCAAATGAGAATAATAATCCCTGCCATATATCTGGGCATTCTTCACACATGTAATGGTTGCTTTACATTTTCCTTCCCTGATAGACTACCTGCCACATTAAGTTTTGAAAACCAGACTTGTCTAATGCCTAAGGTCCACTTTTCTCAAAGCCTACCTTAGAAGGGGCTTTAAAATAAGAGCTCACCTAGACAATCTAGATGCTCCTCAGACATGTGCTCATCCCTAGGCAGAAGCCACGTTCAGTACAGTGCAATTAGAAGCTTATCTTTGCCACTAAAAATGCTCATACATCAAAGACCAAAGAAGAAAACTGCAGAAGAAAAGCGACCGGTGATGATAAGCAGAGAAGGTCACCTTGCTGTTGATGATTGCTGGCGCACACACACACACATCAAGGGACACAGAACAAACCTGAGTAAAGGTCAAACCCATCCACTTTGTGTGCCAGGAACTAAGGCTAGGGAAGAATCTACAAAGAAATACCATGAACTTTTAAAGTTCTACACTTATGACCAAGGGTCAGTTGTTGGTCTCTGTAGATTCACTGTAGGACTTTTGCCTCAGCTCCTTCTCAGTCATAGAGAGCAGAGAATGGAAACCCAAACTAAAAACTGTCCCTTTCTACAGAGCCAGAACACATCCAAAGATAATAAGAATCAACATAACAGTCTATAATTGCTTTAAGCTTCTCCCTGTTATTCAGGCAATCAAGCAATAAATACAGTCCATGTATTTGTATTTCTGAGGAAGATGTGAACATCTGTGCATTTGAATTCTGTGTGTGTGGGCCTCTCTTTTACTTCTACCTGCCCGGCAGACGACTGTTCAACATGCCCATGGACTAGCTGGGAGTCACTATGTTCTGCACCTGCCAGGAGGCACCAGGAGGACCACAGTGCAGAAGATAACAACCTGGGACACTGGAGGGAATAATCTGGCTAGGAAACTGAGACCAAACATGACAAGAGAATAAACATAGACCTGAAGGAATCCTGACAGAGGAGAGGTTAATTTGGTTTGGAAGAACTACAGAGGCTTCACTTTGGAAATGGGCTGGACATTGTGGGATGTGATGGGTTTGAGTAGAGGAGCAGGAAGAGAAGGGCTTGCTGAGCAGGGCACACACCATCAGCAAGGGCACAGAGGTGAGTTAGGATGGTTTGTGGAGGAAGGGGTAAGACCACCTGGTGAAGTAGATGTGTCTTAAAGAGAAATGAGATTCAGCTGGTGTGTGTCCTGGGCCCCAAGTCAGAAAACATGGGTTCTGGTACACACTGTGGTCTCTGTCCTTGCACAGGCCACATTCTCTCTGGTCTTACTTTATTCACATGAATAATCAGATCGTTCCACTAGATGAGCTTTATGATCTTCTTCCAGCTGTAGCAACTGAGATCCCTTGATCTTGAAAGCTCCTAGGGAGAAGGCATACATCTCCACTTGTGGCTAAAGGTCCAGGAAGAAACAGAACCAATGCCACAAAGAACAAACAAAAAAATTTCTTTTTCTTTTTTCTTTTCTTTCTTTCTTTCTTTTTTTTTTTTTTTTTTTTTTTAAAGCACAGATGAGATCCTCTGGAATTCCTTAAGCCTGATGGAGGAAGTCTGGGTGGTTTAACATTTAGTGCTGAGGCTCACTATTATTTTCACCTCAGGACTCACCATCCAAGGTTGGTGGGGTTTGAAAAAATCCAGCTCAATGTTCATTTCTTTTCTGCTGCACATGCTTTTGATAGGAAGGCAAGCTTCAACAGTCACATCCTCTATAACAGGTCTTGCACATTTCTTTCCTTAGAATCCTTTCCTCTTGAAGATGCTTCCTCAATCAAGGTTCTCAGAACTGGCCACTGCAGAGGGCCTGCCTCCAACAGGCAGTGCTCAGAATGACAGGCATTACCTCTACTTCCTGGCAAATGACTGGGGTCATTGTGCCAAAGGTATGGCGGGAGCCTATCTGTCTCACGCGTAATTCACATAGCAGATGATCTTGTCTGAATCTCATTGCTGTGCCCTGCTCAGCAGGCCCTTCTCTTCCTGCTCCTCTACTCAAACATGACATCTTAAACATTTAAATAAAACAAGTATTTTTGCAAAAAACCATTTTTATCCAGATGTATTTCTTTTTATCTAGATGTAAGGAGAACACATTGGAAAATCCATTTTTAAAGACCAAATAAACCTAAGACTATATACACATGCTCATCAAGAAAAGCTTTTAAGGTTTTGATTTTATTACTACTATGCAGCATCCTCAGTTCATACTTTAACTGAAGGAGGAGGCACTTCTATTTGATCATTTTTATCTCCTCTCCCTTAGCAAGTGTCTGCTTTTTAAATTGGCCAGCTGTTCTTAACGAGAAGCAGGATGACCAGAGTTTCCTTTTCCTGATCATGTCTTACAAGGTTTTAACTGCTAGTAGTATGACTTCCACCATTGTATCATACAAGATTTATCTTCCTAAGTTTGTGAAGTCAACAACCAAGGTTTCGTCAAAGCTGAAAAACAGCATCTGCACTTGGATGTTTCTCACGGTTTCAAGCAATAAATCACAGGGAGAGAGAAATAAAAAGGCATTTACTGAAATTAAATCATCTGCTTAGAAATAGTACATTTTTTTCCCAGTCTGGAAGATTTGAAAAGAAAACAAAACTCTGGATGTGTATGTAGTAGACAAGAGAAAATGCTGATCAGTCTGAAGTAACATGTATATCAAAATTTTAAGACATAAGACTTGTGTAGAGTAATATTTATTTTAAAATGTAATGCAATGAGGAAAGTTAAAAGAGGATTTGTTTTCTCTAGCCAGCTTCCAGTAAGAAAAGGCAGGGGGAAGAGTATTTAAACTGCATCTGAATACAAAATTGCAGTACAGCTAAACATAACAGAACTACCTCACAACTGAACTAGTGCATAGCAATCAGATCCAAAAGAAACAACAAAAAAATGTTTGAATCTCTTGGATGTAGATCAACTCATCTCGTACATTTTTGAATCTAAAACAAACCCTACATACTTGCTGACAGACAGTGTGGAACAAAATATCACTTCAAAGATGATCACAGCAATTCACAGTGACAGGACAACTCCCATCCTGGGAATTCACTTCATGCCATTAAGTTACTTTTTATAGCAATTGGAGAATTACGAGAAATTTGCCACTGTGACCACAACTAATCTCTCCACTTGAAAAAAAATTACTAAATAAAATCTGCCTTCTTCCAAAAGAGGAAATAACTGTCACTTTCAGTGTGTCTATCACAAAGAACTGAAAGCAGCTCACCTGGGAGACTGCCTAGGTTAGAGGAAGTTCTCTGAGTTAGCACTGATGCAATATTCAAGATGGAGCAAGGAAGAACAAAAGAAAATGAGTACGTGATTAAATAAGGGCTGAATGATTAACAAAAGAATAAAATCCAGAAACAGTCTAAAGACAGTGACCAGATCAAACAAATGGAGATGTGGACCACCCAACTTTATGACATGCACCCCCAAATGTCACTTCTCCTCCTGCTTGTACTTCCCTGAAACAGGGCCCACTTTTACTTGGTTGTGTCTTTCTACCTTCTTTCTCTTTCTTCTTTCTATTCTCTTTAGTCATAGTCGGTAGCTACACTTCCTTACCCATCCTAGGTTTCTGTAAGAGATCAAGGGCCTCTGTGAACAGATTCCTCCTCCCCCCACATTCCACCCCTCCCCCAGGGAAGCATCTCCATGGCCCTCTCACTTTCCTGGCCTACAGCACTTGCTCAGGGTCAGTTCTGCTAAGCCTGACAAACACTATCCATATCATCTTGTGTTGGGTGCTGGACATGCAAAGATTAAAGTCATGCTAAGGAAGCCCAAATCTGACAATGGGACCAATGAGTACATGTAAGATGGAGAGGTGAAAGAGTAAGGCATAGGCAGATATCTGCAAATAGCTACAGCACAAAAAAATCCCTGCATAGACAGAGCAGGTGTTGCCCCCATGGAAGGATAAGAATGACCTGCATGTGCCCATTTCCCATAGGCTCCTATCTGTGCCCACTCAACCTACCTCCACTCCTTCTAGGCCACCGACTAATGCTGACTAACATCATTCCCCATTCCATTCTCCTTATTTATATCCCCCAGATTTAAATGTAGCAACTCTAAGTGTCCTTGGGACACTTGTTAATATACCCATCCCTCATAGAATAAACTTTTTTCATTATAAAAAAAAAATAGTACGTGGGGTAAGTCAGGTGAGTGTAAGGCTATAAGTGTGAATCACAAGCTAGATAACAGAATTGCATTGTTTATCCCTCTAGCAAAGGCCATTCTAAAAACATGCTCTCTCCAACTTCATAGAGCAACAGAGATGGTGTTCCTCCTGATGACTTCTTTTTCATCCTCCCACTGTCACCCCAGGCTCTTTCAGTGACCAGTGCTCTGCCCACTGTCCTTCAATGACAGGCTGGCTTCAGAATAAGCCCAGATGAGAGTGTCATGAGGAATTTAGCTTTGGTGTTAGGGATTTGTTTCTTTTTCAGTGCCAGGTGTTGGGGGTTGAGAGATTGGGGGATGGAGGAGACCTGCCTAATAACTGCCAAGAAAAATCAGCAGAAAGTTTTCCAAGGCCATCTCCTGAAAGAATAAACAAATGAAAACCCATAGTGAAAATATTTACGTGAGGGCTAATTATGTAAGTGGCATTTATGAAAGCTGGGCAGAACCACATTTGCTTTGATGGCCCAGGATTTTCTAATCTGATATGAAAATTGGGGTCATTTGTCAAAAGTGGCAATGAGATGATTCTGGGTGATAATCTCTCTGCTAGTCTGAATAACATCTTCGGGAAACTAATAAATACCTATACCCAGACCACTTAAGAACAGCATTGCCAACCTGTGCAGAAGGTATGACTTGTGCTGGGAAGGGAACTAGCAGTGGTTACAGTGTCATTTCTTGATCAGTCAGCAAGAGCTATACCTTGAAAGGGAGAGGAGGTAGGGAGGAATGACTTTTCTTCTCTAGGGCTCTAATCCGTACCTTTCTGTGTTTGCAAACCTAAGATCATGCAAGAGACTCAGTGAGCCAATTTCAGATAGTATAAATAACATTTTAAAAATGTACCTTTATAAGTGAAATGGTTCCCTGGGCAAACTAAATTGGCAAATTTAATTTCTTTGCTCTTGGTTGAAAGAAGATTAAGTTGATACCATAACATTGATCATCTCCTATAAAATTATGTTATAAAAATTTATGATTGACAAAATTAGAAAATAAATCATTAGTTAATAATTTTTTCTCCAAAATATTGCCGAGCACATAAGATAAAAATACAGAAGCTTGATGGTATAATGATTGGGGGTCACTGGCCTTGACCATTCATGCCTTTCTGGGTTCTCATCTTCTTCCCCATTATTCCCTGACAGTGGGGACATCCCAGAAAGGACCCTGCCCTGATTTTCCAGTCTTGTCTTCTCCAGATGTCAAGCATAAAGCTGAATGAAAGGTGTTTTGCTTCCTTAGAAAAGAAGTAGGACTTTGGTTGCTCATAAAACTTACAGAAATGTTTAGAAAGTATGCATTTTAAAACTTACAGAAATGCTTAGAAAGTATGCATTTTCCCTCATGTAAATTTAATTATCTGTATGATATTTTTTCCAGCTTTATTGAAAAATAGTTGACTTATATCACTGTATAAGTTTAAGGTACACAACATGATGGTTTGATTCACATTTATCATGAAATGATGAGGATAGGCTTAGCTAACATCCATCTTCTCATATAGATGTGATAAAAAGAAAAGAAAGAAGAATAAAGGAGAAAAAATTTCTCCTTGTGATGGGAACTCTTAGGATTTATTCTTTTAACAACTTTCTTATAGGTCACACAGTGAATTTTAAAAACTATTGTTTAATGCAGAGCACAACTCAAAAAAGAGAAAGGAAAGGATGAAAGGAGAAAGAGCAAAGTAAGTAAAGGAGGAGGGAGGCAAACAAGAAAAAAAGAATAAAAAGAAAGAAGACACAGAAATCACCAGATTTCAAGAACCATAAGGGAATTTAAGAGATAGCAGAAAGTAAAAGCTGAAGCTAGAGTAACCCATGAGATTTTGAAAACCCTATGCTGAGAAAGTAACTGAAAGACTAGTCTAAGATCTCAGAAACCCAAGAGATTAAGACAAAGCAAGTGTAGATTTGTTGTTGAAGGCACTTGCATACTTCATTCTCTCTGTAAAAAAAAAAAAAAAAAGGACTCAATGAAGGAAGAGAAGACCATGGTAAAAAAAAAAAAAAGTACACACCCAGACTTTATGCAATGACATATGACTTAAGCCATATGCAGTTTGAGTTAATGGTCAATGGAAGAGACAAAAGTAGAATGGTGGTTGCCGGGAACTAAGGGGAGAGGGGAATGGGGAGGTAGTGCTCATTGGGTACTGAGTTTCAGTTTTGCAAGATGACAAGATTCTGGAGCTGAATGGCGGTGATGGTAGCACACAGCAGGGTGAATGTCCTTCACGTTGCTAAGCTATATTCCTAAAAATGGTTATGATGGTGAGCTTATGTGATGTACATTTTACCACAATACAAAAATATTATATAAATATGTGGCTAAACACAAGTAAATATTGGCTGTATAAAGTAATTAAAATTAATTTATCATGGTCTTTTATATATAAAAATATGCAAATGTACAAGTGTCACTATCCTTACTTCCTCCTAAAGAGAACAGAATGGAAAGGAGAGGAAAGAGGTAACAGTGAAGAAACATGATAAACACTCTTCAGCCAGGTGACCAAGATAAACACTATTAGGGATAAGCCATGTTGAATGTATATACCCTCGATATGATGTGATGAGAACAGTATTTTACCTCTGTGATCTTCTTCCACAAAACCCATAACTTCAAGACTGAGGTTATGGGTTTTGAACTGCTCTAATGAACCCTCAGAAAAGCATCCAACAAATTGCAACCAAGGGGCATCTACTGACCACAGTGTTCCTCAAAACTGTCAAGGTTAGCAAAAACAAGAAAGTCTGGGAAACTGTTACAGCTATGAAGAGTCTAAGAAGACGTAACAGCTAAAATTCACTAAGCAGTAATTATGTGCCCGGAACAGAACTAGCTCATTTAATTACCATAATGAACCTATAGATAGATATCATTATAATATTTATTGTATATATGGGAAAACTAAGGCATGGCACATTTACACAACTAGAGAAGTAACATAGCGGGTAAGTAGCAAAGCCAAAATATAACAATCCAGTAGTAACAAACCTGGGGAAAGTTTAGAAGTAAGGTATACTAAAACACTAGTTAACAATAATATACACAATTGAAGAGGATATATTGGAGCAATTTATCATTGTTATATTATTTAATTCAGACAAACATATGTGTGAAATTTTAATAGCAACCACTAAAAGAAGGTGTGCAAGTTTCCAAATAGTGGAGGGAAAGATAGGGAAAGAATAAAAGAAAACCAGTAAATCTAATTAAAAGCAAAAAATGGAGGAAAAAAGAAGCAAAAATAGCAACCTTAATAGAAAAAAAGTTAGAAAATGAGTAAAATATACGTAATCACGATACAGATAAGCAGAACAAACACCCTTGTTAACTGATATTATAAGATTCAATATTTAAAAATCTAACTACATACAGTTTACAATGGAATCAACCAAAACACCATGACCTAGATAAGTCCAAAATATAGGAATAGAAAAAGAAAGAGTAACAAAAAGAAAGTTGGTTCTATGATATTAATGTAAGATAAAATAAACTTGAGAGGAAAAACATTATTAAAGATAAAGGTCTCAAGGTTCAACTATATAAAGCAAAAAAACTTTAACCTATTGTAAGCCAAGCTGATGGAAATTCAAGGAGAAATCCTGGTGGACGATTTTAATATGCTTCTCTCGAAAACATGAAGCCAATTAAACGCTAGTAATGATACATTAGTTTTGAAGAGCACAATTAATAAGACTGCCCTAATGAACATATGTAGAACCTTATTCCTAGGGAAAGGAGACTAATATATTCTTTTCAAGCCATTTTTAATATATTCTTTTCAGTACATTTTTCTAATACAGATCTCTGATATATTCTTTTCAATATTTTTTAAAAATTGACAATATAATATTAACCAAAAGTCTGTCTCAATGAATTCCAAACCATGTTTCACAATCACTGTGTAAAAAATTGGAACTCAATAATTCAATAATAACTTCATATTTTGGGAAACTTAAAGAAAGTTGTAATGGTTTGAAGAGCTAAGGAAGACTCATAATGAAAATTCCAACATATTTACCCTGGGGCTAATAATACATTATATGTTAATTTTTAAAAATTCCAACATATTTAACTGGATGGCTATTAAGGCACTATTTCAAAACTGTGGGAAGCAGTTAAAGTATGCTTAGAGAGATATGTATGTTAGAAAATAAGACTGTCAATTAATAAACATTCATTTCAAGAAGATAGAAGAGGGGAGGCTTGGTGGCTCATATTCCAAAATCAGTTAAGCATCTGATTTTGGCTCAGGTCATGATTTCAGGGTCCTGGAATCAAGCCTCACATGGGGCTCCCTGCTTAGTGGGGAGACTGCTTGTCCCTCTCCCTCTTTCTTTCTCCATCTGTCCCAACTCTTGCTTGTGCTCTCTCAAATAAATAAATAAAATCTTTTAAGAAAAAAAGAAGATGGAAGAAATAAATAAAACAGAATAAACCCAAATATAGAAGAAAACAACATCATTTATGTAAACTCAAAATCACAAAAACTATATGATAATGCTTGGTGATATACCCACTTAGAGGGTGGTAGTAAAATAATCTGAACACTTGTTGCAACCTCAGTGGGAAAAGGGGATGGATCATGGAAGGGTACAAAACCTCCTTCAATTGCATTGATCATTTTTCATTTCTGTTAAATTAAGGATCTGAAACAAATGTTTGAAATTGTTAATATTTATGAAATCTTAGTGGAAGATGTGCTAGTGTTTGTTAGTCTCTGTATCTTCCAAATATTTCAAGTCCTTTTCAGTTGGGAAAAAACTGAAACGGTTGTCTAAGAAAATATTTCAAGAGAAACATTAAGAAAAGGAAATGGGATTTTCTACTTTTGTAAGTTGTATGTAGGATCAGCTTTAGGTCCTTCTTCTGTAGAAGGGATAATAGTAACTTCCACCTTCTAGACTCAATGACAGCGGCACATCCAGCTTGGCTCAGAGCCTGGTCCAGCGTGCTCTAGAATGCTAACAGCCGTTGCTATTTCCTCCTAGAGTTGGAAAGAGACTACTCTCATCTTCACATCAACTGGATGATCCTACTTCACTTTCATCCTAAAGCAAAGGTTCTCACTGCTACTCTCAATTCCTAAAAAACAGAAAACAAAAACCCCCCAAAAGCATCATACATTTTTAATTAGTAAATGGATGTGAGGGTCATGAAACATAGGACACTGCTGAAGAGTTTTCTGACTGTAGCCACTTGAAGGCTGCCTTGTCTCCTGATACCCCTAGTCGCTTCCCCCCAGAGTGTTATTCCACTTGAATTCCAAGTCAGTGAGGTGGTCATCATCAGTAGTAATCCTACCACTACAGTTTTCTTCAACATTACATGCCCTGGAATTTTCCTTGTTGCCATTCTGATAGATATGTGTTTGTTTACATTGTGTTTGACTCGTATAACAGTCCTGTAAACATATTGTCATTTATTTTGCTAATAAGGAAATAAGGCCCAGATAGATCCAGTGATCTCCCAGAGATAATAAGACATACCTAAGAGAGCTGTTTTGAGGATTTAAAGGTCATGTAATATAATTGACACATAGGAGACATTCCATAAATACTGGTTCTCCTCTCTTCTCCCAAGTGTTCAATTAATGTTTGTTGATCTATCATTCAATTAATGTCTGTTCATTATGTTAAATGAAAATATAGGGCACAGGTTTCTTTTTGTCATATATTTTGCATTTTTATCGAAGATCCCTGCTTCACAAATTGAACCACTGTTTTTGTTTTTCTGTGTGTGGGGTTTTTTGTTTTTTTATTTTTTGCAACAACATATGGTAAAGTTCCAGAAAGATAATTAATTAAAAATTCCTCTAACTCTTCATTTGTGGCGAAAATGACATTCAAATGATTTTGTCTAAAATTATTCAACTACGAAAGATGAATTCACACTTTCCTCTTTCAGAAAAGGAGTAATTGCAGCATGAAGCACTTGATGAAATATTTCTTTGTTCTAACGTGCTGCCTGAAACAAGTGAATTTGGGATGGCTAATGGATATATGGTGATGAGAACAGAAAGATAGCCTTTGAAACACTTCCTAATTATATTTTCACACACACATTAATCATAGCAATAACTCAGAATAATTTCAACTACATTTTAAATATATTCCTTCTAGAAGATGCCATTCAGAGGAAGAACAATCATACAGGCATCTGTGGTCATCGTCCTCTATTTTCTACGCATGAGGATTTTCTGAGAATGCCTAGAAATTGTAGGGTTTTGACCATATTAAAAAACAGATTTCTTGAGACCTCAGCCACCAGGGTAAATTGTAAGCAATAAACACTAGATTTGATTCTTTGTTTTCCCCCACCTTGATTTTTTTTTCTGTATTTCAAACAATTTATTTTGTAGTAGATTATGTTGCCGTCAATAGCTATTTCCTGTTTTTACTACTTTTTTCTTCAGGTTTATTATAAATTTCTGCATATACAGTGTAACTAGGTTAAGAATATCAGCAGTGAGAACAAAGTGGACAGGAAAAGATGAAGAGCTCTCCTTTCCCATGTCCTGCCAGTGTTATTTTAATTCTGCATCATATTTATGAAGCATCTACTAAGAGACATCTAAGGCAGTGAGAAGAGAATCAGCCTTCTATATGCTCAGGGATGGTGGCTATACTGGGATAACAGTTTCAGTTCAGCTCATTGTTCTTTTCTTATCAGCACTACTCTGCTGGGGGACATCCCGACCAAATTAAACTATGCAACAGAATATAGTCAGAGACAGACTCAATCCTGAGATTATATCCTCTACTGCAATATTTACTCTTGTTTTGGCCATTAGTATCTAACAATACTAGTTGTTATTATTAATAACCTAGTGGGGGCCAGACACTGTCTAAATTATTTCAAATTACCTTATCAACTATTGAAGATTACACCGTTCCCATTGTAAGGAAGAGGAAACAGATCTAAAAGACTAAATAATTTGTCCAACATAATACATCTACTAAGTAGCACAGAAAGACTTGAATCTAAAATACTCTTTTTTTTTTTTAACTTTTTTTTTTTAAAGATTTTATTTATTTATTTTTCAGAGGGAGAGCAAGCACAAGCAGACAGAGTGGAAGGCAGAGTCAGAGGGAGAAGCAGACTCCCCGTGGAGCAAGGAGCCCAATGTGGGACTCGATCCCAGGACGCTGGGATCATGACCTGAGCCGAAGGCAGCTGCTTAACCAACTGAGCCACCCAGGTGTCCCAAATCTAAAATACTCTTAACATGGAATATGTGCTTATTCTGCTATACAGCCTATCTTTCATTTATCTGCAGATTTTGAGTTATTTAAGGAGTATTTAAGGATGTAAAGGGTTGAAAAGTCCATGGGACCTGAGTCACATGGTGTAGTCTGGAGATGCTGGTGTCCGGGCCACGGCTGAACATCAGCTCATCAATAATGATGATCCAATGTGAGGAGGGCATCAGCAGGATTACAAGTAAGTCATCTAGTAATAGTCAACCTCTTTCTATACTTTATTTAGTCCATCATTGCTACCATATGCCTGGTAGAAACTTTCCATTCCCAGAGCTTGATTTTGAGAATGTTCACAGGACTGGAGGTGCCTAAGAATGAATTAAATTAGCACTTGTCTCCCAGGACCATTTTAAAAATCCATTTAACCCTAAAGGTCCAATCAGATGTTTATAGCATATTTTCTTGTTTCTTTGTTTGTGGACCTCTCTTTTTAGACAGGCTTACTGGAACAGAATTCATTCTAAGCTGGGTAAGCCACAGTTTTTGCAAAATGTATCATTAGCATGATGCAGAGAAGTGTGTAGGCGAGGAATAATACAACATGTGTGGAAACCCCATCACTTCCTCTTTGGTATATTTAGCATGGCGAGGTAGAAGCTGGCTGGTCAGCCCCACAGCAAACAGAATTTGCTTAGTAACTCTAAAGCTGTGTTTTCTAGACTCTGTATAGCTGGGATCTCCCCAGGCCATTTTCCTGTGTCTTCATTCTGTTCATCACACTTCTTTACAAGTTAAAGGATGACACCTACCTTTATTTTAGAAAGAAGTCCTATCATGTCCTATCATGTCAATCCCATACTTAAAGTTTTCAGAGGCCTTCTCTGCCTATAGCATCAACTCCAAACTTCAGCTTCACATCTAGTGTACTTGACAAGCTGACCCTCCCCTTTTATTGGACTCACTTCCAGCCGGTCCTCATTCACCTGTTGCTCTAGACTTAGAGAAACATCCTCTACTCCTCAAACTATGTACTTTCATGAGCTCTAAATTCGTCCTTTCTTCTCCTGCCTCCCACCCATTCAAGGCTTAGCTCAAACGTCTCTGTCCATATGATGCTCTTGCTGCCTGACTATGAGTTCTTTGATGGAAGGACTTGTATTATTTCCATTTTATTTGGTTGATGTGGAATGGATGTTCCATATTTATTACTGAAATAGGAGATCTCCTTTTGTGCTAATGTGTGCAACACTGTGATGATACGGTTTTCATGAGGCAGCCTACGTCTTTCCAGACAGTCCCGCCCTGGACTTCCCATTCTTGGGTGGGAAGAAATCTACTGGGGCGCTAAGCATACCATCATTAAGTCTTTCCATACTCCTTCCTCTCCAGGATAAATAATACCAAAGCTTCCGATTCCTCTAACAACACCACATTTCTTAGCTTTCTAAGGGCATGCAGGCCAAATCAAAGCAGATGTGGGGGAGGAAGCTGAGCGCACTGTGGGGAAAGGAGCCCCTGAGACTCACCTCTCTCAGCATTCATCTGCCATCTCCCCAGGCTCTTTGTCAGACAGGAAGGAATTGCTCACAGTCTGCATGCCACTGGGCCTGGGTCTTGTCTATTTCTACCCAGAAATGGTGTATTCTAACTAACCGATTAAATAGTAACAGCAATACTCATGCCAGCCTTGGGCTCTGTAATGACTAAAGCAGCTCCCACACCACAACCAAACTAAAAGGCAGAAGAACTTCTAAGTGATTCATTTTACTTCATCTCATGGACATATTTAGAAGATCAGTCTACACACAGTTTGTCTTTTTACACATGCTAGTGAAAATGTCTATGTCAGCTGATGAGGTGTAAAGACGCCAGTACTTTAGTGAAATTTACAAATGTGATTAAACCTCAGGAAAACTCAGCAATTACCAACTGAAAAAATATGTATCTGCTACAGGTCTTCTGGTAAAGCCAGACATGCCCCTAGAGTAAATACATATCTGAATTTTAAAAATGAGAAGATCAAAAAAAAAAAAAATAATGAGAAGATCATCCTCAAAAAACCATGAGAAGAGACCACAAACGCCAGTAAAGCTACTTTTAGAAGTAAAAGAAAGAAAGAAAGAAATCAAGAAAGAAAGAAAGAAAGAAAGAAGAGTAAACGTATTCTTAGAGTCCAATTCTTCTACCGTTCCAGGTATTTGTCTCATTAAATACAATTATAAAAAGTCAAGACCAAGGACGCCTGGGTGGCTCAGTTGGTTAAGCAGTTGCCTTCGGCTCAGGTCATGATCCCAGCATCCTGGGATCGAGTCCCACATCGGGCTCCTTGCTCCGCAGGGAGCCTGCTTCTCCCTCTGACTCTGCCTTCCACTGTGTCTGCCTGTGCTCGCTCTCGCTCGCTCTCTCTCTGACAAATAAATAAATCTTTAAAAAAAAAAAAGTCAAGACCAAAATTTATTCAGAAAAATAAAAGCAAACTACCAACTACAATTAAAATTCAAATTAATAAAGATGAAATTTAATGTTGGGAGAAAATATATTTTTTAAGACTTAAAACAAATTAATTTCTTAGTTCCACAGCAGATATATTATTCCCCAAAGGTATTGAGGACCAGTAATTTTAAGAGGATACCTTTCCCAGGGCTATCAGTCTCCCTTCCTATGTTCACAAAATAATTGTGGAGAAAGAGCATCCAAAGGGAGACTAGGGAGATTTGGGGGCATATTTTAGGATAAAAATTCTTCTAGAAAAGAAAAATACTACCAAATTCTGATTCCTTTGGGGCCATGGAAAAACCTGGTAGAGAGCCCTTAGCATATGTCAAATATTTCTGATAATACTACTTTCATTTAAATAAAACAGCCTCAGATAGCATGGATAAGAGGTTAGTTGTTGGGCAAAGTTTGCACATGGGTACAAATGCACTTCAAGAAGAAATATAAGAATAATCTCTACCATGGCAACTAAGGAAGCACTGAATTGTTCCATCTTGTCCTTATTCTGGCAACCACAAGATCCCAAATATAGCCTAGAAAATCTAGAATGAAAACAAATCCAAGGCTCTTTGCACATTCTATAAAGTATACGCGTGTATTTTGGGTTCTTTTTCAGCTCTGTCAACACCAGTAATGTCCCCAGTAATACCCAAAGCATACTCTCCCCACTAATGTGTATACTCTCCCAACAAATGTTTTTTGATGAATCAAGAAATTACCAAGAGGGAGTTTCCTAAAATTATTTTGATTATCAGATACTTTTTTTTCCTATATAATATCCCATTATCCTGAGGATAAGCTTCCTGGAAACAGACTGGGTGCTCTGTTCCAGTAAAAGAGTATTACAAAATACATACAAGTAAGGGGTCAGGCTGCCTGGATTTAACATTTTTTAATATGATATCTGTGTGATCTTGGGCAGGGTACTTAGCTTTTCTCTGCTTCAGTTTTCTCTTCTGTAAAATAGAACTTCTTCTAGATAGATACTTCTATCTTCACAGCTTGGAGTTGTCAAGAAGGAAACAGAATATGTGCTTGTGGAGTGCTTAGCACAATGTCCACGATATAGTAATATTCTGTAAACATTAGCTTTTAGAACCGTTATACTCAGTGGTATGGCTAAGCCCGGGGTGGTGGGGAGGACCTTTCCAAGTGGGATTACCTTTTCTAGTCCCGGCCAGTGCTAAGCCGGCTTCAGGGCTCTAGTTGTCTCTAAGTCTACCTCTCAGGTGTCCATTTTATTGGAAGTTGTTCATTTCCCTTGCTCCATTATTCTGGATTGGACTTCTGGGACTTTTCCAAGGGAGGCTTGACTGAGGAGAAGGAAATCCTCTTCCTGGATGGATGCCTCCCTCTAAGAGAGAACCCACTGCATTCGAGGTGGGTGCCAAAGCTCTAACTGCACCAAAGCCTTGGCATGCATGTGGCTGTGTACCCTTGTGGACTTCTGGGCCTGGAGGGCTTGATGACTCCTGCATAACTCTTCCTACCTCCCGCTTATGCCCTGTTGTTCCTGTTGACACAATGTTCATGATAATGGCCATGCCAAGAATCATTCCTTTGGCTTTTGAGGATTTTTTTTTCTTGATTACTCAAATAATACTTTCTTATTATAAAAAAGTAATTCTATATAAAAATATTAAATAAAAAGTGTACATTAAATAAAAAGTGTACATTTCCTGTAGTTTTACAAATCCTCACTTCCCCTACAATCCCAAGATTGTTATTGTCAAAAATTATCTCCTAGTTTTTAATGATGTGAAGGACTAGAGGCTCCACACTCTGCTAGGAATTCTTCATTGTGCCCCCTTTGCTTCAGGAATTTGTATTTATCCTTAGAAAAGAAAGCTTCGATATTGCCTTTGTGAAGATGCCCTGATCCAGCCACACTGTCCTCATCCCTCCTTTCACGAGGTACCCAACGTCATTTGTACATATTTCAATTAAAGAACGTACTTCAACTAAAGAATGGTAATTTTGTAATTCAATGTCTCCCCCACTTCAAGGATTTTGGTGACCATGTCTATTCCTCTTTGGTACAAGGCACCTGGAACACTGACATGCAATCCAGTGCACGATAAAAATTTTCTGAATGAATGAGTAAAGGGATATATAAAACATGTATTTTTCTAACACATAGACTTTTGAGGCCTATAATAATCACAATTAAGACACTCAGGTTTAAATTTCTCTAGCAAGATGGTTCACATATATTCCATATTTCAACAACTAGGTCGTGCTATTAATTCTGATTTTCTTCCTTTGAGTAGGCTCCAAAACTCAAAATTCTAGCTTCACGGAAAATGGTAAAGTTGGAAGAATTTGGGGATGGATGATAGTTTATTTTTTAAGTGTCAAATGAACATTTTGAAGCATAGCATCTTTGGTCATAGGCTTTGTTCACTGACACCAGAACATTCCAGGAAATGACATTTCAAATAAACAGTTTGAGTCCAGTAAACCACAAACACAAAGAAATTTTCAATAGCACTTCATAGCAAATAACCTTCTGTTGACAGTTACTCGGGAATGACTGATAATATTTGCAAAGCACAAATAACTCTTCTGTTAGATTAATTGGATATAGTTTTAGCTGATGGCCTGGGCAAAAGAGTGTTTCCATTAGAATAGTAAAAGAAAAGAACAAAGGAGAAGAGAAAAGAAGGATGAATCTTAGAATTATATTCCTAAATATCAGAAATCCTCTCTGGACCAGCACTTCAAATTCATGAGCTTCACTAAGGGACTTGGACATGCATGCTGCATGACATGTTGTCTAAGGAACATCAGCCAAAAGGAGTTACTTTCCTTGGAAAAAAGATTGCAATGGAGCTTTCATATTTCACCACTTAAACAGTTTGGGCTTAATACAATTAAGTGTTATAATTATGAACCCATTTCCCAAAGTCCTATTTCTTGATCAAGCATATCAATAATTTTCAAATAGAACTCATATGTCACGTGTTGGACCTAGCTCTTCACATTAAAACACATAGTCAATCTACAAATAGAAATCTACAATCTAACTTTGACTTTAGAATTAAAGAAAGAGTAAGACTCAATGGGTACACAGGAAGTGAGGTACAAAGTGGAGACTAGGCATTTGACCTAAGCCAGAAGTGGAGGCAGGACGTGACAAGGAGAAATTCAGATGCCTCAAAATGAAAGTTGAAAAAAGTGAAGGGGCCACTGGATTTCCATCATATAAGAGATAGTAGCTTAAATAGTAAAGAGAAAACATTTACCATAGCAGCTGGACCTAGAGTTACGTCAGTGTAACTAACATATTAAGTGAAGAAGTAATATAATTACTAATGGGGATGGGGGTAAAAAATTACCATTCTCCCTTACATAAAAAATATGGTACTGTGAGAGTCAGGCTTACTATATAATAAAAGTTAACATTTATTGAGTACTTGGGTTGGGTCAGGCACTGTTCTAAGTACATTATATGAATAGACTATTTAATTTTCAAAGCAATTCTATGAGATAGAAACTATTATTATCCCAATTTAACAGATGAGAAAACTGAGGCACAGAAAGGCAAAGGTCACATGCTTAATTAGTAAGATGCAGGCCTGGGATATGAACTCAGGTAATCTGGCTCCAGAGTCCTATACATTTTTAACAGTATGCCATGCTGCCTCTTAACACCATCTCAAAAGAATATTACTCTTTGGGGCACCTGGGTGGCTCAGTATGTTAAGCATCCTCTTGGTTTCAGCTCAGGTCCATGGTCTCAGGGTCATGAGATGGAGGCCCACCTCGGGCTCTGTGCTCAACAGGGAGTCTGCTTGAGATTCTCTCATTCTCCTCCTTCCTATCTCTCTCTGTGTCCCTCCTGCCGGCTGTTCTCTCTCTCTCTCTCAAGTAAATAAATAAATATTTAAAACAAAGGAAATACTACTCTTTATTTCAGTTTTATTCATATGTTTACATAGGTTTTCAGAAATCTATAGGAGAGCTAAGTCCTGAATTGAAGGGGACTAGCTATCAAAAGCAACAGAAGTCAGTGTTAGAAAAAGATATGCAATTCACCTTTGCATGGTGTTACATTTATCTATGCAATTGAATCCAACTCAGTTAACAATGATTTAGGGTCTCATGCTGAGTACCAAAAAAGTAAGATTCAAAGCCTAGAGAAGACACCACCTTTTATTCCCATCTAGAGCAGATAAAATACTCTGGAAGCTTACAATTAAAAGAGATGAAGAAAGTCAAGAACAGAGAGTTCAAATGACCTGCCCAATGTCAAAAAAGGAGTTTGAGGCACAGAGGGACACAAACTGCAAATCATATGGGTCCGGTTCTCTTGTTGCTCTACCACTGTTTCTAATCAAGCTGGCTGAACACATCACAATAAAATTAACTTCCTAAATGTGTATCTGGGCCCTAAAAGGAAGAAAATGTTTGATATCTGCCTGTCTCATGTTTGGAACCCACTTCATTCTGGAATGAACAGATTACCAAGGGAGTATTTTAAAAGGAAGGAATAGAGGACTTACATATAATGTCTCACTGATCTTCTCTGAAGAATGTATGTTTTAAAAGGGTTTTAATTGCTGGGCAATTCATCTCTCTCAAACCTCACCCAATTCTAAAACCAGACCTTCACATTAGATGCATACTGGCACCCATATGAACAGGTACCTGTGTAGGTTCCAACACTATTCTACGGGTCTTAAGAAGAGAAGACATGCTTTAAACCTTTTTGTATGTCCAGCTTTTACAAACTGCCTTCACACAGTGGGTGCTCAGTATGGAACTTATGTCAAAAGTTCGAGTACCTTCAATGTAAGGTTTCCAATGAGCTTGCTTTCTTTCCCCCCAAAATGGCCCTGCATCAGGTCTTTTACTGATTTTCATCAGATCATTTCAGTGGACCAATTTTTTTTTAATTTAATTTAATTTTTTAAATTTATTTTTTTTTTCAGCGTAACAGTATTCATTGTTTTTGCATCACACCCAGTGCTCCATGCAATCCGTGCCCTCTTTTATGCATTCTTCCACCACCAGCCCTGACCTGCCAAGGGACATTTGGTAATGTCTGGAGACATTTTTGGTTGTTATAGCTTGAGGGAGATGGTACTTACTGCCATCCAGCATATAGAGGCCACGATGCTGCTCAACATCCTACATGAGACAGACCCCACAATACAGAACTATGTAGCCCCAAATGTCAGTAGTCCCAAGGTTAAGAGACACCAGCCTATTTAAAAGGAAAAAAAGCACAACCACCTTTCTATCTCACCAGTTTTAAAACACAACTAAAACATAAATCAAAATGGTACACCAAAGATTTGCCCCAAGCAAGATCATGTCGGGAATCTATTGTTAACATGACCAATCATTTATTTATAGGATGAGAAGGGTTCATTAAAAACAAGAAGAAATGCATGAATATAAACACATACGTATTTAACTAAGCAATGGAAAGCCTTCACCAAAGAGGATGTTCTTATCTTTACTGTATCTGAAGCATAGTTACAACATAAAACCTTCTGCTCATGAGGCATTTCACGGCCAGACTGCTCAGACTCAGACGTGGGACTTCGACTTCAGATTGTTTCATTATTTCTAACCTCACTCAAAATCTGCCCTTTTGATTAGCACACAAAGAGGAAATGTATGTTTTTTGTTTTCAAAGAGGGTCATCAAAAACCACTTTCACTATTAGCTTTTCCTTTTTATGCCTGTCCGTCTTTCTCATGTCTAGGTTCACCTGGAAGTTCCAATCTTCAGCCTGGGTTCCTTATTGTGGGTAAGGGGATCAAGCCTTCGGTCCCATGTTGCTCTCTCTGACTTCTGCCATGGAAAGACAGCTGCAGTAAAGCTATCTTAACAGCCAGATAATGTCTTTAAGATGAACAAGGAAAAGGAGGCAGGGGGAGCTGCTGACTTTTCTTTGCACTTGGCCATGGTTTCCTTACATAGTCTCTAGCTGATGTGGCTACATTTGCTACAGTTTTATTTGCTTGTTCATTTTCCCTAGCCGCTGATCACATTTGATACTTTGGATGTCTGGCGTACACTTGAATAAAAATTTCTTTTTTTAAGGGGACAAATCCATTCCTTTCTGAGAATCAACTGACAAAAAGCATACAGACTCTTTGAACATATCACAGTAACTTATCTGTTCAGTATTTTGTGTGTTGAGTTAAACATGTCACTACTGAAATCCTTACACATCGGTTAACGACTTTCTAAATATTTACCAAGGTCTTTAATAAGCGAGAGTGCTTCCCATGATATAAAGGCTCCGCCACCATCATCCATTGCGCCCTGCCCAACGTCCCAGCTGTCCAGATGTCCACTGACCAGTACAACCTAGAATAATAAAAAGAGAAAAAATAAAACTAAGCAGAAATGACATCAAAGAGGAAGCATTCACAGTCATTCCAAATACAGATCTAAAACTTTTATATTTTCTTTTCTATTTTTACATCTTAAAAGATCTGTGTCATTACCAGTGGAAAACCTGGTAGAAGGCATTACGGAAGGGGTGGAAGGTCATCTTAATAGTAATAAAAATTCTCACCTTGTACTTCTCTTTATTAATATAACTTTGAATACTAAAGTAAAATGTTTTATTACTGACCAATGTTTGACAATTTTATTACATGGCTTAAAACATAAATGACATAAAATGGAGCTCAAAATTTCAACCACATTCTCAGCTGCCCCAAATTCTAGCAAACATATAGTAAACACATACTGGATTGAACTCAAATGAAAAAGCGAGAACAATAATTAAGTTTTTAAACAAATGATTGTGCTTTGTGTATTATAAATCACTTTGCTGTTGAATAACTATACTGGAGTTACTAACTGGAGTCTAAACAAAGTGCTTTTTTAAAAAAGTTCCATTTACAATAGTGTTAAGTAAGTCTACAGATTGTATTATGAATTTTAAATCACCATAGGTTTAAATGTTTTTCAAGAATCATTAGTAATTCTTTCCAGGAAAATATAAAACACATTTCAATGAAACTAAACTTTATGAAAATACTTTAATTGAAGCAAGTAAAATGATGCTCAGTTAATGGGATACCCATATGCTAAAACTGTATCTTGACCTGTATTTCATACAATATGCAACATCAAATTAGATTAATTACAAATCTAAATAAAGATGTTAGAGGAAAGCATAGAAAAGTTTTGTCTACTTGGAATAGGCAAAGAGCTCTTAAACTGAACCCCAAAAGCACAAAACATAAAAGAAAAAATAATAAATCCAACTTTTAAAAAATGAGGAATGTCTATTATCAAAAGACCCCAATATATGAGTGAAAAGGCAACCGATATAATTACAATGCAAACATACAAAAAAGGAACTATACCCAGGTTATATAAAGAATTCCTATCAAACAGAATTCAGAGAGAGCCAGTTGATAAAAAGGGCAAAAGACTTGAACAGACAACGCACAAAAAAAGATATACAAATACTAATAATCATAGGAAAGGATACTCGGATTCACTATTACCAAGTAAATAAAAATTAAAGCACATTCAATATATATCCAGTAAAAGGACTAAAATTAAAAATGCAGACAATGTCAAATATTGATGAAGAGATGGAGTGACTGGAACTTTCACACATTGCTGCTGTGAGTGTAAATGATTACAACCACTCCAGAAAACTGGTTTATCTACTAAATCTGAACAAACACATGCCCGATGCCCCAACAGCTCCACTCCTGTATATTTCCAACAGGAACATATGTGTATATATACTTTCACCAAAAGAGATGTACTAGAATTTTCAGAATTCCCCCATCCCCCTTCTCAAAAGGAAACTATTTAAATGCTTGTTAAACAGCAGAATGAATAAATTGTGTTACATTGATCAGTAGAATACTACATAGCAGTAAGAATGAACAAACACAATATATCATCAATGGAAATGAATCTCATAAACAATATGAAAAAGGAAAGAAACCAGACACAAAAATAATGTATTGTATATAATTTAATGGATATAAAATATAAAAACAATCAAAACAGGAGAATGAGTGAAAGGTGAGAAGAGTTCGTGACATGAAGGGGCTAATAAGGAGAGCTTCTAAGGTGCGGTCACATTCTGTTTTGTGATCTGGGTACCAGTTACACAGATGTGCTCAGTTTGTAAAAAAAGCTTACCTTGTTACACACTCAGGATCTGTGTACTTTCTCTGAGAATATTACACATCATTAAAAGGCTTTCAAAAGTTAAGCAGTTTGATGTCTATGTACAACATGAAGTAAGCAAACCAAAGTTGAACTGATCTTGATGAATGAAATAAAAATGCCCCTTGACTTTGGGAAAGCAGGATTTGGGTTCTGAAATATCAGAGTGACCCTTGGTGCTGCCTGTTTCCCTGAGCAGCTGCAGGATCTCCCATTGAGTCTGTACACACACACACACACACACACACACACACACACACACAGCCCTGGCCTACATGACTTCACTATAGTCACAAACAAGTACAACGCCTTGTAACTAACAAGACTAACAAATGGCCATGTAATGAACCCAAATGGATTGTTTCTAAGGAAAGAATAAAAAAAGAAGAAAGAAGAAACCATGTTGCAATAGCAGGAAATTCTGATTCAGAAGCTGGTGTAATCCCATGTGGGATGAACAAACCAATTAGTCAATGTTCTCACCATCCTCAGAGCCATTTTCTCAATGAAGCTAGAATTACACTGGATTAAAAGTATCAAAAAGCTGTTTTGATGAACTTTTTCCCAGTTAACACAAGAGTAACTAAATCAAGGCAGTTATTATTTTATCCCTCAGAATAATTGAAGTTATTTTATAATCACACATCTTTATGTTTCCTAAAATGTCTCCATTGTCCAACCCAGAATTATTAGTTAAATAAATAATTAAAAGATGGGGAAATGATTTTGGATGATGGGAAACGAAATGATATCCCATAAGATAAGGCTTTTGGCATAGTGCTAGAGAAGAATGGTTACAAACCACTTAGATCATGAGAGCTTGTTTTAATATTTAATCAGAAAATATATTGGGGGCCACCATGGGATAGCAGTTATGATTTTGAGACAATATGGGAGCATTTTTAATGAACCTGAGTTTTCCTAATTGTAAGAGCTCTACTACCCTTAGAAAATAATAGTGTCCAAGGTCTCCTTCCTTATTGCAGCCTCACAAAGGACAAATCAGTAAAGCATACAAACTCCCTATGCCTTATGTCAGGGTCAGGCAGAAATGAACATTGCCTAGAATACATTTATATCTGACTTAGGAAAATGAAATAAAAACGGACTACCTGGAAACACAGAAAGCTCCAGTTTTGTGAAAAAGAATCGCCTGATAAAAGAGAAATACACAGTCCCTTTCCTGTCTGTTACCTGACACGGGGCCCTTAGCACAGTGACATGGCCTAGAACCTTACCCGCTTGGGCACTGCCCTCTGAGGCAGGCAGAACACTGACCAATTCCCCACCCTCCACCTCCCTTTTCACCACCATGTCTTCCAAATGCGGTCAAGAGTAAAAATTATTAAAACCATAGCAGCGGCAATAGCAGCCACACCAAAACAGGAAGGAAAAGGGGAACTGTGATGATCTGAAATGAAGGTTGTTATTTGTGAGGCACACATGAGCCCTGACTACCAAAGACTCAGGCCTTGGGGTGGGGGCGAGGGCGGGAGGGGGAGAACCTAGCACAGTAGGGCAGAAATGCAGCCACTGGACACCTGCTACGATGAACAATTCGACTGGCAGTGGCTCACAAGCCCCTCCAGGCCAGCTGTGGGTCTGAGAGCAGAGATAAACCAAATCAAGGGTAGACAGAGAGCAGCCTCAAGGACAAGCCCCTTACTTCTTTGTTACTGGTACACGCAGAGACACTGAGTGCAAAATAGATTTGCCTGATTCAAAGATGAGTAAGAACATAATCAAAATGGGACATATGAAAAATACGGCAGAATAAGGGAGAGAGAACAGCCTCAGAGCAACCACATTCTTATGAAAACAAGCTAATGCAAGATATTGGAGAAAATGTCACATCTTTGGCATTCACTGCAAGCATTTATTCAACAATTTGTATTGAGTTTCTAGCACAGGTTAGAAATGCAAAAATGAAAAAAATAACTAAGTATTCTATCTTAATGGTATTATCATTCTGGTAAGGGAGATGGACAATAAATAAATACATATAAATAAAATACATAAAAAATAAATAAAAATAATGGCAGTTTTAAGTGCTATAAAGGAAAACAAAAACAGGACAAAGGAAGAGAACAGAGAGTGGTGGTGACAGGGAGAGGAAAGATCGTCTGCTTCCTCTTCAACTGGACCGTGGCAGGAGAATTCTGTACCCACCCTAACAGTGAGAGAAATCTAGATAATCTACAAAATCATCACTTTTCAAGGCCCATCAGAGATCTGATTGTGATTCAGCCAGAGGAGCTGAATTCCAGAGGCTAACAAGCTCATCCAAGGAGAGATGGGACACATGAATTGCTTGGCCTTTTACAGCGACAGGAGGAAGAGTGACAGTGACAACAGATGGAGGTGACAGACAAAAACAGGAAAGAAGACGACAAGGAAAATGTTAACAAATTCTGAAAAGGTGAATGTGGACTAATGTGAGAGTTTAGAATCCCTGAGAACTGCCCCCTGTAAGGCGCCCCTGTAAATTTTCTAGATCTCTTCCATTGGTCTCCATCAGGTACTCATAAGAATACTGGGAGCAGGCCAGACGCCCAGTGAGAGTTTGCCTCAGTGGTGCAGGAGGGCAGAGAGACGATGACCAGATGCTCTTGGAAGACAGGTGGCAAACATAAGCTGCCTCTGGGTCCCTTCTCTCATAGGAAGCAGAAGTCATTTGCCCCCCTGGGGAAAAGGAGAAACCGGTCCTCCAGGGCAGTCCCAGGCAAAGGGCAGTGGCTAAAGGGCATGGGGTAGAAAACTGCACTCCCACTCTGTACTGTCACTAGGAAAAACATGTATGTCTCCGGGGGCAGTCAGGAAACCTACTCATACCCACAATCATGCACTGATGTAAAGTAGAGTTCTGCGGCCACAGGGTGAGGGGGCCATATGGCAAAGCCTGGCTTCCACAGGGGCTGGGGGAGAGCAGTAATGCTGAGAAAGTTCTACTCTTGACCTCAGGCTCACAGAAGGGCAGGAGAACCAAGAAACTGCCCTGTCTCCACAAGGGGCCTGCAGTGAGTAGTAACAAGCACCTCAGTAACGGCTTAGAGCCCAGAGAGAAACACTGGCTGGGGTGCAGACATGGCGCTGGCTGAAAGGTGATAAAGCGAGACACCGGAAAAGCTCGTCCAGCAACCCCTACAGAGACTAAAAACAGCACAGCAGCAACCCATGCCAGACAAATGTGAAGTAGGTGAGCACCAATGGTAGGAACAGAAACAATAAAATCCAAACCTAGCTCAGCTATGAAAGATGGACTCAACCACACTCATACTAATGGTTTGACAGAAGAAAAGGCATAATCGCTTTGGGACTCACATACTGCTCACCTCAGGCTCTACTGTTTTTTTACATATGATATCCAGCATCCAGTCAAAATTATGATGTATTAAATAAGCAAGAAATAAAATGATCCATTGTCAGGAAATACAGTATTCAATATAATACTGCATATCCAAATATAGCCCGGATATTTAAAATATCAGATAAGGTCTTGAAATTATGATTAATATGTGAAAAATCTAGTGGAAAAGATGGGGAATTTCCTCAGAGAGATGGAAACTATATTTAAAAAGTCAAATGGAGGGGCGCCTGGGTGGTTCAGTGGGGTAAAGCCTCTGCCTTTGGCTCAGGTCATGATCGCAGAGTCTTGGGATCGAGCCCCGCATCAGGCTCTCTGCTCAGCGGGGAGCCTGCCTCCCTTCCTCTCCCTCTGCCTGTCTCTCTGCCTACCCTCGATCTCTGTCTTTCAAATAAATAAATAAAATCTTTAAAAAGTCAAATGGAAATGAAAAATATAATTATGTATGGATGGATTAAAGACTTAAATGAAGTAAAAAATTAAAACTTATGTAAGAAAAGAAAATCTTCACGTCTTAAGGGGAAGGGGAGGAGATATTAAACAAAATATTAAAAATGCAAAGCATGAAGAAAATATGCATAAAGTCAACTATGAAAAATGAAGACTTTGTGTTCTTCAAAAGAAATCACAGAATGAGAGGAGGTGCTACAAGTTGGGGGAAGATATTTATTATGCATATACCAAAAAGTGGTTTATATTAAAAATATATAAAGAATTCCTACTATTCAACCAGAAAAGATGAGAAACCCAATAGGCAAATAGTAAAAAGGACATAAATAGGCATTTCACAGAAAAGAAATTATGAATGGACACCAAGCATTTGAAAAGATGATCACCTTCATTATTTGTCAGGGAAACGGAAATTAAATCCTCAATAAAATCCCACTCTGCACCTCTATAAACATAAAAAAAATCTAAATCTGACAATATGAATTCCTGAGAATATGAATTCCTGGCAAGGATGCTTAGCAAAAGGAATTCTCATTCATTACAGGTAGGAGTAGAAAATTGTTAAAACCCTTAGGAAAACTATTAGGCATATCCTTTTTAAAGTTGAGCATATGTGCATCACACACCCCAACAACTTCCCATTAGGTGCATATATTAGAGGAATTCCAGCACTTGAGTTCTTGGAGATGTGGGCCAAAATGGTCATACTGAAGCAAGCACAAGGCCTCAAACCAGAACCAATCCAAATGTCCCTCAACAGAAGAATGGATAAATAAATTGTAGCACAGTCATACAATGGAATATTATAAAGTAGTGACAATGACCTACACCTGCATCTATCAAAAAAATAAATCTCAAAACAAAAAGCAAAACCAAAAGCAGAAACCACAAAAGAGAAGCCTTTGATTCCATTATATAAACTTCAAAATTTGGCTGAACTAAAGAATATAATCTTTAGTAATATATACAAATATAGTAAAATCATGAAGAAAGCAAAGTAATGGTAAACCAAAATCAGGATAGTTTTTATATCAGATGGGGATTGGGGCAAAGTGGAGAAGATGATCAGAGACGTACATACACTGATGACTCGAATGGGCTTCTAAGACACTGCCAAGTGTTCTTTCTCTGAAACTGAGTGGTGAGAACGTGTGTAATCCTTTCATTGTCATTCTTTATACTGTATACACATGTTAAATAAAGTCTTTTGTAAGTGCAGTATATTGAAGAATAGCAAGAATTATCAGAGATGTACCTTTGAAGGCAGGTAGTTCAGATGGTTTCATAAGCGAGTTCAAACAAACATTACAGGTAACATATATCTCACTCTAATTCAGCTGTTGCAGGCAAAGAAAAAATATGGAAAATGTATTTATTTACAATTTACATCAATATTTACAATTTACATCTTGATTCTAAAACCTGAAAAAGATAGGATCCCCCTTAAAACCAACTAGAGATCAAAGATAAATGTAAAAATCGAAAATACTTGTATTGAAAAGTTGTGATAATGGCTTAATGGTGTCCAAATGCCCATAGCAAATGGAAATTATATATATACCAGATATGCTAAAAAGGGCCACTATTGGTTCACACTTATCTTCTTGGCATGCTTAGTTTTTAACATTCTGAATTTTAAATTGTGAGTTGTATAGGTGTATATCTAAACATGACTTTAGTTCTTATTGATTGATCCTTAATAAACGGGATGCCCACTTAACTATGAAGCATGCTTCATTTTACAATGAATATTTCGCTCAATCAAAAACCAGAAAGACAACTATTCAGTGTTTTTATTTTTTTGATTTTGTGATGTTTTGCTTTGCTTGTAGCTCCTTCATTCTCTTGGTCTCATTTTATTTGGTTTATTTTAAGAGGTAGTGGGAGAAGTATCAGGGTTGCAAAGTTCATGGCCTGGTGCATTGCCAGACACAGGAAATCCCCAATCCAATTTTCAACAACAAAAATCATTAGATAGTTGAAAAATATGACCTACCAAAAAAAAAAAAAAAAGGAGGAAAAACCCTGTCATTATTTGGCTTTAGAGAAGAAGCCAAGAAGTGATCTAATAATGGGCTTCAGCCATGACGGGCCCATCTGTGGAGGGTATGAGCAGCAAAAGGTACAGCAAAGGAACCAGTTCTGACTTGCAGCAGTGACCGTGACGGTCGTAGACAAGATCAAGAATTTTCTGATGGAAGGCTTTTGTAGAAGTTTAAAAAAAAAAAAAATGGCTAACAGGGAAAAGGTTATGGAAAACTTCATTCCTGGGAGGATTTCTAAGACAGGATACATTCTTAAGTCTTACAAGGAAATCTAACTACAAAGAGATAAAATCTTTCAAGATTCCACCTAGTCCAATATTCCATGTCAGTTCTCAAGAATTCTACTTCTATTCTAACCACTTTAAAGGGAGAAACTGGCCTTTGAAAAGTCTCCATAACCTCAACAGACTTTTCCCTGAGCATCTCCTAGATCTCTGCCAAGGTCTTCCCACAATTTAGAATGTGAACACAGGTGGGCAGGCACTTCTCAAGAAATCCATGTTTTCATAATCCTTGCCAGAGACAAAGCCTTGGCTTTCAGAGGACAGTTGCTGAATGTATTGTGCTATTGCCCAATACAGACAAAAGGGACTATGTTTGAACGAATATTGTCCTCCCTAATGAACACACTAGGTGGTCTATGAATAAAGCTAGGCTCCTGACACACAGGGTGTGTTCAGAGGCAAAACAGCAAACATCTGAGCTCTTTTTGAATTAATTTATATTCAAGCTTTATTTAGTGAAACTGTGGGTGTTGATTGCTTACAGGATACAGACTTCTTTCACAAGAAAATGAACCACCTGTCCAATGCTCTCTCACCACCACAGCTACTCTTGAAAGCAGCTCTTTCTATTCCTTGAGTGTTCCTTCTTACATGTGCAGGGCACTCCGATTGGCTTCATAAAAGAAAGATTATGCCTGTTCCTAGTTGAATAGTCCAAGCACATTGCTGATATCTGAAAACAGGACAAGAAGGACCTAATTTATTTGTGACTCAACCAAGGCTTAGGTAGATTTATAAATGTGATTGCAGGGTACTTGGAAGAAATGGCTGAAACTGATTCAAGATTGACTTGTGGATCAGTCACAGAAGAGAGTGTCTATGGAAGGAAATCGTTCTGATTAAGTGAAGGTAAGTTTCATCCAGAAGTCATGATGGCTGCAAATGGAGATAATATTTTAAGTGAAAGAACGATGTTCCTGAATCCTAAGCAACCACAGAATATGTTGTCTCACTTGAGAGGATGGGAAGAGCAGAAAAGTTGAATGGCAACACTATACTTGAACTTCCTCAAGGGAGGAAAAGGAGGCAGAGATTAGGCAATTTCTATTTCAAGAGTGATCACCTTTCCCATGGTCAAATTCAACTATGGTACAAGGCACAGCTCTAACTTCTCTATTCTGACAGCCATTCACTCACCACTATGTTCTAGGCTTTTGTTAGACATGATGCATAAGACCAAAAAATAAAAAATAGAAGCATTTGGTACTTTGGTACCAAATTTTCATTTTTCAGTTGAGACAAGCTAATAGAGAAAAATGGGGACCAAGTTGTTGCCGAAGAAATGAAGTGAAGGGAAGGGAAGAAAAGAAAGAAAAGGAAGGGAGAGGGGAAAAAGAAAAAAGGAAAAGAAAAGGGAGGGGAGGGAGTGCGGAAGGGAGGGAAAAAGAAACTTTCTGACTTGATTTTTTTTTTTTTTTTTTTTTTGCCATTTAGGTTTACAAACTAAAGGATTCTTTTGTCCCCTAATGTTTTATAAAATCCCAGAAGGCTATGAAACTTAGAGTGCTGTTTTTGATGTTTGTTTGTCTATTGATTATGGAAAGTTTCTCAATTCTTTAACCTTATGTGATCTTCTGAACACTGTCGACAGAAGTCAGTCTGCAAGATCAGCTGAAAGCTTCTGTCTCTACAAAATTCTATGGCTTCCAGCTCTGGACCTATTTGATGAACCATGAGAAGAAACTGAATAACCGACCAGGGGTTCCTAACCAAAAACCAAAAGGAAACTGAATAACCGACCAGGGATTCCTAACTGTCACATTGAAAAGCACACTGAGGCGATACAATAAATTCCTCCTCTACCACCAGTTCCCATAAAGAGAAAGACAAATTAGCAAGGATTAGTAAACAGATTGACTTCTGTGAAGTTTTTCCTTAGTAGAAAGAACTTTTGTTTGAGGACAAGGTATTTTTAGTTACTTTGTGAATGATTAGGAAAGGAAGGAGGGAGGGAGGTGGTCTGGGAGGGAGAAAACGAAGCAAAATTATAACTAGCACGCAAAATTATAACTAGCACAAAAAAGAGGAGATGAGGTAGAAGACAGAGTAGAAGGCAAAATGACTGCAAAGAAGCTTTGGCAAGGCAGGGAAAGAAAAGAGAAATTAAATCCAGGTCAAGACATGAACTCAGGCTTGTGTCCAGTTGCTGAGGCTCACATGACAAAATTAAGAGAAATCGTTCCACCTTGTGCTGATGTGCGTTAGCTTGATGTCTCCATGGGTGTGGCTAAGTCAAGGTAAACTGAGGAGTGGGAAAGAGGCTTTGAGAAATACCAATCTTCCATGATAGCCTGCGTATTTTAAATCACAGTTACCTAAATTATTTCTACCTCAAACATCCAAGTTATTTTGTTAGCTCCTGCCTGCCAGATCCTGGAGCAGGCAGTGGGGAGTCAGAAGTCAACCATCCCAAGTCCAAGACTTTGGCAGTGAACTCTAGGATAGCTGTATAGCTTCTAATGATATTAGCACCTGAAGACAACTTTAATTTTGATGTATAAATTATAGCTTAAATAAAAGACAGGCAAATAATGTTATAGATGCTCCTAATAGAGGACTTTTCAGTGATCTATTTTTACCTTCAGGACACGATGTCAAGAAACCAGGCTTGCTTTGAAAGATTCCATGTCTGTACAGGCAGCAAGCTTACTGTCCAAACACAGTGCTTCTGGTCTTTAGAACTGTCGTCATATTTGAGCTCATACACTCTCAGCCAAGTTCCTTTAGTTAATAATCTCTGCATTCACACTCTAGGAACATGCCAAATTTCCATTGGTATACATTGTTTTGGGCAGCAGCAAATACTGAACATTTTATTTTCTTGTATCTTTGTGCAAAAGAATACTATTTTTCCCATTAACTCTGATTTGGTCTTAATTTTTATTGGAATTTTCATGTCCAGAAAAAAAAAACAGAATATATATATTTTTTAAACTAGTATTGTACCTAATATAAATGTTAGGAGAGACAGAGAAAAGTGTATGTTGTGTATATTTACCCAAAATGAAAAACTCTTCCTTTCCACTTAAAATATAATAAATTGAAACTTACCTTCAATATTCACAGTCAAATAACATATGTACATGAAGAAAAGAAGTAATAATTTTAGTCTCACAAGACTAGCCATTAAAGGCTAAATAGCTGATTAACCTCTTAATATTTGTATACTACAAATCAAAACAAATAATCCAAAAGTGATTCTTTTCTAAGTCCAAACTAACTTGAAACATGGTTATGCTTTGCACAACACAGAAGACTTATCTTCTGCCCTCTTAAAAGTGAACTTCAAGTATAAGGAATAGAAGCAGCCTCAATGTCATAATATTTGGTAATGGCAGACCTATTGGACAGAAAGGTATAAAAATTGACCCTAGGGACTCGGAGCCCATGAGGAATGACTATTTAAAAAAAAATAATGAGAATACAGGGTAATTTTCAGAATATAACAGAGACCACAAAGGATAATGAATAGCATAGCGTTCTTCTCTCCAAAATGCAATTAATTGAAATGAAAGAACATCATGATAAAAGAATGCTCAATGGATGTTGTGACATTATTGTCACACTGCAGACTCAGATTTTTCAATGTCAACACTTAACGAGATTATATCTATATTCTCCTAAATATTTTGGCTTGTCACGAGTTTATATTCTCATCAATTACATGCTGGTTGCAGCCATGTGTTTTGAATAATTGATCATATACCTTGGGAAAAGAAAGGAAGGAAGGGAAAAAGGGAGGGAGGGAGACTCTTTTCCCTCAATTGTGCATTTTTTAAAGAAACAAAAATACTAATAAAAACAGATGTTTATTAATTTAACTTGTATTTTATCAGCACAAACAGTATATTTCAATAGACTATAAAATTAGAGCAAGATTAAAAGAAATACAAAGTACAGTTCTCATGAAGTTATATTTGTCCTAAGTGTTAGCACTTGTTTAACTTAAGTCAGCTCTGGTACAATCTCATACAATATTTTCTTCAATACCTTGGAGATATACTTTATGAATTTTAAAATGATAAAAATATAGGATGGATCATCAATATGTTCAACAAAATAATCAAGATCCTAAAATGTCATCCTGAAACAGAAATAACAGCTTATAGCCAACAAGATAATTCAGCAGGGATAAATATGAAAGCGTACCCTGTACTTTGAGATGGTGGGTTAGTCTACGGCCATACCACCCTGAACGTGCCCGATCTCGTCTGATCTCGGAAGCTAAGCAGGGTCGGGCCTGGTTAGTACTTGGATGGGAGATGGTGGGTTAATGGTAGTTCATCTGGGGACACTCAGAAAATTCAGGTGGGCCTAAGCATATTGAGCGGACAGTATGTTTCAGCTATGGAAAGTATTAATGAAAGTTTAGAATCTGTTGATAGAAATATGGATTCTTATTATGTAAAGTAATACTCCTACTTAAATTAATCAATTACATATTCCTCTCTTTTTTTTGGTTAGTCAGATACCTATGGAGACCTTCCAGAAAACAGACTGTGATTGGAGAAGAGCTGTCAGGATTCTGTATTGTCTGGAAATAGCATTGTTTGAAGAGCAACTGCATATGTTACCCTGGGGGAAAAGAAGGTTTCAAAGGGCTAGACGCTTCATCTATAGGAGAAGTGAACTTGCTCAGAAGGTAAACCAGGCTAGCAATTGGAGGGTGCAGGCAGACAGATTTCAGCTCAGTAGAAGAATAAATCTGAGAAGTTCAACAAGAGAACAGGAGTCTGCAGAGGAGTAAGCTCTCAAGCAGTGTTCAAGCAGAAGTGGAAGGAACATCTGTCAGGTAAAGACTGGATACCTGACCTCACGTGGGAGTGGGCACTGAGCCAGATAATTTCCAAAGGCACTGTCAGCTCCAAGATTCCATGATTCTAAAGGAAAAGTGGGCTTATCTTGGCCATTATTCAGTGAGAGCTGTTAATGATATCAATGTTTTTTCTACTATAAATTTCTATTATCATGGTTTTTCTTCAACTGAACTCGGAATAAAATTGTATTTTATTTATATTACTATATATTATAGTTATGTTACTAGTAATATTTATTCTTAAGGAACTATGACATACCAAAAAGAACTTTTTATGACTTAAGATTTGCCTTCTTGAATTGGAGCATGCTGCATCAACTTCTATTGGAACCTAGGGGCATACTGTGGGAGGCATAATAATTACAATCACTGTCAATATCAACCTTTAGGGGAGGACTCCACAACCTATAGTTTCCTTTGGAAATCCATGATGGACTGTCTTTTCTTCATATGCATAAATATTCTCAAAGATATTTTTGTACTTTTTACATCCATGGGTGGAAAATTCAATAACTTCACCATCCCCGTATGGTACTTCCCTTTATCTGTCCTAATATAATACATAAAAATCATGCCTTTGTCGACATTTCTAACTTTTTTTCTCTGTAGAGTGAAGATTGCTGTACTCATTATAATAGTCTCATCATACCATTTTGATGGTTCCTTTTGAACTTTCTCCAATTAGATTTTGGAGCTGTAACAATCAAACTTACAATGTATATATAGATAACATAACTTCTTGTGTACCATATAGAAACTATAACAACCTTCCTGGTATTTCCCAGAATTTGCTTATTTTCTTTACTTGCATAGAATTACATAACTTAAGAAACCTCCAATGACCCTGGATTCCTTCTCAGCCTCCTATGCTAGAATGACCTTAGGAAATTATGGCCAACACTCTGCCTTTACACAGAAAACTGTCCAAGTGGCAGGGCCTGAAAGCAGAACCTTGGGCTTCCCACACAGAGCTAAGGGTTATTTCCATCCTGCCCCTCTGCCTGCTTCATAAAAAACAATGCAGAGACTACTTTTGATTGCTTTTCTCTAATGCATTAGCTTTTACTTGACAATGCTGAAAATTAATCTGCTACTTTTTGCCTACACACATAGTCTAAAGGGTTTTTTCAACAATTTATCCCTATCAGCTTGACATGGGCAAGTTATTTAACCTCTCTAAGCCTTATTTCTTTATTTGTAAGTGGGAATAACAACACAAACCCAGCCTTAAAGTGTGTTGTGAAAATGAAATGAGATGACATAGTAGCTTCATCACCGTCAGTCACTAGGCACAACCAACTCCTTACACGGCGGTAGTTACGGTACTGGTTACACTGTAATTACTGTAAGATAACTTCAAACACTGCAAACAGTTCTCTCCAGGAAAGACTCACCTGGGGCGTTGGAGAGTGTAGTAGATTTCACCCACATTGCTTTAGCAGACACAGCTTTAGGGTACTATGTGCTGCTAGCTTGAATTAAAGGAAGCATCAATCACAAGCACATATTATTTAGTAATATGACAAATACTCTTAAAGTGTTGTTTGGTGAGTCTAATTTAAAACAGCATGAACTGTTCCTATTTGAAAACACTCATACATCATGAAACAGCTAAGTTACATTTTCATTTCAATAATAGGTTGCACAGGGGATAAAAGAGGTATAGCTCAAGCAATCACAATCACACAGTCCTAAGCAACTCTGCAATTACTAGGTAACCAGGTAGTGCCGGGTGAAAATGAATTCAGGTATTTGAACTAGAGCTTCCATGCGCCTGAGGTGAATTTTGTCCTGGCAACGGCTAATCTAATAAATAATTCCACTGTCAATTGCTTTTCTAGAGCTGGCAAGGCTGGTCACACAAAGGTTCTCTCCTTAGAACAGCCTAGAATATATAGAGAGAATCCAGAACAGAGTCTCAGAGAACACCTGAAAATCTGGCATATTTCATATAAAAATGAGAAACTTGAAGCAGGAGGGGGGAAAAAAAAAGTGTATCCTGACATCAAAATTGAGCATAATCTCTGTGAAGAAGTTACAAAAATCACCAAGAAGAGGCAGTTTCATCTCTTTCAACTCTATAGTATTAACAGTTGATGAATTTTAAGTTCTGTATGTTCCTGCAGAAAACTTCAGTTAGGTATGGCATGTTTTAATCTTGTCTTTGCCCCTCTTCTTGCAAGAGTAGTCAAAATCACGGCTTTAGAGGCAGACGGGCCAGGGTTTGAAGTCTACCTTATGAGGACCTTTCAGCAAGCTGCTTTGGTTCTCTGGGCTTCCATTTCCATGTGTCTAAAAATGGACACAAACAACTGCCAATAGTGTTGATAAGACAACAACTGCAAGAAAAGGGCCAACCCCCAGTGAATATTCAGTCAATCTAGTTTCCCAATCCATATTAGCACTTATTTACATGTTTTACTGTCATCAGCAAAGCCAATTTTTATGGTATCATTCTTAGAAAAAGTGGCTCTCTCTGTTAGTAATTCTCAAGCAGTTGTGGGGGCAAAAACACACTCCCCTGCTGGTAGTAGGCTGGGAAGTGGAGAAACATGCAGTTAGAAAATAAGAAGTCCCCCATACCAGACTGATGCACTTCTACTAGGGGGAGAGGAGGAGTATGCCTTCCATCCTTACCTCTCAGCTGAGAAATACCACACTCTCTTCTAAGGCAGAGACCTTTTTATTTCCTTCACATGCATTTCTCACGAGTCTTGAAATACAGTAGAGAATAAACAAATCAACTTTGATTCGTTTCTCTTTAGTAATAAAATGATTCAGAATCAAGCTATTTCAGTCCCTTAAAGAAAACAATATTTGTTTCTGTGATCAATGCACAACTAGAACAAAGTTCTAATTAATTACTTTGACCTTTACAATTCTAATCACATAAACCCATTAAAGAAGTTTACTTTCAAATGCTGTATAACTCCCTTTCTCTCAATGATGAGTATAAACAACAAGTACATTAAAAAAGATTAATTTTTAATGCATGCTTCAAAGGTCAGGACTATACAGCGCTATGGACAAAAAAATTAGGACCAGAAATAAAGTAAAGCTTAAAAGTTAATTATGAGACTTCTGGTAAATAGGGTAGAGCAAATTCACACCTTCATGAGCCTCCTCTGTTCAAACACATCGCAATTTAGAGATAAGTTAAAAAAAAAAAAAAAGTGAAAACCAAAAGTCCACAGTGTGGCTCTAAAGACCAGATAAACATCTCTTTAGACTAAAGGTGGATTCGAATCACAAGGAAGTGAGTGGATCTAAAGTCAGGGGATCTGCAGAGTTTCAGATCTAGAAGCCGGGCACTGACTGCTGGACATTCTGCTCCTATAGGCAGAGAGAACTCTAACATTGCTTTGCTGGGGATAGGGGGACCCACACCAGGTTAACTGTATGAAAGCAAGCAAGGGGGTTGGGCTTCTGAGAGGAAGCTGAAAACAAACAAAAAAACATGCCACAAGGTACAGCTTTATAAAAACTTTGAGCCTTTGGAGGAGATACGGACAAAGACATGAATCAGAACCAGGCACTGAATCAAGCCATCTGCTGGCTTTGTAACAGAATATGTGATCCTCGTTATCACCATTGGCAAGGGTGGCTGATACAACATAATAAAACCTGGTTCTGGACTGGCAGTGTTGCAGGCCTGGTGAAAGCAATCACAAAACCTCCAGAGAGAGAACAGTGAGCTCAAAGGGAAGAACACAGTGCTAACAATAATACAAATTGAATTTTAAATCATTCTACTCAAAATGAGTCAGCAAACCCAAATTCCAAAACATATGAAAAAGTACAATGCTAAAAATGGCAACAAAATCAAGAACTAAAATAGAAATTTCATTCTAGATCAAATTAATTTTATGGAAGAGCTATACAACAATTTTTAAAATTATGCTTACGGTGATCAAAGGACAAATTTTCTTGGAAAAAAATTATCAAAATTAACTCAAGAAGAAATAAGAAAATCTGAAAATCTCAATAAACACTAAGAAATTCAACCAAGAATCAGAAAGAACTCTCTCTCCTCACACACACATACAACTAATCCACCAGACTCAAGAGGTTTTATAGGAAATGAAAGGAATAGAATGAAGGAATAGAAAAATCTCAGTATGAAGGAATAGAAAAATATCCAAACTAAGCCAACTCAAGGTATTATCTTAAGACCAAAACAAGTAAAGTAAATTATAGACCAATCTTATTTATGAATGCACTGAAAAATGATTAAACAAATTATTAAACATGGTACAAAACTTCCTCCACTTACAACAGATGAAATTAGAAAATAGACAATAATAGTAAACAATGGGCTTATGATTTCAGTCAATCTGTATAATGTAAAAGGTGAATTTTTCATTCTTGAAAAAGCAAACATAAAAACAAACAATATCCCATGTTTGGTCTAAAATGTGAAGTAGAAGTTAGTGATTCTCTATGAAAAACTAAAATCCACAACAACCCTGGTTATACATATGGAGGGTTCTGTGGATTTGTCCATGTAGACATGGCATGTGGAATGATCAACTCCAGCTTGTTGCCTAAAAAGTAAACAATAATGTTGAGCAGAAAATGAGCACAAGGATTCATTTACTCCTGTAAAGATCCATCCATATCTATAAAGATTAATGGCACTATACCCTAGCACCACTTTATTTATTTTTATTTTATATATACACACACAATTGCATTATCAGTGAAATATTCAACAATCTAAAAAACCAAAACAAAAGCAATGAAACAGAAATATAGGACTGTCTTCCATTTTGCCTTCTGTATCTGAAAGGAGTCCTGAAGCATGAAGTGCCTACTCTGCCCACAGGCTTCTTCTTAGGAAAGTATCCTCAGGAATTCTTTCTGCATAGTGTTGTTATGGCTCATGCACTGTATGTCAAAAGAAATGAACTCTGTTTCCCGTGGTTACAAATAATTATACCAAAATCAGATCCTAAGTCAAAGTAACATAGATAATCAGATGAGAGTAGCTCACCTTTGACCTGTTCTGGCTCCAAAACCAACTCAAAGAGGGGTGAGTTGTACTGGGTGGCAAGAAGTTAGGGACACACAGAGAAGGGAACAGGGGAGTATTGAGGAGGAAAAATTTATTCTACGCTTCAAGGTTCTTCTAGCTGGCATAAGAATTATATTGTCTGAGATGGATTAAGAGGAAAAAAATCAAGTTTAATTACATTACATATGTTTGGGAAATCCATATAAACATGAAAGACTCCAAAGACATTCAGGCAAAATGAGGCATAAATGTCATCCTGAACTAAGGAGAAGGAGCTAGAGGTCTGGGACTTCAAAAGGAAGGAAAGCAGTTCACTGGAAGATTAAAAAAAAAAAAAAGTAAATGATTGGTAAACGTCTACTGGGCCTCTCGGAAAAAATGGGACATAAAGAGGAATTTTAAGAAACAGAATGGTAAATTGCTCCCTGTCTATGATCCCCAGTTCATATTATAATATAGTCATCTAAAGTCATAGCTCCTTTCCTGGAGCAGGTCCTCTAAATTCTTTTAGGTATTTGGGGGAAGTGTCTCCCTGAATCTTTTGGGCTTTGATTGTTTTCAGCTCAAAATAACCTGTATGCCCTGGTGGCACATCTTGGGGTGATTTTTTCTAAACCCCTACAAAAGGAAGAGGTTTCCTGTACCCTCTGGAATTCATCTTCATTCTTCTTTAAGCCCACTCTATAATGCAGTCTTAAAAGTACAAGGAACGTTACTATACAGCTAAAAAGCAAATTATGTACCTACCATCCATATGTCCCTGTACACTTGCAGTAAATCACTCTGCCATACCCATTCTATGTCCCCCCCAACTATCTATCCATCTATGAATCTATGTATCTATCTATCTATTCTTCCTTAGACAACTATATTTGGTAAATGCTATACCAGCATATATTGTTCTAGAGAAAGTCGTTTAACCTTATTTTATACAGTGTCTCCAAAATGTTTTATCCATCCCTTCAACAAGCATTTATCAAACCACTATGTGACAGATGCCACACTATGTATGTGTTTGGATTAGAGCCAGAAACTTGACAGACAAAGCCTCTGTTCTTCTGAACTTACATTCTAACTGGAGGACAGGTAATGACCAAGTAAACAAAGGTAACTCCAGGCAGTGACACCTACTGTGAAAAAATAAAATCAAATGATGTGTCAGAGAGTGGTAAGGGGCTCAGTGGCCAGGAAAAGCCTTCTCCAAGAAAAAGAAAGTTTGTGTTGAAACTTGAATGGCAAGAGCTGGCCAGGTGAAGATGTGGGAAAGAAAACTCTGGCTAAAGGGAAGAGCTGCTGCAAAGATCCAGGGGTCAGAATGGGTTTGAGTGCTTGTCTGTCTTCACAACAACCTGTGACACTGCTGCTTGCGCTCTTTTTCACTCTCTCCATCTCAAATAAATAAATAAAATCTTAGAAAAACAAAAAAGGAGAATAGAAAATCAGGAAGCTGCATTTAGGAAATACATGAGGGAACAGAAATATTGGTTTAATTTGAATTTAGGAATTATGATGGCAGACTGATGTAGGAAACCAAAGAAAATTACCAAATGCTCATAAATCAATCCATGTGGAAATGATGATAATAATTTCCTTTCAAGGAATTGCGAAATGCAAAATAGTGTATCTAGAAGTCCCAGGAAAGATTTAATGTAGCAAACTGAAATGTGATTTTCTAGAATTACTTTTCTAATCATAGACAATCACCAGATAATTTTGTTTTGGAAACAAAAGTAATGCAAATATATAATTGCCAGAGAAGTCCTGTGGCAGGGAAGCAGAAGGTACGGATTTTTTTTTTTTTTAAAGGATCTTATGTACCAGGAAAAAGTGGGGAAGAGATGAACACTGATGATAGAATCAAATGGAAGAGGCTGAGAGTTGGATATCCAGAGGGTATAAGCAGAGATAAATCTTTTCACGGTCAATTGGAAAACTAACGTCAGGGACAGTAGCCCTGAGGGGAGCAGTGTGGGGCACTGGTGGGAACAGGCTGGTCAGCACGCCCAAGGCTCCGTACTGAGTGAAGGGAACAGCCACTGCCCAATACAAGCCACCTGGACATTACCTGGCCTGACCACAATTCACAGTGTCACACAGTGATGAGCTGAGAGCAAATTCTGGAGAATCTGAAAGCAAACTAATAGTGTGGAGACCCTTCCCCAAGAAGAGGACAGTTTAGGAGCACGTGATCTCAGGGTCCTCGGATCGAGCCCTGTGTCAGGCTCTCTCCTCAGCGGGAAGACTGCTTCCCCCTCTCTCACTGCCTGATTCTCTGCCTACTTATGATCTCTCTCTCTCTGTCAAATAAATAAATAAAAATCTTGGAAAAAAAAAAAAAAGAAGAAGAGGACAGTTTAGGAGCGTGTAGAAACCAGTTAAGAAGATTTCACACATGGCACAGGACAAAATGGCGACAAGTAAACAAGTTAATAAGCAGGATTGTGTTTTATGTTTTAGTAAGAAATGGAATATGGTACCATTACAACAGATTATCTTACAGAAATACATTGTAAGTTTCTTTAATTCCAAATCTTAAAAGAGGTGCTAAACTGGATATAAGTACAAAGAATAACCATGCTGCTGGGTACTCTTTCATCTTGAGGAAAAAAACATGCTCAATCAAATCATTTATGGAATGGAGTGCTCTGATTAAATCGATTTCCTGATTAGATAGATTATATTTTTTAAATGTAGTTGTCAATCTTTCTTACAGATATCAGCCACGATCAGTGGAATGGAACAGATAGTCCTGAAGCAGATCTATGTGTGTACAAAATAATTAAATGTAGTATAAAAAAAAATTGCTTCACAACACCAACAGACTATGTACATGCATTATGAAACATCCGCAACAACAGAAATTTAAAATGAGATAATCTAAGTTTTATATTTTTCCTCAACATCCTCACGGATCTCCCTATAGCCACTTAAGAGACTTCTGGGTTCTCTGCCCACGTGTACCCCTGAACTGCAACTGTGACCTCCAGAAGGAAAGAGCTCACCACCCAATCCCTGGGACATCAGAGTACTCAGCACAAGCATTCATTCTCCCTGGAGCTTTCCCTTCTCTGGAGCTGACGGTAGTGGGAGGAGACACTAGCTTCTCCACTGCTTTGAGCAATCTAATTCTATGACCTCTGGGGGGCACTGAAGAGGACTTCTCCACCCAGGGACAGAATAACCAGCACTGGTGTGGGAAGTGAGTCCCTTAGCCCAAGGCTACCACTGAAAGTGATAACCTCTAGGTAATACATGCCTTCAAAAAGAGGAATTTGAGGTATTTCCCCACTACCCATGCCACTAGAAGAATTTTTAAAGTTGGAGAGTAAATATGTGAACACTGTAATCTTTCAGAAGTACAACTGTTTAAAAAGAGTATACTGGCAAGCTGCTCAAATATTCTAAAACAATGAGCAGCTTGACATTTTTGAGACAAATATTTTAAAACTCAGGTCCACATGTGCACTGGAAATTAATGCCATTTGTTCAACTATAATAGACTTGATTCATATCCACTCTTGTATGTTGGATTATATTTGCTGATCTCATTAAACCTTCAAAAGGTTACAGCTGGTTGACATATGAAAAACTCCACACCTCTAGAAGAAGGAATTGTGGACAAGTCCTTTTTTAATAAAACCATTCCTCAGAAAGAAATGGTAAAGCATAGTACTCTGTTCCTTACTATCCCTGGCTATGTATTTAAATGTTTATTATCTATGAATTACTAGCAAAGAAACAGAAACAGATGATCAAGAACAAACTTGGGCCTGAGAAATGGCAGATCCCACTGGGAACGCCGAGAACTAAGTATAGCGTCATAGGATGCAAACTGGGCATAAACGTTAATGAGACCACATTTGTACTCTTGGCTGTTTGGGCCAAGGGACATTTTGATCACAGATAGGACTCTAGATTTCAGTACTTAGCAATGCCAATTGTCTATCTTTTCTTTCTGAAACACTAAAAAAAGTCCCAGAAAGGGATTTCACCAGGACTAACTCTAAGGGTCGAGTAACTCCAGAGAAACTAAAGCCATCCTTTAAATATGCTTTATATAAAGCTGCTTGAATCAGAGAAAACTTCATGACCATGGCAGAAACATATTATGATCAATGTGGGTTAAATGAGGACTTCCATAATCATGACAGTAATTTCTGCAATAAGATCTTTAACAGTTACTAATGTATAAAACCTTCCAGCCTAAAAGGTTTAGTGACACAAATAACTATTACACTGTCAAGTTCTGAGTGACAAAGGAAGTCCTAGAATTAACCCCAATATGCATTAAAGGCTACAGCTACCGTGCCTTGATAAATTTCTGAAAAACTTAAAAAAAAAAAAAAAAAGTTACCCTTCTCACAAATGGTTGTATTGTGTCCCTGTAATGCCCTTCATGTATTTTTATTTCCTTTATCTTTTGAAAAAGGTTTCTTCAGATTCCTCATTTCCTCAATGATTTCATTTTAACTTATACAAACCAAGAGGGCAAGACTGCGGTTTTCTAATTGTGCAAGTTATTTAATTTTCTTATGCCTTGGCTTCTTGTCTATAATATAGACAAGATAGGAGGATAATAATAATACTTAAATCTTGGTTTTTCTGAGGATTAGCTGAATCTATGTACATCAAGTAGGGCAAGACCTGGACCATGGTAGTCAATTATAAAGTATTTGTATTACTTTTACTATTTCAGTGACTTATATAGATTTATGAAAATAGGTTCAACCATGATATAGAGGAAGCTTTCAAGTCCCTGATAATTCACTGCCATGTCAGTCTCCTCTCTTATCTAAAATTCCAGCCCCAGAATATCTCTTATTTTACACTGGACAACTAAAGGCCTTTCTGAAGGAACAGAATCTGGGTAGGTCTGGAAGGCCAGCAGCGGACTCCAGCTTTTCATCATTCAAACCATTAGACATGACATGAGTCTGATGGGAGGCTTCCAGAAGGTCAGATCTCCAGAAAGTAATGTACCTAAAGTCCTCTCAGATAAAGTTCAACAGGTTTAGATAAAAGTACAACACAGGAATGCCTAGTTCCAAGTGATGACCTTACTAAAGTCATATTGAAAATTACTTCCTGAAGCAGAGGCAAAGCCCAAAAAAGTGTTTCTCTGAGTGTGGTCCTTGGACCAGCAGTGTCGGAATCATCTGTGAGTGCCACCTCTCCAAGTACAGGATCCTGGGTCCCACTCCAGACCTACTGGATCTGAACCTATGCACTAAGCACAGGTCCCAGCAACTTTCATTTTTATTCAGCGCCTAGATGTCTCCTGTGCATGCCAAATTTCAAGAAGCAGTCCTGGAAATCTGACTCAGGTTATGGCACCGAGCTGCACATCTGTGCTATTGGTTGTGGATCCTTTGCGTCCATTATAGGAACTATGGGTTGGACGGATGATCCCTGGCTTACCCGTCTGATATCCAGGGTCCTTTTCATTTGCTTCATCCCGGCACCCTACCCCAGTCTCAATCGAAGAATTCAACTCTACAAATCATACCAGGACCAAAGGAGGCAGCTGGTAGAGCTGGCCACTCTGAGAACTTGGCTCCAAGAATACTGCCTTTGTAGGATTCCTTCCTTAACATGGTGCCTGGCAAGACGATCATATTTCCATTTACAAAACAGCCATAGAGGACTAGGCTAGACAGGAATGTTTGCAAAAATCAATGCAGCCCCTGCCTCATAGTGATGAAAGAGGAGAATGGAACATGGAAAATGTACCAACTCACTGCATTTTGTGGTTCACTTGTGAGATCAAGTTTGGCAGCCTTGGAAGGACAAAGCTAATTCAGGTTCTGTTAACAAGGGTAGCCACCTTGTTTCTCCAAATTATGAATCAGTATTTATACCTCTGACTTATTTAGATATTGCAAAGTAACTTATTTTCTCTAGAGAAAAGATAAAAGAGAAAGGATAAGGATAATAAAGTATTCTAGCACATCTATCACCACTAAAGAAATTCAATATTTCAATAGAAGCTTGAATGGCTAAGCATCTTCCTCCTTCAGTGTTATCTGCCTTATTCTCTCTTTAGCAGTTCAGTTTTCTTGCACCGCTATACTTAAAAACAACAAAAATTATTACATCTGATCCACGGGCATGAGCACAGGATGCACCATGTATGTGCAAAGATATGGAACTGTGCTTTCCCCACCCCTGTGAGGGGCGCAGCAGATTAGACAAACTTCCTCTGCAGTAGTTTGAGAATCCTGGTTCTCGGTTATGCTTGTGACGTCCCTAGTAGGAAGAGAAAAACATCACCTCTGGCAGGAGTAAAATAGGGGCCCTGGAGTGACTTGGCAAATTCTCCAGAGTCCCACAGCATGATGGCCTGGAAACCCTCAGCCCTGAGCCATCTCAATCGCTCCATCTACTCGACCACATACCGATGCTCCGTAAGAACTCATTACTACTAATAGCAACCATATTGTCCACTGTTCAGATATACCACCATGCTCTGGATGGAAGCCTGCAAAGAAAGAACTCTTTACAGAGTGTGAACTGGGGCAATACATGGGCAGCTAAAGTCTGAAGCTGATTTACATGCAAGCCAACCAGGACAAAAGATTAAAGAAACTAGGGACCCAGGCAAATTCAGCTGAGCTCTGGAATGCAAATAAAGTTTACAAATGAGAAAGACATCAAGGTTATAATAGTAAGAGTGCAAGGCCAGCACAAGTTCAGCCAATCCCAGCAGCTTGTTAAAAGCAGTTCTCTCCTACCCCACTGAATGTGCTTCCAGATCTCAAAGTTACATAACCCTATCTGCAACGGCAGCTCTGCACACCATCCATTACCCATTCCACATTCCAGCCAGCTCATTACCTAGCGCCAGACATGCTTCTATGGGAGAGGGCTGAGAGCAATTTTGTAAGTCCCTGTGTTTTCATTAATGTGAATTTCTCGGCTTTTCTAGGTCAGAGAAACACTGGGTGATTACAAGCTCCTACTTGTATGGAAAAGGAGAAAGCATGCTGGCACATTATAGGGAGCAAATGCCAGGTCCCAAGATTAGGTTAAAGAAGATGGAGAGCTTGGAAGAATGCAGAAGGTATTTTTTTTTTAAGTAAAATAAATTGATAGAATTTCTTCTAGCTCCTGAAGAAATCAATCAAGAAATTTTATAAGGTGCTCTGAGTATTAAATTACCAAAGAAGACTAACTCTAGAGACAAGAAGAGGGCTAACTGATGGGAATTCAACTCCATGTAGCTCTTCCTAGATTACAGTGAGTGAAGAACTGAAAACTCTTTAGTTTTATTCACTCACTCACTCATTCATTCATTCAGTAAATACCTGGTAAAGCCTACCCACCCTATGGACTGAGGTTATTTTCTCCTTGGCATTCCAGAGCCATCTATCCATTCCTCAACAACTCATTTGCAAGCTACATGCTAGTAGTCCTTTGGATTCTCCACTAGATTTTTGGCTTGCCAGTGAATGAATACATAAAAGAAGGAAAGAAAGGGAGAGAGAGGTAAAGGGAGACATAACTCCTTTCAAGGAGCATGCAATTCAGTTGTTGTAAAAGTCGTGGTGATCAGAAGTTTCGTGTAAATGGGCCACAAGGGGTCCATGGAGAATTGCTGGTTAGCTCTTTCCTCTCTGTGAGTGAACTCCTCCATATGGGACCAGCTCTGACCTTCAGCTGATGAACCTCAGTTTCCATGTGGAGACCTATCAGATTCGCATTCGTTTTAGAGTTAGAATTTCAAGATCCATTTAGCATATTTGTTTTCAATGCATCAACTACCTTTAAATAAATTTAGATTGTGTCATGATCAGGGAACAACAAGACAAACCAAACAGGTTGGAAGAAGGAAAACAATTTTTACAGAGAAAAGGAGAATTCATTTTTAAGACAGCCAGGTTAAAAATATTTATTATGGTAAGACAGACTTTGATTAAGCATTCACATGGCATCCCTGAAAGGAATATTAGTGGTATTAAGACATCTGAAAATACCAAGCACTGGGGGAGGACCAGGAACAACCAGAACTCTTACGTACTTCGGGGGGGAATGTAAATTGGCACAATCCCATTGAAAACAATTCGGCATTACCTAGCAAAGTCGAAAATGTGTAAACCCCGTGACCCAGAAATTCCACTCCTAGGTATATGCCCTAGAGCTACTCTTGCATGTATGCACCAGGAGACACAGACAAAAAAATGTTCTTAAGCAGCACTGCTTGAAACAGCAAAAACTGGAATCAACCCCAAAGTCCATCAACAGTCAAATGGGGAGGCGAGCTGTGGCACAGCCACACAGTGGAGTATTATAAAATGTGAAATAAATGAAGCACAGCTGCAGGCCGCAAAATGGATCCTATGTTTTTTAAAAAAAAGCTAATTATAAAAGACTATATACAATTAAAATAGTTCTATAAAGCTTTTTAAAGAGAAAAATGATATACTATATTGCTGAGAGATACCCACATGGAAAAACTACTTTTAAAAACATCAAGGGATTAACACAAAAAATTCAGGCTAGTATTTTCAGGATAAGGGGACACAAAGACACTGCTCGGGAAAGGAGCCCAAGGTGGCGGTCATGGGACTAAGCGATCTTAGGTTGAGAGGTGAATTTACAGATGATAGTTTCATTATTCCACTTCACAATTTACAGAGGTGGTACATATTCTCTTTACATTACAAATTTTTTTAAAAAATTCTGATATATCATATGATGAAACACTGCATGGCTATTAAAATCATTAGATCCATATGGACTGATAGGAAGGGATCCCAAGACAAATTGTTTAGGTTGATAAAAAAAAGCAATACACAGAAAAATGCCACAGTGTAATTCCATTTCTGTAACAAGTTAGCAAAGAAATACAAAGCTCATAAAACTAGAAGGGAAGTATTTCTTTGTACTGGATACCTCCTGCTTGCCCCTCCATCCAGCCTCCTCCCCGCTCTCTGGCCAAGGAGGCTGACCTAGATGGACTGCATCAATAAGTTCACATGTCCCCAGCTTCCTGATGGGATCAGCCAATGGGGAGCTTCAGCAGGAAATTAGAAAGAGGAAGAAGAGGGAGGTCAGTGTGCTTATTCCCAGCTACATCTCCTGGTCCCTGAGGACTGGCTGCAGCCTTCCACCAAAAGTCTCAGTGCCATCAGAGGGTCCTTTCTACAAGACCTTTTCTGTGTCCAGGTTTCCACTCCCTCTCTGTGCCCTCTCAGGTCTCAGGGTAATATACATGATCTCTCATGGCTTCCCTCCATTTTCCCTACACTTTATAAATGGTCCCTTTACCAAATTCAACTTAAATTATCCTCATTTAAATGCACCATCTATTTTCTGCCAAGACCCCAACTGATGAAATTATATGTGGATATACAAGCATAGAAGGACAAGAAATATATACAAGAAAGGTTACCAATGGTTAACACTAGAACACTAGTGAAAGAAGCTAGAAAGAAACACTAATGTTTTGGCCTTTATAGTTCTGTACTGTATAACTTATTTCTAAGAGGCAAGTATTCATGTATTATTTGGGCAAAACAAGTTTTAAGAGTACCCCCCAAAATAATTTTTTAAAACGTAAAGCTGGGAAGCTGAAAGGACTGAATCCCCAATGCCCAGCACAGTGCCAGGCACACAGTATGTGCTGATAAGGAAGGCTGACACTGCAATTCAGTGAACTTTAAGTTTAAAGGATTTCTCAGAAGCAAGGTTAGCATCTATGAAGTTAAGTAATAATAGGGAAAAAGTAAGTACTACTACAGTAGCTCCACAGAGGCTTCCCAGAGATATAGGGAGTGGTGGTCCCCCATGATACAAACGTGGGCAACAGCTGGTCTGTCAGCCTGATTTCTGACCTGTCCAGTGTACCCATGGCAGAGGCCCCTGGTCCTCTGCGGGCTGAGCTATGCCATGGGGTCTGAGCGTGAGAACTGTACCTGACTGTGCTCATACAAGTGTGTCTCCTAAGGTCTGACAGACCTCCAGTACTACTATCTCCCCTTCTGGTATCCAGGGCCTAGACGCTTCTCTGGACTATGATCTGCATCATCAAACCCTTTGACTGCTGAACTGGACTCTATCTGAGCATCTGAAACTGGGGTGAAGAGGTGGACAACAACACCTATCTCACCCCAATAGGTGAATTAAATCTAGTCCCAGACTCCCTGCATCTGCTCCACTCAGCCATAAAAACAGGTCCGGCTAAGTCAAATTGTCCTTTGAAACATGTCACTTTGTCTGAGAAGCCTTTTATAATTCCTTGAGTTTGGGTTGTTTTCAAGTTTTCTCCTTCTTAAATGGCCCATAGATGCCATGTACTTTCTCTATCATAATATTGTTAATACTGTATTGAAATTTCCCCTTTATTTGTATGTGTCTCTCATTAAACTGTAAGCTCTTCGAAAACAAGAGTTAAGTTTTCTCACTTCTGTATCATAAGGGATACTAATGCAGAGTAGGGGGTTCATTAAATACGGGAAGGTAGAAGGAAGAATGGGGATGAGGGAGTCAAGGAAAGAAGAAGGAAGGGAGGGAGAGAGGGAAAAAAGAAACCACGTGCTGCTAGACCCATAAATAGGACAATACAAAATAGATCACCCTGTTTTATTTGCTGTAATAGCTTTATTTTTCATTCTTATGTTATTCACCATACAGTACAACATTAGTTTCTGATGTAGTTTTCATGATTCATTGTTTGCGTATAACACCCAGTGCTCCATGCAATACGTGCCCTTCTTACTACCTATCACCAGGTTAAACCATCCCCCCCAACTCCCTGCCCGTCTAAAACCCTCAGTTGGTTTCCCAGAGTCAACAGTCTCTCATGATTCATCTCTACCTCTGATTCCCCCCCTCTGCCTTTATTTTTCCTTTCCTTCTCTTAATACTCTCCATGCTATTACTTATGTTCCACAAACAAGTAAAACCATATGATAATCAACTTTCTCTGCTTGGCTTATTTCATTTAGCATAATCTCCTCTAGTTCCATCCATGTTGATGCAAAAGTTGGGTATTCATCTTTTCTGATGGCTGAGTAATATTCCACTGTATGTATGGACCACATTTTCTTTATCCATTCATCTGCTGAAAGGCCATCTCGGCTCTTTCCACATTGCTGCTATGAACATTGGGGTGCATGTGGCCCTTCTTTTTACTATAGCTGTATCTTTGGGGTAAGTCCCCAGTAGTACAATTACTGGTCATAGGGTAGCTCTATTTTTAACTTTTTGAGGAACCTCCACACTGCTTTCCAAAATGGCTATTATCACCTTGCATTCCCACCAACAGTGTAAGAGGGTTCCCCCTTCTCCACAACCTCTTCAACATTTGTTGCTTCTTGCTTTGTCGATTTTTGCCAATCTAACTGGTTTAAGGTGGTATCTCACTGTGGTTTTGATTTGAATTTCCTTGATGGCTAATGATGATGAACAGTTTTTCATGTGTCTGTTGGCCATTTGTGTCTTCTAAGCCATGTATAATTCAAGAACCCAGGTAAAGATGAAGACATTGGTTCATCACATACTTTGCTAGGGGCTAGCAATGTAATGGTGACAGAAAAAATCAGAGTATATTTTCTTCCCCGCCCCATGCTTATATGTGGGCATGTTTCATTTTTCAAATTTCTGATGTTTCTTTCTTTCTTTTTTTTTTAATTTCTGATGTTTCTAAATGCTCTGAATGCTCTGAAGTATTTTCTAAAGGTCTCTCCGAGATCTTTGGTGCATTTAGATTGTTTATTGTATTTCTACTAATTGTTGTCAGGCAAGAGATTTTGTGAGTGAGTTAACTGGCATTAAGTACAACTATCAGAGACCTGCACTGGTTCCTCTGCACAGAATTATCTCAAGAATTCTTTGCCAGAGTAAAGAAAATGAATGTTTAATGTTGGCCCCCTCTGTCTCTCTCATGGCTTTACAGAATTGTGCAGTATTTGAAAAGCATCAGGGAAGGTAAATAAAGAAGGGTTGGTGTTCCTTTTTTAAACACAAATGAAACTATTAAGCAAATGAGTCAGAAATCATATAAGAGAACATTAGAAATTAAAACAGACTTGAAAATGATTTCTAAAAGACTTTAGGCAAAAATTCCATTTAATTCATTCCAGAAAAATTATTTTAGTCCCACCACACGGAATGATGCTACCTTCTGACTCCCCACCACCGCTCCTCCCTCCTTCTAATATGTAACCACTGCACTGCATGGCCTCACTATATGAGGGTGAGAGAATGTAGCACTTCACTGCAACAAGCCCTGAGTTTTCTCCAAGCCCATGACAACTACACAAACAAGCCCACGGAAAGAAGAGAAAGAATACAGCCACCACACAAAGTTATAATTTCCCATCCTAATGTTCACGACTTGCCTTGGGCTCCTACACATAGGCTGTTGTGCTCATGAGTGAGGTAAGCAGTACATGAAAAGAAAAGAGGGAGGACAAACTAGGATGCACAGTTGGGAAGACAGTTAAATAGTATCCACTTTCAATTATCCACATGTGGTTAACCAATGGAGACCTTTGCATCCCAAGCTGATTTCCTGGAAGACCATCAGAATAAGATTTATAAGTGGACAGGGTAGACAATTACTCTGTGCTATGACTTGGGAGAGCCTGAAAAATCCTAAAATCCAAAATCACCACCTTCTCCACCCCTTGCCCCACCACTGGCCTTTCCATGATATACAAAATTCCCACGTAATATGTATTACAACTATGACAGTACTTTACGAGAGGAAAATGCTGTCATTGCTATAATACCTTAAACTGTTATCAGTGTGTGGTTGGTTGTGTGAGGATGATGTGTGGTCATGTGTGGGTGGTCATGTGTGGTACACATAGTAGCCTGATATCCATGTCCTCTTCTTTTGCAAACAGAAACCTGGTTTCCTCTTGTGAACCACCTCTTTCTCACTCTCAGTCCAAGCTTTGGATGAGACTAACCATGATTCATGGTTCTAGGAGTGATTATCCTACCGAGTCCTAGACAATCACACATCTAAAATGTCCTACCACAATGAAAGCAGACAAATGACTCCAGTCAAACTAATCAAAGTCCTATTTAAAACTTTTGCCAGAAAAAAATTTCTCTATTTCTCTTGGAATGCTAAGATGGCAGGATATAAGTCCAGAGTGTTATAAAGGCCTTTTGGACACTACTTGTAGGCCATTTGCCCGAGAATGAATCATACTGAGAAAAGCAGAGCTTTGTGATGGAGATGCAAACACCTGACATCTTCTAAAAACCTGGATTCAGCCCTACCAAACCCTTCAGTAATATAAGAGAAGACATTTCCTTCTTATTAAACCAGTTTCACTACATTTCTGAAAACTAAAACTCCAACGGTTCCTGATTAATACATAGGTATGAATGCTCTAATCTGAATGCATGGTAGAGGAACATGCCGAACACATAGTGGAAGGAAAAGAACATAATTGGGGATCACAGAGATCTCACTCTGTCGGAACATGCCGAACACATAGTGGAAGGAAAAGAACATAATTGGGGATCACAGAGATCTCACTCTGTCCCTAAATGCTTATCCTTAGACATGTTCCTTCATAAAAAATAAGGGGGAGTTCTAATAATGAACTCTAAGCTCTCTTTAAGCTTTGACCTATTACAATTACAGATACTTAATCTATATATAGATTTTGGGAGTGTGGAGAAGAGCCAGAAAAAGGCTGCTATAAACAGCACATTCTGCAGGCAAAGTGAGGTGGGAGTGGGGGGCTTGTTTAGCTGAGCTGACAGGAAGGCACTGGCAAACAAAGGTGGGCTGCTGACAGGAAAATGAATGATAATGCAGATGAACTTCAATGACTTAACATTTTACCAGCATCAGCCCTGACTATCAAAGAAACAAACTTCTGAGTCAAGGTCAAAACCTTTGTATTATCCATTCTCCTCTAGAAGGAAGGCTGCCCCAGAGGTGAGAAGATGAAGGAAGCTGCAGACATAAGTGATATGGGACTTGGCCTTTTTGCTCCATTGTGCCCCATCTGGAATGCCCTCTTCACTTGGCTCTTCTGGCCTAAAGTCTACCTGACCTTCAGTACCCAGTCGAGGCCCTTCTCCACAGGCTTCCCATGTCACTGCATCGCACAGAAATCTCTCTGTTGTCCTTAATCCTAGATCACTTATTATGATTCCTCTCACTTAATTACTTAAAAAACACCTCTCTGCAACGATGGGAGGTGCCCAGAGGATGCCAGAGAGTTCAGCCCCCAGGGCACTCAGCTCCACAGAAGTTGGCTGAGAACTTGGGTCTCTGGCCTCGTATTCAGAGTTCTTCCCTCCATATCCACTAATGACACCTATGCTACCTTCTCTTCATGCTCCTGTTGCTTTTTTACTGAATGTTCATTTCAATAGTTCCCTCCCCCTCCACTTCTGACCAATTTCTTACTGAATGCCTCCTATGTGCTAGGCATTGTGTGGGTTCCTGATGAACATTTTCCATAACCATCACACTCTGGAGATACACTTTACAGATGAGGCACAGTGAGGCCGAGAGATCTGCTCAGAATCACTTGTCCATCTCCTGGCCACAGCTAAGAATGAGAAGAGCAAGGATTTGAAACTAGAGTATCTGGCTATGAAGCCAGTCTTGTCCTTCTCTATCATCATCATCACCACCACCACCACATTGCTATCACTGCTATTGGGTAGCAAAGTGTGGTCAGTAGAAAGACATTAGCTAAAATTCTCCCACCCTTATGATGTCAGTTTTAATCCAAAATACTGACTTCTCCCAGGAAGCCTTTGCTGACCACCACACCTCAGAGCAGGTTGGAGCCCCTCCTAAGTGCTTTTATACCACCCTGTGCTTTCTCTGCCTGTTTTCACATTTAGCTAATGGCTTGAAAACCCCAGCTTTCTGTCTCCTCCACTGAATCAGAAGCAACTTAAAGGCAGAAACAACATCTTGTCAATTGCTTATTCTGTAAATAATTGTTGCATAAATACAGTTGACAAAAGTCCACAAGAAGCTTTTGCTGACCTTACAGAACCACTTTCCATTTCACCCTGGCCCCCTCAATCATACCTTCCAGAGAGTGCAGCCACTTAGAAGCAGAAGAACAAACTGGCCTGGGGATGCCAATAACAGCAAAGGAAAAAATCATCTCCTTTGACTGGGGCTACACACTTGGCGTTTCTCACCAAAGTTGGTACCTGTGACCGTACTGAGGCCAAGTCAAAGAGAAATTGAGCTACTTTCAAGAGACAGATAGCAAAAGAACACAACATCTGCCAGACCTTTCAGATCAACAGTTCTCTGTGGCAAGAGCTTTTGGTGGTTCTTTGCAAACACCCATTGGGCCTCACTGAGCCGTGCAGGAGTCTACAATCTGAGAGCTGACGAAATAATCTCTTTAATCTGTTGTGGCAATTTTTGTGGGATAAACCAGTTGGGAAGAAACCAGTGGTTGCTGGAGAACAGTGAAAATATTTTCAGAAAGGCCTCAATGCCCTCTTGCATGCATTCAGAATCACAGCATTTAACCCTTATTCCACAAACATCTCTTGTGATGTGAGCAGACATTTGTGCAACAAGTATTATTTTTTATCTATTAAGAATCAAGTACTATCCTAGATGCTGTTAGGGTAACTGAACGAAAACCTGGTGTCTCAAATGAACTCTTTAACCTGGAAGAGGCTGCTTGTAAGGCCATTTTATACTCACCGGGGTCAAAGTACAACTACTTTATCAGATAAACTAATGAGTTTTTTTGAAAAGCATGACCATAAAGTAATTCGTGATGACTGAAAAGGCAGGTTGGAGCCAAGTTGTGAAGAGCAGGGAAAGAACATAATCGGTTTTGTATTATTAAGTGGTATTTAGAGCAATGATGACATTTAGTAAACTGATTAGTTGATACAGTTAAAACAGATGAACTAAAGCTAGATATCCCAACATGGATAAGTCTTTAAAAGTATAATAATAATGTTGAATTAAATCAATCCAGTTGCACAAGGGCATACTTCTTATGATACTACTTGTTTAAAAATTTAACACTAAAAATCAATAACCTAATTTGTTTATGGCATGTGTAATAAAAACAATCAAAAGAGGCTTACCAGTGATATATACAGTCTTCAATAAGTGAATTCTATAGGAAGATACCGGAAGATACGGGTAGAACTTTAACTATATCTATATTATTTTGTTTACCTGCCGGCCTTCCTTCCTCCCTTGCTTCTTTTCTTTATTAAGGAGGAATCTGAAGCAAATATAGCTAATTGTTAATATCTGTTCAATATGCAGAGTGAAGATATACATGCTTGTCTTTTTCTGATTTTTTTGTGGTTTTCTAGTATGTTTGAAATTTTTTTTTTATTAAAAATAATTTTTTAGAAAAGAAACAAACACTGAGTTTAGGAGCTCAGTGTTAGAGATTGTTACATAGGAAATCCAGAAGAAAAGATTTTGAGTTTCCCCCTGGGGAAGTTACTGATTGGCTAGAGGGAAAGAGTCCACAAAGATCCATAAATATCATTCAGGGCAAGAGGACTAAACTCACACCAGGGGGATCTTGGTTCACTAGAGCATGTTCTACTCAAATCTTTCAGCATCCCAAGATGTAATCTGGCCCTCTTCTCTCAACCCTGTCAAATGAGGTAACTTCTATTTGGAGCAATTTTTCCTTCAGAACTCTTTTTGGAGATGAGAGAAATAGGGTATATGGAGAGAGCAGTCCTAAAAGTTCGAGATAGTCAGACTACTGTCTTGTTAGTCCTAGAGCTCAACAATACCAAGCTAAGGGATAGCTGTGGGCGCTTCAAGTAGGGATTCCAGGCAAAGAAATGGAGGGTGTACCAGAGCAAGCTAAGCCTATGGCAGCCCCTGTGCATTCTTCCTATGTCTGTTTCTACTCTAAAGGCCAAGCGTCACCCACCTTAGGTGTTCACTGGAGCTGTACAGGGCTCAGGAGCTCTGGCACTCCAAGTTGGTAAATAGAACAAGAGCAAAAGACAGACTAGGGCTATAGTAAAAACAAACAAGCAAGCAGTGGGGTTGTACCAACAACCCCAATATATCCAGGGCTACCATAAAAATGTAAGACTAAAACTTCATTTCTGCCAAAACTTCTTTGGATAAGAAGGAAACAAACTTGTCCTTTGCGGTGCAATTGAAAAGTTAAAGAAGAAAAAAGAGAGAAATGAAACCATTTTACCCATTTCCTGTCGGAACCTAGCATGGCTATAAAGCAAAAGGCCAAACCGGCATTGCTGAACTTTAGTGAATGGCCTTGATCCCTGCAATACGCTAAGGGCAAGTCAGGTCCTCTTACCCAGTAACGTGATCTTTGCTTCACAACATCCTTTGTGGGGAAGAGGGTAAAAGAGGCTAGAGGCCTACATGTGTGTCTGATGAAAGGTCAATGTGGCCTTTGGTATGCACACAGCTGCTGACAGAAGAAGTGGAGAACATTCTTGGGTTTCCTCCCGTCCCTCTGCCACCTGCAAGGGGACCACCTGCCAAGGGAGCTGATGCAAAGGAAGGTTGTAAGACTTAACACACTGATGTCCTTCTTTGCCCCATGAATACCTCTCTGTGGGACAAACATCTCCCTCCTCCCAGCAGTGTTGACAGACCCAGGTCCAAGGTGATACAAATCTGCCCAACATTCCAATAGCTCATCAGAATTCTTTCCTTATCTTGGAGTCCAGCCAGCTACAACTATCTCCATCCCTACCCTTTGCCAGGCAGTGAAATGACACATCTGTTGGTGCTCCCGTGAAGGGAGCTGGCACTGTCCTCTTCATTCTGCAGACCTGAAAACTCACCTCTGGGAGAACCAGAAGCACAATGAAGGCTTTCCATCTAAACACTGGGAAATGGGCGTGTGCAAATTATGCCTTCGGCTAAACAGATGGTATAAAACTAAAAATCTCCAAAGAAAATCATCTTTGTTACCAGAGATAGAATTTTTTGGTAATAGTGTTTGTGAAACTTTGATTTATTTAGAAATAACCAAAGATTAAACTTCTGAAATAGCAATTCTATGGACTTCATTCTATAGAGGAGCTGGCAGGAAAGATCAATTCTTTACTCCAAAGAGACTCTGCACAGATGAACAGGTTTAGCATTTTAGTATTTCCCCAAAAAATGACTCTAGAGAAAAAAGAAACGTAACAATACTCTTTTAATTCCTCACTTATTGAAGATGTAAGGAGTTCTAGTTGCTAGCCATTCACTGGGCTAAAAGAAACATGTGTCTTTCTTGACTCTGTAACTTTCTATGTGTTTGATTCCTTGATCTTGGGCTCATGTGAAGCTGAGGGATTTTAAGGAGAGAAGATGACACTGTATTTTCCCGGTATATTTCTACTATGATAGAAACACTTATAGTTTCTGAATACATGTCAGGAAACCTGTATCACCTTCCTGATCTCCTAATAGGGAGGTTCAGGCGGATAAGCTTCTCTCCTCTTGGTTTCAGACTGTTCCAGCTGGGGATGTTTCTTGATATATTACCTGATTGAACACAGTCCCCCAAACAAAAACATAGACACACACACACACACACACACACACACACACACACACACACACAGAAAAGCCCATTTTTAAAGTAAAGCAATTTGCAAAGAAACTTACTTCCGGGACCTAGATCCACTGAATACTGAACTCTTTACCGGCTTTTTTCGGTTTGAAGGAAGCACAAGTAATTGTATTTGAGCATAACTCACGCGTGTGCTTACATACACACTCCTGAAAATAAGAGAATATAGTGAACGTACATTTTCAACTGAAGCTCTACTGTATTAAAAGACTTAGGGGGAAAATTAAGTGTGATTCAGAGGGACAGAATTGGCAAAAAGCCATGCTCTGAACTAAGCTGAAGAAAACTATAGGAATATCCTACTGGATTTTTTAGATTAAACCAGAGGAGTAAGGAAAGGGGACTGTGCTCTCTAGAATCTAAACTGAGAAACTTGAGTTTATCTGGGGAAGAATACGAGAAAGCTTAGAAAGAGGAGCAATTCTGTTTAATCTCCTAAAGCAGATCAAAAGAGTGACAAGGATAACTTCTTTACACTGTACCATGACTGAACGTCTTCCCACATTCCTCCTAACCGATACAGAGCAAAACATTCCTCTGAACCAATACAATGGGTCTCCTCTACTCACCAAGACTTTAGCAAGGCTTTCCTCGTGCCAATGAAACGATTGTTACACATTCCATTTCTTTTCCCCTTGTAAGAATCTCTCCAGGAAGTTCTGGTGCCCTATCCTGGAAGAAAGAACGAACAAACAAAAGAAAGAAAGAAAGAAAGAGAGAGAGAGAGAGAGAGGAAGGAAGGAAGGAAGGAAGGAAGCAAGCGGGTGCCTGGGTGGCTTAGTTGGTTAAGCAACTGCCTTCCATTCAGGTCATGACCCCAGAGTCCTAGGATCGAGTCCTGCATTAGGCTCTCAGCTCCATAGAGAGTCTGCTTCTCCTTCTGACCCTCTCCCCTCTCATGCTCTCTCTCACTCTCTCTCTCAAATAAATAAATAAAATCTTTAAAAAAATAAAAAAAGGAAGGAAGAGAAAGAAAGAAAGAAAACAGAAGGAAGGAAGGAAAGGAAAGAGAGAGAGGAAGGAAAAAGAAAGAAAGAGAGGAAGAGAGAGAGAGAGAGGGGGGAGGAAGGAACCAAGCACCTGGGATTTTAAATTATCACTCATTTAAATCTGAATGATCTTCCATCATTCAAAAGCTTTCACAAGCTCTTAATATAAATGCTTGTTAACAGTTCATTAGGAAGTCAGGTGCAAAAATAAGGTTGGAAAGAGAGAGAGCATCTTTTCACTGAGAATAAATTATTATAGTAAAAATACAGGTTTTAAATAATTTATAATTCCTTAAAAGCGACCTGGGTTGAGGAGTTCAGGCTTTGTTTCAGACTCAGCAGAAAGCCTTCAGGCCCTGGACTCCTCAAATTAAAATCAAATCCAAATCCAAGCAAATTGTTTCTTCTGATTCGCGGACCTCAGACCTGGCCTATGATTTCCCTGCATCAGGATCTGAACTTTGGAAGCCCATCTTGCAAGCAGCTTTCAGTCCCTGAACAAAGTTGAAGAGACCTCTGCTTTTCAAGGGGAGAGTTAGTGATGTGAAGAATCTGGCTGCTCTTCAGAGCACAGCTGGGTGGGTACAGTCTAAACACAAGGCTGTTTGCTTTCTGTTCTGGAACCGTCGAGCGTGGAGGTAAACTGCTTACCCATGTTTGCCTGTGTTTGCCTGCCATGGGCAGGAGAACCCGATCAAAAAGGTTGCGGCCGGCAAAAACACAAACATCCGATAGACAGGCATCACCCACAAATCACAAGGCTGCCTCTGCTTCTAAATCCAAGGTCAGCAACTCTTTCTTTCTCTTGCAATCCTCTTTCATACCATGGCCCAAGTGTTAGCTTATTTTTAATTCATCCTAGGCAGACATTAGACAGCTCACAAGAAAGGAACGTGAACCCCGTAATATTAAATTTCCTGACAACTGATTTATGCTACCATGCCAACATTAACTCCATTTAATTTAATTGCTTTGGTTTACGTTCTTGTGAAAAGCACAAAGCAGGAAGGTTATTAGTGCATAAATGCCTGGGGTTTGGAACTGAAGGAGCACTTTTCCCATACTCCCTGTCTTATGATATTAGAGAATGCTTCCTGAGAGTAAGAGGAGGGCATGGTCAACCTAAAATGAACTGAGTGATTGGTTGGTTGTAAAACACCATCATGAACTTGAGCTGCACAAGATCTGCTAGTCTGGCCCTGCAGATTTTTAGTGACTGTGTCTATTTTAAGGTGGATGCAGCTGGGGGAGGGCGCAACTACCTCGTGGCATAATGTATACCATGGGATAAAGCATGGCAGGATGGAGAAATAAAGCAGAATTAACCACTGAGTGCAAATGTCACTGTGCTGATAAACAGAGATTAGAAGAACCATCTCAGGGCTGGGTTTATCTGTAGGAAAGGAGGACCTGGGGTCTGAGCAGATAAGAGAGGATGGTGGAACTGTCTCAGCTCCCTTGGTTTCTGGAATATAAAGTGCCTCTCTGATGTGCTTCTAGGTTGAGGTAAGTGGAGCCATGGCCTAGCTTCCCACAAAGAGTGCTTCGACCCCCTTAACTGTCCCTCTGCTGGGAGAGCAGTGAGCTTTCTGTATTTCCTCAGCATCAGCTCTTTCACAAGGAGCTCATCCCCACTATCCCTGGGCCAAGACCACCCCCTTGCAGAATTCCAGGGGGCATCATTCTCAGGGAGTCAGGAAGTGTGTGAAAGCAACCCCTCAGAGCATAACAATGGGAATGGAGGCCCTGAAGCTCTGTGGCTTCCCTCTCCTTGAAAAGGTCTTGGAAATCTATAGAAGGCCAGTGTAACCCAGAACTGCCCTGCCTGTGCTTTGTTTTCCAAAACATCCTTTAGTTTTAGGGAACTGACATGACCCAGCTCTGCTAGACTAACATTCTCCTGGAAGATTGCAGCTGGTTGCTGCACTGTGGGAAAAAATGGGGGGGGGGTAACCTTGTTTATCATCCCCGCCCCAAAAGTTATCGGGAAGTCCAACAGGTATCTCAATCAATCATTCACACTCCCCCAGCTCTTCCTCTTTTGGAGACGTATATTGACTCAGAAGAAACTGTGAGGAGTAACCTAAGACATTGCCCTCTGCCCTCAAGACAGTGTATAAATGCAGTCACATGAAAATATGTCACATTTTAAGCCTGAAGGAAAGATTGCGTAACCTTATTCACAAAGCCCTTCCCAAAGTTTTCCAGTAGTAACTCTGCTACCAAAATTTCTCCTGTAGCTTAAGCTCATTTGGTCTTTTACTATTCCAGACTAGAAAATCTTTCATGTAAGAAATATGGCAGGTTAAAAAAAATAACAAACAACTTCTGTAAAGAAATGAGGATTGACTTTCAGATCTTCCTAGGAACCTGTACTTTTATTTCCAATAAGGTAGCCCCAGGGCTCAATACACAGGAGGCATTCCTTAAATGTTTACCGAATGAATGATTTATTCAAACATTCCAAATTTGGGGGCAAGGTTTTTTTTCTCCTGTAGTGACAAAAACAGGAAGAACAGGTTGAAGCTAGAAAGAGACAGACTTAAACCTGAACTGTTCGAACTGCCCATAGAAGGATCTGCATTGGAGAATGAGTTCATGGTCACTGGGGGTATTCAAGCTGGACAACCAGAATGTTGTCAGAGGTATCTAGGAACTAGGAGGGTGGTTAGGCTGGTATGATCCTCAGAGGAACATGAACCAGAATACAAGGCCAATTACAACATTCTTTAAGAGGTACAACAAGATTTTCTAGGTCTTCAGGGAAGGGAGCAATGACATCCAGGTAGGGTGGTAGTTCTCTGCCTTGGCTATACACTGTGACCACTTGAGCTTTTAAAAATAAAGAGACTTGGGGCACCTGGGTGGTTCAGTGGGTTAACCCTCTGCCTTTGGCTTGGGTCAGGATCCCATGGTCCAGGGATGGAGCCCCACATCGGGCTCTCTGCTCAGCGGGGAGCCAGCTTCCCCCGCCCTGTCTTGATCTCAGGATTAAGAAATCTAGCCCATATTGGGCTCCACAGTCAGCACAGAGTCTCTGTCCCTCTCTCTCTGCTTCTCTTCCCATTTGTGCTCTCTCTCTCCCCAAATTAAACTTTAAAAAAAAATAAAGAGAATTGAGTCTCATCCCCGAAAGTGCTAATTTAAATGATCTGGGTGTAGCTTGGGCAAAGAGACTTTTGACAGCTCCTCAACTGCATCCCGTTCCCCAAGATGCACTGATTTGGAAGAAATAGGAGAAGCTTCATTAAAGAAGAAGAAATTATGCCTGTGCCTTAAAGTTTGGGTAGGATTTGAATAAATGGAGAGAAAGGTAGAGACACTCCTGGCACAACCTGGTTTATGTTTGATAAACACATGTTAAGGAGCGCCCATAAATGAATGCAAAAAAGAAGATCAATTCACTAATTTTTGGTACTATTCATGGGCTCTTGTTCTTAGGTATAAATTCCAAGTGGATTTCTTTCATGCATTTAATAAATATTTCCCATTTATTAGTCACTCACAATTACTTTCATCCTCAGTCAGTAGTAGGGGCTGTGTAGTACAGGATTACATAAAAGGGTGGGTAGCTATGTTAAATTAAAAACAATACAAAACAAAACACAAAATAGGTCAATTCAATGATAAAGGGTTGATGAAAGTCTTTTCAATGGATCCAAAGTAGATGACATTCGAAGTTGCACACCTGAGAAAGTATTACAGCCATAGAATTTCTTTGTCTTTTCATTAGTTCAACAGTACCTGGTAAATTAAGGCCAGCAAACGAAGCACTGAATAATCAATCATTGTATCTAGTCTGGTTTTATATCCATCTCCTCTTCTCTGAAATTGAGTATTTCTCTCCCAACTTTCCATGAAGAGTGTCAGCTTCCTAACACACATAATTAGGGAGTGAATGGGTGATAAAACAAACTGCATTAGCCATTAAAAGAGTTATGCTACATGGATGTAATCATTCTTCGTAAAATAAAAAAAAATCATCGCATAAGAGTGGCAAAATATTATTTTCAAATGATAGATGATAAATCAAATGGGCATGATTAATGTCAGTACAGGGAAATTTGCAGTGGTGCTTTTGGCTGCAATATTTTTCCTGTCTGTATAAATCTGCTGAAAGGAGGTTGCAGAGAAAAGGGAAGCTATATATATTCAGGAAATGAGTAAGTCCAATTCTAAACATAGTGCTGTGTTTCTGCACATGAAATAGAGTAAATGCTCAGTCTGGTAAACTTAACTGGAAAATGGAAAACTCGCATGCATTTCCATTTCAAGCAGTTGGGATGGCCACAGAGGTTGAGGCAGATGCTTTGGCCACCCCACCTCAAAGCCTGCAAGCCTGCCTTGGGGTTCCCCTATAGTCTTGGTGAACAGAAACTGTTCATGCCCCTGTCCTCTGCTTTTCTGCCCAAGGGCTTTCCCTAGCACTGGAAACCTACTATGAAGCAATCTGGAAAATGCCACGGATTTAATGCTCCCAGGGTAACTTCAAGCAAGGAAGACAACAGTCAGTAGATAAACATCTCAGCTTCACCATCTTTCAGTGGGACAATTCTAAAACGTTCTACAGAGTTTCTCCAAAAAAATCCCAGCAGGACTGAGGCCAGTTACCTATAGTAATTACCCATGTCTTAAATGCATCCTTTTGGGATTTTTTGCGCCTTGTTTTCCCTGTTTATCTCACTTTGGCTTCCTGAAACCACCTACCAAATAGACTATCTACATCGAATTCTCTATTATAGGGTCTGCTTTTGAAGAATCAAACTAAGAACAGAGCATCTAATTTTTCATTATCTTCTGACTTTGGTCAGGGAAATAAGGATGCTTTGAGAATACACCTTGCATGCACGCAGTAGCTGCTCAATAGATGACGGATGGACGGTTGGACAGATGGACGGACAGATGGGATGATGGGTGAGTGGATGGATGGATAAACAAGAGTATATTACTGGGGAGAATGGATAAAATAATAAGATAAACACTGGCCATTGGGAAAAATAATATTGGAAGAAAGAGAGAGAAATAGAAGATAAAGGATGACTGAATTATTCCCATTGGCTAGGTTCTAGGATCTAGTTCAGTGATTCTGATCTACAGAGCTACACCAGTGTAGGGATGAAAAAAGAAGGCATTCCATGGGAGACAAACACATTAAAAATATACTCTCTTTGAATACCCAGACCATATGTTTAGGTGCAATACTACTGATGACTCAAGTTCATATTTTACAAGGCTTCTTTATACTTCTTTGCATCATAATGTTAACAATTTCAGCTCAATGCATTACTTTTAATATCCAGGTTAGAACTTTGATTTCAAGAGAGATGATATTAAAAAAAAAAAAAAAATCAAGCAAAGATAGTATAGAAGCCAAGGGAAGAAAGAGCATCAGAAAGTCAAACTGGTTAATCGTGCCCAGTGCCACTAAGAGGTCTGATATGATCTTGACTACAAGGTCCTAATCCCCACAGCTGAGTCTTGGCTAACTAAGATGGCTTCCATATTTAGGGGCAATGGTTCCTGCAGATAGGGTTGAACAACTCCTAGTAGGTAGCCTACTACCTTCTACTTACTTTTGGCCCAAAGAAAGATGGAACTGTCCTGACAGAGGCAGCTCTACCAACTCCCTATCTCTACTGGGAATTCATTCTCATCGAGACACGGACTTAGGGGAGTGGACCAATGTTAAGGAGGGGTCTCAGTTGCACAGTCCTGCCACTAGCTCCGTTTTGAGTTTCAGCGAATCCTATGGGATACACTACCCAGTCAAGTGCCAGAGGACTATTCAGACCCTGCCTGGGGTACTGCAAGCCCTCTGTACACCACAGTGGTCTAACCAAAACCAACCACATACGCACTCATCTCAAGAAACTGGTTCTTCCAGCATATTATTAACTGTTAAGAATTCACTTAAGAGGACCTCCTACATTGGAATAGAGGTAACTACAAGGAGTCTGGATAAAACTGTTACAGATAAATAGTATCACTCTACTTAATCAGAAAAGGATGAAATATTTAAAAAGCCTTTCAGGGTCAGAGAGACATTGCTGAAAGTTGTAATATGTATTTTACTTCTTTTTAAATAAAACAAAACCCTATTATGTAGGGTCACCAAGACCAGGAAAACAATGAATTGTCCCTGCTTCATGTTTCAGCGACTAGTGAGTCAAAGAGTTTCCAATCCCGTTTGGCAGCTCAGGCCTAGTACATGGAATTCACAGTGGTCTATCCCCTTCCAAAGGAAAAAGAGAAACAAATTCGGAGGTTAATCCTTGCTGTCTGATGAACTCCCACTGTCCGAATCACATGCTGCTGAACAAACAGCTTTAAAGGCTCTGTTTGCAAAAAGCATTTTGATCATCATCCAAAGTCCCCCACCACCCCCCAAACCCTCTACTTATGTCATCTTGTAAAACAGACAGTTGGGAAAGTATTAGGGGTTGAACCTGGTTGGGAAGGATGGGTTGTCATAGTTACTGTTTTATAAATATGGGCTCTGGACCAATTCCAATGCTGATCATACTTAGGAAACATCTTTCTAATTAGATGGCCAGAGAATTAAAGTTACACATTCTGTGTTGGCACACAAGAATAGTGAAGGTCTCCGAAATTTAAAATTTTAATTTAAGAAGATGAATTTTTAAATCACTTCTCTTAGAGGGAAGTATAGGAGTATTCTTCATTTCTTGAAGTAAAATTTTGGGTGAGAAAAATATAATCTACATAAACATATTTAAACTGTAGTCTGAAAGTAACAGGGAAGAAATCCCAAATCAAATCTTTACTTCAATGTCCCCTTCCTGTCTATGATACTTCCATATAAGCAAGCAGTTAAATAACTGAATGAATATGACCATAAACTAAGATTATAAAAGACCAGTAATATCGGATCACTTATTACATTATTTTGAGGGCAGCTTTTGCAAACTTCTACAGACATTTTTCTAAGGACAAAGGAAAATCCTGAAAGCTTAAGTTGCGAATGGGGAAAGGTGTATGTTCAACATAACAAAGAAATTACAGCGTAACCTCATGGAAAGGAACATTCTTGCTGGCTCAAGAGCCAACAGCTTTCTGTTTAGCCACATCTTTCCCCGCTGAACACACTAATTCCTACCTCAAAAAACGATGTCTGAACTTGGGCTCATAACATGTACTCAATATATACTTGCAGAATGAATGAACAAACTAAACACTGATCTAACCACATGGAATAGCTTGAAAGCTAAAACAAACAAACAAACAAACACACTGCAACCACCACAACAAGGATATCAATGTTCCATTCTTCACTTTCAGTTGAACAATGACTGAGAATTGAAACACGTTAGCTTCTGGAAGCTGAGTAATAAACAAACATACTCTCTCTTCAGATTTGGCAAGTTCGCTGTTTTCTTCATTCCGGCATTAGGCAGAAAGCCACAATTGCCTGTGTTAACCTGTCAGTGGTAACCTGTCAAAACCATCTTATAACAAGTCAAGTACATAAACTACACGAGGAAGAACAGGTGCGTTCTCTACCCTTGTGGTAACAGTGTCAGACACTTGGGTAAAGTGAAAAGAGAAGGAGATTTAAATCAAATAGCCGGGCTTCAAATCCCTCTGGTGCCCTGAGTAGCAATGGATGTGGATGGACTCTCTGAGCCCCCAGCTGCAGCATCTGTAAAATGAAGTTAATAACACTTACTTTAAAGGAGTGTGTGAGATTCAAATGAAGTGTGCGTAAAGTGCTTCATAAACTACAAGGAACAAAATTAGATCCAAAATTCCAGAATGAATTTTCCTCCTCAGGGCCAACTGTACTAGTTTGATAGGACCGCCCTAATAAAACACCACAGACTCAGGGGCTTAAACAACAGAAATGTATTTTCTCACAGTTGTGGAGACTGCAAGTCTGGTTTTTCCTAAGGCCTATCTGCTTGGCTGGCAGGTAGCCTTCTTCTCTCTTTGTATGGCTGTTTCTCTGCGTACACGCACCCCTGGTGTCTCTCTGTGTGCCCTAATTACTTCTTCGAGTGACACCAGTCATACTAGAATAGGGCTCACCCTAAGGGCCTCATTTTCACTTAATCACATCTTTAAAGACACTATTTCCAAACACAGTCACCTTCTGAGGTACCGGGATTAGGACTTCATTGTATGAATTTGGGGGAAACAGAATTCAGCCCATAACACCAACTAAATATAAGTTTTAATATAAAAATGTGGGAAGGGGATGAGACATTGAGACAACACTGAAGGCTGATCTGCTGGCTAATTAGCAGAATGGCAGAGTTAAATTATAGCCTTTGGAGAGAACAATATATTATAATTGTTAAGAAAACAAGTCCATTACCAAATAACACATTTATTTACACCGATGGCCTCACAACATTAACAGCTAAATGGAGTAGCTAATGGACTTTAGATCATAAGAAATGATTTGTATAGCTGCTCTTTTCCTTGGCTGCTAGAACACAATCTTTCAATTTAATAGGGCTTAGTGAAGAAAGTACCCCTGCTTCCCCAGGTTGCTAAATGTTCTTTGCCCGATCCCAATCCTCACCCCCAAATTTTTGTCACTAAACTTCTTCAAGTTATTTTAGACAACCATCAGATACTTGCATGGCATTACTTTAACTGTCAAATAGAGTAATATTTGTTGAAAGCTTATCACATTCCAGGCATTATGCTAAGTGGTTTACATACATTATTTTATCTTATCCTCATACCACCCAATAACATATGTATTGTTATTATCCCAAATGTAGTATAGAAAAACTGAGGCTCTGAAAAATTAATGACCTACCCTACTGGTTAGCAAAGGAGCTAAGATTCAAGTTCAGCTCTAACTCCAGAGCCCACATTCTTAATTGTTACCCCAGTGGCTTTCTTATCTTAACCCTAACTAAACTTCCAAGTTAATTTCACCACTAAATTAATTAGTTGTAAAGGCAAATCACAGCAAATCTGCACAGAAAATATATTAAAGTATGAAAGATGTCTCTTTCTAATTAGAAAAATCCAGTTCTTTTGTCAATCTCCCAAATTATAGTATCCTCAATTTCCTACAATTTCTTTCCAGGTCACCCTAGAACACCAAGAGGCAACACTGTTCCGGGATATAAAACTGGGTGAAAACTTGAAAACGTGAGATTCTAGTTCAGCCCAACATTATCCCTTAACTTTTAAGATTGGTGTCTGAGAAACGACAATGTATTCCAGAGGTTTTAGGATCTGTTCAGAGTGACTGTGGCAAACATAGTCCTGTTTACTTATTCTTAGATTTAATAAACATGTATTAAGTAAATGTCACACAATCAGCACAGTGTAAGGCTTAGGGTACACCCATATTAGATAGATGTGGTTCCTGCCCTAGATGGACTCACAGTCTAGTGGGGGAAATGGACAGAGGTATTACAATTACAGTAGAGTGTAGCATGTGCATGGCAGAGGAACAGTCAGAATTCTATGTAAGCAAAAACCAAAGTAACTTTCTTTGCTTAAAGGACTCAGCTGCTCCTTCTCCAAAGAGGTAACATGAGCTAAGTCCAGCATGGGTCATAGGAAATGCAGCCCAGGCACAAGACTTCTTGTTTAAGTTGGGGCTCCTTTTTCTTTTCAAAATCACCTCCACCCAAACAACCATAGTCTCAGAAACACAAATACCAACCCAATCTTTGGGAAATTTAAAGACATCTGAAACACTGAATCACATGAAGTGAGGGGGGGCAAAGCAAATACGGGAATTGTTGCCAACTTGGCAGAGCAAACGGAGAGGGACCTAAGAGAAACAAGCCACATCACTGCAGAGAACTTAAGGAAGGTACAGGAATGAGAGGTGCCAGCTACCTGTGAAGCAGGGGTGAGACACAGGGTCGAAAGCAGGAAGTTTGCTTGAAAGTGTTTATAAAAAGCATGTATACCCCCAGGTCCTTACTTCCTTCATGCCCACACACAAGTACCTGCAACCCACATTCTCCCAAGGCCAGAGAACAGGTATTTAAGTGTCACAGAAGGGGACTCAGAAAGGCTTGGAACTCAGTGACTGGATGCAGTGGAAGGAAGAAGAAAGCACGAATCTGAGAACAGGGAGATGAAGTGAAAGCCTGCACATAAAACAAGAGCCCCTCTCTCCTTTTCCACCCAGCTCCCACATACAAGCAGCCTCATTCCTGGCTTTTTATGCTTATGCCAATGAAGTAACCCAGAAAACAGAGGGTCCTGGGAGGTGAGGATGAGAAGTAAGAAGGACTGGAAGTCATCTTACAAGTTTGATCACATGAGAAAAAAATATGGGCTGGGTAAGAGCGATAAATACATAGAATGAAGTAATTATTAATTCCAGGGCTTTCAAAAATTAGCAAAAAGGAAAATAAACACAGAATAGTGACTTAAGTAAAAAATGGTGGAGGTGCCAGGGTGGCTCAGTCGGATAAGCATCTGACTCCTATCTCAGCTCAGGTCTTGATTCAGAGCCGAGAGTTCAGGCCCCATGTTGGACTCCATGCTGGACGTGGAGAAGGGAGGAAGGAGGAAGGGAGAGAGGAAAATAAAATGTGAAATAACTATGAATGTGAAGAAATGGGTAAGGGGAAGGAGGTGAAATAAAGCTAATCCTCTTCTACAATAATAGGAAATGAATGCATCATGTTCAAAATCGACAGCTATAAGGCACTTTGCTCAGACGTATGGGCATAAACAGCTAAGAGTTGGAAGTGCTGCTCTTGGGAAGTGGGTCAGGATGGAGTGGGAGTAGAAGGAGGGGACTGCTATTTTTATTAGAAGCCCTTCAGCACTATTTGACATCTTCAGCTATGTACTTCTTCTCTGAGTAAATAAAAGTATACTATTAAAAAATATCATGGTGTAAAACAACCCCACTGCAGAAGGAGGGGGGTAAGGTGCTCATCCAAGTAACTCCAGAAATGAGTGGAATCCGTAAGGCTAAAGGTAAAATGAACTGCACTATAAGCACCAGCCTCCAGGTGATGAAGCTGTTTCCCACAGGGGTGTGAGTTCCCAACACCAGAACAATCCCCGTAGACAGGAACTGAACAATTAAGTACTGGTGGGAGCCAGTTTTCTCACTGCTGGGGAGGCAGGTTACAGGAAAGGAAGAGGACAAGGTGACAGTGTGGTAAGGCATTAGAGCTGGAGACAGTATGAATTCATGTTTAACTTAATATAGACAAGATGGTTAGCCATAGAATTATTTCCAGGTATGTATACACAAATGGTTTGCTCTGCTGGCTGAGAGGATCTGCAGCAATGACACCCCAGGAATAACAAGCATACCTAATGCCCGATCTTGTTTTTTAATGCCATTCTCCAGTGAAAGAACTAGGGCTCCTTGGAGAGATGGCTGATTCTAGAACAAGGGCAGAAAATAAGTATGAAAAACCTAGAGCACCTTGCATGGACAGAAAGCAAGAAAGTGCTTAAACAAAAACAAAAACAAAAAACCCACATGAATGGGAGTATGTCAAAGGGACAGGGGAGCCAAGTTAAAGAGCCCCCAATGGCCAAAGTAGAACAATTTGAGCAGCAAAGTAAAGTAGTATTGGATTATAATCTAAAATACAGATAATGGGGCACCTGCGTGGCTTAGTGGATTAAGCGTCTGCCTTCGGCTCAGGTCATGATCTCAGGGTCCTGGGATTGAGCCCCACATCGGGCTCTCTGCTCAGCGGGGAGCCTGCTTTCCCCTGCCTCTCTCCCTACTTGTGATCTCTGTCTGTCAAATACAGATAAATATCCATGCATCCATACTAATTAAATGAAAGATTGAAAAGGTAAGTAGACAGACAAGGGGAGATAGTCAAATTTCCTGTGCAGAAGAATGACGAGTAACTAATGAGATACACCATCCTTAAGGAGGTGGAGCGTAACTCATCATCTTTTCAACTGCAGGCTGCACACACTGACTTCCTTCCAGAGAGTACAGTATGAAAAGGGGAAACAAATTACAGTGCAGGAAACTGGCAAATACAACCGCAGCCAGATTTCCAAGGTTGACATCAACAGGGATAAGTCAAGTTGAGAGCATCTACCCTTGATGTGATGTGATGTGATGGGAGGGTGCTTTACCTCTGTGGTCTTCCTCCCAAGAATACATTGCTCAGTCTAATCATTAGAAAAATGTCAGACAAACTCCAACTGAGGGACATTCTATAAAATATCTGATTGATACTTCTCAAAACTATAAAGGCCATCAAAAACATGAAAAGTCTGAGAATCCCTCATACCATGGAGAGTCTAAGGGATGAGACTTCTAAATGTAGTGTGGATTCTTGGGTAAAACTCTGATACAAGAAAAGGACACTAAAGAAAAACTGAAGGAATGTGAATAAAATATGGATCAACATCAACATTGGTTCATCAATTATGACCAATGTACCATATAGTAAGGTGAGATGTTAATAGTAACTGGGTGTGAGTTATATGGGAACTCTGCATTGTTTCCACAGTAATTCTGTAAATTCAAAATTGTTCTTCAGTAAAAAGTTCACTTTAAGAAGATGGCAAATTTCCATTATTTCTACTCTAACTCACCATTTTAAACTCACAAGTTTCTAAAACTCTTCACAGAATTGAAGTGATATAAGGGAAACTATTTGGTTTAGTTCATATCCATGAGCACTTTGAATTCTAGAACTTTCAAAACTGTAGGCAACAAGCCTCACAATGTTTTCAACCAGTTGCACCCCATTGTGACCTATACATGAGCACTAGAAGATGAAGTCTGTAATCAGGATATTTTGTCAATGAACAACAATCAACCTGGGCCAACCGGAACAAAATAAAGGGATTTATTGGGAAGATATGGAACAGCTCACAGAATGAAGGTAAAGCTACCTGACCAGTCTTTATAAAGGATGGGAAGCAGGCACCAGGGATTTTTTGCCTTCTCTTCAGAGAAGTTCCTTGAGAAGAATCAGCTCTAGAACTTTTCCATTGTGGAGGAATTCTACTTAAAGCTCAAATTCTCAGAACAGCAGGTAAAGCAGATAACCCAGGAAACTGGCCACCTGTATCACAAGGCTCTGTGTGGTCTCATTTGCATACTGTGACCACCTCCGGGCATGGAGGAATGGGAATATCTTTTTTTTTTTTTTAATGATTTTGTTTATTTTTTGACACATACAGAGAGAGAGCACAAGATGGGGAGATGGGGAGTAGTAGGCAAAAGAAGAGAAAGAAGCAGGCTCCCCACAGAGCAGGGGGAGCCCAATGTGAGACTCGATCCTGGAACCCTGGATTCATGACCGGAGCCAAAGGCAGTCGCCTAACTGAGCCACCCAGGTGCCCAGAATGGGAACATCTTAACTGGATTGTTACCTAGCCTGCACGCCAAGTAGGAAAGAGTATGTTTTCCCAAGTAAGTAGTATACTATTTCCAGAAGGAGGGGAAGCAGATGCTGAGTACGCTAAAATATCAGATGTCTACTGCAGCTGTCCCTTCAGGGAACTTACAATCCAAAGAAAAGGCTGAGGCGAGCAGGACATTTCAACCCAAGCACAGAGGATGGAAGCAGGAAATTAGAAGAGACATGGGATCCTCAAGAAAGGCATCTTGAAGATCTGTCCTCAATACTGGGAGCACAGTGATGGAGGACACAGCGGTGAATGATGGTGAGGTCTTCTGGGAAAGGAGCATTAAATGAGACAAGTACAGAAACACTCAAATGACTTAGAATTCATCAGTGAGGAGAGGAGCCCATTTGGTCTACGTGGGTGAGTAGTGTGTTTTCTTATTTCCTCTTTTGCAAATCTTATTTTTAGGGTGTTTTTTTTTTAGGATATGTACAAATCCATGAATGAAAAAGAAAAAAGTGCATTCAGTCATAGGCATGCTTGTAATAACTGACTATAGTTATTCTGGGGTTCAGCATTCCACCTGCGGACTTCTAGGTGTACAGTGTGTGAGATCCTAGACTAGGCAGTTAGTTAGACACTCAGAGAGCTTGTCTCTTCCTCTCCAACTATGCCAAGGGCCTTAGACACAAGAAACATACTGAAAAAGAACCTTCCTAAGGCCCAAACTCCTTTTTTTTCCCATTGTTTGTTTGGTTTTTCAAATTTTTTAAAAGATTTTATTTTTATTTATTTATTTGACTGAGAGAGAGAGAGAGAAAGAGAGAAGGATCACAAGTAGGCAGAGTGGCAGGCAGAGGGAGAAGCAGACTCCCCCGCTGAGCAGGGAGCCCAATGCGGGACTCCATCCCAGGGCCCTGGGATCATGACCTGAGCCAAAGGCAGAGGCCGAACCAACTGAGCCACCCAGGCATCCCTACATTTTAATTTTAATTGCAGTTAGTTAGCACACAATGTTATACTAGTTTTTGGTATACAACACAGTGATTAAAACAATTCATACATCACCTGGTGCTCATCATGACAAGGGTACTCTTAAGGCCCCAACTGTTAAAAATCACAGGTCCCTGCAGTGGCAGAAGGGAAACGTCATTTGCAGGTCTCAGTTATCACTAAGTGAGTCAGTGGTAAGGACCACCCAACTGTTCCCCAGCTCCCTTTCCTCCTTCATGTCCTATGAGACAGGCAAGGCAGATAAGCCACAAAACCAGCATCCTGTATCACAATCCATCTTTTCTGATAACTTATAAGACTTCCCTCTGATTATTCCATCAGTGATTTCAGTGCCAAAGAACCAGCTGCAGTAAGTAATTTTTCCCATTTTTGACTGCACAATGGACCATAATTGACAGAAATGCATCCCCCAAGTCAGTCTCTAACCTACGATTTAGGCTTCCATCAACAAATTCCCCCAAACTGCCAAGTGTTATTCCATCTGAGCAATTGCCTTACTCCTGGCACACAAACACACCACTTCCTGTTCTATATGCTGGAGGTGGGGACCATTTCTGGCTAGTTGGAGTCAGCGAACTCGGTTTGAAATTAGCCTCATGGAATTCTGACCAAAAAATCCCTTACTATAATTTTAAAATAAATCATCGCAAAATGACAAAGCAGGACCGGGGCTGTATTACCCTCCCTGAAAACTAAGAAGTTTAATGGAAAGGAAAATGCCAAAGCTGCAGGGGAAAATTACTATCACAAAAATCGTATTTCAGTTTTCTGAGCACAAGCCAATTACATTTCCTAAACCTGTTCACAGGATAGATAAAATGCCAGCCCCCCTCGCAGTGTTTCTCTCTATTAATTTCCTAGTGCCCATACCTGCTGTAACCACTGCACACGGATCCCTGAAGCTCTGTTCCCCCCGTTCTTACCTTTTCATAGTCTTGCTGCCATTACTGTAAGTGGCTCCAGGACGGAGGCATTCAAGGAATGAATCGATTTTTTTTTTTTCATATCTAGGTTGTAGTAACTACGACTGCCTTTTCATAGCTATAAAGTCCTCCTTTCACAAAACTAATTTTGAGTAGAAAACTCAAACCCAAAGAGAGTTGTGAAGCTTCCTTACAACATGCTGAAGGTACTCAATAAATGTTGGTCAAATTAATTTAAAAGCGAAAGTATAAGCAGCACTAATATAATCTGTCTATTGAAAAACAGCTAAATTGCTTTGGCTGTGTGCCCCAACTTACCCACCAGTCTCCAAATGCGCGTGGGGCACAATTATGTAGAGAACCTTGAACACGATGAAAAGAATGGGAATTATTTTCTTTAAAAACCATTTATAATCACTTTGTAAACCTAGCATGTGTTGAGGCAGCATTATCTTGCAATTTCTTTGCAGTGCTGTTCAAGGTAATCCTGTGGGTGTGTAAACAGCAAAGTAACAGCTGAGAAGTAAGTGCCCTTCAAAACCATTTGTTTTGGTAAAGTTTTCAGCAACCAGCAAGACTTCAAACTGAATAACGATTTAGAAATAGCTACATAAACAAAACAACTTCCCTTAAGTTGTTTTTTGAAGTTTTGGATGATGAGAGATGGGAAGTAGGACATTTAGAAAATACGAACAATTTACACTCCACCCTGAATCAAACCTGGAGTCTTGGCTAGAAAGGAAATTGGAAAGGATCATCCCTTACAGCTTAAAAGCTTGAGTGGGGGTCCCAGACACTAAATTGAGAGGGTTCAATCCAGTTAATTTCCTCTTGTGACACCGCACACTTGCCCCTTTCTCCTTGTAAGAGCAGGGGTATGGCAAAGCTCCTTGCCCGTCACTGTCATTTGGATTAGCTTCTCCACCACCTTGTGCTAGGGAAGCTCAGGGAGTTCACAGCCTGAGAGCAAACAGAGATTTGCTTTCCTGGGAACAGCATAAGGATGATGTGGTTGGATCAGCAAGACCTCGGAAGCCAGAGCAACAAGCAAGGGACCATATGTGTTATGACCATTTTTTAAAATGCTGCCAGCCTCCCCAGCAGTGTGGACAATGGCCCATATGTATGATGCATCTGGAGCTACATGTGGTTGCCTGATTGCCTGGCTTCATGCTTCTGCATATTTAGCAGAATCAAAGGGTTGAATACAGAGTTTTCTTCAAAGCAGAGGATCATGGTAACTTTTCTTCTAACACCATTGCCTACACTTTGCATTTCTAAGAGAAGAAGGCTGTTTGCATACGGGTGCGGGTGCGCACAAGCTCTGGCCCTGTGTGTGGTGGGAGCAGAGCAGTAAGGAGAAAGAAGTGCGGGAGAGAGCAGCCAGGCCGAGCCTTGCCAGGGTTGAGGGTGTCCTGATCGGGATGAGTTGTCTGTGTGTGGCATGTCTCGTGCGTTCTTCTCATCACAGAGCTTCTCGTCCACTGCTGCTTCTCACACTGGGCTCAGAACAGCCCTACTTACAGATATAAAGGAGAAGTTTCAGAGGAAAGCATATGGAATCACTCTGTGCAACCAAGGCAGATTTGACCTTCCAGACTACTTAATAAAGATCCTAACCTTGCAGCAATATAACTCGGTTGTTTCTCTTAATACTCCTTTGAGGTAGGTCAGATTCTACTGTTTCCTTCAAAGAGTTGGCAAAGGAATTCACAGTCCTTTATTTTAGCATGAATTCTATAAAGCAAAAAGCAAAAAAAGAAAAGAAAAGAAAAGAAAAAAAACACCCTATATAAAGTCGTGAATTTGGCTGGCACATGCCTGGATTTAATAGAATTATAAAAATATAATAACCTGTTGATATGGCCCCGAGTCTTCAAGAATAGCCTTATCTCTTAATGTACTTTTTCATAAGCATTTCTAGTCCTTATTATTACACTGGAACTTGAAGATTTTTCTGACATTATAAAAAAAAAAAAGGCTGGATTAAAACAAACAATATACTCACAGAGATGTACTTGGCACATAGAAGGTATTTTCACATTCGTATGCAAGATAACAGAAAGGATGCCTTTCTTGCTGCCTTGCTCCCAGTGAAAGAATAAGAAATGAAAGTAACCTGAAGTGAAAACTTACTGATGTTATAAGACTTGACTTCTAATAGTAAGGTACAAAGTGTTAAAAATAATATTTTTTATTTCTTTCAATAAAATGAATGTGTCTCACCTGTTAAAAGAATCCGGAATGACCTTTGTCTAGCTAAAGCTTCCTAATGAGGAGAAAACATCACAAATGAATCACTCATCCGGTTCTGGGAGTGAGATCAGGCAAAATGCTGTTTTTGAATTAACAGAACTTCACAGGCGGCCGCTCGTTTGGTCCTCCCAGAGCTGGAGGTGGGTGGGCGCCATCGCTGTCATTGTACAGATGGGGACAGCGAGGCTCAGAGCTCTGATGTGAGGGGACATGGTGAAACTGCAGATCCAGGACTCAACCTCAGGTCTGGCGGACTCCACAGACCGTGTTATTACCTTCTGAATAACACTGCCCCTGTGCTGCTTTATAAACCTGGATTCAGTAAAATGCCCCCCAGAAATAGCAGAAATAATGGGAAAGTCAAACTAAATCGGGTTACATAGGAAAACCTCAGAACATCAATATTTACATTTTTAAAATTTGCATGGTTTTCTGCACATGGTCAATATGAGGGTTTCTGAGATTAAAAGATTTAGTTTTATTGCCGGAAAGGACTGCTTTTCAGTGAGCCTGCTTATTATACAGGGGCCTGGCAGCTCAGTGACGCGGGACAGGAGGAGCATGGCATTACCCAAGGGAGACCGGATGGGAGTGACACTCACTGCGCTGTCCTTATCTCCGAGGATCACTGACCACAGAGCGAGGGACAGACAAAACACAAGGCCTAGAGGCTGGGAAAGCGCAAAGGGGACATCTCGTCTGGACTGGGCCCTGGGACGCAAGGCCGGGCACAAGGCCCACTGACTCCTCTTTGGCTGAGCCCTCATAGGCCCATGTGAGAACAGGCACCAGCTTGACCCTTATGGGCCTGAACCTAGACTTGGCAGGAACAAACAACTCATATGGTCTTCTCATTTATGAGCTGCGTTTCTGAAGCAGCAAACCACTCATCAGCATGTTGGAGCAAGGGCCTTTCCTGATTGTTGTACATTTTTTCTTTTGGTTTGGTTCTCCAGCTCCTCTTGTTGGAAACCCACCGTCCCTTGCTCTACCTCTTTTACTCACCGAGGGGATCCTTTTGGTGGCCAGAAAGCACAAGGATGGCTAAAACATTAATATCATTCAAGAAAACTGTTCTGCTCTTCTGGGAGCATCCTTGTCCTGAAGTATCCTACCTGCAGCTACTAAACTGTGGACAACAACTGTGATGGCTCTTTGCTTCATGTCTCTGTCCTTTGCTCTATATGCTGGCGTAACAGTAAGCGTGCACTTACAACACAGTGAACCCCACACACTGGGGTCTCATGACCTGGGTTGTGGTCCTCACTCAATCTTCAGTGTGACCTCAACAAGACACTTGTAGGTTTCCCCAACTATAAAAGAGGAGTAATGATGTGATTTTAATAATGATTTCAGCAACCGCACATTCAATGGGAATATACATTTTAAAGAATATTTTATAGATTAAATAGCAGCATACAAGTGATAATTATTAGGGTTATTATTATACAAAAGTTCCATGGGTAACATGGATAGAGAAAGACAACAGGTCTAGACATGACCTACTGAGAAAAAATCTTGGAAAACACTGATCTTGGAAGAAATTACTTCCAGTTCCAGGTCCATCATAACTGGATGTACAACACTGGATGAGGCATCTGATCTCTCTGACCAACACTTCTTCAACTGTCCTAAATGTGAATGGCAGGAAGGAAGGAAAACCAGGGGCCACACATGGACGAGGATTTACATGTTATCTCTCATTTAATCCAAACAGTAGGCTCCACAAGAAATGTTATGAAATATCCACGGTCACCCAGGAACCAAGGCTCTGAGAATTCAGGGGAAAACATGCAAAGCACACAGGTGGCTCACAATTCAAACCCTGTTCTGCTGACTCCAGAGCTCATGCTCAACCTGGTCAAGTACCAGACAAAGGAAGAAGAGAACATGGCTTTGATCTAGATGATTCCTAAGGATTTCTTTTAATTCTAAAATGCTAGGAGTCTAAAATTGATTAAGTTTTCCCACTTAATGAAAAATATAAGCCTAAGTAAAGCAGACTTACATATTCCTTCAATTTCTACATGACCTTCCTCCACAAATGCGCCCTCATTATTCAGGGACAGGCAAACTGGCTACTAGTGGGCTGATCACAGCCCCTTAGATGTCCACTCCCAGCTCCTCTCTGGGGGATGGCTATGACTCATGTCATCAGGCTATTACCATTCATCTCTCTTCTCACAAAAACACATGCCAATAACAGCAGGACAATCACAATGCTGGCCTCTGATACTGTGAGAACGATCTGCCCACACATCCCCAGCTCCAAGGACACAGCTCAGTCTCACTAAAATGCTCTCACTTAAATAAATGTTCAGCTTATAGCATGATATGCTCTAAGTAAGTACATTGAGACAGAGAGAGAGAAAACTGCTGAGGAATTTTTCTCTCTGACCAGCCAATGCCTGTAACAGAAGAAAAGCATTAGAGGAAGCCTGGCTGGTGTCAAGTACAAGGCCTCTAACTCCATTTTATTTCCACCGTTGCTGATGTCATTGTGAATTCCTGCTGCATTTATAATTAAGAAAGAAACAGATGGTAATGCTTAGGATTAAGCAATAAGGAGTGGCCATTATAACAATCTAGAATGCCAGCAGTTGTATATGATATCAGAGGGTTAGCTTACCATAACAAAGTTTTATAACCATGGGAAAAGAAGAAGAGAAATTAAACCCCTTTTTTACCTCACAGATCCATTCACACCACAGCTGTCCCCTCAATGAAGGCACACTGCACATCACAGGCAGAATCCTGGACACATGCGTTCTTGGACACAAAACAGGTCACATCTTGGTTTTATTACACATTGCTATCACAGTGGCAAAACATAAAATCCAAGATGCAACATTCACCAAGCTATGTTGGTGAGGCCCTAGAGAATCACTAAAATCACTTGGGTGATGGGACAGGCTGAGGGTAGAGGGAAGAATTCCAGAATAATTCCATAATACTGTGGGAACATGGCCGGCAGCCTAGATCTCCTGGAGAATAGAAGAGGCTATTAAATTGTGTTACAAAATAAAACCAAACATCCCTGCCCCCAAATATATGTGCATATGTGGTGTGTGTGCATGTGTGTGTGTGTGAGAGAGAGAGAGAGAGAGAAACTGAAAAGAGAAATGACTGCATAATTCTTCCAGTAAGACAAACTTTAATGACAATGTCAGCTAGTTGTAAGAAAAGTAATCTATCTCCCGTTCCCCACTTATACACATGAATGTTTCTGCCTTTAGTCATTTGAGCTTCCTGAACAATCTCAGTCCTCACAGACTTGCCGTCCGATTCTGTGAAGGACCTTCATTGCACTGGAGTCACATCATAATCTCATAAGGCTCCAATCCACATGGCGGGGAGATCACTCTAAACCAGTGTACCCATTCAGGCACAGCTCTCACTTCTACCAATCTGCTTGCATCCTCCTTAAAAGTGTCTGTCACCTGCCAATTTCCAGCCTAAGTCACTCATCTTGCAAGATGCGTGGCAGCCAAGTGACATCACCTTTACAACATCCCAAGGCAGCTAATTATAAGACCCTGTTTCAAATAGTGCTTTGTATCACAAAATAACAAGCCTGAGGAATTTAGAAATACATAGTCATGGTGGAACATTCTTTCCCTGACTTTCCCCCACCCACTAAAGAGACAGAGAGAGAGAAAGGGATGGAGGGAGAGATTAAATAGGTAGTACAGAATAAAGAGAGTACAGGGACTTATTATTATCAGTAAAAATGCTGAAAATCTGTGAACTCATTTTCTGCCTGGATGATCCTTAAGAAAACATTCTTAATGTTCAGAACCTCTGATGACGTGACAATAGTCACACTCGAGATTCATTTTATCACAACTGTCGGAATGGCAAATGGAAGACAATTCACACTGGTATTTTTGCCAACATGTTTCAACCAAGGGCACATTTATTAACTGTTAGGACAGGACTCAATAAGTCTTTTCTCATGACCTTACACGGGCTATCGGAGGAGAACCCCACAACTGAGAAATGGGAAAGCCAACATCCACATTGCCCAGAGTAACTTAGAGGCTTAGGTGATACTAGGAATGACATTTGAGACAGGCTGGGAACAACACGTCAAAGGAAACAGAATACTCCCCAGCACAGGCCACAGCTCTGGCTAATTAGTGCAGCCATGAAAGGTAGTGATTGGCTCCACTTTCGGAGTTCCATACACCTTTCCTGTGGCAGAGACTGCTAGGTAGTCCCCAGCTCTGTTCTCCCCCTCATCTACGGCATTAGTAATACAGGTGGAGCTGGGTTTATGGCTGTGCAGCTCGGCTACATTTCCCAGCACCCCCTTCACTTAGGCATGGCAGCAGTTTTCAGGCTCACCAACGCCTTGTGAATGGAAGTGATATGGGCCACATCCAGGTCGGAGCCTTGAGAGGTTTCACATTCGCTTTCTTGGGTGACAAGCCAGCTTCTGCAATGCAATGATGACAGTGCCCTAGGTGATAACAGAGCAACAAGATGGAAGGAAACTGTACCCTGAATGACCACAGGCGTCTGAGCTACTCGAGAGAAATGTACCATTCGTGCCTGCTACATGAGCAATAAATATGTTGATTCTTGTTTGAGCCACTTCATCCTTGATCTCTTTGTTACAGCAGCTAGATTTTAACACATTTCCCAAAGAGGAACAAAACATATTATAAATATAAAATAAATTATGAATATAATTTATTGGTCAGTATTTGTCTTCCTTATCTGCTGGGCTCCCTCCATCCATCTGTCTTGGCAAATTCTCCTTCTACATTATTCTGGAAGATCCTGTTTTCTAATAGGCACAGAGACATAACTAACAGCAGTTCTCTATTTTGATATCCTAGAAACCTTTCAAGGGCTCCTAAGCAAATGCAACAGTATATACTGTACTATACTATACAAATGCATAGCACCTTCCATATGCATATCCCTGTACTAAGCAGTAGGGGTGGGAGATGAGTTTACAGAAGCCCAGGAAATGGATTTTAACTCTTGTAGATTTCTATGGTAAGTAATTAGCACCATCTCTTCTATTTGGTGTATTTATTTTTTTTAGCTCTTCTTTACCATTAAATTCTTTTTTTTTTTTAATTATGTTCAGTTAGCCAGCATATGGTACATCATTAGTTTTTGATGTGGTGTTCAACAATTCATTAGCTGCGTATAACACCCAGTGCTCCTCACAACACGGGTGATGGGTAGCCACTGTATTTTGAAAATTTGTTTCTGGGGATTGCAGTTTTGGTAGGGGAAAGTAACACTATTCATATTACATGGAGGGAACCTAACGCTCAGAGGAGCTAATGTAATTCTGGGACAGAGCTCCCCATCCTTCCTCTCAACATCTAGGACAGGATTCTCAAAGTGTGGATCCTGAATGCTCATGTGAAATGAGGAGCCCAGGTGACCCCTTCATACCCAGTGACTCCGAAGTAGCTGGGGCTTGGCAGGAATCTGCACTTTTGACACGTGCTTCAACTGCTTTCAATGCAAAATAAGCAAAGTACTGTCCTAGGCAATGAACATACTTTATTCAGGCCTGCTCAGCAGCATCTTATTAGCTTAAGAAAAAAAAAAAAAAAAAACTCATCATGACTCCATCCCAACCACCTTCCCCCAGAATTTTAACCTGTTATCTGTCCCAGTGCCCTGATTCTTTTTCTAGTCTTTTATCAATACAGCCTAGCTTCTGGCAGCTACTGTGACATTTCTACTCAGGCCTCATTAAGTATGAACAATTTTTTTTCTTTTCTTTGATTTGGATTATTTTTTTCAAAGAGAACATCATAATACATAAAGTGAAAACAAAAGCAAATAACCCCCCCCCCCCCGCCAACTGGAGATATTAGTTGGCAACTATAAGCTTGGCTTAGCTGGGAGAAAGCCCTGCTTCTCTTCAACTGAACCCTGTCCAGGGAGCTCTGACTCAAGGCCCACCATTTGGACCAAGCCACCTGTGATGCCCGACTTCTTCATAGACCTATCCCTCTTCTCAGATAGGCACCAGTAACATAGCCAGCTTCCTGTAAGTCAGTGTTCCCTAGCTGTTCTTAAGCTCCTTCCAGGTTTCTACTCTGTTGTCATAGCTACTGTGTTCCCACCCTTCACCACAGGCTTCTGGGCTGATGCCTACTCGGCAGGTCATTCTACTGTCCTAACACCGAGGAGTGCCATGCTTGGAAATGACCCTCTGCAGAATTCAGCTCCCACAGTGGGGCTGTGTTGCACAACTCCCAGAGGTCCCAACCATACTGTATGCCCACAAGTCCATACAGAGCCAATGGCACTACCAGAGCAGTGCTACCAGCAGGACTGCATAAAGTGGGTCCTGAACTATACATCAGAATGACCTGGGGACCCTCTCCTCCTTCCCTATGCTCCCTTGTCTTCCCTTCACCTGAACTGTGATGAGTAGGTCTGAAATGGGGCCGTTTTGAAATAGCATCTGTGGTGAGTCTCAGGATCAGCACAGTTTGGGAATAAATAATCTCACCCCCTCTTCCATTTTGCAGGTGAATGAATTGAGTCCCCAGGGGACTAGGTGGTAGATCAAGGTCACCCTCCACTGGTAAGCCACAGCTGCAGTCACGTCCCAGGACTCATGACTTTCAACAAGGGCCTTTTGTCTCCAGCACTTAAACAACAAATAACAAAATCAAAGGAAAATGAAACAAAGACAACCACAAAAACATTACTAGGAGGGTAATGAGAAGTGGTATGAGACACCTCAAAGTCAAATGGGAAATGCAATTTGTATTCTCCTTTGTGTGGATCTCCTGTACTATGGCTTTCTTCCCTGGCAAATAAAGTCCTACTTACGCCTGAACACAAAACCCTGGGAAGGCCCCAAGGAGGGAGAGGTGGGAGGTGAGAGCTTTAGATCAGAGGAATCATTGTAAAGACAACTTGGCTCCTCTAAGGACACCTACCAAGAAAGGTCCTGAGGAAGAAGTCTGCTGGCTGTGGTGGGCTCGGGGCAGGGCTCTGCCAGGCAGACGCAGAGGACTTATCCACGCTGCTCTAATACATGAAGCCAAGCCAAGTCAAGGAGCCAAAGGGCCCATTTACTATTTCACAATGGGAGATATTATTGGCTTCCAAGTACCCACGATGTACTACCCAGAAGCGGGCAGGTGGGCACGGATGCTGCGGACCCCAGCAGCTGGCCGCACCATAAGCTGCTTTTGGACTAAATGAGGACAAAGGGACTAAGATGCTCTCCTGCCATATTTCCTCTCCATGTGGCGTTTCCCTGTTCCAAATAACTTCCCTTGATAAAGAACTTTCCACAAGGCAGCAGGCACCAGTCCTGAGCATAAGCCTTGAAGTTTGGCAGGCCTGGGTATGAACTGTGGCACTGCCACCCATTAGCTGTTCAGCAGTCATGTCACTGAATCTTTTTCCTACCTCAAGGGACTAAATGAGAGCATACTGACCATTAGGGCAGTGTAGGGCTTATACCTAAGCTCCTAGAAAATGGTGGCTCTCCCCGCTACACGTAACACAGGAGGAGGGGAAGGCCGGACAGCTCTAAAGTAAATACTATCTCCAATCAGCCTAACCAGGGAGAGATTACTCCCACAAGGTTTTTCACTCCTAAAATTCCCTCCTCCTCCTTTGTAAGTGCTCATGTTGTGGGAAAATTAACTTCTTATTAAGCACTGCAACTTCCCCATTAGTCATAATATCAACTTCCACTTTATTCTAAATGAGTTTTTCAAAGAATCGATGTCCTTTCGTCATTCAACAAAGAAGTATTGCTGAGACATTGCCTGCTTCTCCATTTGTTCTCACTTTTTAGCCCAGGCCCACTTTCTCAGCTTGGCTTTGAGATTTTCTGGTGAGGAAGGGAGGTAGACTAAACCCAGAGTGGCAAGGGTTAGAAAGGAGGAAAGGGACATTAGGAAGGGGGTCGGGCAATGCCAAGTTAGGACTGACCATGCTGCCTATCACTCTGAGATAAACCACAGAGAGACACAACAGGTCCTCAAGGCAGGTGAATCCATTTATACAAAGGATGTTTCTGGATGTGCCAGAAGGAAAACATGTGCCTTGGAGTCACTTGTGGGACAGAGAAAAAAGAAGGCACTTATCTAGCCACTTCCAGCCTGTCCCTCGCTTTCCTCTGTCAAATTTCACTCCATGGGGAGTTAACTTCCAGGCACTTCCAGAATGTACTATCCAGCTTCTTCCAGTGCTCACGGGGCCTCATCCCAGGCCCTGTGGTTGGCTGTGTCATCTAACTCCTGAAATGGCAGGAAGAGCCAGAAACTCCAAGCAGGGGACTGGCTGGCCAAGCAGCAGTGACAGGCAAGGGCAAGGGCCCAGTTCTCCTCAGGCAGAGTACCAGGAGGTTGTGTGGACAGTGAAAGCAAGATGGATCTGAGGCAGCTTATAAAATGTATGTCAGATACTCCCATCTCCTTCCCTCCCCCAACATATTCGGAACCAACCTAGGCTTCCATCTCGAAGCATAATACGTAAGAAGCTTCTTCCTCAAAAGCAGGAATGGAAGCACTAAGCAACAGTCAGAACAACATGAACTTTGGGAAAAGACTGCCCAGTCTGAAGCCAGGCTCAACCATGTAAGAGCCATGGGACAATTGGACAAGTTATCTGACCCCTTTGTGCCTCAGTTAGTTCATGCATTAAAGAGGTTTGATAATAATAGCACCTACCCCAAAAACTTAGTGTGAGACTGAGATTACTTATGCACACAAAATGACTAGAACAGCGCCTGACACATAATAACTAGTGACACAAAATAAATATTTGCTATTACTAGGAATCTGGGCCACAAGCTGACATCTGACTTCCTAGGCTCTCTGGCTTTGGGCCCCACCTCTTTCTTCCCACTCAGCCTCCTAACCAGCTGCCTGCCCCTGAGACAAATTTCAAGAACTCAACCCTTTCTATCCTTCTTTGCCTTAACGGACCTTCCTCCTGTAGCTTGGATAGCTGGTCTTGTGTGGCTCTCACAAGCCCCTTCCTTTCTCACCAGCCTCTCCATCCTGGTCTGCTCATTTCGGCTTCTGCCATTCCTGGGATGACAACTATGAAATTTTTGACATGTCTTGTTAGACAGTGCAAATACTACCAGGGCTGTCTCATGCGGGTCTCAGGTCCCAAAGCTCTCCCAAAGTAAATAAAAATGGTAACTGGCTGTCTGACTACATCCCTCAAATCTCTTCAAGAAAGCCTGTAGCTCTGCCACTTGGCACCCCCAAAGACTGGCCCATTAGGAAGCTGCCAATGAAAAACTGGCTATGAAAGGATGGAGATCACTGGGACTCACCACTTCAGAGCTGAGTCACTAGTGGCTAATCCATGCCTAAGGGACAGTAGTCCCTATACAGGATATGACACTAAATCAGCACCTGACTCCGGTCAATGAAAGATGATCTTTCATCTCGATTACAAGTTACTTTTCAATTCCTTTACTTCTTATCCCAATTTAACAATAGACTGCTGCACGGCTTAACACCACCAGACTCAAATCTCCGTGACATTTGAAATGCCGTGGACACAGAGTAACTAAATCAAACATGTTTAAAGGGACTCCTAGACAAAGCATTGTCAAAATACTTGGCAATAAATGTCTGCTATTGGTAGAAAAGCACAAGGAATGTGAAGACCTTTTATAGTGGTTTCTGTAATTTCTCTTTGTGGTATTTTACCATTGATAAGTCTAGCTAGCCAAAAGAAGTATTTTATTCATGAGTGAGTGTACGATTTCACTACTTCCAATGCATCCGAAAGTCTTTCTACCTCTTATGATCAAAGAAGAGAAGCCTAGCAATAGTTCTATGGACTTGTTAGGAGAAAATACAGTCCAGTGAATTTTGTCTTCATAAAACCCATATACAAAGAAAGTTCCAGAAACACAATGTTATTACTTGTAGCTGTTACCCTGTATTGGTCCTTTCTTGCCCTGGCTTGTGCCTTCTCAGTCCAACTTTTTAGGCCCACAATTGCTGCAGCAACCAGTTGTGAACAGGTGTAACATGATAGCATTTTGCCTCAGCTGTACCTGGCATGTCTCACTTTCTGCCCTGGGCTTTCTGTGCCTGCTTCCTGGGAAAGTGACAGGTACTCAGTCAGCTGTTCTGAGGCATGCACAAACCTGAAGATGCAAAGGAGTTAAAATCTCATAAGGCTAGGCTTGACCAACGGGAGTCAGGAAATGACGGCTAAATTCTCTCCTCTTCCATTATCTGGCAGACCCCTCTACCTGGCTTCTCAGAGGGTCACAGTGGGAACACATCCCAGCTGCTTATAGTGGTAAGTAGCTCCATAATGAACCCTTGGATTGGCTTTCCCTCCTCTGCTATTTCTAGTCTTCCACTTCTGTCCTTTGGGATAATTTCTCAAAAATAAACTACTCATATGCAATTCCTATCTCAGGCTATGCTTCTGAAGGGGAACCTAAACTAAGAAACTGCTACTGAAAATTTTCTCTACTATATCAACTTTCCACACTGGATTCAAAATAATGAAAATTAACTTAAAATATTCTTTAAAGCCAAATGTATTATGATCGTATAGGAAATGATCCCTTCTTGTGAAGGGCTCATGAGAAGACCTGCAGCTACACATTACAGATTGGATTCTCAGGAATCAGACTGCACCAGAGGTTGGCATGCCCTTGGGATAAACACCTAAGAAAGGGAGGGGAAGAATACGAGAAAGAACAGAAGGAGAAGTTGGGTTGTGATGCAGCTCAACAATGGCCTCGGCTGACCCCACTGGCAGCTCTGAACAAAAATGGTCTGTCAGTTGTCCCATACTGGACTGAAATAACTGGGCTTTTATACCCCCTATGAATCAGTCATTGGATGTGGACCACACCAGGACACAGTGTGACCTTGTAGGAGCAGCTTTCTGCCAATGAAACAATCCCTGAAGGAGATGACAATGGAGGCCATCTGCTGAATACATTTCCAGAACCTGGGCCAATGAGTCCTTCCCCACAAAGGATCACTGAAGAGATGGGAGGAGAAACTCAGCTCAGTAAGAAGAAAATTAGGAGATACATAAAGGCTGTTTCCAAATGAGTTCTACATGCAATGAGCTCTCATGTGGAGCTCATTTGTTTATTATGGTTGAATCTAGGAACAACTGTGGTATATCTACTTACAGGTAGAAAGATTTCACCTCAAAAGTAAGATCTTTCATAGAAGGAGTGCTACCTAAAGGACTGGGATGCGTCAGTAAGGACTTCATGCAGGTATAAGGCAAAGTCTGAATACAGAGCAAATCCAAGAGAGAATATTAAGTTCCCTTCCAACCTTGAGATTCAATGATTCCAGAGTCAGAGTAATGCTTGTAACACAAAATTGTCACTTATGCATCATTCATAGGCAGCACTATCAGTCCTTAGGCACACACAAAAAATATGAAAGTTCTATTTGCCATAGTTTCATGAGAAAATAGAGTTGCTAAGCAATAGGAATACAGACTAGTGACTACAGAAATGTCCCAACTTCTAAACACCCACCTCACCAACAAACTTTTCTGTCTATATACATATATACATACCTACTTTCTTACCTACCTATCTAGTTATCTGTCTATGTAGCCACCTATATCCTCTCCACTATTCAGCAGCAAATGAAACACTCCAGCAGTACCCATGCCCCACCTCCGGGCAACAAACCAGAATTTCTCTTGTGACCTGATAACAGGACACAGCTATTCCACGGCAGCTCAAATCAACATACCTAAAACTCAATTCAACTTTCCTTTGCCTATAATCCATTCCAACCCATATTCTTTGTATATTCCTTTACTTTGTTAATGGTGGCACTATTAACTCAGACATCACAAGACAAAAATGTCAGAATTCATGAATTTTAGAGCCAGGCATACTTGATTATGAAATTGACTTTTCCTGTTTACTTACTATATGGACATGAACAAGTTACATAAGTCTCTCTGAGCATCAACTTTCTCATTTATATAGTTGGGATAATACCAACCTCATCAGGTTGTTTTGAAACAAGAGGGTTCTATTAGGAGGAAAAAGTATCAGGAATTGGAAAAGACAAAAAAGAGGGGCCATAATCAAAGACAGCATTATCTATTATTAAGTTTTTGTTTTGTTTTGTTTGCCAAATGTTGGCCCAAAGTGTCTAGTTTTTTCCTCCATCACCCTATGCCCCTCACACCAACTTTCTCTTATTCTCAGACCTTATTCTAGTATACCTAATGCTGTAAGATAAACAGGGATTTTCAGTCTCATGTCCATGTAGAAATGCATTCCAAATTCCAACCTACTTTTTATACAACTGCTGCTAAATTGGTGGTCAATCAAACAAGAAATAACAAAAAGTCAATTTTTAGTAGGTATGTAGCTGCACCTACAGCTTCTAATACACTCTCTAGACAGCATATTGAAGATCAAAGATACATGCTCAATCGAAACTCCCCCATAACTTCACATCAATGTTCCACCAGCCAGCAGGATCCTTTCTTTTTCCATCACAGCACCCTAATTCTGCCCACAACTTTTCATTGACTAGAATACACAAAGTCCTGATCCTAAGTTTCCTTAACACAGATGCCTCTTGGACAACTCATTTATTATTCTCTATATTCTTATTATCAAATCCAATATGCACTGTTTCACGTTTGAAGTTCTCACCACCCACAGGGGAACATTTATTAATATGCTGGAGCAATGCCATAATTCTATTCATTAAAAAAGGGATTTGGCCACTGGATGACTGGATGGCTATCCTTTTATAGACTAACATTCTTCTTCTTCCCTCCACACCCCCTCCAAACCCTCACCCCCGGCTTGAATTTCCTACATACCACTGATCTTTTTTTAAGAATGAAGTATTGTGAGTTTTAACAACAGTGTCACGCTAAAGTAGCAGTGCATCATTCCACAGTTCACAATCACCCTGATTATCTTTTCCTAATTCATCATTTGAATGGTTGCGAGTTCTTCTCAAGTACCATCAATAATTCTGCACCTCATGCGTCTCCAGTAGAAAGAGTCTACTTTTTCCTTTCCTTCTTTCAGGGAAAAAAGAACTGTCTCCAGAATCTCGAAGCATAGTAAATATTTATTAGATAACTATTCTGTGCCAAAGCTTTCATGGACAACATCTCACTGAACCCTCAACTTTGTGAGGCATACAAACCCCATTTTTCAGAAGGTAAAACTAAGGCTCAGGATCCTGAACTGTACAGAGCAACAACATGAATGAGTCATCCCCAACTTGCTCTGTCCCTGTGTGTTCCTGCTCAAGATTCCAGTTCTTAGTAGTGGGAGCTGGCAGTCCACCACAAGTACAAATGATGGGAGAGGGGCCATTCTCAAAGGAAGGACTCCTGGGCAGACAAAAACACCTTTCTCAAGTTTTGATACCTTCATTAGAGGCCCCTTACCTTTCCCTTGCTTCTCAGCCCTAAATATATTAAAAAAAAAAAAAAGAATTAAAAATAACTTCAGGTTTTAAAGAATGATCAATCATCTTCAGAAGGAGAGTCAAACCTGCTCTGCTTCAGAATGGTGCACAGCCTCAAAATGGTGGCTTTTTTGAGGTTTCCCCTTGCTGGGGGTCCAATGGTTTCCAATGGTTTTTCAAAACAAAACAAAACAAAGCAAAAAAACAGTCTTATTCACCATCCATAGAGCTAGTACAGAACAATTAAGTAAATAGAAGTCATTCAAGGTAACTGAGAAGATCTTCAATGTATAGTCACTGTCACAGCCCACACATTTCCAACCTCATGAGTGGAAAAAGAAGAGCACAGAGGTTGAATAAGTGCCGATCTTGAGCTCATGGGCTTACTCTGCCCACCAACCACCCTCATTGTCCACTGGGCATGACCAATTTGCCTAACTCTAGATTTTCAGTTCCTCATCTGTATAATGTGGAAAACAAAAGTATCCGATTCACATAGAGTTGTTTGGGAGAATTAAATGACAAACTGGGCAGTAACATCCCTGAGAGGTGGTAAACACAAGCTCATAGTTATGACTATAGTTTTGATGGCTCACTTCTATTGAGAACTAATCAAGGCTCCTAGTTTTTAGTGCTCAAAATAAATGGTTTTTCAAAATTACTTGATCTGCTGCTTTTCTTACTATTCTGGTTAATATACATGCTTTTTGAATGCTAAAAGAGGCTACTAGCACTCTGGAAGTGGAATCTTCCTTTTCAGTAATGTCCTTAAAACACTGCCTTATAATAAAAAGCAATGACAAAGTATAATACTGCCTTTAATATCTAAATAGTATAGAATGTGGTAGAATGCTGAGAAAAAAAGCATTCACTCCCTTCTCTGTTGGAAACCACACAGAGGGTGTTTCACAGACTGGAAACCCACAATAATATTAGATTCTAGACCAGTTTCATCATTTTATTTTAGTCATTAGCTTCCACTGGTAGAGAAGGCAAAGAATTTCTTTAAATAATTAATTCACTCACCTATTCATTTTTTTTGTGGGACTCTTTTGTTTTTAATTTATTTTTTATTTTCAGCATAACAGTATTCATTATTTTTGCTATTCATTTTTCTTTAATGCAAAAAAAAATTTTTGAGTGCCTACTATATACACAGCAATGAAATACAGATTAGTAACAAGACATTAGTATAAGCAAGACCCTGGAAATTGTAGAGAGAGAAGACTTGCATATGGCTGATGTGATTAAGAAAGGTTTCTTAGGGGAGGTAGCATTTGAACTTGCCCTCGAACAGCATTTGACATGCAACTACAGCTCAGTTTAAATTTTTTTTTTTTTTTACAGATTTTATTTACTTATTTGGCAGACAGAGATCACATGTAGGCAGAGAGGCAGGCAGAGAGAGAGGAAGAGAAGCAGGCTCCCTGCTGGGCAGAGAGCCTGACGTGGGGCTTGATCCCAGGACCCTGGTATCAGGACCTGAGCCGAAAGCAGAGGCTTTAACCCACTGAGCCACCCAACCATTCCTACAGCTCAGTAAATTTCTATTAAATGAATGAATGTTATTGAATCATTCAATTAAAGTGAATAAATGAATAAAGAAAGAGAAGGCCAGACTTCAGCAGGTAGATACAGAAAAGTGAATCAGTATGAAGAAGGCAAAGAAACTGAGACATGACACAAAACATATAGAACAGTGAATCTTCCAGGCTTGGAGGACATAGATCTTCTGTGGGGAAAGCCACGACCAGTATAACACTTTGTAGATGCAAGGCTTTTTTTTTTTTGACAGTAAGTGGGGAGCCACTGCCTCTTTTAAATAAAACTTGACAGAGGCATACTTCTGCACTGAGATATCCTTGAGGAATATTGGTTGGGTGGTGGTACACCAGATAGGAGAGGAGAAAGACTGGAACAGAGATGTTAAGATGGTATCTCTCATCCACACAACAGCCCCTGATGGATAAAGAAGAAATGAGGTCCAGTTCTCTGATCTGCATCGAGTCCTATGCACTCATATTCAGGCCTACATCTTAGAGGTTTATTATAAAAATACACAAGTGGTGGTTTACAGTATAAACTCAAAGGACCTCTGATATAAACACTGAGGGAAAATGGGAGAAAGTTCTGGTTAGAATAAATTTGGAATGAAATATTGTAATTTTGCAAAGAGATGAAGCATGACCTAGGAAGAACATGCATTAACTAGCCATAATTGCTTCTAAAAATTCACATGACATTAAATTAAGTTAGTTTAACCTTAAATTAAGAGTCAAGAATGTGCACAGAATAATAATGTTCTTCATTCAGTCGTTCATGTTTAATTTAACTAACAGCATAACTATGACGGCACATTCGGCACATGGCCACACAGTGTTCTTAGAATGTTCCAAGGGAAGTTCTTTGGCATGGGAAGAAACCATGTCAACCTCTTCCTAAGCTTCCCATTGATTATTATTTAAAATTACTCTGTTGTAGCAAAACCGATAAACAGTCCAAAAGACTTCAAAATTCCCTAGCCACATATTTATTTAGATGTAACATCATTTTTACTGAAAAACTCATGTATAATAAAAACTTCTAATAACAGTTTAAGTAAATTACAGAATACCTATTTGTCAGAATGACTTTCAGATACTAAAATTTCTATCCCAAGGGATATTTTGCCCGACGTTAAATAAAAATCAGATCTGACACTATAAAATATAGCTATATAAAAAGAATTCATAGAAGAAAACATAGGAAAGGAAATGCAGTAAGATATTAACAGCAATTGTCTGAGTTAATTTATTTCTGAGTAAAAATTCTTTTTATTTTTCTCTGTTTTTTAAATAAGGAGATAATAATTTTATATGAAAATCTAACTTAAACAATAAACACAGTCTTTCTACCAGGAGCTGCTACTAACTCTAGAAAACAGTGGAGTTGGAACTGGGACGCAAAGAGATTTCAGCAACCTTAATATAAAGGTTCGGTTTATGGGCCTGTCACAGTAGGTAACACATGGGTAGCACTCAATAAATAGTCCATGAATGAGATATGGCATAGGATAACAAGTCAATTTGGGCAATTCCCTTTTTTAAAATTCAGTTGGTTAGCAGGATGCCAAGCAAAACACATAATTGGTTATAAAACGTTAATTTCTACCTGATTGTTGTAGCAGAACTGGTAGAGTGAAAGTCCTGGGTAAAATCCAGGTGTTCTTCATTAGCTGTTTCTTGGCCCTACTTTTAAGCTTAAAGTTTTCAAAACACAGACCCAGACAGTTCTGTGCAGTAACAACATAGGGAGGTAGCTATTTTGGATAACCTGGACTCCCCTTTCACGAAGGATTTAAACTACATTTTTTGTTTTAATTTTGAAGTAAATATTTCAATGTTTTGATTGCTTTCCTGTCTTCCTAAATCACCTCATGCATCTTAATTCCTAAGACTCATCACTCTTAGGAACGTTAGTTGCTACAATGTCATATAATATAGTAAGTACTTAGTGAGAAGCCTCTACCCTAAATGCTATGATTTTTATGTTCTGAGTCTGTCTTGTCCTTCCTTTGAAGATCCTAAAATATGCCTTTCTGTGGCATATTTTTTGCATACACTTTTCTCTTTGCCCAGAACACCTCCCAATAAAGTCCTTGTCCATCCATTAAATTCCTGCTCATCTCTCTCACCTTTCAGTAGCCAGCTTTCCTGACAGTTCAGACATAGTATTCCTTTCTGTGTATCTTGTGCTCTTTGATTACCGTATTATTTCATCCCAAAACCTAGTGGCTTAAAATAGTAAATATTTATTACCTCACATAGTTTTTGTGGGTTAAGAATTTCGGAGCAGAGAAACTGGGTGGTTCTGGCTCAAGGTCTCTTATGAGGTGTGGTCAAGATGCTGGCCAGGGCTGTAGTCATCTGAAGGCTCGACTGGAGCTGTTGGATCTACTTACTGGCTGATTTGTACTAGTGGATAAGAGAAGACCCCCCATTTCTTACCACATGTACCTCTCCACAGGGCCTCTTCAGTATCCTCACAACATGGCAGCTGGCTTCTCCCAGAATGAGTGATCCATGAGAAAGAGCAAGGAAGAAGCCACATGCTTTTGATGTTCTAATCCCAGACATCACCCACCATCATTTCTGCCACATTCTGTTCAGTAGAAGCAAATCATTAAATACAGCCTACATATGGGGGAAGGTAATCTGGTTCTATCTTTTAAAAGGAGATCAAACAATTTGTGGTCAATTTTAAAACCACTGAGACTGCTTTTACTGCATTAAATGGTAATTATTTATCCAAAAAATTTCATTTTTCAGGTTGTGTTTTAGAGAATCCTTAACGCATTTGTTCTATGTTCTAAGTCACAGGGCTCTATGCAGTGACTACAGCAAGTTACAGAGGAAAGACTTTGAACCTTAACACTTATTAGATGTGGATCTGACTTGGGTAATTTACTTGAATCCTTGCTTCTTCCTCTTTAAAGTGAAACTGTAATCATCATCTCGGTTGTCAAGGATTAAATGAGATAATACAGGGGAGAGGACACCACCAACTGTAAAGTACTGCAGGGTAGGTCTGCACTGGGCCAGCCAGGCTGCAGCGCCCCAGGTCCTGTGTCAGTACCGCAGAATCCAAGCTGTGGAATTCACTGCCTGCTCCACTTCACCACCACGCAAGGGGCCCTTCACGCTCTCTTCTCTTTGCCTCGGACTATTTCCTGAGCTTGTAACACAGAGTTCTACACAGAATAGGTATTCAACAAGCACTTCTCACTGCTGTTGATAGTGTTAGCAGTTGTGCTGGTGTTCCTTTCATTTAGGTTAAAACAGGAAGCTCTTTAGATAGCAGTATCTCACAAACTAGAATAGAAAAAGACTAAGAGGTCCAGGATAATAAATTGTCAGAGTACGGGTTCCAGGACAGAATAAACTTATGTTTACTCCTTGCTCTACCACAAAGCTTTGTGAACTTTGTGATCTAAGCCTTGGCTTCTTCCTCTGTAATGTGGGTATAACAGCAGGGCTTACTTGACAAGGTCACAGTGAAAATTAAAGGAGAAAACTCACAAGAAGCATCTAGAAAACTGATCATGACACGATAAACACTCCATAAATGTGGATTATTATTCATCTTATGATTGTTATTAAAAGGACTCCATCATTAATAAAAGAAAGGTGGTCAAAGCTGTGAAAGAGGGCGCCTGGGTGGCTCAGTGGATTAAGCCGCTGCCTTCGGCTCGGGTCATGATCTCGGTGTCCTGGGATCGAGCCCCGCATCGGGCTCTTTGCTCAGCAGGAGCCTGCTTCTCTCTCTCTCTCTGCCTGACTCTCCGCCTACTTGTGATTTCTCTCTCTGTCAAATAAATAAATAAAATCTTTAAAAAAAAAAAAAAAAAAAAAGCTGTGAAAGATGGCATCCTCTTCTTTGCAAGTCCCATTTTGGCCACTAGGATGACTTACTGACTCCAGGAACGAGCACTGTCCAAGGACGGCCTTGTCTACCTGGGTGGCTATCTATCTAAAACAGCCTGTCTGGCTGGAGCTATTTCCATTTGCTGTCTTTATGAGCCCAGAGGCATGCACAGCTATGAGCACATTTCAGAAATTTTAAAAATAAACAATGAAATGCCTCATGCTTGCCACACATGTATTTTTCCTTCCATGATTTAGGTTGGCTGGTTCTAAGCCATAAAATGTTTATAATAAGAAAGAAAAAAAAAAAAAAAAGAATGAAATCTGCCAGCTTCAAACTCTTTAACCCCACCCCCAAAAACTTTCCAACTCAAGGTTAAGATGTGAACAAATGTTCCAACCAATATGTTCATGAAAGATTTAATAATTACTTTGCTTATGAAAGTTTAAACAGCTGCTTAAGTTAGTAAAAAGGGTCCCACCCAGGCAAAATAACTTTCTGTACCCATTAAGGAGGTTTTACAAATCATCAGACTACATATTCAGATGCAAGGCAAAACTGCATTTGCTCTAATGCTTCTAACCAGTCAGTTGTGGATGGCATGATTCTGTTCACCAGGTCAAACAGGTTTTGTTTATTCCTTCAAGAGGGTCTTGACAGCATCACATTAAAGCTGTTTCCAAAAGAATTCCTGAGCTTTTCAATAATTTATTTTTAAAAACATATATACATGGAAGAAGCCATGCATTTTTCTGTAGGTTATTTTACAGTGTAACTCCAAGAATACAGGGTTCATTATCAGACGGATTTAGAAATGACAGGTCACATCGCATTCCTTTAAAGAAAAGAATAACACTATTCTTTGGGCTTTCATACATACAACTCTCTCCACTTGGAACATTCCCCATCCCAAACCCACCCCCCCTTAGCTTGGTTAACTCCTCGTGGTTAACTACAAGCGTTGAGGAATCAACAGGATCTCTCCAGAAGGGCTCCCTTGGCTTCCCTGACCAGGATGTTTGCCCCTGAAATGAGTCCCTATTATACCATGTAGCTGCCATATTATGACACTTACCACCTGCCATAGCCGTGATCTGGTTACTTGCTTGTCTTTTCTGCCCCAAGTGCTATGAGGGTAATGTGATACAGCCAGCATATAGTAAGAGCTCAATAAATTCTTTTTAGAATTAATGAATGAATTCCACCCAAACTGTACTTTTCCTTCTTTTTCTCCTCTGTATTCAAACTTTAACAACTTCTACCAGGTTTATTTCCTAAATAATTCCTGAATCATCCTCTTTCCCAACATCATGTTAACTGTCCCAGTTCATGTCCTCCTATCTTCTAACTGAATTTCAGTATTTGCCTCCTCTAAATGTATACAGTGGCCAAAGTGTACTAAAATGCAAAGCTCAAAAAATAAATAAAATAAAATAAAAGGCAAAACTCCTGCCAAAACCCTTCAGAGACTTCCTACTGCCAACAGGACAAAGCTCCAGCCTTGCACATGGCATGCCAAGGCTGCACTCTGTTCCTCTGATGTGCCCCTCCTATTTCTCAACTCCTTGCCTTTGCATAAGCTCTCCCCTATCCAGTAAAGGTCAATATATAGTGAGGGTCAGAGAGGCAAAATGACCTACCAAGAAAGTGGAAGAGGTAGGGTCTGAATTCTACTCACTATGTTTCTAACTACAGTGCTCTGCTGTCTACTTGAACTAACCCTATTGCTGTAACTCACACCTGACATGTACTCAGTAAATGTTTTGTATTAATGAATGGTTTTAAAAAATGAATCTTTAAAAAAAAAAAAACCACCAAAACATAAGCTATCCAGAGTATCTTATGCCTCTATCCTATTGTTTCTCCAAAAGTTTGGGGAATATTGCAAATATTTAAACTTTTTAAAAATTCCCAGAGTATACTAGCACAATAAAGCCTAAGAAATGCCACCAAAAAAAGGAGTTTATTTTGCTTTTGCAACAGAAGAGCTCCTAATTGTATCTGAACACAGAATGTTAAAAAACAAGCAAACAAAACATTTACAGACACTGCTACTCTGTCAAATAATCAAAGGGCTCCCACTGTATCTTGTTACTATCTAAGCATACAGTAGGTGTACCAGCAGTCTGATGATAATCCCCAAGTATTTTTTTTTTTAAATAATAGAATTTCAAGGCTGAAAATGATCTTTGAGTTTTCCCAAAGTCCCTCATTCTATAGTTGAAGGATTGAGTGGGCCAAGGTCATTCAGCTTATTTGTGGCAGAAATAAAATCAGAACCAAGGCATGGCCAACACCCACGCTGTGTTCCTTCTATTATTCCACACCTGACATTCTCAATCTGGGGTGACTTCTGTCCCAGCCATTGGGCAATGTCGGGAGTTTTTGTGTTTTTTTGATAATCATGGTTATAGGGTGTGGGGGAGAGGCCAAGGGTGCTGCTAAATATTCTACAGTGCACAGAACAGACCCCAACAACCAAGAATTATTTGGCCCAAAATGTTAATAGTGTAGAAATTAAAGAAACCCTACCCCCACCCCCCACCCATACACACAAAGAAAAAGTGAGCTCTCCAGTTAAAAAACTCGAACTTTCATGTCAATGTTTCCCACTGGCCTGCACAGTACTGCATTATATCTGAAATAATACCTTATAAGAAACTGAAATTGTTCTTTAAATCCATGAAAATAACTGTTATAGAAAAAATGTATGTATAAAAAAATTTCACTCATCAAGGCTTTATCAAAATGGGCTTGGATATTATCAACCAAAAAAAATGTGTAACACTTTTCTTTTTCACACAATTCCCTCAGAAGACTTCTGGAATATAGAATGGCCTAGTAAATCACTGAGGGGCAGAAGAAATGGGCCAGCCCCAAAAGTCAACATTGGAGAGTCTGTTCTCAGGAGAGAGTCTGTCCTACAGGGGCACTAACTCCCTAGTTTCAGGTCATCGGCCCTTTTGTCAGGTCAGTTTGAGCACAACCCTCCTTGTGTTTTTGCCTGTTTGTTGGAGTGAGGGACCCTGGCAGCATCCCAGGAAAGGGTTATTTGGGCTACTGTCAGGACAGGGTCCCCCTGACACTGGCATGATTCTGGGCTTGGAGGACCCAAAACATGTCACTGTGGGTTCTTTGGGAAGAGAGTAGAATTAATGTACAAAATACCACTCCTCAGCCATTTTCACATATTGAAACTCAATAAAGTATTTGTATTATTGGCATTTTTAAAAGCCTATTGCTAATCCAGAACTTAAAGCTTATGACTGAATTATGCAACAGGGTTTCAAAATGTGTCAATGCCTCATCAATCACGTATAAACTTTTCTAGAGCTGAAAATCACTACACCTTGTCCATGGTTCTTGGGCCAAATCAGAGGGATTCTCTATGCGCTAAATGCTTTTCTCTCCTTAAAGTGCTCTGTGTGAATAATGAGACAGAAGGGGTTGTGCTGGGTGCTAGTCCTAAAGGACGGCTGTCAGCCACTGTGTGAATGTGAGCCTACCCTCTGGTCACCCAGCATGTTCGATCTGCAAGCAGAATGATAAGAAAGTGCAATAAACCCTCTTTCTTTTTAGAGCTAATTTCCATTGCAAGTAACTTGCTCAGCATTATCTTCTTCAGTACGATAGGGAGAGCAAGGTAGAAAGGATGTGTCAGAGATAAATTAGCCACCCAAAACAACTCAATGTTTATGTCACTGTGGCCATTACAGTAGTCCCCTCCTTATCCACAGGGGACACATTCCAAGAGTCCTCTGACTCATCCGGTAGATGCCTGAAACTATGGATAACATTGCACCTTATATATACTATACTTTTTCCTGTACACACACCTATGATAAAGTTTAACTTCTAAATTCGGCACAGAGCTTAACAATTAAAAGCAAAGCTGAGCGATTTTCAGAATGTTTGCCAGAGTTGAGGAGAGCTAGTCTCCCTCACCAGCCAAAGAGAGAATGGTTCTTAGTAGGCATCTGAATCTCCAGCAGAGAGTCCTTTCCTGCCTGCACTCTCCTTTTCTGCTCGCTTCTGAGCACTCCTTTTCTGCTAGGTAATCTCCTCTTACCTATACCTGCCTCCCTCCCTACATGTCTCTTTTCCTCTGTCTTCTGCTCACCTCTGATTACTCACCCCAGTATTTATCTGTATCATAACCTTTATTTTATAGGGAACAGGAGGCGGGGTCTGAGAGCAGGAAACACCAGGCGGAGATCAACGTTTTAAAGTAGCAACTCTTTTTTTTTTTTTAATTTTTTATTAACATATAATGTATTTTTATCGCCAGGGGTACAGGTCTGTGAATCACCAGGTTTACACACTTCACAGCACTCACCAAAGCACATACCCTCCCCAATGTCCATAACCCCACCCCCCTTCTCCTAACCCCCGTCCCCCCAGCAACCCTCAGTTTGTGACTCTTAATCTCACAAAACAAACTGAGGAGATCAACGTTTTAAAACAGCTCTGAGCTTTATGGCAAAAATGGGGGAGAGATTAGAAGTAAAATCAGGGGGGAATAGCAAGGGCCTGAATTAGGACACTTAATAGGATGGGTACCAGCCACAGGTCAGTGGTAAAGAGGAGAAAATGAAAACTAACTCACCGTGCTGGCAGGTAAACACAGCTCCTTTCACAGAGACAGAAACTAAAGCAAGTGATCAGGGTCGAAGGAGTTGAGGTGTTCAACTTTGGACAATAGCTGCATTTAGGGGTCATGTCCAATATGTCAATGGACAATCGGTATTCCACATGGGCAGGAGAACTTCTAGATTTAAAAGGAATTGATATTAAGAAAATTCTCCAGCTACTTTCTCCTTTACTTCCTCTCTTCATTTTACTACAACAAAATATGTGTTGAAAGCTCCTACATGCCCAGTCCTGGGATAAGCATTAATAAAAAGCCAGAAAAAAAGTAAACAGACTGCCTGCTCGGGGCCTTAGCAAGCTCTGGCGGGAGATTACATAAGAGCATATAATGCTGAGATGAGGCCAAGGTTACCCAAGGAAGTTTCATGGAAGGGGTAAGCATTGATCAGGGATGGACTATGCTTATTCAGGTTCCTTAACTCACCTAATGCCTAGAGAGAAGAACACAGGCTTGCTGCCTTCCTTCACAGTCTGGACATCCCCTGTGGTTTCACATAGACTCTGAGACAGATTCATCCCCCAAAATAGTCACATAGACTTCACTGAACTCATCATTTCTTCTGTGGAAGTAATACTGTGACTTCTTCGTAGGAGAACTTCTGTTAATTTTCTACCCTGTATATCTTGGCAACACCATACTTATAACCCACTTCTGGAATGCTATGCAATGCTATGGTAGAGGTAAAAGTTTAATCCTGAGTCTTGGGAACTCTCTGGAATCCACCCACTTAGAGAAGATGTTATCCCCACAGAATACAGGGACTGAAGCTGTCTGATGGAGATCAGCATGCTAAATATTCAGGCTGACTTAGCAACTCCACTCTTAGGCATTTACCCAACAAGAAATAAAGACGTAGGTCCACGGAAAGACTTGCGCAAAAATATTCACAGAAGTTCTACTGGTAACAGTCAAAAACTAGAAACCAACCAGATATCCAACTGCTGAATGGATAAACAAATTGTGGTATATCCATGTGATAAAATATCACTCAGCAGGAATATAGAGGGATAGACAATTGATAAACAACATGGATTAATCTCAAAAGCACTATATGTGAGTGAAAGAAGCTAGACTCAAAAGATTACACATTCTATGGCTCCACTTTTATGAAATTCTAGAGAAGAAAAAACTCTAGATCTAGAAAGTGGATCAGTAGCTACCAGGGGGCAGAGGAGTGGAGGAGGAGATGGACAGCAAAGGCACATGAGGCAATGTTTGGAATAATGAAAATATTCCCTATTGTGAGCGCTGTAGTGGTTACATTGCTGCATACATTTTTCAAAGCTCATTGAATTATACACTTAAATTTGGTAAATTTATGTAATTATATTTCTGTAAAGCTGATTTTTTTTTTTTTTTCAATCAGCCCGAGCTGAGGAGTAGGCCCAAGCCTTCCCAACCAGGAGATGTCTGTGGCTCTTAGGAAGCCGTGTGAGCCAGCATGGCTTTCACTACAAGCCACTACAGCCCCAAGAACTCGCCTGCTTTAATGCTTTAGCTCAGACCTTGACAACCCCTGGCTGTTTCAGACTAAGGCTCCCAATAACTCATTCTCATCCCATCTCACCCAGCCTAGGGGCCAGAACAGGCTGCTCACCCAGACAACTGATCACAGATAATCCTAAAAACCCCTGCCCTGGACTAGCAGTCTTAAAAATGGCAACACTTTATCCTGGAAATACTAACTGGGGAACATACCTGGTAAGGATTATACTTTAAGGAGTCTGACTCCTTGGAAACTGGAACATAGACTCTGGGCTCTTCTGCTGTTATCAGGTTCCTAAAGGGCAAGGGGCTTGTTTCTTTTCTCTACATTGAAAACTAGAGTTTGTCTATAGCTATTTGACTCCCAAGGGTCCTACTGAGATCTTGCTTTTCCATGATTCCTATAGCTACAAGCCTAAGGCTGATGCATGCCCACATCCTGGATGTATTTTGGGAAGGAAAAAAAGGACCTGAACATAATACAAATCCTCACTGCAACAGAGCCCTTATGACTAGGAGAGGTCCTGAGTCAAGACATGTACAGAAGGTTTGTTTCTCCACCACTATTCACTTTTTCTTTCATCCCATTTACCCCTTTAAGCAAAATACAAGTCTGTAATTCTAGAATAACTTGATCTTTAAGTGCTATTTTTCAGCATTTCAATAACTACTAACAGAGGAAATCTGCACCAGACATCTTATCAGAACTGGGTTTTTTTGTACACTTGCTGTCATGTGAAGTAAACTTCTATTCAATGAGTGTGTGCACTCTACCAAACACTGTGCTAGGCTATGTGACTGGGGCTCGCTGAGACCTCGCGATAATCCTGCTACATTACACAGAACATCCCTTCTTTGCAGACAAGTTCTCTAAGACTCAGAGAATAAGTAACTTGCTAAACTTATTTAACTTTCAGTTAGCAAAGTCTGAATTTACCTCTAGTACTATTTGATTTTCAAACTTTGCTAAGGAAAAAAAAAACAGGAAATTATTGTGGTCTAAAACTTGACTTAACATTTTAAGGTGCTGGTTTTGAGTTCCTTCTCAGTCACTTACTAGCTGTGTGGACCTGAGTTTCCTTCTATATCACCTTTGAAATGATAAAAATAAATCCTACTTCACTGAGTTTTGAAAGACTCAAATAACACAATCTACACAATAAGCACAATAAATATTAGCTATTGGTATGATCTCAAGTGCCAACGTAGCTCCAAATGGAATAAATAACACACACACACACACACATACACACACGCATACACACACAAACACACACGTTGAGTTTCCACACCATGGATCCTATTTCATTCTTCAATTCATTGTAAAACTTTTGGTGGGGGGGGGGGGAATAAAGACCCTGCCTTGGATGAGTTTCTGTTCCCAGACAGCCCATGTACCTCCTTCACTCACCTGCTCTGGGTACTTGCTGCCAATGATCTCTGCTACAGTGTTGAAGGAATCAGCATCTGGGTAGTTCTTTGCCCCCATCTTCAGCTGAATAACAATTCTGTTCCCACGGGAAGCCATCCTGGATATCATCTCTGCATCTTCCACTGTGATACAAGCTGTCGGGATTTTTGGCACACCATCCTGGTATTCCTGAATACCTGTGTGAGGACTTGAGAAAAGAAGGCATCAGGTTACCTTAAAAGTAGAAATGGACTGGAGCACCTGGGTGGCTCAGCGGGTTAAGCCTCTGCCTTCAACTCAGGTCATGGTCTCAGGATCCTGGGATTGAGCCCTGAATCAGGCTCTCTGCTCAAAGGGGAGTCTGCTTCCCCCTTTATCTCTGCCTGCCTCTCTGCCTCTGTCAAATAAATAAATAAAATCTTTTTTTTAAAAAAAGTAGAAAAGAACCAAAAGTATTTTTTAAGTGTATTTGGCATTTGACTCTCACTGATCTTTGCATGTGAGAACTAGGATGGGTGGGCAACATTGGTTTATTTCTTTTGATTTAATTTATCTTTTTATTAAAAATAACTTAGAAACTTCAACTTAATGATCATCTTATTAAAAACATTACGTGAAATTTATTTTGATACTTTGATGATCCTTTAAAGTTGCGAGTTGCCTCAAACTGAAAAGAACATTAACAATGCTTTCAGGACCAAGAGGTGAGTGAACACATGTGTTCGAGAAGACAAAGAAAGCTCTGAAGTTCATCAAGGCTACAGACTAGAAGATCCACACCTCTGGAAGAAAACTGCCCACATACATCCAGCTCTCTGGTCATGGGCAAGCTCTGGGAATACTCTCTTCCCTCTCAACCACAGAGATCCAAACATGCAGCCCAGCATTGGTGGTAGAATGTTTTGCAGGAAAACTGTAGAACTATGGGAAATGTTTGTGCTTCCGTGAAGAATAGTGCTGAATAAATCCCAGTTTCTGATTTAACTGCTACAAGCAAATGAAAACCAGGAGAATTTTGGCACTAAAACAAAAATATTATCCCAACAGTCAAGTTTTTCCTGGTAATTTCCATATGCTGCTTAGATTACTGAAAACACTTATCATTAAAGTTTCTGTTAGTCTATTGTTGATCCAACCTCTATACATGCTAATTGAGTTTATCAAACTCATTTCCAAAAGTTGCTCTTTCAGACTGACCCTTTTCGATCCTGAGGTAGGACTCCAAACCTTCCCAAACCACAACTCCCTCAGGACCAAGCCAGCACAGGCTTCCCAGTGTGCATCATGCCCTATCAGCTTATTTCTATTTTCTGTGAAGGCACAAGCTAACAGCCTCCCTCTTAAAAGTAATTTTTCTTTTCCTACTTCCATGTTTGTTTCAGGTTGCCTCATATTTGTAGGAAACCCTTTCCCCTCCTCTCAGCCACAGCACATTTCTCTCCTGTAGAAGGGACTCCAACCCCACATGCATAAACATGAATGATCCAGTCTTATCACTGCTTTCTTGGTGTGACTGCACTGTTGTGACAATATGTCTGGTGACTATTTACTTACTTAGAGAAATTGCATAGCAAAATGATTAAGAACAGAGACTGAGGAGCAAAACCATCTAGGTTCAAATCTGGGTTATGGAACTTATTGCTAACTGACTTTGGGCAAAGTATATATAATTGCTTCAGTGGTTTCATCTATAAATAAAAGTGATAATAATACTTAATTCACAGAATTACTTTGCAGATTCAATTAATTTATACAAGTGAATCACTTGCCATGAAACAGCACTCAATAAATTGAACTAAATATTTGTTTTGTTAACTTGTCTGTTACATCATCCCTGCAGAAGGAGATGGTTTCATCTAAAATCCTTGGAACCATCTTAGCACACCCTCTATGAAGATCTTAAATGTTAGTCTTCATCAAGAGAGGAACAAATGACTTATAAACTCAAAAATTATGACACAGAAACCCTGAATCTGAACCCCTGCTCTGGAATATGCCTAATCCACTCTAACTTCTGGTTCACGGTGGGCTGTGGGGTCCCATAATCAAGGTCAAATACTGGCTCTACCATGGCATGAAGCAACCCACATGACCTCTCTGCTTCTGCGTTTCCATATCTATTAAGTGGAGAAAAATATTAATATTGACTTCATAATATTTCTGTGAGGATAAAAGATAGTATATAGAAAGAATTTTAAATGGTATTTGGCACATTATAATTATTTAATAAATATTAGTTATTATTTATTCAGTGCAATTTTTCCACTGAGTTGGTAGAATGATTAATGACCAAAAGTACTCTGACACGTGTAGGAAGACAATCTAAATATTTATTGTTCGGATAACCTTACATGATGTCTGGGATTCAACAAACGCTCTCCTTGTTCTCAGACTCACCTACTCAGAGGAGTTCAGGTAAACAGCCTCTCTCTTTTTTTAAAGTTTTTATTTAAATTCCAGTTAGTAAACATACAGTGTAATATTGGTTTCAGGTGTGCAGTATAGTAATTCAACACTTCTATACAACACCTGATGCTCATCACAAGTACATTCCTTAATTCCTATTACCTATTTAACCCATCCCTCCACTCACCTCCCCTTTGGTAACCATCAATTTATTCTCTACATTAAAAGTCTGTTTCTTTGTTTGCCAATCTCACTTTCATTTCTTTCCTTTCACTCGTTTGTTTTGTTTAAATGATTTTTTAAATATAAATTTGTAGCAATAAGTTACAGGTAATTTTCTTAAAGTCAGGACAGTAAGTTGGGCTTGTACCCATGGCTCCAATGAGGAAAACAGCACTGAAAGGCATCTTCCAACTATGGTTCAGAATTCAAGATATAAAAGCCTTTGTAATTTGTTTCTGCCATTAAGAATGTCCTCTGGTAGGACAATCCAGCACGGTTTAGAAGTAGGAAGAATGAGGACTCAACATATTTATCTGGAGCCCTGTCCTTTCACTGCCAATTATTCTACAAAGGATGATCAGCCTTAAACACCACCTTCCTGCTCCCATTTATAACCCCACCTGCAACTGAACAATAGCAAAGGGTAAACTATAAAGCACGCTGTAAAAAAATCCAAACGGTTGTACTTAAAAATTAATACCAACTCTTTACAAACTCTTCCAAAAATTTTAAGAGAAGGGAATACTTCCCAACTTACTCTACAAGATCTCATGATTACTGATATCAAAACCAGACAAAGATATCATAAGAAAAGAAAACTATGCACTAACATCTTTTATGAATATCAATGCAAAAAAAATCCTCAACAAAATAAAAGCAAACTGATACCAGCAACAAATAAAAAGGATTATATACCATGACCAAGAGGGATTTATCCCAGAAATGCAAGGTGGGTTTAACATAAGAATCAACCAATGTAATATATCATATAATACAAAAGGACAAAAGCCATCTGATCATCTCAATAGATACTGAGAAATCTAACAGTCCTTCATGATAAAGAAAAAAAAAGCTATGATAACAAGAGAGTGTGGCACTGGTATAAGGATAGACATAAGTCAATAGAATAAATTTAAAGTCCAAAAATAAACCTTCAAAAGAATGGTCAGCTCATTTCAACAAGAATGCTAAAATAATTCAATGGATATAGATAAATATTTTCAAAGAAATGGTGCTGGGGCCAATAAAATATCCACATGTAACAGAAAAGAAAGCTGTACCCATATATCACAACATATATTAAAATCAATTAAAAAATTAATCACAGGGGGCACCTGGGTGGCTAAGTTGGTTGTGTCTGACTCTTGTTTTCGGCTCAGGTCACTGTCAATGTCGTGAGATCCAGCCCTGAGTCAGGCTCTATGCTGGGTGTAGAGACTGCTTAAGATTCTCTTTCTCCCTCTTTCTCTGCCCTCTCCCTCCCCTCTCTCTCTAAAAAAAATAAAAATAAAAATAAAAATAAGATAAAATCTTTAAAAAAATTAATCAGATCTAAGTGTAAGAGCTAAAACTATGAAACTTCATGACCTTGGGTAATGAAATTGTATCTTAGATACAACACTAAAACCATAAGCAACAAAAGAAAAAATAGATAAACTGAACCATCGAAATTGTAAACCCTCGTAATTCAAAAGACACCATCAAAAAGTGATAAAACAATGCTCAGAATGGGAGAAAATGTTCATAAACTCTGTACCTTATAAGGCACTTATATCTAAAATATATACAGACCTCTTGAGAACTCAATAATAAAATAGCTAACTAATTAAAAAATGGGTAAAAAATGTGAATAGACTTTCTTCAAATAGAATATACAGACATTGAGCACATAACAGAATGCTAAATACCATTAGACATCAGGAAAATGCAAATCCAAACCACAATGAAATGTCATTCATACCCAGCAGGATGGCTATGATCAAAAAGACAGATAAAAACAAGTATTGGCAAGGATGTGAAAAATTTGAAACCCTGTACATTGCTGATAAAATGTAAAATGGTGTAGCCACTTTAAAAACAGTCTGACAGTTCCTTAAAAAGTGAAACATGTACTACTAGATATATATTCAAGAGAAATGAGAATATATATTCACAAAAACTTGCACACTAATGTTCATAACAGCATTATTCATAATAGTCAAACATAAAAACAACTCTTATGTCTATAAGGTCATGAATGGATAAATAAAATGTATGTCCATACAACAGAATATTAATTAACAATAAAACATTATGCTCTTACACAGGTTGCAATGTGGATGAACCTTGAAAATATTATCTTAAGTGAAAGAATTTTTTTAAAAAGACCTCATATTATAAGATTCCACTTATATGAAATGTTTAGTATAGGTAAATCTGTAGAGGTAGAAAGTAAGTTTTATGTTGCCTAGAGCTGGTTGAGGGCAAGGAAAATGAGTAGAGAATGCTAGTAAGTATGGGATTTCTTTGGGAGATAATGACAATGTTCTAAAATTAGTGATGGATGTTGTACAAATTTGTGATTATCAGCTCTTCTTTTTTAAAAATATTTTTATTTATTTATCTGACAGACAGAAATCACAAGCAGGAAGAGAGAGGGTAGCAGGCTCCCTACCGAGCAGAGCGCCCAACTCGGGGCTCCATCCCAGGACCCTGTGATCATGACCCAAGCCGAAGGCAGAGGCTCCAACCCACTGAGCCACCCAGGTGTCCTGATTATCAGTTCTTCTGATTCACCAGCTTGCCGGCCATAGATCTTGGGACTCCTTAGCTCCATAATCACATGAGTCAAGTCATAATAAAGCTCTTCATATATATATATATATATATATATATTCATTTGGTTCTCTTTTTCTAAAGAATCATGACTAAAACAGCCACAATGAGTCAAATTTCTTTTTACTTGTGGCAAATATATTCCAAACATTTGCAATGATCAAAATATGGTGATCAAAAAATGGTACTTTAAATATTTAAAAATTATAAATATTCATCTTAATTCTTTCTTTTCACAAATAAACAGCATCATATCAAATAAATAAATCCAAATTAAAATTACTGAAAGAAGCCATTATAAAGGATTCTGGGAAGATAGTGAAGAAATCCTGCCCTGTAAGAAGTGCTCAAGGGAGTCTTATAGGATGAAATGAAAAGACACTAGACAGTAACTTGAAGCCATATAAAGAAAGACCTTAATAAATAAATAGGCAATTATGAGAGCTATTTTTTATTATAACAACAGTTTATAGTACTGCTTTCATGTTTTCTAAATGATTTAAGAGACTAATGCATTTAAAATAATTATTAGTTTATTTGGGGACACATAATGTATTAAGATGTAACCTGGTGATATCACTGACCAAAAAGTATGGGTGTAGAGCTGAAAAGGATCAGTTTTTATATGTTACTGAAGTTAAGCTGGTATAAATTCAAATTACAGTCCTATAATTTTATGTATATATGAGTCCTATATTCTCTAGAATACAAACAAAAGGAAATGAAAAAGAAATATAAACATTCCACTACAAAAAATCATCTAAACACAAAAGAAGACAGTAATGCAGAAAAAGAGGGACCAAAAAAAGCTAGAAAGCATAAAGAAAGCAAATAGCAGAATGAAAGGAATGAGTTCCTACTTACCAATAATTACTTCACATGTAAATAGATTAAAATCTCTAATCAAAAGGTGGAGATTGGCAGAATGGATTTTTAAAATTATCTAACTACATGCTATCTACAAGAGAATTACTGAAGAGCTCAGGACACAAATAGTTTGAAAATAAAAGGATGAAAAAATATATTCCATGCAAATATTAACCAAAAGAGAATAAGGATGGCTATATTTATATCAGACAAAACAGACTTTAAAATCAAAAAGGGTTATAAGAAACAAAGAAGAACATTTGTATTAATGAAAGGGTCAATACAGTAAGAAGATATTAACAATTACGAACATTTATGCACCTAGTGGTAGACTATCAATATATATGAAGCAAAAAACTGACAGAAATGAAGGTAGAAATAGCTCTAGAATAACAGTTTGAGATTTCAATACTCAACTCTTACTAGTGAATAGAACAACATGTGACATACACCTGTTCATAAACATTCTCCTCTTGGGTGGTCCCTCAACATTTACTCCTGGCGTCTAGGCCTATAAAAGTAGGTCCTAAAGGAGGTGGGGTTTCAGAGATCTACTTGCCTTGTATCCACTCAAAACACACTTCTGTCCATGAGTCCCCTTGATAAACCATTTCTCATCAAGCTGGACTTCTCAATCTTTTTCTTCAGGTTTTTTTTTTTTTCTTTTGTCTCCTTCAGCCTTTAGAAGTCATTTTGTGTATACCTCCCTTTCACAGACCAGACAAAAGATAAGTAAGGAAATAGAGGACTTAAACAACACAATAAACCCACTAGATCTAAGAGACAACTCTATCCAATAATGATACACTCTCAAGGAGAAGAGTTTGGAAAGGGTGGAGGCTTCTGGCTTCTCCGAACAGGCCCCACTTTTTGTTTTCTTATCCTGGGCCTCCGGGTGTTATGGATGAGAACTAGTGGGGGCTGAGTGGCAGGAATGTGTGTACATCTCAAGGACCTAGATGCATGAATGTAGCATACAAATCCAAAGCACAGATGGAATGTTTTCCAGGATAGGTCATGTCAGGCCACAAAGTGAGTCTCAACATACTTGAAAAGGTATGTATCATGTAAAGCATCTTCCCTGGCCAGAACAGAATGACATTAGAAACATAACAGAAGGAGAGTGAAAATTCACAAATTTGTGGAAACTAAACCGCATACTCTCAACCAGGCAATGGATCAAAGACGAAGTCACAAGGAAAATTATAAAATATTTAGCTGTGAATGAAAACAAAACCACAGCATATGAAAACATAGAATGCAGCAAAAGCACTGTTAAGAGGAAAAGTTTTACATTAAAAAACAGGAAAGATCTTAAATCAACCACCAAAATTTATGACTTAAGGAACTAGATACAAAAAAAGAAGAACAAACTAAACTCAAAGCTAGTGAAAGAAAGGAAATAAAGAATAGAACAAAGATTAAAAAAAAATTAGAGCAGAGATAAATGAAACAGAGAATAGAAAAAGAACAGAAAATAAAACCAAAATAAATCAATAAAACCAGAAGTTGGTTCTTTGAAAAGATCAACAAAATTGACAAACATTTAGCTAGTTGGACTGAGAAATATAGAGAGAATAGTCATATTACTACAATCAGCAATAAAACTGGGGACATTACTACCAATTCCACAGAAATAAAAAAGGATTATAAAAGAGTGTATGAGCAATTATATGCTAACAAACTAGATAGCCTAAATAAAATGGACAAATTTCTAGGAACATAAAACCTACCAACTCTAAGCCATGAATAAATAGAAAACCTGAATACATCTGTAACTTGTAAGGAAATTGAATTAGTAATCAAAAAATCTCTTTCCAAGGAAAAGCCCTGGCCATGATGACTTCAAGGGCAAATTCTACCTAACATTTTTTTAAATTTTCTTTTTCTTTTTTTTTTTTATTGTGTTCTCTTGGTCACCACACAGTACATCATTAGTTTCTGATGTAGTGTTACATGATTCATTGTTTGTGTGTAACACCCAGTGTTCCATGAAATCCGTGCCCTCCTTAATACCCATTTTCCCTAACCCCCACCCTTCTAAAACCCTCAGTTTGTCTCCCGGAGTCCATAGTCTCTCATAGTTCATCTTCCCACTCCATTTTCTCCCCCTTCATTTTTCCCCTCCTTCTCCTAATGTCCTCCATTATACAACCTCCATACAATGGAGGTTGTTTAATGTCTCCATATGGACATTATATGGTCCATATATAATGTATATAATGTCCTATATGGAGCACATTATACAACTTATTTGTATTTGTTCTACAAATAAGTGAAACCATATGATAATTGACTTTCTGTGTTTGACTTATTTCACTTAGCATAACCTCCTCCAGTCCCATCCATGTTACTGCAAAAGCTGGGTTTTCATCCTTTCTGATGGCTGAGTAATCAGAATCCATTGTATATATGGATCTAACATTTAAAGAAGAACTAACATCAACCCTTCTAAAACTTTTTTTAAAAAGTAAAAAGGAGGGATTACTTTCTAATTCACTCTATGAAGCCAGTATTACCCTAACACCAAAGCCAGGCAAGAACACTACAAGGAAATAAACTATAGATCAATAACCCTTAGAAACACTCATGTAAAAATGCTCAACAAAATACTAGCAAATGGCGGCATATTAAAAGGATTATACACCATGACTAAGTGGAATTTATTCTTGGAATGCAAGGATGGTTCAATATACAAAAATCAATCAATATAATTGACCACATTAACAGAATTAAGGGGAAAAATATGATCATCTTAAGTAACGAAGAAAAGACATATGACAAATTTCAAGACCCTTTCATGATAAAAACATTCAAAAAACTAAAAATAGAAAGAAATTATCTCAGTATAATTAAAGCCATATATGAAGAACCCCCAGCAAACATACTTCATGGCAAAAAACTGAAAGTCTTTCCTCTAAAATCAGGAACCCAGCAAGGATGCTAACTTTTGCAACTTCTATTCAATACAGTACTGAAAGTTCTTGCCAGAGCAGTCATGCAAGAAAAAGAAATAAAAGATATCTAAATTAGAAAGGACAAAATAAAATTGTATTTGTTCACAAGCTATGTAATCTTATATATAAAAAGACTAAAGACTCTACACAAAAAAACCCTGTCAGAACTAATAAATCAATTCACCAAAGTAACAGGATACAAAGCCTACACACAAATATCAGATGCATTTCTATACATTAACAATGAACAATCTGAAAACAAACTACAATAATAATTCCATTTACAATAGCATTGAAAAGACTAATATACTTAGGAATGAACTTAAACAAGGAGGTGAAAAACTTGTACAATGGAAACTATAAAACACTGCTGAAAAGCAATTAAAGAAAATATAAGTAAATGGAAACACATTCAATGTTCATGGATTAGAAGACTTACATTGTTAAGATGTCAACACTCCCCAAAGCAGTCTACAGATTCAATGCAATCCTTATCAAAAAATTCCAATGACATGTTTTGTGGAAATAGAAAAAAAAAAAACACTCTAAAATTCTCAAGAGAAGCTTACTAGTACTTGAAAAAGAACAAAGCTGGAGGAGTCACATTTCTAGGTTTCAAAACTTACTACAAAGCTACCACAACCAAAACAGTGTTATACTTGCATAAACACAAACAGACGTATTAAAATAGCACAGGAATAAACCCTTGACTATACAGGATTTTTGGCAGGTGCAAAGACCTTTCAATGCGGGAAAGGGCAGAACTTTCAACAAATGGTGCTGGGAAAACCGGATATCCACATGCAAAAGAATGAAGTTGGATCTTTATTTAATATCACACACAAAAATAAACTAAAAATGGATCAAAGGTTTAAATGAAAGATCTAAAACTATAAAACTCTTAGAAGAAAAATGTAGGGCAAAAGCTTCATGACATTAGACTCTAAGAACTTCTTGGAAATGACACCAAAGGCAAAGGCAACAAAAGAAAAATAGACAAATTAGACTTCATGAATTTGGAAAATGTTGTGCATTAAAAGGCAATATCAACAGGTAAAAAAAATCAATACACAAAATGAGGGGAAAATGCTCACAATCATATCTCTGATAAGGGATTAACATTCAAAATAATTTGAAAACTCCAAAAGCTTAACAACAAAAACCAGACAACCCAATTTAAAAGTGAGCAAAGATTTGACTAGGCGTTTCAACAAAGAAAATATACAACTGGCCAATAAGCCCCAAAAAAGATGCTCGACATCACTAATCATTAGGAAAATGCAAATCAAAACTAATGAGACACCACCTTACGCCTAGTAGGTATGTCTAGAATGTCTACTAGGATGTCTACAATCAAAAAACAGCAAATAACAGATGTTGGTAAGAAGGCATAGAAATAAGAACCTTTGTGCACTATAATGAGGAATAAAAAATAGATAAACTCTTTGAAAAACAATATTGTGGTTCCTTAAAAAATTAAAAACAGAATTATCATATGATCTGGCAATTCCACTTCCAGGCATAAACCCAAAACAGTTAAAAGCAGAGTCTCAAAGATATAAACCCATGTTCATAGCACCATTATTCACAATAGCTGAACTCAAATACTGGCTACCCTAGTATTCATCAGTGGATGACTAGATAAACACAATGTGGTATATACAGACAACGGAATATTATTGAGCTTTAAAAAGAAAGGAAATTCTGAAATACACTGCAACAGGAATAAACTTTGAGGGTATTATGCTAAGTGAAATAAGGCAGTCACAAAAAACAAATACCATATGATTCCACTTATATGAGGTACTCAGGGTAATCAAAATCATGGAGGCAAAAGTTAGGATGGTTTTCAGGGGCTGGTGGTGAGTGGAAAAGTGGAAACTGTTCAATGGGTATAGGATTTCAGATTTATAAGATGAAAGAGTTATGGAGATGGATAGTTCTGATGTTTCACATTATGAATGTGTTTAATACCACTAATCTATACACTTAAAATGGGTAAGATGGTCAATTTTATGTCATTTGTATTTTAAAAAGACATTACATACATAAAATAAAACCCAGTATTGTGTAAATTATGAGGGAAAGTATACATACATTCCATGCTGATGGTATTATTTAATTAATTTAGTATTTCTAGAGTATGATCTCCCAATATGTAGCCAGAATTGTAAAATTTTTTACTTTGTTTGCTTATTCTGCTTTGAAGGACAAACTCTTTGGCAATATTATAAAATGAGAAAAAAAAAAACAATTTATACTAAGATGTTCCCTGCATCTCTGTATATAAATGTGAAAATCTAGAAACAATCCAGCAGAAGTGGCAGGAAAATGAGACTGGCAAGGCAAGTAAATGGCCGAAAGCAATACATGGAAACATGTAGATGAAATAATGTTAAACTAAAAGAACCGAATATGAAATGCACATGATAAAAATTGAACATGAATCTGGAGTGATATAAATTAAGTTAATATCCACTTGATTCTTTGAGAAACTACACTCATCCTGTTAGGCTATACTCATGTGAACTGCAACATTACCAATAAGCAGAATTAAATTCTTAAAAATCTATGCCACAGTCTATAAAATAACCTGGAAGCAAAGCCTGAAGCTATCACAGTGGCAGTTTGAATCCTTGAAATACTAGGTCATAGGCATTTGAGCACCTGTGGCAAATTAACAGAAAAATATCTGTTGAAATTTTCCTTTCTTCCACCATCAATTACGGGAAATACTTGCAGCTGAATCCTTATGTGGTGTCGGTCCACCAGTGTGCCATCTAGGCAGAATTACAAAGCTAATATTTTCTTGCTGTCAATCGAATTTGTGTTCAAGGGCTCTTCCTGTGCATCTGGTAGTGTTTTAACTGTTTATTCACATTTGTGGACATCTTCTGAGGCAATAGAACATGTTTTAGTCTTCTAATCTTTAGGAAAGTGGTATATGAGATCTCTTTCCCACAATGATATAGAGGGGCACAGAATCAACTCTGAAAAGACTCCTGGCACAGATAGGAAATCAACACTCAGTTACTTCAAAAGGGGGAAAATAATGTCTACTAACAGCATCTGCACATTATTATCAGTAAACTTGCTCAAATAAGACATTTCCATAAAATAAAAACGGATGCCCTGCCCTTTGCTTTAAAATTTTTCTTCCTTGGCCTTTTTAAAGCTTTATTTTGGTATTATTTTTTTCCTCCTTATTTTTAGACACCACAAAAAGGCCTTTACTTAAATAGTAGAGCCTTAAACCCTACAGATTTAAGGACGTGATATCATTATCCCATGGGCCCCTAAAGCATAAACTCTTCAAAACTCCCAACATACCATAAAGAAAAGTTAAACTCTCTGACGGAGCAGGCCATAGAACATTTCCCCAAACATGAATGATAATAATAGCTAGCACTTACCGAGCAGTTGCTACAGGGCTGGTGGCGTTCTGAGTGTTTTACATACATTAATTCATTTACCAGTCACTATAACCCTGTGAAGTAAGCACTCTACTTGTCCCCACTTTCAGCTGGGGAAATTGAAGTAAAGAGAGGCTAAGCCATAGTCTCACAGCTAGAAGCTGACAAAGCTGGAACTGAACCCTGGCAGTATGGCTGGAGTTCACCCTCTTGATGCATATAGAATCTATATTATATTGCCACTCACCACTCTAGGAACAATGATGATGATTTTGATGATGATGATGATGGTTAACAGCAAGCAAAATAATACTATCTATTGAATACTCAAGACATATACTGAGCTAAGCAATTTCATTGATTACCTTATTTAATCTTCATATCCATTCTGAGATGGGTGCCCATAGACCCATTCCTGGAAGGAACTGACAAACTCAGAGTTCATGAATAGCTCCAGTGCTCTGGGCAAGGAAAAGCAAACTCTGAGACCAAGCTCTTCTTCCCAGGTTCAAGGGAACCTATTCAAGCCACACAGCACCTCTTAATCTTTTATATTCCTTCTGATGGGCAGACTGAGAAAAATGATATATTGTGATGGAAAGCACTTGCACTGTGCCTGACAGATAATTTGTGGCTTTTCAATGGTAGTTATGATCATTCCCACCCATATTTTACATACACTTCTATACTTCATATTCATCACAGGGCATTGTAACTATTTATATATTTTATGCCCAATATGCATATTTGATCTATTCTAGACTACCAGTTCTCAATTCTTTTTGTTGCTTTTTGCCTACCCAATGCTACGGCACAGTTTTTAGCCCAGAATCTGTGCTCAGAAAACATAGAGTTTTCTAACCTGTGGCCTCCGATGCTAATTTTCACTCATCATAATATTATCTCTTTGAACTCTATTACCAGTTTTCTCCAAACTTTACTATTTATTGATCATGTATTATGGGGTCACAATCAGTTGGAGGTTTTGATGAAACACAGATCATTGGGCCCAACATCCAGAATTTCTGATTCAGGAAGTGCAGAGTGGGTCCAAAGAATGTGCATTTCTAACAAATTCCCAGGTGATGCCAATATTGTTGGTCCCAAGTGTTGGAGAGTTCGAGCCTTCACCAGAAGAGTTTATTCAAAAATAGGTGCTTATTGGGGCACCTGGGTGGCTCAGTGGGTTAAGCCACTGCCTTTGGCTCAGGTCATGATCTCAGGGTCCTGGGATCGAGTCCCGCATCAGGCTTTCTGCTCAGCAGGGAGCCTGCTTCCCTCTCTCTCTCTCTCTGCCTGCTTCTCTGTCTACTTGTGATCTCTCTCTGTCAAATAAATAAATAAAATCTTAAAAAAAAATAGGTGCTTGCTGATGGAAAAAGTGTATTCTTGACAGAATATTCTTCTAGAGAATTGATCACAAACATACACAGGTAAGGTAAGCACTACATGCAGGACACTAATACAGGTTCTATGAAAGAATCATCCCTGCTCTCAAGGAAGGGACATTATTTGAGACAATAGTTGTTTCACGAGAAGAGTGACTACAGAGTTATGGATTTAATGAACATAGTAACAAACCAACCCAAATTCACCCAAATTCACCTAACAAAAGGAGTGTTAGCTCTCCAAAGCTGTCACTGTGCAAAGATGCACAGTTATTGCAGTAACTGACCATTGCTCTAAACATTTTTGGTGCTTTTTCCTCTAAAATTGGCTTTAGAGCATTTTGGTAGCCTTCCAAATGGTCAAAATGGAGGCAAAATTAGGTATTTTTAAATTAGAATTGATTCTTGGAAACAGCCAAAATATGAAGAGAAGAACAAATGATCTGGAGTCCAAAACCAAGAAATTCTTAATTGTGTAATTGATCAACTAGATCTGAAGACAATCTCAAAAAAGAAGTATCAGAAATGTTTACATCAGTGGCACCTGTGTTAAAAAATGTGTTTAGGGGGTGCCTGGGTTAAGCCACTGCCTTGGGCTCGGGTCATGAATCTCAGGGTCCTGGTTCCTCCTCTCTCTCTCTCTGCCTGCCTCTCTGCCTACTTGTGATCTCTCTCTGTCAAATAAATAAATAAAATCTTAAAAAAAAATGTGTTTAGATTTAAAAGGTCTTTACACAATAATGTTGATTAGATGTATACAGGTATTTGTTTAAAATTATTTATTCCAACAGTATTTCTTTTAAGAAATGGAAGCATTATGTTAAATTATGTTATTCAATTCCAATGGAGTATTTTGTAGCCATTAAAATGTTAATTATGAAGTCTATAAAGCAGGATTAAACTTTTGACATAATATAGAGAAAATGAGAAGGTCTCTGTAAACTATGACAAGCAATATGAAGTTTTATGCACAAGGAAAAGAAGGAAATTAAGGATTGTAGAAAAAAATTTAGATAGGAGAAATGACAGCATCTTTTTCTTTTGACCTTTCTCATTTCCATACAACTACAAAATCTGGACTTAAAAAATCTTTATCTTACACCTGCTATTTTTTTTTTAAGATTTTATTTATTTATTGGACAGAGAGAGATCACAAGTAGGCAGAGAGAGAGAGAGGAGGAAGCAGGCTCCTGCTGAGCAGAGAGCCCGATGCGGGACTCGATCCCAGGACCCTGAGATCATGACCTGAGCCGAAGGCAGCGGCCCAACCCACTGAGCCACCCAGGCGCCCCTTACAGCTGCTATTGATATTTGCCAGAGCAACAAAAAAATATGGACAAACCTAATCATAAATATTGTGAGAATAAAGGTATAAATGTCTGTATTTGTATATGATAGGAGTTATCAAATATGCCTAAAGTCAGCTACAGAAACACTTTGAAAATAGATGTGTAGGGGGAAATATTCCCAATTGTTTGAGAATCTGAGGAGCTGTACATAATTTTGAGAATTTGTGGGGCTGGCACATAATTAATGAAAATGAAGGTGAACATGGTCTACTTTATAACAGGTCTAAGCCAGATTCCCAATCTAAATACATAGGATCAGTGTATCAGTCAAGATAGGTGAAATTGTACTATGATAAAAAAGTCCCTATAATTCGATTCCTCAAACAATAGATTTTTAAATTTCAGCTTCTTTGAAGTAGAATTGACAAATAAAACTGTATTTAAATGTTTAAATATTTAAAGTGTACATTGAGGTGATTTGATAATACATTGTGGAAGTATTTTTCTCATTTAGCTAATTAACATATCCATCACTTCACGTATTTATCATTTTTTGTTTTGGTTTTGGTTGGTTTCGGTAAGAACATTTAGGTTCTACTCTCTTCGCAAATATTAATTATACAGCACAGTGTTATTCATTACAGTTACTATGTTTTACATTAGATCCTCAGACCATATTCATCTTATAGCTGAAAGTTTGAAGGTTTTTACCAGCCTCTTGGTTATTCCCCTGGGATCCCCACCCACCCAGGACAGGGCAATCACTTAGATTTTTCCTTTTTTCTTTGTTTTTTTAAACTCAATATATAAGTGATACCATGTAGTATTTTTCTTCCTCTGTCTGGCTTGTTTCACTTAACTAACACCCTCAAGTTCCATCCATGTTATTACAAACGGCTTGAGTTCCTTCTTTCTCATGGCTAAAAATATTCCAGTGTGCGTGTATGTGGGGTGTGTGTGTGTGTGTGTGTGTGTGTGTGTATCTATCTAAACACCTACATTCATTCATCTGTTGCTGGACACATAGGTTGTTTTCCTATCTTGGCTATTGTGAATGCTGCTTCAATGAACATGAGAGTACAGATATTTCTTTGATATCTTATTTTCATTTCCTTTGGATATATACCTCTAAGTGGGATGGCTAGATCATATGCTAATTCTTTTTTTTTTTTAATTTTTGAGGCTATACTAATTTACATGCCCACCAAGAGTAAATAAGTGTTCAGTTTCTCCACATCCTCACCAACGCTCATTATCTCTTCTCCATTTGATAATAGCCATTCTAACAGGTATAAGGTGATAGCTCACTGCAGTTTTAATTTGCATTTCCCTAAAGATTAGTGGGTCAAGCACCATTTCATGTACCTGTTTAACCATACACATGTTTTCTGTAGATAAATGTCTATTCTAGTTCCTCTGCCCATTTCTAATGGCACTATTTTTTTTTACTATTGAGTTGTGTATTTAAATTCTCTATATATTTTGATAATAACCCTTATTAGATGGTATATGATTTGCAAATATTTTCTCCCAATCAGTTGCCTTTTCATTTTACTGAATGTTTCCTTTATTATGCAGAAGACTTTTAATCTGATGTAGTTCTCTTTGTTCATTTTTGCTTTTGTTGTTTTGACATAATATCCAAAAAAATTATTGCCATGACAATTGTCAAGGGGCTTACCATCTATGTTTTCTACTAAGAATTTTATGGAGTCAGGTCTTATGATCAAGTCTTTAATCCATTTTCAGTTGATTTTTGTGAATGATGTAAGACAGGGGTCCAGTTTCATTCTTTTGCATGTGACTGTCCAGTTTTCCTAACACCATTTATTGAAGAGATGACCTGTTCCCCATTGTACATTATTGACTCCACTGTCATAAATTAACCAAATATGCATGGGTTTATTTCTAGGCTCTCTATTCTGTTCCATTGATGTATGTGTCTGCTTTTTATGTCAATACCATATTGTTTTGATTACTACAGCTTTGTAAAATAGCTTGAATTCAGGCAGAGTAATGCCTCCAGCTTTGTTCCCCTTTCTCAGGATTCTTTTGCTCTTCAGAGTCTTTTGTGGTTTCATAACACAAAAATTTAAATTTAAGGATTTTTTAAATTTCTGTGAAAAGTACCATTAGAATTTTGAGTTTTTGAAAAGTATGGGCATTTAATTTTAATAATATCAATTCTTCTAATCCAAGAGTATAGAATTATTTTTCCACTGATAACATGTCTTCTTCAATTTCTTTCATCAGTGTCTTACAGATTTCAGTGTACATATCTTTCCCCCTTTTGGTAAATTTATTCCAAAGGTATTTAATTCTTTTTGATGCAATTGCATATGAATTATTTTGTTAATTTCTTTTTCTTATAGTTCATTATTGTATAGAAATTCACCTGAATTTTGTATTTTACTTTTGCATCCTGCAACTTTACTGAATTCATTTATTAGTTCTAATAGTTTTTTGGTGGAATCTTTAAGGTTTTCTTTATATAATATCATATCATCTGCAAATAGAGACAGTTTTATTTCTTTCTTCCTGATTTGGATGTCTTTTATTTCTTTTTCCTGCCTAATTGCTCTGGCTAAGATTTCTAATACTATGTTAAATAAAGGTGGCAATGGTGGGCATTGTTGTCTTATTTTAATCTTAGAGAAAAAGCTTAAGCTTTCACCATTTTATATGATGCTAGCCATGGAGGCATCACATTTGGCCCTTATTATTTTGATATATTTGTTCCCTCCATACTCACTTTGTTCAAAGTTTTTATCATTAATGAATGTTGAATTTTGTCAAAGGTTTTTTCTGTACCTATTGAAATGATCATATGGTTGCTGTACTTTATTTTGTTAATGTGGTGTTTCATACTGATTGATTTGCAGATTTTGAACCATCCTTGAATCTCTGGAATAAATTCCATTTTATTATGGTGTATAATCCTTTTAATGTATTTTTTTAATTCAGTTCACTAATATTTTGTTGAGGTTTTTACACCTATGTTTAGAAATATTACCCTAAAATTTCCTTCTCTTATAGGGTGCATGTCTAGCTTTTTTATCAGGGATACTGGCCTCATAAAATGAGTCTGGGAGTGTTTCCTCTTTTCTATTTTTGGAAGAGTTTGAGCAGGATTGGTATTACTTCTTTAAATATCTGGCAGAATTTACTACTGAAGCCATCTGGTCCTGGCCTTTTCTTTGTTGGGAAGTTTTTGAGTACTGATTCAATCTGACTGAATTCAGTCTGACATGGTTTGCTCTGATTTTCTATTTCTTCTTTATTCAGTCTCTGTAGGTTATGTTTTTTAGGAACTTATCCATTTCTTCTAGGTTGTCCACCTTGTTGGCATATAATCATTCTTAGCAGTCGCTTATGATCCTTTGTATTTCTGTGTGGTAGCAGTTGTAATGTCCTTATTTCATTTCTAATTTTGAGTCTTCTTTTTTCCTTTTTATGTCTACCTAAAGATTTGTCTTTCTATCTTTTCAAAAGCACAGCTCTTAATTTCATCCATCTTTTCTATTGTCTTTTTAGTCTCTAATTTATTTCTGTTCTGATCTTAATTTATTTCTACTCATTTGGGGTTTACAAATGGTCCCCAACTTGAGTGTTTGACCCATGATTTTTCAACTTTACAATGGTGTGAAAACAACAGGTGTTCAGTAGAAAATGTACCTCAAATTCTAAATTCTGATCTTTTCAAAGGCTAGTGATATTGGATGCTGGGCAGCAGCAGAAAGCCACAGATTCCAGTCAGTCACACATTCATGAGGGTAAATAGCCCATACACTTTACCAATCTGTACCCATACAACAACTTTGTTTTTCACTTTCATGACAATATTCAAAAAATTACATGAGATATTCATCACATTATTATAAAATAAGCTTTGTGTTAGATGATTTTGCTCTACTGTAGTCTATTGTAAGTGTTCTGAGGACATTTAAGGTACATGAGGCTAAACCATGGTATTCAGTACGTCTGGTATATTAAATGCAATTTGACTTACAGTATTTACAACTTATGCTGGGTTTAACAGGATATGACCCCATAATAAGTTAAGGAAGCTCTGTAGTTTGTTTTTCTTTTCCTAGTTCCTTCAAGTGTAAACGTAGGTTGTTTATTTGAGGTCCTTCATTCCTTAATGTGGCATTTATTGCTATGATCTTCCCTCTGACAACTGTTTTGCTGCATCTTACAAGTTTTAGTGTCTTATATTTCTATTTTCACTTATCTCAAGATATTTTTTTTTATTTCTCTATTAAGTTCTTCTTTGACCCATTGGTTATTGAGTTATATATTGTTTAATCTCAACGTATTTGTGCATTTTTCAGTTTTTGTCTTGTAATTGATTTTTGTTTTCATACCACTTTGGTTGGAAAAGATATTTGATATGATTTCAATCTTCTTAACTTTATTAAGACTTGTTTTGGGACTAACATACGATTTGTCCCAGAGAATGTTCTGTGTACTCTTGAGAATAATGTATATTCTTCTCCTGTTGCATAGATTTTTCTATAAATATCTGTTAAATCCATCTGGTCTAACATGTACTAAACCCAATGCTTCCTATTGATTTTATGAAAGGTGGGTGGAAGGGGGCACTGAATCCCCTACTATTACTTTTTGCTGTCTATTTCTCTTTTCAGGTCTGTTAATGTTTGCTTTATATAATTAAGTGCTTCTATGTTATATGCATAAATATTTCCAAATGTTACATCCTCTTATTGGATTGATCACTTTAGCATGATATAATGACCCCTTTTGTCTCATACTATCTATACTTTTTGGCTTAAGGTTTATTTTGTCTGATAATGGTATTGTAACTTCTGCTTTCTTTTGGTTTCCATTTTACATGGACTATGTTTTTCCATCTCTTCACTTTCACTCTGTGTGTTTCCTTAAAGCAAAAGTGAGTTTCCTATAAGCAGTATATAGTTGGGTCTTCCTGTGTTGTTTTTTTTTTTAATACATTCATGTCTTTTGAATGAGAATTTAGTCCAAGTACACTTAAGGTAATCATTCATAAGTACAAACCTACTATTGCCATTTTGTGAAGTGTTTTCGAGCTGATTTGTATTCCTTTGTTCTGTCCTTCTTTTGCTCTCTTCCTTTGGGATTTGATGATTTTCAGGAGTGGAATGCTTATAATCCCTTATTTTTGTGTATCTACAATAGGTTTTTGGTTTCTGATTACTCATGAAGCTTACATAAAACATATTTATTTATAAGTCACTTTGAGCTAATAACAGTTTAACTTCAAATACATTCTAAAGCTCTACATTTTTACTCTCCCCACCCCCATTTTATGCTTTCAGTGTCACCATTCATATCTTTTTGCCTTGTATATCCATTAACCAATTATTGAAATTCAAGGCATTTTTACTTTTGATTTTTAATCTTCTTACTAGATTTATAAGTGATTTTCCCACCACCATTACATTACAGTATTCTGAACTCAACTATATATTTACCTTTACCAGTTGGATTTATACTTTTATAAATCTTCCTGTAACTAATTAGCATCCTTTCATTTCAGCTTAAAGAATTCTGTTTAATATTTCTTCTAAAGACAACCTAATAGTGACAAATTCCTTCAGTTTTTACTTGTCCGGAAAACTATCTCTCCTTCAGTTCTGAAGGACAACCTTGCCAAGTACAGTATTCTGGTTGATTTTTTTTTTTCTTTCTACATTCTGAATATATCATGCTACTCCCTTATGGTCTGCAAAGATTCTGCTGAAAAATCTGCTGATAATCTTATTGGAGTTCCCTTGTATATAACAAGTTTTTTTTCTTGTCTTTAACTTTTCAAATTTTATTTATAATGTGTCCCAGTGTGGGTCTCTTTGGATTCCTCTTCTACAGAGTTCTGTAGAAACTCTCTGGGTTTCCTGGATCCAACTATGTTTCCTTCCTCATGTTAGGGACATTCACAGCCTTTATTTGTTTGAATAAGCTTTCCACATCTTTCTCTCTTTTTTCTGCTTCTAGGAACTCTATAATGTGAATATTGGTCCTCTTGATAGTGTTCCATAAGTGCTTTTTCATTCCCTTTTCTTTCTGCTGCTCTGATTGGATGAACTCCACTACCATATCTTCAAGTTCCTTGATCCTTTATTCTGCTTGACATAGTCTATTAAACCTCTCTATTTAAAGTTTTCAGTGCAGGTATTCTATCTATCCTTCAAATCTGTGATTTCTGTTTGGTATTTTCTTATATTTTCTATCTAAGAAATATATTTCTATCTAAGAAATTCTCACTTTCTTCATACATTGTTCTCCTGATCTCAGTAAGCAGCTTCACAACCATTGTTTTCAATTCTTTATCAGGTAAATCACATCAACATTTCATTATGTTTCTAGAGTTTCTAGTCTGTTTCTAGAATTTTACCTCGTTCTTTTGTTTGGAACATAATCTATTTCTTCATTTTCCTTAACTTTCTTTGTAGGTTTCTACACATTAGATACAATGGCCAACCCTCCCAATCTTGAGGGGGTGTTCTCATGTAGGAGATGAACTTTATCATTAATTTCAGCCTGAGCTATTAGTTGTCTCTCAAAACTTTGTGAAGGTCCAAACTCCCATCTCTGTTTCACAGTGGCTCTCAGTAGTTGAGATGTGCTAAGACTTGTCAGTGTTCCAAAGAGAGGATCTCAGTCAACATCTAGATGTAGGCTGATTGAAGTTCAGACCCTCAGGCAGTAGCTTTTCAAATATGCAAACAGACTTCCTTCAGGGAAAGACCAGTAGATGAATTTTCATATCTGCTACCTATGTATTTAGCCCTGGGGAGATCACTGGTTAAGAACTGTTTCTTTGTTTGCCAAAGTTCTATGGGACTGGAAAAAGCAGGCCCCACAAGAATACAAGCTTAAAAAACAACAGAACAGATCAAGAAAACAGGGGCTGGTTCTTTGAAAAGATCACCAAAATTGATAAACCTTTAGCCAGACTCATCAGAAAGAAAAAAATAGAAAGAGAGAGGACTCAAATAAATAAAATCAGAAATTAAAGAGGAGAAATAACAACCAACACCACAGAAATACCAAGTATTATGAGAAAATATTATGAGAAATTATATGCCAAAAGATTGGAAAACCTAGAAGAAAAGGATAAATTCCTGGAAACATGTAACCTGCCAAAACTGAATCAATCAGAAATAGAAAATTTGAACAGATCATTTACCAGCAATGAAATTGAATCAGTAATCAAAGACTCCCACCAAACAGAAGGCCAGGACCAGATGACTTCAGAGGTGAAATCTACCCAACATTTAAAGAAGAGTTAATACTTATTCTTCTCAAACTATTCCAAAAACAGAAGAGTAAGAAAAGCTTCCAAATTTATGCTATGAGGCCAGCAGTATTCTGATACCAAAACTGGATAAAAACACTACCAAAAAAGAGAACTACAGGCCAATATCTCTGATGAACATAGGTGAAAAATCCTCAGCAAAATGTTTACAAACTAAAACCAAAAATACATGAAAAAAATAATTCATCATGATTAAGTGAGAATTATTCCAGGGATGAAAAGGTGCAAGTGTTCAATGTTTGTAAATCAGTCCAATGTCACACATTACATTAACAAGAGAAAAGACTAAAACCACATGATTATTTCAACAGATGCAGAAAAAGCATTTGCCAAAACCAACATCATAATCAATGTTGAAAAACTGAGAGCTTTCCCCATAGGGTCAGGAATAAGAAAAGAATGTTCATTCTCACCATTTTTATTCAACATCATACTGGAAGTTCTAACCACAGCAATTATACAATAAAAAGATATAAAAAGCAACCAGATTGGTAAAAAAGAAATAAAACTTGCACTATTTGCAGACTACATGATACTATTTATAGAAAACTCTAAAGATTCCACCAAAAGAACTGATCAATGCTTTCAGTAAGGTGCCAGGATATAAAATTGATATACAGAAAGTTGTTGCATTTCTATACATTAAAAATAGAGCGGCAGAAAGAGAAATTAAGAAAACAACCCTGCTTTTTAATTGTACAAAAAACAGGAAGATACCTATGAATAAAAAATAAGGAGGTAAAAGACCTGTATTCTGAAAATGATAAAATACTGATGAAAGAAATTAAAGAAAACACAAACAAATGGAAAAATAGTCTATGCTTATGATTGCAAGAACAAATATTGTTAAAAAGTGCATACTACCCAAAGCAATCTAAAAATCTAATGTAATCCCTATCAAATATCAATAGCATTTTTCACAGAACTATAACAAATAATCCTAAAATTTCTCTGGAACCACAAAAGACCAAATAGCTAAAGCAATCTTGAAAAAGAAGAACAAAGTTGGAAGCATCACAATTCTAGATTTCAAGTTATATTACAAAGCTGTGGAAATCAAAATAGTATGGTATTGGCACAAAAACAGACACATAGATCAGTGAAATAGAATAAAGAATCCAGAAATGGACCCCCAGCTATATGGCCATCTAATCTTCAACAAAGCAGGAAAGAACATTCAATGGAAAAAAGTCTCTTCAACAAATAGTGTTGGGGAAATTGGACAGTTACATGCAAAAGAATGAAACTGAACTACTTTCTCAGACCACACACAAAAATAATCTCAAAGTGGATTAAGGCCTAAATATGAAACCTGAAACAACAAAAATCCTAGCAACCAGCACAGGCAGTAATTTCTCTGACATCAGCCGTAGCAACATTTTTCTAGATGTGTCTACTGAGGTAAGGGAAATAAAGCAAAAGTAAATGATTGGGATCACATCAAAATAAAAAGCTTCTGCACAGCAAAGGAAACAATCAACAAAACTAAAAGACAATTGACTGAATGGGAGAAAATATTTTTAAATGACATATTATTCAATATGTCATGAATGACATATGGATGACACTATGATATATGAATGACATATGAATGACATTATGACATTTGACATAATGAATAACATTATGAATATTCAATAATATTCAAAATATATAAACAATTTATACAACTCAACACCCAAAAGACAAATAATTCAATTTAAAAAGGGCAGAATACCTAAACAGAGATTTCTCCAAAGGCGGCATCCAGATGGCCAACAGATACATAAAAAGAAGAACAACATCACTCATCATCACGGAAAGGCAAATCAAAACCACAATGAGATTTCACCTCACACCTGTCAAAATGACTAAAATCAACACAAGAACCAACAAGCACTGGTAAGGATGTGGAGAAAAAGGAACCCTCCTGCACTGCTGGTGATGCAAACTGGTGCAGCCAAGGTAGAAAACAATAAAAAGTTTCCTCAAGAAATTAAAAATAGAGTGACCATATGACCTAGCGTTTCCACTATTGGATATTTACCCCCCAAATACTAAAACACAATTTGAAAAGATATATGCACCTTTATGTTTACTGCAGCATTATTTACAATAGCCAAACTATGGAAGAAATCCAAGTGTCCATTAATAGATGAATGGATAAAGATGTGGTATATCTATACAAAAAAATACTACTCAGCATGAAAAAGGATAAAATCTTTCCATTTGCAAAAACATGGATAGAGCTAGAGAGTAAAATGCTAAGTGAAGTAAGTCAGAGAAAGATAGATACCATATGATTTCACTCATCTGAAGTTTAAGAAACAAAACAAATGAAGAAAGAAAAAAAGAGACACACCAACAAATAGACTCTTAATTATACAAAACTAACAGATGGTTAACAAAAAGGAGGCAGAGAGAGTGATAGGTGAAATAGGTGAAGGGAATTAAGGTTATTCTAATAATGATGGGCACTGAGTAATATAGGGGACTGTTGAATCACTATGCTGTACACCTGAAACCAACACAATACTGTATGTTTACAGGAATTAAAATTTTTTTTAATTTAAAAAAAAAAAAAAGGCAGTTCCTGCTGACCACCACAGCCAGGCAATCCAAGGCTGTATCCTCCGGGTGGCAGTTGGAAAAGCCAGGGTGCCAGATGTGAGTACACATGCAGCTTCCAGGGAGACAACAGCAATGTGGAGCAGGCCAGAGGGAGAACTTAAAGATGGTGTCTACGGCCTCACAAGGAGGGGAGTATTGCATTCAGCCCCTAGACGTCTGCTATATTTTAGAAGCCCGAAACCTCAGGTAGGAGCTTTTAAAGGATGCAAACAGACCTCTTTCAGGGACATACTGAGAAATAAGCATTTCTGTCTACTCCGTTGGTACTGAGGCTGAGGTGATTAGCTACAGTGAGCGCAGTAAGAACTGTTTCTTTGCTATAGGTCTCCTGTACACACATGATGTTGGCTTTCAGTGCTAGGTATTAGGTATACTGTCCCTCTGGTGGAAGTCTTAAAAGCTGGGGGCACTAGATGTTAGGTCCAAACACTTTGCTCCTCGGGAAAAGGCTGGGAATTGCAGAGTCCCTCTGCAACTGGGCATCACCCTACCAGAGTTAAGGTTTATAGGGAGAGTATGCCCTAGTCTTTTCTACCCATTTCAGGGAGGGTGTTTTCTTGTCTAATAGTAGGAGTCACTAGGCTGGTTTGGGAATTTCTCTTAGAGGGAACTGCTCTGTGCATAGCTATTGATTTGGTGTGTATGTAGAAGGAGATGAGTTTAGAAGCCTCCTATTTTGCCATCTTTGGCCAGAACTCCCAAGACACAGTTTTATTTTCTGCTCACATTACCTATCCATCCCAGTTCTTCTGGGTGCTCACCTTGGCCTCACCCTCACTCTGGGATCCAGACTAATGGAGAAGCCACTCTTTGGAACACTGCCAGTTACTGTGGCAGAGGGAAAAGCACTCTGGAAGATTTCTCTCATCAATAATTAAATGTTCTGCTCACATCTCATTGGCTAAAAAAAGTCGTGTGTTTCACCAAAACCCAGTGGGGTCAGAAAGTGCAGTGCTCTTTTACGTGTAGAAAATGAACAGCCAGAACTATCTGGTGACAGGCAGTAATGAATACATAGTGAACCAAGAGGGTCTCTGTTAAGATAAAGGGTGGTTGTGAATCATCATGGGACTGAGACTCGCCACCATAAAAAATTAGGAAAGACCAAATGAAAGATGGTAAAGTCATCACAAATACCTCTGCAGCCATTAACCATATTTTGAAGGATATTTAATGACATGGAAAATGGTTAAAACATGCTTCAAAATTGTGCATATACTCAACCCCAATAGTATATATGTAAATTTATGTAGCAAAAAATGACTCAAAAGTAGATGAAAAAGTAAAAGAAGGGTGTGTGTGTGTGTGTGTGTGTGTGTGTTTACCCTCCTAAGCGGAATATAAAATGTCAGCTTTAATATTGCTTTTTTCTTTTCTTTTTTTCTATTTCTTTCTCCCAATATACCTTTGTAAGTCATCTTAAACTGATTAATAGTGATAAGTTAAGCAGACAGGTTTTTCAAAGGATTAGATTCTGCTGCTGAGTTTTGAGGAATTAGTGGATATTCCTCTAGTCATTTTGAATAGTTTCAATTAATAATTTGGTTTTAAAAATTGAGAAATGAAACTTATATTTCCAAGAGAGAATTCATTTGGGGAAAAGTAGAAAAGCTAGCAGAGGTATAAGATGCATTACCAAGGACTTAGTATTCACATGAAATTCAACAAAACAGGCTGAATTCTTGTCATATGTCATGGAGAAAATAGGTGATGATAGGAAATAAGTCCATGTAAGGCAGAAGGAGTGAGGGTGAAGGGCTGTTGAACAGCTCAAGAATAATATTTAGTTGATGTAAAATACTTTCATCTGGCACTTTGAAGTAGGCAAATATATTTCTTTACCACAAAGTCAAAGTATAAACAGAACATTAGTAGAATGGCATTTTATAAACATCTGGATAATGTATTCATAAGGCCTAGGCCTAAAGATTCAAGAATCACCTGGCAATAATTCCAAATCCATCACTGATTAAAATAATTTTCAAACATAAGACCTCTGGTACTTGGTGTGGTTTCAGATTGCACTGGAACATGCCATGTGATTTAACCCATTTTCATAAATACTATGTTGAGGTTCAGCCTTAAATTTAGAGTTTGAATTTTAAAAGGAAGGGGTAGCTAAAATCATCCACAAATAGGTAAGTCAACTCTAAAAAAAAAATTAGTAATCAAGTGGAAACTATTATTTCCACATTTAGAACTATGATTTAACTTTTTTTTAAAAAGATTTTAGGGCGCCTGGGTGGCTCAGTGGGTTAAGCCACTGCCTTCGGCTCAGGTCATGATCTCAGGGTCCTGGGATCGAGTCCCACATACAGCTCTCTGCTCAGCAGGGAGCCTGCTTCCTCCTCTCTCTCTGCCTTCCTCTCTGCCTACTTGTGATCTCTGTCTGTCGAATAAATAAATAAAATCTTTAAAATAAATAAATAAATAAAAGATTTTATTTATTTATTTGACAGACAGAGATCACAAGTAGGCAGAGAGGAAGGCAGAGAGAGAGGAGGAAGCAGGCTCTCCTCGGAGCAGAGAGCCCAATGCGGGGCTCGATCCCAGGACTCTGCGATCATGACCTGAGCTGAAGGCAGAGGCTTTAACCCACTGAGCCACCCAGATGCCCCTATGATTTAACTTTTGTGAGAAATGAAAATCTACTAATCCTCTGATTAAAAAAAAAAAAAAGCCAACAAATTTCTATAGTGTGTTCCCTTTTCACGTAATTTCCACTTTTAGATAGCAAAATAGATATAATTTTTAAAGTTCTTTTCTAGTTACCTTGCAAGAATATTATATAATCCAATAGGTCTCATTTGCTGGAAAATTTTCCTAAGCAACCTGGTTTAATGTCTTAAAACTGCCAACAGATTTCCTGAGTTTGTCATAAACCTTCTGATTTTATTAAAAATAAAACATTCATCAAACCTGTGACTAAGCACAATCATTAATTACCAAAATTTAAACACTTGGCTACCAGGTTGACTTTGGCAACCAAAATTTCCAGCTCACTAAAGGGAGCAAAAAGAACTCATGGGTTGAACAAACTCATTCTGGCCACTTAGTCATGTAAATGGAAACATTAATAATATAATGTATTATAATATTTGAAATTTTAAGTCAACTCATAAAATGTCTTGGGTACTTAGCTAAGCCAGATTCTGTGCTAGATTCTGTGGAAGTAGGCTCTATCTATGAATAAAATAAATGCAATTCCTGTCCTCTAAAACAAACAAACAAACAAACAAACAAAAAAACCACACTTTCATAACAACTTGCTGGGCATGTATTTCCCAGACAAACATAATATCACCCTCAGCTCTCCATTCCACTCTTCAGGACAGGCGTTGTTGATGTATTTATCTTTATATGTCTCACGCTTATTATGCACACTAATATACAGTAAGCTTGTAATAAATGTTTGATGGATGGATGACAAAATACAGATTATTATTTCCATGATTATGTCCATTACTAGGAGATGATGAGTTTAATAACAGACAACTTGAATTTAGGAAAAATTTAACCTCTTCTCATCTGTGCTCTAACTGTTCTCAAACTCCACGGATCTATTTAAAATCGATATCATCTGAATTTCTAACCAAGTCTGACAAAGAATCAGTCACACGGCAATTCTAGAGAAGGCCCAGATTAAGAGGCAAGGGCATGTTGCAACCCCTCCAATGTCAAATGAACTGAAGATGAGTGGAATAGGAATTCAATAAATGGCCACTCTCCACAGGGTAGCATATTGACCACAAACACCAGAAAGGGTCCCGCTGGGCTCCTTTCAAATGCACTTGTCAAGGAAAGAGACACTGGGTATCTCAGCACATCACCTAAGTGCTGCTCAAAACTAACTCAAAGCTAAACAGAGCCTCCTCCTCTGCTCTCCCCCAAGACAGAGCCAGCACCATGGTGGTCTACTCTTAACATCTGCCTCTCCAGTCCACATGGGCTCTCAGTTTCACTGACTAGGAGACCTAGTCTATTGAAGTATTAAAAGTGGGTAGAGCTCAGCTGTCATTCAACGAACTGTTGATTCTATGTTGAATCCTGGAGAGGCAAGGTCACCAGAGACCAGGGTTCAAGTCCATCTTTGACACTAACAGGATGACCTACAATAGCTTTCATAACAAGGTTCAGCCTCAGATTTCTCTGTAAAATGGAGAATCTAGCTCAGAGTGTTGGTGAGTCTTCAAAACAGCTTATACAAAATGCCTATCACACCATAATTTAAAATAGCAGTCATCATTATTTCTCTACTTTTTGGAGCCACCTGCCTTCCTATACATCCAGAGGCCCAAAGCCCATATATTCCACATAAGCATTCCATTCATGCCTTCCTCCACAGACCCTACTCCCTGGAAGTGTTTCAATTGTTATTATTTTATTACTATTGCTATTAGTACCAGTAATAACATCCAATTTTTGAATTATCACTTAGAATTTACTAAGAAGGTTCTCATCAACTTAATTTACTTTTTACAAAATCATTAAAGGTAGGTATTATTACTCAGATTTTAAAAATGAAGACACTCTGGCTTAAATTTAAGAAATGTGCCCAATATCACACAACTAGCAATTAAAGGAACTGAGATGTGAACCAGGATTTGGCCAGTACCTACAATGAATACTTTATGGGGAAGCCGTACTATCTCTCACTCCTTTCCCCATGCTATGTCTCATCTCCCATCCCATTTCTCCAAGCAGCTACTGGTGTTCATTTCCTCATGTTTAAAAATACAGGGCACAGGTTAGATTTATGATGAAGGTTTAAATATTCCTGAAATAAGAATATTATCCAAAATTAATTCAGCAAGTATTTTAGGCATTCCTCTAGGTTTGGAAGATATGGCAGCAAATGTGATATTTTGTTATTATGGTTTGTTACTCTTTTGGGTTTCTTAAGGCCCTGTACTCTGCATTGTTTCGTCTTTGAAAACATGGAACATATAATTGTTTTGCATACTGCTGCTCAGATCAACATCCTGTCCAAGATACCTATAACCTGTACAAACACAGACCTACCCCTTTAGACTCCTAATGAGTACAGACAAGTTTTCATGGTCTGCAGCTTCCTCTTCTCCTGCTGGATGGGGAAGAAAAGTTTTGGGTTGGGCCATGCATGAAGTCTCAAAGACCCTTCAGGAAATCAAGGAACCCAATAGCAGTATCTTTCATCCTCTCCAAATGAGAGAAGATGGTTGGAAGATTTGCTGAGCCTGGAGAGTGGGAACTGGGGCAAGCAGACACACTAGACAACTAGGGGCGAGGGCTCCAGGCCTCCAGCTCTAGAACAAGCTCTTTAGGAAGTGGGAGAGGAACAGTACCTCTCCTTCCAACCTTCCTCTTGGCACAAACTTTCCCTTCCCTCACGTTTCTCATTATTCCCTCTCACAGCTATACCCATAAATTTCTGGTATATATCCAGGGAAAAGTTATACTCAGTATTACTAGTTAGTACCAGTTACAGGATGACCTGTTATCACCAAGTCCAAAGATGAATTATGCATGCTATTGTAACATGTCAAATCCAATTTCTTGCTACTTTTATTTGATGACAATACCAAAAGAATTCATGAGTTCTCTGTCTTCATGGTCTGTTGCTTAAGCAGCATGATCGTCTACTCACAACTTCAAAACCATTAAGTGACTTTCCAACAAGGACCATTCATCCGCCATGGAATTCTTTGGCAATTCTGTCACTGGGACACCTGGATATGTCCCTGCTCACCTAAGAAGAGCTCAACCAAAGCTATAGCCAAGCATTAAAAGCAGAAAACAGGGCACCTGGGTGGCTCAGTGGGTTAAAGCCTCTGCCTTCGGCTCAGGTCATGATCTCAGGGTCCTGGGATCGAGTCCCACATACAGCTCTCTGCTCAGCAGGGAGCCTGCTTCCTCCTCTCTCTCTCTAACTGCCTCTCTGCCTACTTGTGATCTCCCTCTGTCAAATAAATAAATAAATAAAATCTTTTAAAAATAGAAAAAAGCAGAAAACAGCCCTATGGGCTAGAATCAAAGTCCTCCCTGATTCATTCAATAAAAATCGCATTTTATCCATTAACAAACACATATAATCAATATAATCTTAACTATCAGAAACCTGGAAATTCCTTTTCTTCTTCCACATTTCCTGCCAGGTCCAAAAGAAGTAAGCTTCTTCAATTCAGTCTCAACCCTTCTTTCTTTGGCCCCTTACAGAGGCCTCCCAGAGGGTCAGTCTTCAGTTTTTTGCACTCGGCTTTTTATACTATTTCTATACACTTTTCCCTTGGAAATTTCATCCCCTCCCATACATTCAATTATCAGAGCTACTTAGAGGCCTATTACCCACTCCATATCTCTATCTCCCACTCTGACCTCCCTTCTGGGCTCCTAACACTGGTTGGTAATCATCTGACATCTCCACTTGGATTATACCCCAAGCCAAAAGCATCATTCTCCTGCTCCAAATATGTTTCCTTTATATTCCTAATACTGCTATTGGCCTGAAATCCTAGAACCTAAGCTCCCATTCATTTTTTTCCTCTGGCTCTGAGTTGCTTAGGATTAGATTCTAATGCAAATGACAGAATCTCAAAGTCTCAGTGGCTTCAAGAATAATTTCATACTCTCTCATGGAGAGGTCAGGTGAAATTCAGTCTAAGGCTGGAATGGCAATCTGTTCCATGAGGTGTGAGACTCAGGCTGCTTTCAGTTCATCCCTCCAATGTTCCAAATGAGCCACTATAACTAGACCAAGACCAAAATGGCAGATTATCTAAATTATTTTTTTAAAAAGTGATGGCAGGAAAGGTTGTGTGCCAGATAACTTTTAGGCATGCTGTATGATACTTCTGGCCAGAACATAATCTCTTAACTATACCTACCACAAGGAAAGCTGAGAAATATAGTCTTTATTTTAGATGACCAAGTTTACAGCTAAAAATCAGGGTTTTTATTACTGTGAAGGGGGAAAGAACAGATACTCAGTTGTGACTAGCAGCATCTGACACCATTCTCCATATCTAATTGTTCTAATCTTTTGCACATTATTTCTACAATGAATCTGGCATCAGCACTGCTATCAGTATAAAATTTCAAATTCTAAACCTTAATCACACCATACCCATATATAAAGTCTATATTCTTAAACTAGATACCTAAGACCATCTAAAAGTTGTCTTTTTCATAGACTGTTCATTTTATCTAAAACCATTACATAAAATTGAGACAGCTTATTTACAATAAATATTTGCTAACATTTATTTAGAGCCAAAGTTTACATAGATTATAACCGACCCTCACCAAACAAATAAAAAATAAAAAATAAATCAAACACACACAAAACAAAATCAGTATTATTATCCTCATTTTTAAAGATGGAGAATCTGAGATTCAGAAAGGTTAGGTAGCATGGGCACAGTCCACATACATAAGTAGAAGGAACTGGAAAACATACTGTGACCTATGTTTCTCTGCATGCTCCAACTCCCCCCTCTTCCCATTAAACATCGATAGTCATGAGACAAGTTCTCTTTCTTTATGGCTTTGATACTGCTGTTCCCTCACCAGTAATGTCCACATCCTTCCTCTTTGTTGAGATCCATAAGTTGTTGACATTCAAATCAACTCCCATGATCAGTTAAAATACTACCCCCTTCATGAAAACTTCTCTGATTTGTTTGCGCTTCCTCCCTCTACTCAATTCCCCAACAACCAGAAGTACTTTCTCCCTGAACAGACACCATATTTTGTCTGCATTTTCTTTAAAGTCTTAATCATATCCTGTTTTATATCGTGATTGGGTATATATAAGCTTGCCCATCCTCAAGTCTTCTCACTCTCAGAGTCCTCGACCAATGTGTTTGTCAGGTGCATCCCCAGTGTGGGGAGCATTGGTGCCAGGCATTCTGGGTAATCATGTAATTTTTGTTAAGTGAATAAATCTGAATTTAAACATAACAAGTTCGCTTAAGAATAGGCACACCTGTTTAAGATGTACCTCCATTCCCTGCTGAGCCTGTTCTCTGCAACAATTCTGATGCCAGAATTAGCAAAGGGAAGTGAGAATATAAAGAATTTATCACACCCAGTGATATATTCGTCATGTCCTTACATACTCAGGGTCACAATGTACTGATTGGGAAATAGAAGATCTTGTAAGCTTAGTGACCTAAGCAACCTTTCTTAATCCTTGTTGCTTTTCCTCCTTCTGTTCAAATTTTGCCCTCTCAGCTCTGTCCCCATCCCATTAACTTCTTGCCCCTTTCACTGGTCTTCCCAATTTTCTGCTTAGTGTTGGTCATAAGATTCAAAGTTACTGTTAAAAAGCAGAATACTTTCTCACACAACTGGCTGTATACGATTTTGCTCCTAACTGGAGTATTTTTGTTTGATTGCTACTTTCTAAATTCTAAAAGGTTCATGCTGGCTTAGAAATCAATCTGCACAATTTTTATGATATAGTACCAACAGAAATATCACAGTCTTATTCATTTTCTATCACCAAGGCAAAGCCCAGTGTCTAACACCTAGTAGGGTCTTAACTGCTTAATGAAGAGTGAATGAATGAATGAGTCGAGAACAGCGGCTGCTTTATTGCTGACCTCTCCTCCACTATATTTCAAGGAATTCAACTGACATCATTAAATCCAAACTCAATTTTCTTAATTCAAAATAAACAAGTATTTATTTTGAGAAAACTCAAATTGATGATCCATTTACTACTTCTGAAAATAAGCACTATAGCTTTTTGTGTCAGTACAATAGAGAGTATACAAATGCTGTGTTTGCGAAAGAAAAAAGGAATAAGGAATTTTTCCTTTAGAATTTTAGGTTAATTGTCCAGAGGCCTAAGACTTCTCCTACCTCCTACCTATTCAGCCCAGAGGTTAATTCTATCCTGGAGTGAAAGGAGACCCAAGTCAACTATCCCAGCAGATTTACCCTAGGCGTTGGAGGAGCTCCTATTGGCTGAACACATTTGCACACCCCAAGTTCACCAGCTCTAAGGGGATCGGAAAGTGTATTCAAATACACTGATGATACAATCCAAAGGACTCATGTTATAGCATGCAAATGGGAAAAATCAGTCCTATGAATAAAGAGCAAGCCCCACAGCTTTGAGGCAGTGGCCAGTATTCTCTCAGTGCAAGAATAACTAAACTTTTTAACTGGGAAATAGCCTGTATTGAAAATATGCTATTCTTGGTGACTTATTTCTTTCTACTGAATGTCTCCTCAGTGCCTACATCACTCCCCTGGAATCTTAGAGAATTTGCTGAACTCTTATAATCCACTGCATGATCATCTAACACATTGTAAAAGTAAGTACTGAATATATCCTCAGGAGAGCACTGAGGTCAGAGTGGCAAGGACAACATAGCAGGTAAGCCATCAGTGTGCTCAGTGTCCCTGAAAGAGTTGATAGGCCTTCACATGTTCCTAGGAAAATATTTGGTACTAGGTCCAAGCTATTATATCAAACAAAGACCTTAAAAGCATTGGTCCAAGCTGAAAGGAAGCCTCAACTCTGAGATTCAAATTTAAATCATTTTGGAGGAAATTTGGCAATTTCTATAAAAATTACAAATCCTTATGTTTCACTCCAGAAAGTCCAGGTATTATTCAGACATATACCCGAATTTTAATTGTAAGATTGTAATTAAAAGTGAAAAATTAAAATAATTAGTATATCTATAAACAGGGAAATGACTAAATAAACTATAGAAGATAATATGCCATGCAATGAAATAATCTGCAGAAGTTAAAAACAGAAAGAGAGAGTTTTACTTCTGGCTAGATACATTCCCACTAAAACAAGAAGAAAAATTAAATAAACTACAAAAATAATATATTTTAAAACATTAGAGTTACTGAAGCAAAGAGGACTGAAAAAAGTAAAATTCCAAAAAGAAAAGATTTCAGAGGTGACCTAAGTATATGAGCTACCCACAGGGGACACTTGCCACTCAGGAGCTGGCTTGCTCTAGAGGATCGGGAAGACAGAATCAGAACAGGCCTGAGCACAGGACAACTGCTGGGGCTGATAAACCAGCAGATCCTCTGGCAGCCATCTGTAACAACACTGGAAATCTGAGGGGACCAGACCACAGAGTTGCTCTCCCTGGCAAGTTATCTGTCAAGTTCTGAAGCTGCATGGCAGAAAACTGAAGAGCTAAGCCAAAATCTCTCAAAAGCAGACCTGAAATTCTACATTCTCTCAGTGTTATGAATTCAAAGATCTACCAGGTTTTTGACTGTAAGCCCTGAAGGGCCATGCTCCAGAAATAGGGATAAACCAGAAGTAGATTCTTTTTTTGTTTGTTTGTTTAAGATTTTATTTATTTATTTGATAGAGAGACAGCAAGAGAGGGAACACAAGCAGCGTGAGTGGGAGAGGGAGAAGCACGCTTCCCACAGAGCAGGGAGCCCAATGCAGAGCTTGATCCCAGGACCCTGGGATCCTGACTTGAGCTGAAGGCAGACACTTAATGACTGAGCCACCCAGGCACCCAGAAATAGATTGAGTCTTAATGAAATTGTAACCTATTCTTATGCAGCACAACATACAGGTGGATTATTGTATTCAGGCCCTCAACTTAATCTGTGTAGCAGAGGAAAGATAAACTTAGGAAGCTTCTATAGCTTTTCAAAACAATGTCTGGCAAAAAAAGATTTAGAAAAACAAATGGCTATCAAGAGAAAAAAAAAAGAAAAATAAAAGTGATGAAGTAGTATGTACTAATGTAAAAAGATTTCTAAACTGAATTGATAGGAAAAACCCAAAACTACACACTTACCTGAATTTGTATACATCCATGTCAATGAATGGAAAAGAAATCTGGAAGAACAGACATCAAAATCCTATCAGTGATTCCATCTAAGAATTCTAACTTGGATACAATGGTGCTGGCAGGGAGAGTCAAGGAAAGTATTTACATGTATTGTTCAAATCTTCCTATTTTTAAAAGTAATTAATTCTCAAAACTACTTAAATGTTTCGGTCACCTTGGAATTATAAACACATAGCTTTCTGCACCACAAGAAAGGAGGCACTTGATTACAACAGCTGAGAAATTAGAGAGCCAGCAACCTATTTGCCTTGATAGGATAGAAGGAAAGAGGTGGTAGGAGTATAGGGAGTGGGAGATCTCTTCCTCTTAACTACCCAGCAGTGGTGATTTTAGTCATATCCATTTTGCTAATACAATTTTGCATCAGTGCTCTTCACTTGGGTGGGAAACAAAGGAGTAACATTCCGAACATTCGGTCCTGCTGTGCAAAGAACTCTGAAGTTAAGCAAGGAATTGGAAACAAAGGGTAAACCCAAAGTAGGTGGAAGATTATCTGATAAAAGCAAACACAGACGCACATACCAGGCTTGATGAGGCCTGCCACAAGCCAGAGAAAACTAATAATCCAAGAGGAACACTCAAAACTGGGAGCTGGGATAAAGTGTGTAGAAGGATAACTAGCCAAGCCTGGATTCCTCCTCCAAGAAGTAAATATCCACCTCTCCTGTGTTCTCACAGGACTTCCTATTTCTCTGATTAACCTTAGTACAGTCTTCCCTGAGATACAGGCTTCATGGACACATCTTTTGTGCACTCAACACTGAGGCCCCGGAAGACAGGCACTGTGTCGACGGATCTCCATATCCTGCCTCACTCCCAGCCATGCCCTCTCATGGTCAGTGCTCTACACTTGTTTAGGATCTAAGTCAAAATAAAGAGACTTCTGCATATGGTGCTTATCAGCAAGCAAAAGTCAGACATTCAACTTACCAGGCATCACTATTAAAAACAATCAGTTTTGAATTATGAACTGAGTTATCGACTATCTCCTTAGCATTATGCTAAGCTGTTTTTCTCAGCATAAAAATGGTCATGACTCATCTCTTCCTAGTCTGCTTTCTGGTCAGCCTTGCTTTCCCCTTCCTCCTAAAGGTGCCAAGTGGGTCAGCGATCTTGAGTTATGGGGAACACAGGGACAAGAAAAGTAACAAGATGGTGAACCTTGAGAAACAGTTCCCAGTGGAGAAACACTACACAAGAAGCATGTAATAAATATTTATTGACTACCTGACAACCAAAAAGTCTGTTCTGGCTAAAACGTGTACAGTAGTTTGTAAAAGAACAACTGCAAAGTGTCGGGCTGCCAAGCATTCCATGCTTACTCCAGTTCGGGAAGTTTTTTCATTTTTCATTTTGATAGCTGACCAACAACTCAGGTAAAAATTTCCCCTAACTGTACATCTTTATCTGAGGAAAAGACTGCTTAAGGGCAAACAAAGCTCTTCTGAAAATCTTCTGTTCAAAGCAGATGCAGTGGAAGAAATGACTTCATAAGAGAAGGTCTAAATATGTTCCTTAAGTAGAGAAGGGAGAGGTGGGGGTTTTCTGTTTTGTTTTTTAATAAACATGCAGATGCTCCTCAGATCCCTTTGGGCACTGCTTTCTGGTACTGCCTGTTTATTGGCCTTAGTTTATTCCGGTACAGATTTAATTCTTCCCTCGTGGCCTGGAGGCATGATCTGCTGCTAAATTTGCGTCAAGGCTGTGTGTGGCTTCCATAGGTGGGCTTCCCATGCTTATTAACAACCAAAGCCAGGGGAGCAGTTCAATTACAGGCCTGTCCAGGCACAGGCCCATGGGTCTAGGTGTTTCTGACCTGCATGAAGTAGAAAGGGCTTGGCTGACTTCTCTAGCTGGTCAGATAGCACAGATAACAAAACAGAGACCTAAGGTCCGCCAGGAACCAAGCATGCCTTCTGGGCATGACCATCCCATGGCTCTGGGTTCATATTCTCTGCTCAGAACTATACAAAGAATATGAGAACTAGTCCTTGCTTTCACAGAAGTTACAATCCAGTGAACAAATGCGGAACAACAGAAAAACTAGAGAAGAAATGTTTCTTTAATCACCCTATTGATCCTTTTCCAACACCGAACCTAGCAAAACATAAAACAACTTAATTCACGTGTTTATTGTCCATCTCCTCCATCAGTATGCAAGCTACATGTCTGTAGAGGTGTCTTTGTCTTGTTCTCCTCTGTATCTCAACCTTAGGACAGGCCCCGTCCATGCAAACTCAGTCAGTATTTATATATGCATTCATTCAATGCACCCATTATTCTAGACACTGAAGAAAGGGCAGTTCCTCAGTATCTGATAAGGTAAGCAAGGTTCCTTCTCTCACTGGGAGGAGACAGAAAGCAACGAAGTACACAATAAAATAAGATAATTTCCAAAAAAATAAGTGCCATTAACAAAATAAAATGTAGCGATTGCCCATTGAATCTTTTATTTCCCTCTGTTTCCACATCCAATCCATTAGCAAGACCTGAAGTCTTTGCCGGTAGAACAGCCAAATATGACCACTATCTCCACTGCTGCAACCACAGTCAGCTCGACATTTGCAACACCCTTTTAAATGTCTGGTCATCTTACTTCCATTCCTGCTCCTCATAATCTATGTCCCAGCCAGAGAGCAGTGATTTCCTAACACATGAATCAGACTGTATCACTCTCCTGCTTAAAAGCCATTTCCATTAGGGTAAATGTAAGCTCCAAACCATGACCTAGATGACCTTTCATGAGAATGTCTGATGCACTCACATCAGGTTCTGTCAGTGCCTGGAACAGGTTTCCCCTGTAAAGCTATTGTACTAGTCATTATCTCTGCCCAAGAGGCTCTTCCCCCAGGTCCCTAAATGGATAAGTCCTTCTCATCATCCAAATCTAAGCAGAATGTGATATTCTAGAAAGTTCTCTGACCAGTACAGCTAGTACAACCACTACTATGCGCAAGTCAACAATCTACCACATTACCCTATTTTATTTCTTAGAGCATGTATCACTATCAGAAATTACCTTCTTTATTTGTTCTTTCAGTTTCTCTCTGTCCCCACTAGTGTGTAAGATGCAGGAAAACAGGGACCTTGTCTGTTATTTACAGTCATTGTTGGATCTCCAGTGACCTTCATGGAGCAGGCCCCCAATAAATTTTTCTGAATGAATAAATGATAGCAGCTGATATTTTATTTTACCATTTTAAAATTTTATTTGATTTAAATTCAACTTTATGAACTTGGTTCATATGGTTAACATACACTGTATTATTAGTTTCAGAGGTACAGTTCAGTGTTTCATCCATCTTATATTACACCCAGTGCTCATTATATCACATGCCCTCCTTAATGCCCATCACCCAGTTACCCCATCCCCTCTTCCACCTCTCCTCCAGCAACCCTCAGTCCATTTCCTATAGTTAAGAGCCTCTTATTGTTTGTCACACTCTCTGGTTTCATCTATTTTATTTTTCCCTCTCTTCCCATGGTCCTCTGTTTCATTTCTTAAATTCCACATATGAGTGAAATCATATGATAATTGTCTTTCTGTGATTAACTAATTTTGCTTAGCATAATACCCTCTGGTTCCATCCATGTTGTTGCAAATGCTTCTTTTTTTTTTTTTTTTTTTTTGATTGCTGAGTAGTATTTCATTGAAAATATATACAACACATCTTCTTTATCCATTCATCCATTGGTGGACATCTGTGCTCTTTCCACAGTTTGGCTGTGGACATTGTGGACATGGCTGCTATAAACACTGGGGCGCACGTGTCCCTTTGGATCACTATGTTTGTATCCTTTGGTAAATACCTAGTAGTACAATTACAGTGTAATAAGGTAGCTCTATTTTTAACTTTTTGAGGAACCTCCATACTGCCTTCCAGAATGGCTATACTAAATTGCATTCCCACCAGCAGTGTAAGATGATTCCCCTTTCTCCCCATCCTTGCCCACATTTGTTGTTTCCTGACTTATTAGTTTAAGCCATCCTGACTGGTGTGAAGTGGTATCCCATTGTAGTTTTGATTTGTATTTCCCTGATGCTCAGTGATATTGAGCATTTTCTCATGTGTCTGTTGGCCATTTGTACGTGTTCTTTGGAGAAATGTATGTTCATGCTGAAAGGACTGTTTTAGACAATGTCTAGGGACAGTCCCCCTGAGGAAGTAGTACACAAGTTAAGACAGGAACGAAAAAATAATTAATGAATTCTTCACATAACTTAGAAACTAATCTACCTATTTCCCAGAACTAAGCATTCTCCTATCAGGGCTGGGTTTATTGTCTTTGCCCTGGATCCTTGGCCCTATGATAATACCATCAGCCTCCTCTTCTGGCCCTTCTCGACAGCCACCTGCTGTCCAGAGACAGAAAGATATCAATTTGACTGACTGTAAGGACGGCTGAAATGGTTAATTTCATGTGCCAAACTGGTTGGGCCATGGGATGGCCAGATATTTGGTCAAACATCATTCTGGGTATTTCTGTGAGGGTGTTTCTGGATGAGATTAATATGAATGGGTCTCATCCAATGAGATGAAGACCAAAATATAACAAAAAGGCTCTCATCCCAGAATGAGATCTCCTACCTGAATGCCTTCAGACTGAAACATTGACTCCTCCCAAATTCTCGAGCATGCCAGCTTTTGGATTGGAACCCTATCATTAGCCTTCCTAGCTCAAGTTTTTGGACTCCTAGGTGTCTAACATGCCAATCTTGGGACTTATCAGCCTCCATAAATCCATGAGCCAGTTCCTTGTAATAAGAAAGTAAATTTAATAAATTTATTAAATTTACTTTCTTATTACAAGGAACTGGCTCATGGAATTATGGAGGCTGATATATATATATATATAAATATATATATATAATGAAAAACTTCTACTGGGTCTTCACTTTCCCTACCTTTTCTCTTAAAAAAAAAAAAAGGGGGGATACAAGTTTTCTGGGTGACTCAATGTTATACTTAAGAATTTCCACCACTGTAGGTATAGCAATCTAGCTTTGTGGCTATACTTAAGTTTTTCTGTCCCTTCCCTCAATGTCAGAATGTCCTCCATCATTCCTTTGTCTGCTAATCTGTATGTCCTTAAAACTCAGATATCTAGGGGCACCTGGGTGGCTCAGTCATTTGAGCATCTGACTCTTGATTTCAGCTCAGATAATGATCTCAGATAATGAGATCAAGTCCCTATTGGGGGGACTGTGGGGAGTCCATTTGAAATTCCCTCTGCCCCTCCCCTCAGCTTGTGCTTGCTCTCTTCTCTCTCAAATATATAAGTAAGTCTTTTTTAAAAAATCAGAAATCTAAATTTGTTCAAAATAATGTGCTAAGAATAGCCAAAACAATATTGAAGAAGAACGAAGTTTAAGGACTGACACTACCCAACCTTAAGACATACTATAAAACTATAGTAATCAAAACAGTATGGTATTGGTGAAAGAATAGAAAAATAGAAAAATGGAACAGAATGTAGAGCCCAGAAATAGACTCACATAAACATATTCATCTGATCTTTGACAAAGGAGCAAAGGCAATTCAGTAGAGCATAGTCTCTTCCACAAAAGATGCTGTAACAACTGGATATATGCATGCAAAAAAAATTAATCTAGACACAAACCTCACACCATTCACAAAGATTAACTCAAAATGGATCATAGAACTAAATGTGTATGTTCACAGACATAAAATTCCTAGAAAATAACATAGGAGAAAATCTAAATGACCTTGGGTATAGTGATGCCTTTTTAGATACAATACCAAAGACACACTCTGTGAAAGGACTGAATAACCTTGGCTCATCAAAATCAAAAACTTCTGCTCTTCCAAAGAAAATATCAAAAAAACTAGAAGACTAGACACAGACTGGAAGCAAAAGGCGTATCTGATGAAGGTTGTTTATCCTAAATATACAAAGAACTCTCAAAACTCAACAATAAGAAAATAACTTGATTTAAAGATGAGCCAAAGGGGCACCTGGGTGGCTCAGCCTGTTAAGCGTCCAATTCTTGATCTCAGCTCAGGTCCTAATCTCAGGATGGTGAGTTCAAGCCCTGCATTGGGCTCCATGCTGGATATGGAGCCCACTTAAAAATTAAAAAATAAACCAATAAATAAAGCCAATGCTCTCCCCACCTCACCTCCTCCTTTCTCCAAAAAGAAGAGAAAATTTTTAAAAAATTAAAATGAGCCCAAAACCTCAACAGATGCCTCACCAAAGAATACATAGAGATAGCAAATAAATATGAAAAGACGCTATATATCATATGCCATCGAGGAAATGCAAACTGAAACAATAAGATACCTTTCTATATGTATCTTAGAATGGCCAAAATCTAAAACACTGACAATACCACATGCTGGCTAGGCTGTGAAGCAACAGAAACTGTCATTGTTGATGGGAATGCAAACTGGTACAGCCGCTTCAAAAGGCCGTCTGGCAGTTTCTTACAAAACCAAATATGTACAATCCTGTAATCATACTCCTCAGTATTTACCCAAAGGAGTTGAAAACTTATGTCTACATAAAAACCTGCACAGCGATGTTTACAGCAGCTTTATTCATCATTGCCAAAACTTGGAAATGGTCAAGATGTGTTTCAGCAGGTGAATGGAAAAACTGGTATCCAGATAATGGAGTATTATTCAGTGCTAAAAAGAAATGAGCTGTCAAGCTATGAAAAGACATGGAGGAGCCTTAAATGTATATTACTAGATGAAAGGAGACAATCTGAAAAGGCTACACACTGTAGCTTCCAGGGTTTTTGACATTCTAGAAGAGACAAAATAGGGAAATAATAAAAAGAAAAGTAGTTGCCAGGGCTAGGAGCAGAAAAAGATGAGTAAGCGGAGCACAGAGGATTTTCAGGGCAGTGGAAATACTCGGAATGACACTGTAATGGTGGACACATGTCATTATACATTTGTCCAAACCCACATGACACACACCAACAAGAATGAACCCCAAGGTCAACTCTGGTGAAAAATTTTACCATTCGGGGAAGGGATGTTGATGATAGGGGGAGGGTATGCATGTATGGAAGCAGTGGGTACCTGGGAAATCTCTGTACCTCCCTTTCAATCTTGTTTTAAATGTACAACTACTCTTTAAAAAGACTTTTTAATAAGTTAGTCTTTAATAATAACAATATTAATACGCTAAAGTTCCAAAAGCCCTTGGTGAGAAGAGCAGAAGTACCATGTACTTTCTTGCTACATGGAGGTTGTGACAGCTATAGGGAGCTGCTCAGAGGCTTTTTCTCTGATTTCTACCTCAAGTTGTTGATAAAACTTCAAGCTTTGGATTGGCATGGCATTGTCAGCAATCCGTTTTGCCAAAACCATGGGATTCCTATGTACCAAGCCCATGTACCATTTAGTACAGAATTAAATAAATAAACAGTACAAAATTAAAGTAAATATTCTTTAAATAATAAAAAATGAAAGTATGTGTTGTCTACACTCTTCAATATTTTTTTCACTCACAATAAACCTTTTCTGTAACTAAGTTTCATGACTGGATTATCAACAACATCAAACCTCCCAAAACATGTAAATCCAGAGCCAAAGCTTACAGGCTGGAAAAATAAAGTTTCTGATGTGAACCAAATATTGACTGAAACCAAAACAAAACAAATAAAACAAACCTTATGCCCAACACTAAAAACATCTGCTTTGTTTATGTACCTAAAACATCACCTTGTATTGCCCTTTCAGAAGGTCTGTGAAATGACCAGTAACAGTACAGTGCAAGGTTGAGGGAAAGAATTTCCCTGCAAACATAAGCAAACAGCAAATGTCACATGAATTACCAGTGTTCAGAGGAGAAATTCCGCCTGTGTCTATAAAGGTTGATCTCTCTCTTCCTGTTCTCAGGGTATGTTAAGAGTATAATGATTCATAGATTAGTGCCTGCCACAGTGCCCTGGCCTTGAATTTCAGAATGTTTTACATGGACCCAAAAAACCCTCACATTCACTAAATGCCTTCCCATGATATTTATGACCACAGGTTCCCTTTCAGGCAAGTAGGAACCCAAGATAACAAACTGTGTGGCAAAAGGGCCAAAGGTTTAAGGACTCCTCTCTTCATATCTCGGCAAGAATTGCCAAACTGTAGTCACAGCTGGGGACTGTCTAAAATGTCAAATTTTTTGCAGCTTAGGTAACAGACCTGTTTATTAAATAACTAGTGGGGCTCAAATTTGAGGCTTCTTCCCATATAGGTCTGGGAAACATCAGTGATAATAAACGTAAGTGATAGTAAGCAAGCCCTGGCTATCCTTTTGGGGGGATGTAGACATCTCACGCTGAGTCACTATTATTCTGTTTCTTGGGAACTTAGAAGACGAACTTCATTTGTATTTCAAGGTTTCTGTTTGGGTCAACCATGAACAAGAAAGAATAGGAATGAGAGGGAGACAAAGAGACAGAGAGGCCACCTGGAACGTGAGCTGGGAGCCTGATAAGAGCTTCCCCAGTCATGCCATCTGGTGTGTCCTGGCACTTGTCATCCAAATTGCTGTTCTTCCGAACAAATTTAGTTTCCCCCAGACAGTTCAGCCTCAATGAGCTCATACTGTCTATCTGACACCTGTCAAAAGAAGAGTGAAAGATTTCTCCAAGCCACGAATCGAAGGCGAGAGGAGACAGACACGGAGAGGGAGAGGTGAGCAGGAGCAAGGAAGAGGGCAAGGAGATGGGCTAGGTGCGAAGCAGGAGCAGCTCCTTCTTGGAGGGCCAGTATATTTTTATCTTCACCTATCAATCTCATGCCAGAAGGTGGGAAAAGAAGGAAAAAGGACCACTCCCCATCGTATTTGCTGAGGAAAAATATGATTGAACATATGAAATATGAAAATAGTACAAACTACCTTCACTCTCATCTTCTGTCATTTGGGCGGCGGCGGCGGGGGCGGGGGAGAGTCCTGTTTGTTCTGTGTGGTGTTTTGTTTTGTTTTGAGTTAAGAAAGGAAGAACCAGCAGCAGAGAAATCTGATCTGCTTTTGACAGCATGACCAAAGCTCCTTTTCCATCCCAGCTGGAGCAGGATTCAGTAACAGGCAAGGGCAAGTGGAGGAGTGATTTCATTAACTCGGTCTTGATTTGGAGGTCTGCATAGCTGCAGATCTTTTCTTCCTCCCTAGGTCTTGGGGAACTGCCAAAATGGGCAAAGGAAGTGAGAATAATGGCTTGAAGCTGCCACAGGGCAAATCTCTGGAAGGGAAGCTATGGTCGCCAATGGCCGCCAGGAGGATACTGACTGTGCCTTTGTCTTCTAAGTTGTAAGGTAATAGGGAGTCAAATTTAGAAACTGTTATTTGCCACAAGAAGAGACTGAATAAAGAGGAGGAAAGAGACAAGATGGAAGGTACGAAACAAATGAGCCTCACAGAAACATAATGTCTTTCAAATTCCACCTTCCCAAGCGGAAGGCCCAAGACTGCACAGCTCTCTTTGGTATCAATTACTGTGGGTGTTAGGACATTTGTTTGATGTTTTCTACCTTTTATTTTCCCAACCTGGTCTCAGTTGGAACACGTTTGGTCTCTTTTGCAACCCTTAGTAATATGATCTTACAAAACCTTTATCTACGTATTTTTTCCTTTATTACTATTTCAATTATATCAAGACTATTATTTCTTAAACTGGACAACAGAGAAGCAAAAAAACCTTTTCCAAAAAGTCCAGTGATATAATCTTGATCAAGTTACTCAAATATAAAATGTGTCTAAATCTCCCTGCTTCCCAAGACTCTTGCTAAGGTTCTACTGAGATGACAGATACAAGCACAAATACTTAAAAGTGGCTGAATATATGTCAGCTCTTTCCTCTTCCTCTCTCTGAATCAAGGGACTCCTAGAATTTATAGCAGAAAATCCACATCAGTAATGGGCAGTATATAAGCATATGTCCATACACTTCAATTTTCTCAGGGAAGTTATTCCAATTAAGATTAAAAAATCAGCATAATATCAACACCTAGTTGGGGCATTCATGAGCATCAGAATTCCTTTCAAAAAATATTCCAGTGGAGGAGTATTTGAAATACGCCGTGGTGTTATGGATACAGCTGGTGCTAAGCAACATGAGGCATGTAAGCAGCAAAGATCTATTTCACAGCTTCCTTCCTTAGCAGGAGAAGGGATGACATTTTGTCGGCCTCACCTCCCTGGAGATTAAAAACTAAGCACCAGGGAAGGCCAGGCAGCTGACAAGTAGGCTCTTTCCCCACCAGGAAAGGAAAACACAAAGCCTGTGGAAAGTTTACCTCTTCATAAGGTGAGTTTCCATTTCGTGTGAGAATGTTCATGGTACAGTTGCTAAAAGTCCTATCGGAACGAGCAACACTATGTGGCATTCCAGAAGCACACTGGGTAGGCTAACTCTTAAAAACATCAATTGGAGTGGGTGGGAGGAGGAACCCCACAAAGATTAAATCAATGCATGCCTAAATCAATGTACTCTTAATCCCAGGAGGCTGGGTGTAGTCTGACAGAGATCTGCCTAGGGGACTTGAGAGAAAGGAAGCGTGGTAGCAGGAGCTAAAAGACATGTGTCTTTGTTCTGCCATTAACTAGCTGAGTGACCTCAGCCCCAAATTCCTCATTTGTACAATGAAGGGGTGGAGCAGATGTTCTCTAAGGGCTCGCCCAGCTGTAACATTTTTGAAATCTAGATTCTAAAAGGAAAAGGAAGCAGAAACAGGAGGAAGATGCTTGTAAGAATTCCCAGTGCCATACCACTAAAAACTGAAAAGTCCACCGAAATGTGTATAGTGGTGAGGACAAGGTCGGGGAGGATGGTGTTAACTACACCTTACCAGGAGCCCAGCACTGGTCTATGCGCTTGACAGGTGTCAACTCTTGTAATCCACTCGGACTTCCTTTCTGTCATACTTCCCATCACACCGGACAAAACCGGGATACATACCGGCATTCTGAGCATGCAGCCAAGAAGAAGTTGATCTGGGGTCATATTAGTTTGGGTTGATGGGGCTGTATTTATGCAATTCACAGTTGTCATTTCCATCCTGAAATGGCTCCAGGGACTACTGGTGTCATAGGCCGTCTTGTGCTGAGAACTATCCTGCAACAGCTGGCAGTGAAAGTAGGGAGACAGTGGTAGAGACCCAGATGCTAGTCCCTAGGGAAACTCTTCCAGTTATCAAACTGTAAAACTACAAATGAATGATTCAGTTCTCATCTATGCTTACTTTTCTAAGATTGTATTTTATTTATTTGAGAGAAAGAAAGGGGAGAAGCACAAAAGGGTATGGGGGAGGAACACGGGGAGAGGGACAGACTCCCCACCGAGCAGGGAGCCTGATTGGGGGGGGGGTTCCTCCTGGACCCCAGGATTTGAGCTGAAGGCAGACACTTCAGGCCCTGAGCCATCCAGGAGCCCCTCATCCATGCTTACTTAAAAAGGAAGTTCTTTCCTGTCAAGAACAGAGTTAATAATTCAGCATATATTATAGTCAGAACTTTTAATTTTATATTTTATCTTTCCTTTTTGAGGAAGTCACATACAATGGAATTTAACAGAATTTCTGTGTTTGTGGGGGGCAAACCTGGAGTTGTACCACAAACAGTGAGGACACTTATGTATGAAGTCACCTGATCTGTATGTGTCAACAATTTGGGGCTCACGTTAGCATGTATAAACATATCTGTCCTAAGCAAGTCTGTCAACACCAGACAAAAGACATACAAAAACCACGATTTACTGAGAGAGAGTAATGTACTTTCTCATGATGAACAGCCTCTTAGATTATTTAGGAATACAAATAGTGAAGAGTAAATCCCCCTGAAAAAAGACTGAAATTTCTTATTGATTTGACACAAAATAATGACAAATATAAAGATAACAGAAAGTTATAAGATGCCACTAAAGAGGAAATAGAAACCAAACTCATTCAAATGTCGTCAACTCATTGTCGACAAGAAATACAAGAAAGTATAATGTCCTGAAATCTTACTACTCATACATGGAAGAAACTTAACAGCAGCTTTCCAAAATCTGACACAATCCTAAAAATGTATATGGTATTACCAATAAAAAGCTGTAAACCTGAAATAATCTTTCCCAAACTATCAATAATAAAAACTACATTTCTATCCACTATGCTGGAGGAAAGACTGAATTCTCTTTTTATTTTCTCTCTGGAAAATGTAACACAAAAGCATAGTCATATAAAAAGCTATCAAAGTGTAGGCAAGCAAAAAAACATAGAAAAAATACAGAAGCTTGACAGGGAGTTATTTAATAAAAACATTATGACATTTTTCTGAATTTTGTAATGTTTGTATTATTTGGCAGCTTTCTTTAATTTGTAATTTGTTACAATTTTTGTTATTCTAAGTAAAAGTTGATTTTTTATCAAAATTTTTATTTGCCCCTCTGTATTCTTTAGAGGCCCCCAAATTATGTAAGAGCCTAGTCCTGCAAAACTTGGGTCCTCCCCTGGACCAAAATATGTAAGACACTTAATAAATACTTATTGAATGAATAGAACTGGAAAATGCTAAAAATTAAATTCTTCTCCTAAATGTGAAATATCTAATTTATGGAGTAGCAACCAGGGTGGCAACGGGCATTCATTCAGCTTTTAAACAATCACCTTTGACCTGCAGCTAGCCAAGGCTGGTTACCCTTTCACAACCACTGATAAGGAGGGTGAGGTGGAATGGGTAGATAACTTGCAGTTTTCTATTCTCCACCATTAGGTAACCTCCTCCCAAAGAAGCATCTTTACAGGCCTCTGCAAACCCACACTGAGACACTTACTTCTCCTGGAAAGGGCTCTTTGAAAACACATGCTTCAACATCAGCTTGGGCAGAGCAAAAAAAGGAAAAAAAAAAAATCTAGGGAAAATCAGAAGTAATTGCTAGATTTAAGATTTTTGCTCATTTATTTTAACAATTAACAGCAATTATGTATGGGGCAAAAGATCTTCATTTGCATATCACATACACTGGTAATGGTAAACTCTAAAAATAACTTCAGGAGTTATTACTCCAAAGTGCGTGCTGCTAATGAGAAAGTTCAGAGGAAATGGTATTGATTACACCCTGCTAATTGGTTGACTTATCTGAGATAGCTTGGGTTCCCCTGGATATAAAAGGTGAATTCCTTCCAGTGCTTAAAATATTTGAACTTATTGTAAAATACTAACTTTCACATGTATTAAGCACTTTGAAATTTTTGATGCTTTGTCAAAAAGAATAATGACTGTAATGAATTTTAATAATACAATTTTAAAAATCCATGGGGTGATACTCAAAAACAGTAAGAAGAGGAAAAAGGTTAGAGTTCCTCTTTACAAAAGTAGGCCAGTTAATAAATGTGAGCAGAATCACTGAATTAGAAAAACATCTCCCACCAGCAATGTAACGACTGATTCAGACAAGGATCCTTAACATATGCTAAATTTTCATTGGGTGAAATTTTATTGGGGGATTTAAGATTCCTGAAATCTCAAAGCATCTCACCACAATTACAAAGTATTTCCCCTACAAATGTGAAAAGTACCTTTCCAATGAAGAAATCCAGAGATACTGCCTTAAACAAGTGATCACACTCAGGCTCACTAATAAAGAAAACTGACATTATTTGCACCCTTATGTGATGCAATAGCAGGGACGCAACATTATCCATAGAGAATTCTTGCCAAAAATATTTAATCTGAGTCTAATAATGAGGAAATAACAATCCCAAACTGAGACACATTGTGCAAAACAGCCGCCTGTATTCTTCAAAAATGTCATTAAAAAGACTAGGTAACAGTTCAGACTAAAGTAGACTAAAGTTACAGGACTGTAACTAAAGTTACAGGACAATTAAATGTTAAGGATGTCCTTGATTGGATTCTGAAATTGGGGTGGGGGGGAGCGAGGACAATACGGGAATGAGGAACAACTGGGGCAATCTGCATATGGATAAACTTCACATTATGTAACAATGTAAATTTCATAGGTATGACAACAGTGAAAATTCTGCATTATGTTAGAGAAGGTTCTTGTTTTCCTGAAAAACATGGTAATGTGTTTCTGGGTGAGGTGTCCTCACGGCTATACCTAACTCACTTTCATAGGATTCAGAAACAGAGAAAGAGACTAAATGTGGCAAAATATTAAATAATGAATGTTGATAAAGGGCTTATGAGTGAACACAGAAAGCAACTGATGAATTCGAATTCATCAATTTTAAAATGTTTATTCATCAAAAGACAGTGCTAAGCCAAAAAACAAAACAACATAAACTAGGAAAAGGCAAGACATCAACTGGGAGAAAGTACTAGCAAAACATATACCTGAAAATGCACTTGTATCTAGAATAAATGAAAAGCTCCCACTACTCAATAATTTAACAATAATCCAGTTGAGATGCCTGGGTGGTTCGGTTGGTTAAACAACTGCCTTCGGCTCAGGTCATGATCTCAGGGTCCTGGGATTGAGCCCCACATTGGGGTTCCCTGCTCAGCGGGGAGTCTGCCTCTCCTTCTCCCTCTCCCTTCCCCCTAGCTCATACATGCACCTTCTCTTTCTCTTTAATAAATAAATAAAATCTCAAAAAAAAAAAAAAAATAGAAACAATCCAGTCACAAGAGGGGCAAAAGACAGGAACAGACTTTTCACAGAGGAGGATTCAGAAATGACCAATAGGAACGTGAAAGACTGCTCCACATCATTAGTCATAAGGGAAATGAAAATCAACATTTCAGTGAAGTACCAGCACACACCCACCAGAATAGCTAAAATTAAACAGACTGACAACACTAAATTTTGGTGAGAATGTGGAGAAGACTGAACTTTCACACAGGGCTAGTGGAAATGTAAAACGGTACCACCTCTCTGGGAAAAGTTAGGCAATCTCTTATAAAGAGTTTATGAGTCATTTAATATTCTTTCAATTTTTACCATAGATTGATATTTTTCCAAAAAAAAAAAGTTGGGGAAAAAAATCTGTGATACTTTAGAATGTGGCTTCAGAAAACAGACATGATTCAGTATTTATTTATTTCTGGTTGGTTCTCTATTCTTTTGATCTTTGATGATTTTTTTTTAAGATTTTATTTATTTATTTGCCAGACAGAGATCACAAGCAGGCAGAGAGAGAGAGAGAGAGAGAGAGAGGAGGAAGCAGGCTCCCTGCTGAGCAGAGAGCCTGATGCAGGGCTCGATCCCAGGATCCTGGGATCATGACCTGAGCCGAAGGCAGAGGTTTTAACCCACTGAGCCACCCAGGCGCCCCCTTTGATGATTTTTTAAAATTGTTATTCTTTCACATATATCTCATGAGTACTTGTCATGTGCCAGACAATCTCCTATGTACTGAGAATATAATGGTATAGGAGAAGGATGTAGTCCAGTCCTCATGGAATTTATATTCTCATGGGGAGACACATCCTAAACAAGTAATAGGTAGACAGACAGAAGTTACCAAATGTTATTAGGTAAGAGAATTATGAGGTACTAGGTAAGAGAATTAGGTAAGAGGGAAAATGCTACTCTACATGGGATGGTCAGGAAAGGCCTTTCAGGAGGAAAAAAACCCCAAAAAACAAAAAACCTTTCAGTAGAGAACTAAAAATTGAAAGGAAGACAGCCATAGAAAAAGCTACAGAATTCCAGACAAAGGGGTTCAATGAGTGCAAAGGCCCTGAGGTGGAAAATAGCTTGGATAGCATTTAAAATAGAAACTCACTGCTTCTCCATCAGCAGGCCAAACTGATCACTGGTCTGAGTCACCCTCAGCTTTAACACTTACATGCAAGAATAATTCCAAGCATTCAATGTGAGGCCAGAGTGGGGAGAAAAGACAAAGAGCAGAGTTTTAAGCCAAAGACTGAAGAAGACAATAGTAGTTCCTGAAATTAGGAGATAATCAGAACCAAGGTCTCTGGAGCCCACACTGTGGAGAGTTCGGGAGTTCTGTTTTCTAAGATGAGTTAGTTCCTATCAAGCTACCTGCTCTGTCCAATCATGACCTAATGATGACAATGACAACGGTGACCATGATCAAAATGTCAATTATAATTCACCGAGTGCTTCCTAGGTATGAGGTCCCATGTCTAGTGCTTGATCTCATTTCATTCTGTCAACAGCTCTAGAGGTAAACAGTATTCTCTCCACATCACAGATGAGGAAGCAGGCTCACAGTTGTCAAGCAGTGTGCAAGAGGTCGGCCACACAACCTCTCTGTGGCCAAACCTGCACCTGAATCCAGGTCTGTCTGATTCCAAACTCCATGGTATATACTGTCAGATTTGTTAGCCTCCAAGGTTTCCCTGTAGTACCTTCTGGTTAGCGCTATCTCCAGAAGGCTAAAGAAGCCAACAGGTCATGTGGACACAAGGAGAATTTAAGAGTCGCCTTTAGCTTTCATGAGAGAGAGGGAACAAAGGCACAGGCAACAGTGAAAGACTGACTATAGAGGCTACTCAGGAATCTTCTGGTTCATATCCTACACTAGACATTTTTTCAAAGGGAACTGCATAAGCAAACAACATTGTCATAATCCTGAAACCTGAATTCAAAATGCATTAATTTCTTTTTACCACCCGAGATTCAGAAAAACATGCCACGGTGATGTGATTCTTAAGCTTGTGCTTTCAATAATCAGAAAGGTGGAAAATAGAAGGTGAACATTTATATACATTTTAAAATTATGAATGCAAATCACCAGCCAAGAACACATTTTTGTATCAAGGTTATAAGCAGATGAAAAATGACAGTCAGTACTAGGAATGCAAACAGACCATTAATTACAGCAGCCTCACAAAGCACTACAGTAATATGCAGTTTGCAATACTTTACCAACATTTACATAACTATATAGTCTGCTCTCAGATTCTGGAGATTCTATTTTTGATAAGTAGCAACTCAAAAGGTTAGTCACCTCATCTACAGTATTATTCAACTCCTATGAATGTGAAATGGTGACACCTTGAATTCACAGGTTAGCAAACTGGATAGGCTGCCCCTGCCTCTTTTTTCATTCACTGCAGCACTATTGTGGGCCAGGCGTTGAGCACGGCCCTGGGGACACAGAGATGAAGACACACGGCATGTCCCCAGGAGAACTGCCAGGCCAGAGAGAGAAACAGACCGGCAAACACGTCCCCCAGAGTCTGGACAAACTAAACAGGTGGAGATCGAGATGACAACACAGCGCTAGGGTCGCAGAGGGCTGCAATGACAACAGTGATACCAAATAAATTACTTTTTTCTCCTCTTCTCCTCTCTTCCTTTTCTTCCTCCTTCCCTCCTTCTGCCGCTCCACACTTTTCTTCCCTCCTTCCTCTTTCCGTCGATAAGTATATCCAGTCATTATTGGACGAGACTATAGAACAGTAGCGCTTTACCTGTACGTAAAACTGTGTTAGGCAATAACATCTCGTTTAAAAACCTCACAAAACACCAGGAAGAAGGTACCGGTATCTCCTCCGCCTTACAGGTGAAACTGAGGCATGGAGTTTACACAGTCTGCCAAGGTCACACATCTGGCAAACGGCTAACAAAGACTCCAGAAGCAGGGGGTGAGGCTTAAGAGTCATTGCCCGACTCTATCTACTTTGAGGGAGTACGGCTGTCACCAGAACCTGAAGCAGTAAGATTTCGGTGATTAAAGACCATTTTGGAATTTCTAACAAAGGCCTTCTAAAAAGAATCTGCCTTCCAAAATCAGAGAGAGGGGAAAGAAAGGGATGATCAGAAGGAAAAAAAAAAAAAAAAATGCTGCATTCAGTGTGGGTCTTCTCTGGTTTCCCCCCGCGGGAGCACAGTGGCCCTCCACCTGCATAAATGATGAGAACTGGCATTCTGCTTGATTACTGTGCATCTGTTATGAGCCTCAGAGTGAATTAAGCAGGAAAAGAACCTACTAATGGCTGACCCAGTTGCTGGGTTTTGAGTCATGGTAGTATCTTCCTTATTTTGTAATTCCCCAGCAGACACATATGCCCCCCAAATTGCAACGATATTTCAAAACAATTTAAATCAAGCTTCATAGCTAATTATGCTAAGGTCACGCCAAAGAACCAAACCACCAGGACATCAAAAATCCAAGATGGTCTAAGTGTGAAACAGCGGCATTAATTTTCTCCCATTAAAAAAGCAACAGGAGGTGGTGGAGGGGGGGGACAAGTTTTTTTTTACTCTCTGGGAATAACTGGTTTTCAAAAATCATCCAAAACAGACCTCTTAAGACATTTCACCTCTGCTCTGAATGTTTTAAGCTGGTCCTCTGATTACAAAAATGTTCCTGTTAAATCTCATCAAGATGCTTTCTTAAGATGAAGAATGTTTTATAAATTGTAATAGCTTTAATCAGTGCCCTCTTTGAAGCTATTTAACTCTATGATGTAGCCCAACCAGCGCTTCAATTATGTCATTTATCGACTCTGTATTAATTAAGTATCATTATAGGGATTGATTTATAGACCTTTTCACGGCTCTCTCACCAGATGGTAGAACATTCGCCCTCTCCTACGCTCCATAAACATCACCTGGATTCACTCGTCTCTCTCCAGCTGAATGTTTAATCAGATCTTAGTCCATCTCAAACTGGATTGATGCTCTTCCTCCTCCTCTTCACTATCCTCTATTAACAAGCGATATAAAACATAAAGCAGGAGAAATTTACAAAGCAAGTTCTATCAACAATCACTGCCACCTCCATGCCTCCTTACCCAGCGAGGTGATGCAATTTTCACAGTGAAGTGGAGGGAGAGCCTTTTGCTTCCTTAGCTGATTAAAACTTAGTCTGTGTTCAATTATCTGGGGCAATGGAGAAAATAACTGGAAAGAAAATGTGTATTTGGCAATGAGAGCACAACAGACAATTTGGCCTCAGTGGAGTTACCTTCTGAATAGTATTTTACTTGGGCTAATATAAAAATTACTTTGCATTCTTGAGCTCACATGTTGAGAAGGCAGGAGGCAGAAGTCCCAAGGGCCGCCGCATTGCAAGGAAGGCAGCCCAGAATTTTAAATCGCCTTGGGTGATCCAAAAGGTAGATAACAGAGAAATGGAAATGCTTACCTGTTACCTCTTTTTTCTTTTTTTTCTTAAAAAATATAAAAACCAGGTTAATGGAACTTCTCACAGCTGCTTCAAAATCAAAATATCTAAAAATCAAGCTGCTCGTGTTGCCTGCAGTCAGCTCCCCCTTTTGACCCCGGACACTTCTTATCATTCTCTGGTCACAAAGCTGGGTGGAGGGAAACCAAGATACTTACACAGACTGGTAAGGGTACATCCCTCCAACTAAATGGACTTGGTGGCTTATCCAATCTGCTGGCCTGCCTCATGGAACATACTAGATGTTGCCAGATCTCGGTTTTCTCTAAAAACCACAAATTACTATTTCTATGTTAACTCTCATGATTTTTAAACGTTGGGCTGAACTGAACACAGACTCATCCCACGGTTTTTGATCCTTGCCTTACAGTAAACTTCGATGCTTCCTCCTGCCCCCTTCAAACACAACCAAGTTCTGATCACTTTTTCACACTATCCCTCTTTGCTGTCTCTCACTTCCCATTCTCACGGCCAACACGGATGCCCTCGTTATTTCACATCCGCATTAGTAGGGCACTCTCCTGTCTTTCCTTCTCACAGCAGGCTGCCCAGTCACCAGACTGATCTTTCTGAAACATTAGTTCCCAAATTTTAACATACGTCAGAAGCACCTGGAGGGCTAGATAAACCACAAGCCCCACCACCAGGCTTTTTTAATTTAATGGGTCTCAGGAGAGGCCTGATAATTTGCATAGCAACAAGTTCCCAGGTGAGGGTGCCAATGGTGTTCCAGAGACCACCTTTAGAGAAACATTACTCTAAAACATCACCCCCCAACTCTACCACATTCAATGATTCCCCATTTCCTCTACATAAAACTCAAAACTCCCCACTCTGGTACTCTAGATTCTTCATAACCCGATCTCGTCGCATTCACCCCAAAATTACATTTCCCTGATCTCCTGTGAAACCTGTTGGCTCATGCATTCTCACCTTGATCATGTACACAATGTCTTTACACCCCTCTTCTATTGTTCAAGTTCAACTTCTTCATTGAGTATACTCAAAATCCACTATGTAGCCAGCCCTAATCAGATTTCTGCTATCCCTTTTAGATTCCAAAGCATAGGTTGCTTGGTACAATCCAAAGTGCATAGAATTTAGAACCAGAGACTCTAATTATGAATCCTAGTTCTTTCATTAGCTGTGTAACTTGATTATTTAAGCATTCTGAACCTGTTTGGCAGATACCAATTATCTGCCTCCATTGGACTGCATAAAGAATTAATTGAAACAAACTATTCAAGCCATCAGAGATGCATAGTACATAGTAGATGCTAAATAAATGTTCATTTCTTTCCTTCATTCCTTTCCCCCATCACTTATTTGGCACTAAATACAAAAAGAGATTAGTTTTATATTTTAAGCTTACCCTCCTCTCTTCTAGCCAGACAGAATATTTCTGAGGAAAAAAACATGTCTAATTCATTTTAATAACCCTAAAGCTTGGCAACTTCTGAGCACTGGTTAGCTCTCAATAAATATTTACTAAAAAAATAATTAATTTGAGAAATAATGTAAGACAAATGGTTCTTATGCAGAACTTAAAATAATAATTATATTATTATGCTTATCCTTAAAATATCCTGCTATGACAAAGGCAAAATGTATTTTACATACAGAAAACTAAAAAATATCTAATGAGGGTCCCAGTTGATACTTAATGGTGAACAAAAGAAAAGTCACTATAAATGCATTAACAAAGAAAAAAAAATCTTCTCTTTGAAGTAAATTTGAGCACAAGAATACTAATAATGGCAATACAGAGAAAAGATAGCAATGGGCCAGAGATATTGAAGGCAACAAGTAATGGATGTTTTACAGATGTTTCTTAAATCATTCATCATGTAACCATGTGACTATTATACTTCCCATATGGCTGACATATATGGTTAACTACACAGGCAAGTGTCAAGTCAAACATTTTTCTGCCTTTTAGGGGACTCTCTGATTTTGAAGCCGAGCAGAAACTAATTACAATTTCTATTCTGTTCCCTACTGTTGCTGATCTCTATGCTACTCCTAAACGGAATCCTATATCACCACCACTCCCATAGAACTATGGGTAAAATGTCAGAGAGAAGGGAGCAGTTTGATTAAATCAGCAATTCAAAACATCATTGTTCACAAATGTTGGGGCAGAAAAGAGATATACTCTGACAATTTAGGGCACCTCAATATTTTCCTTAAATACAAAGCAAAGTGCTCTAAAAATCACATTGTTTTTAACTTATTATACAAAGGCGACACAGTTTGGACAGAGAGCATCTACAATCTGGTTACCTTGTTTGTCATTAAAAGCCTTGCCCCCAGGGTGCCTGGTGGCTCAGTGGGTTAAGCCTCTGTCTTAAACTCAGGTCATGATCTCAGGGTCCTGGGAGTGAGACCCATATTGGGCTCTCTGCTCAGCGGGGAACCTGCTTCCCCCTCTCTCTCTCTGCCTGCTGCTCTGCCTACTTGTGATTTCTCTACCTGTCAAATAAATAGGTAAAGTCTTTAAAAAAAAAAAAAAAAAAAAAAGCCTTGCCACTACTGACCATACAATTTCAAACAAGATCATTCCTTCAACAGAACAGTTCCTGAGTGACTATTACATAGCAAACATACAAGACAATGGAGATATAGAGATATTAAATATATATAGTATATATTAAATATATTTGGTATTTTATAACGTACTAGTATTTAGTATTTTATAATATAGTATATATCAAATATATTTTGTATGTAGTATATATTAATATATTAATTATACCATTAAATATATATTATATACATTATATATGCATATATAATGTAGAGTGGAGTGAGGTGATTAGGATGGACTGGACAGTTTACTTCCTCTGAGGGCATAAGGACAGACCAAATTTCCCAGCCTCCATTCTGGGCAGTGAAATTTGAGTAGAAGTAAATAAAGTACACGGTGTTCAGACCTGGCCATGGAAAACCTCCCATTTGATTACTGACTTGCTCTATCTTCTTACTTGCCAGCTGGATGTGAAAGAGGGCTCTGAGATCTTAGAGGTTATGGTGTCACAAGATGGGAAAGAGCAGAAGGCCACCTCTGAATACCTTCTTGGAACCATTATGTGAGCAGTCAACCAGCTGCTGTTGTGTTAAGGGACTGAGACTTGAAGTCGTTACAAGAGTCAGTGTCCCCTACTACACCAGGAACCACAACTACTCCAAGACATTATGATACAGAGTATGCACGGTATGGTGTGAGAAGAAAGACGTGCTCGCTTGAGCTGGAGCTAGGTGTCAGAGAGGGCTCCTCAGAAGAAGAATCACTTAAGACGAGTCCTGAAGGGTGGCATGAGACAGTGAGGAAGAGGACAGAAGGCTGCGAGGGGAAAGCATATTGCAAAGTCATGAAGCCTTGAGGAAACGTGGTACATCAGGAAAGTGTTAGTGACTCCTGACTACTAGAGTGTGCAGCAACGTTGGGAACGGGAGCTACTCAATACGTGTTTGTTGAAACGACTAAGAGCAGAGCCCATGAGACATTGTAATTACCAGAAGCGATGGATATGGGAAGAGGGAAAAAGTACTCAAGAACCTTCTAACTTAGGAGGAAGAATAGATGATACTCTCTTCCCTGAGGTAGGAAATGCAGGATAAAGAGGTAAAAGGATGAGTTCTGTTTTGAAGAAAAGTGCAGTGTAGATAGCTGTGGAACATCTGAAAGATGTATCAGGAGGTACTGGGATATAAGGGCCTAGGGCTCAGGCAGCAGTATGGGAAAGACGTGGGTTTGGAAGGTGTCACAGTGGAGATGGTGGCTGAAGTCACAAGCATGAAGGACTGCTTCGTGTTCAGAGTGAGAAGCCAGATGAACGGAAAACGAAGAGGGAAAGTGGGAGAATGGGAAGGGGTGAGAACAAGAAAGAGAATATAAGGAAGAAGTTACAGAAGCCAAAGAGAGGAGGTATTTAGCAAGCAGTCAGCAGTGACAAATGCTTCAGAGAGGGGAAGAAAGATGATGGCCTGGAAAAGGTCCATTATATTTGACAAGTTGGGCTGCTATTTGTGACCTTAACAGGTTCCATTTCAATACTGGCAAAGCCAGATTAAAATGGTCTGTAGAGTATTCCATGGAGCACTGGGTGTGGTGCATAAACAATGAATTTTGGAACACTGAAAAATTTTTTTAAAATGGTCTGTCGGGACACCTGGGTGGCTTAGTGGGTTAAAGCCTCTGCCTTTGGCTTGGGTCATGATCCCAGGGTCCTGGGATTGAGTCCCGCATCGGGCTTTCTGCTCAGCGGGGAGCCTGCTTCTTCCCTTCTCTCTCTCTGCCTGCCTCTCTGCCTACTTGTGATCTGTCAAATGGATAAATAAAATCTTTAAAAATAAATAAATAAAAATAAAAATAAAAATAAAATAAAATAAAATAAAATAAAATAAAAATGGTCTGTAGAGTGAATGATGAATGTAGAAATGGAGACAGGAACATAAAATACTCTTTAAGGAAAATTAGCTCTGTGGAACAATGAGCTAGAAGTGGACAAAAAGGCAGAGTTTGTTTCATTTTGGTTTTATTTTTCAGGATGTAGGATTTAAACATGATATTATGCTGAATTGTCTGAACTTTAATTTCTCTATCTGTAAAGTGGGAATAATAATGCTCCTTCTGCTTGGTTCACTAAGTCGTCAGAACAAGTAAGATGACATATGTGAAAGATTCTAAAGTACTGTGTAAAGGGCAATGTTATTATGTATTTATAAACATCAAAAATACGAAGTTATGAGTCAAGAGTCCAGTGAAATATGGTTAGCTATAAAATCAAGGAAAAACTATAATCAGTCTAGATCTAGAAATATGAAGAAAAAGAAAGATGTCTTTTTAATATACAACTATAAGTTGTTGACCCCAAATGTTAGAGGCTAACAATAGATGTCTACATCCTATGCTGGGCAAAATTTTTCTGGGGCTCTTAGGCTATAGCCTTGGTTCCCAGATATCTTCATTATAACAGAAAAAAAAAAAGTCAATTAACCCTGGCAGTACACTAAGTCATTTGGGAGTTTATTAGTCTTATGAGTAGTAGTCCTTAAATAAATATTTTTGGCAATTACCCAATTTCACAAAGCAGCAGACTAACTCCATAATTTAGATCTCATGACCAGTGAAATCATAGTGAATGGCCACAGCTTGCTGAGGAGTATGTTACTCTAAGCGGCGATTGAGGTATTCTGGGAAGGAAACTAGTCAGTTTAGGACTTCCCTCCCAGGAAGATGAACCATTCAAAAGAATATGGTCCAATGATTATTTCATTAGTCCCCAAACCTTTAGTCTCTACATAGAATGTTATTTTAGCACTATGACATCAGTGGAACTAGTTCCCCTCTTATAAAACTTTTTAAAATGGTTTTAACATGTCCCACCTTCCTCCCTGGAAGGTATCTTATCCCCATAAAAGAAAAATGTCCCTTTCCTTTTTTCTTTGTGCTTTTGGACAACTCCCTTCTGACTTGGTTTTCTATTTGCTGATGTCTCCTCAGTTATATTATTTTCAAGGGTTCAGGGTGCTAATTAAGGTCAAGCAGCTGTGTCTCCAGCTCCAAACAAAAATTGTGTAGAATAAATAAACTCTCCTTTACAATAGATACTAATCTGATCTTGAAACCCAAATAAACCGCATTTCCAATTGTTTCTGCATGCCTTGTTTTCTTTTTTTTATCTTTGGGAGAACAGACTTCGACCAGAAGGGGGTACTTCTTTTATCCATGTTTATATCCATCAAATACTTCGCCCTTAATGTATGACACTACCATACGTAGCTATTAAACTAGGCCAAATGTCTATAGGTCAAGTCTTAGAACTTTTACCTACTGAAATGCTAAATTTTATCCTAAGACTGAGAGTCAATAAAGCACTTTGCAGTTACCTCAACCACAACTACAAAGAAAAAGAAAGAACTTATGTTGCCCTTGAATACCACAAAACATTATACAGACCTTTGCAGAAAACCAAGTATCTTTCATAAATTCCTCTCATTTATTCTCAAAGCGACATTGTAAATTTAAATTCTTCATCATTGCTGATTCACAGAAGAGAATGCCGAGACCCAAGGAGTTTAAGAACATTCCCAAGGCCACATGCTTATTTGGGAGCAGAACCAGGTCTATATCCAAGATCCTCTGCTTCCTCCTCTCTTTCCACTATACCACAGAAAACTCCCATCATGTTACCCACTTTATTTTTATTTCACTTCTCTAGCAACAATGGGAAAAGGCCTGGCTTCCTCTGAAGTCCTGAGGAGCCTTTGATGAAACACAGACGTGAATTCAGTTCTCCCTCCAGTGAAAATACATAACATATTGGTTACATAAGGAATGTTATGGGGTCATCAAGGATGTGGAAAGCTTTCTAAAAGAATGTACAAATAATGCTTGGAATCCTAAAAAGGCCAAAGAAGATGTTACAAACAAATGACCGAATATGGAATGAGGAGAAGTTCCATAAACAACCAGTATTTTCATTTGAATGGTTTGTTTTTATTTCATAAGGGCTCCTCTTTCATGGACAATCCTGGTTTTTTAAAGAATTTCAATTGAACACCATGACCAACCTGTAGATGGAGAAGGAAGCCACTGAGCGAATCAGGGACGCCAAAGCCCCCACTTTAGCAGCTTCCACTGCCCCCTGGACCCGGTACTGCACTGTCTTCGAGTAGTTGACGTAAGGTTGATTATAAACAACAATCTTGCCTCTTGCTTCTGGGGCCCTTCTCTGCAGTTCCTCGAAAGAGGTCACCACCAGAACTTCTGCCGTAATGCCTAGAAATAAAAGTCATACAGACTTAACTTATGGTTTCCAACCGGCCAGGTTGAAATGGCACAGAAAAGTCACACATGCTTTGTCTGCTACATCTGACAAACTGGTTTGAGGAGATCAAAGTTTGAAAGTGATTTGCCATGGGAGAGAGACTGCAGAGGTTAGTCAGTTTCCCAAGGGAGAGAAAAGGCATTCAAAATAATAGGACATATGACTCAGAAGGTTTTTCAACTCACTTGACCAGCTGGTACTAAATCACAAATTGCTTGAAAAGATAGTTTTTTACCCCTTCTTTCCCACCCTAAGAAGTCATGAGTTTCACAGAATGACACTAATTACTTATACAGAAAATGCACTTTACAAAGCTCCCACTGGGATTAATGAAATACATACATATCTTTTTATAAAGTTATTTTGATATGTTGTTAAATAGTCTTCACGGACAGCATACAAAGAATGGCAGTACATGACAAATGTTCTTAGAAGCCAAAAATCTTCAAAAATCCAATTTTTTTTAAGATTTTATTTATTTATTTATTTGACACAGAGAGAGAGAGACAGAGATCACAAGCAGGCAGAAAGACAGGCAGAGGCAGAGAGGGAAGCAGGCTCCCTGCCGAGCAAGAAGCCTGATGCGGGGCTCCATCCCAGGACCCTGAGATCATGACCCGAGCTGAAGGCAGCAGCATAACCCACTGAGCCACCCAGGCGCCCCGCAAAAAATCCAACTTTTGACAAATAGTTAATGTAAACTCTACCAGGAACTACAAAAAGTCAGCTTGCTTTCTTTCCTCCTTTATCCCATATTCTTAAAGAATATGAAAGCTTATGCTTCTCGACTTACAGTACTTGTTCACCACCAAATACAATGCTATTCTCCAGATAAAACTTCTGAAGATGTTATGTAATTGTCCCATAATGCTGTTGTCTCACTTGGAAGAGATGCGCCATCTTTCCTCCTACAAGACTCGCCCAGATCTTCCCAATTAGGGAGCAGCATTTCACAGCCTCCAAGAAGTCATTCAAAACTGCCAGACTAGTGAAGATGTAATTTGATGGAGCAGTTTGAATGACAAGGAGAAGATAGCTAGCATCAAAGGCCAAGTGCAGTGACTAAATAAAACTATGAAAAGAAAGTAGCTGCTGCCTGTTTTGTGACTTTAGTCATGCAGTAATGAAATACATCGGTAAAAACAGAAGTATCAACATGTATTTGGCATGGTTCCTTAATCTTGCAAAAGAGAGAACTAGGTTTTCCTGGAAGGTTAGCAGATGGCATTAAAATATTAACTGTTACTTGGAAAATCATTTTAAAATACACTGCAGGTATGTGAGAATTCTTGTTTTCGATATAGGCCCCATTGTAATGGACCCTTTGGGCTGGCGCCACTCCTACTTCTGGTTCCCCTGTCTGGACTCAATTTGTACTTTTACTTTAAAGTGAATGACTGCAGATCTATAAGCATGTCTCCACCAACAGTCAGAACTCAGAATTTTATTTATAACCTAAAAAAATAGTAATGCACAATTATAAAAAGAAAACCACTAGCTTTTCCACATGATAAATAAATATGTATAAGTATACAAAAAAGAGTTCAGCTATACAGATTTTGAGATTCATAACTTTCCAAAACCTACCTTAATACTTGGTTAATACTTGTTACTGTTGTCATAATACAAGAATTTTGTTGATGGTTTTCAATAGTTCATAATGAGTAACAGATTCAATGGTCCACCCAAGGGCTGTCCCAGCAATGGGGTAATTTGGGCATCTGGATCGGAGCCACTAGAAATGAAGCCGAATTTCTATAAACTTTCATAGGTTGCTGCAGAATTAAAGTCATAGGAGAGTGGTACTTCACTATGGTCTGTGCTTAAGCTCTTTTAACAAATGACAGTGTGATGGTGTCCTGGACAGCCAAAACCCATCCCAGACACTACCGTTACCAATGCAAATCACTAGTAGAAGCTGTAGGTCAAAACTTAGGCTGTAAACATAGAAGAAAAATTCAATTAACTGGTGTCTTGAAAGCTTAGAGTTATCTCTGACTCCTCCTTCCTTCAGTCCCCACATCTAATTAATCCTCAAATACTCATAATTTCAGGCCTTAAACAGTGATTGAACCCAGGTCCTCTGTTCCTTCCCCTCTCTCACACCAGGCCCTCATTACCTCTGGCCTGAGAGCCTGCTATGGCTCTCTCTCTTCCACCCACCCAACACCACTGGTGTACAAGCCTCCAGCTCAGCTCCCCCAAATTTCACCTCCACAGAGCTGCCTGAACTAATCTGAACTAAAGTCAGATCAGCCTAGGTCACTACCCCTGCCCTGCCCCTCTCCAGTTCTGCTGAAAACCATCACTTCAACACACCATTCAAAGCCTGCCTCTCTCTACAATTTCCCTTTTCTTACAAATTCCATCAAAAATACACTTTAAAGTTCCCGTTCTTACCATGCCAGTTCACTCCTCAGCATCTTTGTTCACACTACCGTTCATCACGTCTTGTTGATCTCGTTCTCCCAACTCCATCATGTGACTAACACCCATTTATCCTTCAGGATGCCATTTAAGAATCTCTTCTTTAGGAGGCATCCCCTGGTCTCTGATCTCCTGTCTCATTCCCCTCCTTACCACCCCCAGGGAAGCCTGGTTTATGAACCATCTTCCTCTGGGCTTTCAGAGCATCCTGGGCCTACCTGGGCACTGGGCAATTGAAACTCGGCCTATTTATGACTCTCTCCACCACGTAAACTGTGATCTCAGGGACTGGAGCTATGTTCATTTTTGCTAGCATCCCCTGGGCCTAACACAGTGCTTGGCATATGCATAGGCAGTCAGTCAATAAACACTCCTTGAATAGCATTGCTCCAAGTAGGGTACCACTGACTGGGTCTAAAGCATTTCCATAAAAGTACAATTTTACCTTTAAAGTTTGATAGCACTTCTCTCATAATAACTCACCAGTCTGATTCTCTTACCACCCAGAGCACAGCTGCATAACAATAACCAAGCGAAAAGGGCCTTGGGGCAGTCAGAACAGGAATATAAATTCTAAGTATGAAAACTCAAGGACTTGAATATAAGAAAACTCCTCTGCGCTCTCTGAGGGACTCTCCACCCTTACTTCACACAAAATTCTAAATCTAGTATTTAAACCTATAAACCATGAGAAACAACAAATCAAAAGGAAGAGTTACGGTTGGAAGCTGATAGTACCAGAAAAAACAATGTCAGAGATAGGAACATGTAAAATAACAAATGCTGACAGAACTTTCTGCAGTGCTGGAAATGTTCTCTCTCTGTGTTAATGCAGTAGCCATTAGTCACATATGGCTCTCGAGCACTTAGAATGTGATTAATGTGACTAAGAAACTGAATTTTTAATGTCACTTATTTTAATTTGAATAGCCATATGTGTGTAGTAGCTACGATGTAGAACTTACAACCACTACAGACTCAGCCATTATGTAGGCAAAGAGCCAAAAACAACTCTGTTGGCCCTGGGGACCTTGCTTCATGACAGTTCAGCAACAGACGCGAGAGTCATGGTGATGACCTCCGGCAGCAATCACAGACCAAGTGGACTGTGTTCAGTATACATCTTTCAGGGTATGTAGAGAAAGCAGTTAAAGAAGATTTTTGCTCAAGCTGAATAAAATAAAATGAGGCCACCTGGAAGGCTTCGCTCATCTATGTTAGTTTGTGTTGGACACATGCTACACAAAGGAAATACACAAGTTCTCCTACAAATCAACAGGCTCCTCTTCTTTTCTGTGCTCTCATCTCCCTTCTCCCCATTCTCCATTCTCCAAGATAGTACACGAAAGCCCCTAAGAACACCAATCCAGTGTCATATTTACACTAAGGCCTACCCTGACCTCCCTATCTACAAGTGCAACCCACTCCCAAATCCCTCTCCCTCTTCCATTGCTTCACTTTTCCACAGAATTTATCAGCTTCCAGCTATACCTACTACAATCATGTAAGCTCCATGAGCAGGGAGAATCTTCTATCTGTGTTATTCATTAATATTATTAAAACGCTTGAAATTGTGCCTGACATACATTATGTGAAATTCTCTCTCTCTCTCTCTCTCTCTCTCTCTCTCTCACACACACACACACACACACATTCATAATCATAAATACATGCACACATGCATATACGGAATGAAGCAAAAGAAACCAAAAAAGAAAAAATTAAAGTATAATAATACCCATCCCTGATCACTCTCCAAAAAATTAAAGTATAATAATACCCATCCCTGATCACTCTTCCTTTTCAAGGAAGTTGTGTATTTCTGTAGGTCAGGGTAATGGATGATAATAGCAATAATAGCTATACTTGAATATCTATTGTTTATACGAATGGCCAGAGAAATTGCAAAGTAGTTATTAGGAGGATACTGATATGCAGAGAAGTCCATTTATACAACTACTAGGTGTTGAAGCTGGGATTTGAATCCAAGGATCATGGTCCTCCTACTAATTGCACTGCTATCTTCTTTCACAAATGTAAAATAGAAAGTCTCGGTATTTTCATTTTAAGGGGAATAAAGAGGAAGAATAAATAGGTATATAAAAAGTCTTCTTAAGTTATTTTATTTTCTTAGTCTACCCAGTATCCAAGTACTACTGTCACATTAGGTCCCAAACTATTAACAGGGGAGTTGGGAGGGAGAAAAGAGTCATCAGACTCTTTTAGAGTAATGAAAAGGATTATGATAGTTAATTCTGAAGAAAATGTGGGGCCGAAGCTAAGAATATTCATATTATAAAGCAGCTCTCTTGGATACAGCTGATTGTACCACAAAAACTGTAAAAAGTCCTCAGGTGCCTTTTTATTCTCCACACCTAATTTTTTAAATTGATCAATTTATTTTTTAAGCAACTTACCCCGTGCATAATTACCACTGTGGTCTCCTTGCAGAGACAACAGATGTTGGCTGCTGTGGTGTTGGCTCAGATCATTTTCTCTATGAAGAATTTGATAAAGAGACTCCACACTTAGTATTTTCTAACTGGATTCTCCCCAAGAAAAAGTTAAGAATAGGAAGATAGTGAAGTGAGAATTTTTATGTCTCCTATTATTAAAAGGAAGGAAAAGACTACAAACAGGAAAAAAAAAAAAAAAAAAACATGTCTCTGGGGCTTAATTCTATGTGGTATGTTTTAGAAAATTAATTCTGATTTCAGAAGATTTAGCCTCCAAACAGGAAATACTCCAGCCCCACCCAAAAGGAAGCCTAGCTTCTTACTCTTATCACATAATCTTATACTGAGTACACTGCACAAGATAACTTCATCCAGTGGAACGGCTGGTTTTTCCTGAACTCTGTTATGGAGAAGGAAAAATAGTTATTCTTGGAAACTCAGTGTTTTGCCCTGAAGTGGTAAGGAAATTGCAAATTCACAGAAAGACAGATAAAAGAACATCAGAGCAGTCCTTTTTGAGTGTCCACTTGTTTATGGGGAATATTATAATTCTTCAATGTCCTTCTTATGAAAGAAAAACCCTTAAAAATTCAAATTCATTCAGCAAATTACAGCCCACCTACTGGGTGGAGCTTCATGCTGGACATTGGGGGCAGCATGAATTTGACTAAGTTTCAGTCCTATTCTCAAAAATTGGAAAATCTGGGCACCAAAAACCATAAGATACCTAGAAATAAACCTAACCAAAGAGGTAGAAGATTTGCACTCAAAAAACTATAGGACACTTTGAAAGAAACTGAGGAAGACACAAAGAAATGGAAAAACATTCCATGTTCATCTTGATTTGTTCAAAAACAAATATAAAATTGCCTATGTGTCCCAAAGCAAGTCTACACACTCAATGCAATCCCTATCAAACTAACACCAGCATTTTTCACAAGCTGGAACAAACAATCCTAAAATTTGTATGGAACCAGAAAAGACCCCAAAGAGCCAAAGGAACGTTGAAAAAGAAAACCAAAGCTGGAGGCATCGCAAATCCCGACTTCAAGCTGTATTACAAAGCTGTAATCATCAAGACAGTATGGTACTGGCACAAAAACAGATACATAGATCAATGGAACAAAACAGGGAACCCAGAAATGGACCCTAAACTCTACAATCAAGTCATCTTTGACAAAGCAGGAAAGAGTACCCAATGGAAAAAAGTCTCTTCAACAAATGGTGTTGGGAAAATTGGACAGCCACATGCAGAAGAATGAAACTAGAGCACTTTCTTACACCATACACAAAAATTAATCCAAAATGGATGAAAGACCTAAGTATGACACAGGCATCCATAAAAAAATCCTAGAGGAAAACACAAGTAGCAACCTTTTTGACCTCAGCCACAGCAACTTCCTACTAGACTCATCTCCAGAGACAAGGGGGGGAAAAAGCAAAAATGAACTACTGGGTCTTCATCAAGATAAAAAGCTTCTGCACACCAAGGGAAACAACCAACAAAACTAAAAGGCAACCTATGAAATGGGAGAAGACATCTGCAAATATCTTATCAGATAAAGGGCTAGTATCCAAAATCTATGAAGAACTTAAAAAACTCAACACCCAAAAACCAAAAAATCCAGTCAAGAAATGGGTAAAAGGCATGAACAGACATTTCTCCAAAGAAAACATAAATAGCTAACAGACACATGAAAAAATCATCAGAGAAATGCAAATCAAAATGACAATGAGGTACCACCTGACACAGGTCAGAATGGCTAAAATTAACAACTCAGGAAACAGCAGGTGTTGTCAAGGATGTGGAAAAAGGGGAACCCTCTTACACTGTTGGTAGGAATGCAACCTGGTGCAGCCACTCTGGAAAATTGTATGGAGGCTTCTCAAAACCTCAAAAATAGAACTACCCTACAATCTAGCAATTACACTAATAGGTATTTATCCAAAAGATATCAAAGTAGTGATTTGAAGGGGTACATGCACCGCAATGTTTATAGCAGCAATGTCCACAATAGCCAAACTATAGAAAGAGCCCAGATGTCCATGGATGGATGAATGGATAAAGAAGATTTGGTATGTATACCACATATACATATACACATAGTTTTATATATATACATTCATACGTACATATGCATACACAATGGAATATTACCCAGCCATCAAAAAGAATTAACTTCTGCTATTTGCAATGATGCAGATGGAACTAGAGTATATTATGGTAAACAAAATAAGTCAGAGAAAGAAAAATACCATATAATTTCTATGTAGAATTTAAAAAAAAAAAAACAGATGAACATAGGAAGGGGAAGGAAAATAAAATAAGATAAATACAGAGAGGGAGGCAAACCATAAGAGATCCTGATCTGTAAGGAAGAAACTGATAGCTGCTGGAGGGGAGGTAGATGAGGGGATGGGGTAACTGGGTGATGGGCATTAAGGAGGGCACGTGGTATAATGAGCACCAGGTGTTACATGAAACTGATGAATCACTAAACTGTACCCCTGAAACTAATAATACAGTATATGTTAATTAAATTGAATTTAAATAAAGTCTTTTAAAAAACTGGAATATCTGGTGGAGAAAAGTAGGTAAACAAAAACTTTAAAAAGAACACAGTCTGTCACAAGTCTAAATGAACGTACAAAGTAAAATTTCATGAAATAATTAATTCTGACTGGGGGAAATCTAGGAAGTTTCCTATAAGATGAAACTTTGAATGAGCCTTAGAAGACTTCAATAGCCTGAAAATAAAGAAAAGGCCATTCCTAGGAAAAGAAAAAAGAAGGGAAACAAAAATAGATGAAACACCTATTCATTTACAGTGAAGAAGAGGCCTACAGCCAGGCCCCCAAACAGACAAGGAGACATTCTAAAATTTTCTAATTCTCAACCAAGATATTTTGGACCCCTCATCTCATTCTATGAGTTCCAAGAAGGCAGGGAAAAAATATTAAACTCAGTAAACTCAGCTATTAGTTGAGTGAAAGAAGAGCAAGAGGCGAAGGGCACCCCCAAAGGATAGGCACAGGTGTGTGACCCACCCTCTCCAAACTGTCTCCTGAGATCTGGCTCAAATTAAACCCGGGCTGCTACCTGGAGAGCAAGCCCAGACCTGACTTCATCAAAATCCGTGGGCACAGTGCATTACCAGCATCTCTCGAGAGGCAGATGTCTGGCTGATGGAGCAGCGTACCGCAAGCCACCCTGCCACGCTGCCACCTGACCTCAAAAACACATAACTTACGCATTTTGTTGTATTATGGAGAGGTGCCCACCACAGGGCCTCTGTGTTTAATTCAACCTGTCTTGTAGCACACTCAAGAAGTCTGTGGACCCAACGCCACAACACACAACAGCAACAAGTGTGGAGCACAGACCAATCCTTAGCGATCCGATCACTTAGATTCCAAACTGCTTCCACTGGTCAGGCCACTGCATGAAAGGTAGTCACACTTGGGGGCACTTTGATTAATTTTAGCAGTTATCACAGGGAGCCAGTTATAGTCTAAAACGTGAGGCGTATTGTGTTTGAAACACAGTTGCTCTGGTTGTCTTAAATATGGTTGCTTTGAGGCCTGTTTGAACTTGGTTGCTTTCTCCTCAATCCCTGAGTATTTCCTTGTAGACCGGTGTGAGTGAGTGGGGACTTCCACAAAAAACATGATCTTCTTAGACATCTGTGAAAATGAGCAGCCAGAAGATCCAATGTACGTCAGTCAGCTTCCAGTAATATCTAACATGGAAAATCTACAGGTCTTCATGATGGTGGGGGTATGGAGGTGAGTTTATGGCTGTGGTCCACTGAAACAGCACTAGTTATTGTAGTCTAGGGGTCATGGCTGGCTCTGCTGAGGAGGTGGGATCTGAGAAGGAGTGCTAATAGACTAGAGCAAGAAGCCAGGGAGAAGAAGAGAGAAGGAGATGAAAGACGCAGAGTGAGGGAGAGAAGGCCATGAGAGGAAGCAGGCAGTGGCAGGGTAACATCACACGGGAGCCCGGGAGCTGTAGTAAGGAATCTGGGTGGGGACAGAGAAGTCAGGCAAATTCAGAGTTACATTTTGGATATACCACTAGTCTTAGTCTGCTGGCTTGGAGGAGGCAAGAAAAGGTATGGAGGGCTATTTAGGGGGCAACCACCACATTCTGGTTGAGAGCAGTAGTGTTTGGAGGAGGGCAAGGAAGTGGAGAGAAAGAAGACTGGACAGACCACTCTGAGTGGGAGTATGGAGTGAACGCCGTTTACTGCAATGGGGAAATCGGCTTCACTGAGTGTTGCGCTCCATAACCATATTGTCTAATCTATTTAACGATTGCTTTCCTGGGGAAAGTTGTATGTACTGAAATTTAGTTATAAGATCACTCAAAACAAAGACCTTGTTGCTTAATTTTAAGATGAATCCTATCTGTGAAACAACGATCTTCATCTAAAACTTTTTTACAAAATATTTGCTGTACTACATTGTCCATTCTTCCAGATATGCTTAAAACAGGGTATTTTTTTTATCAGTAACAGAGAGCAACCATTAATATATAACCTGCCTTGAATACAGCTATAGAGCTCACTAGCCTTTGCTCATGAATAAGTTGCTTAATTTTTCCCAGCCTGTAAAATGGGAATCACAGTAACAGTGGCACCATTTTTGTGAGTATCAGACGAGATGACAGAGGTAAGAATTGCTATGTGTGCTATAAAGAAACATAAGACAATAAGAGTAAGGTTTGTCCCTAAGAGACTCTTTTTTTTTTTAAGATTTTGTTTATTTATTTGACAGACAGATACCACATGTAGGCAGAGAGGCAGGCAGAGAGAGAGGAGGAAGCAGGCTCCCCACTGAGCAGAGAGCCCGATGCGGGGCTCGATCCCAGGACCCTGAGATCACGACCCAAGCCGAAGGCAGAGGCTCAACCCACTGAGCCACCCAGGCGCCCCGCTAAGAGACTCTTAATGTCACAAAACAAACCAAGGGGGCGGTGGGGGTAGGGAGAGGGTGGTTGGGTTATGGACATTGGGGAGGGTATGTGCTATGGTGAGTGCTGTGAAGTATGTAAACCTGGCGATTCACAGACCTATACCCCTGGGGCTAATAATACATTATATGTTTATAAAAAATTTTTAAAAATTAAATTAAAAAAAGAGTAAGATTTGTAAATGTTCTCAACATATATCAAATAGATATAAGCAGTAATTATCTGATTTATTTAAAACTTCAAAGTAATCACCAGGAATAAAACAAAAATAATGGATATAATCAGCAAATATGGAGCCTACCCAGCTCAGAGCAGAACTATTCTTTATCACAACAGACAGCTCCAGAGGCTATACAATTTCTTGTCAGTTTTAACTAAAGAAATCATGCAGGCACTATCTCATAAAGATGCCACAAAAGGCTCGGCAGAGAAGCTGGGGAGGTTTCCTGGGTCTACGTGGCAAAAAAAACAAAACAAACAAACAAAAAAACACAGGGGTGATGGAGGAATGTGTGAGAGGAGCAGGGAAAGGACTTTTCAGAGAAGCATCAGAGGAACAGGGCATGATAGAAAAAGATACCACTGGCCTTATCTAAAATTATACTAATGCTATATTGTATTGTCTCCCCTCCCCCTTTTCTGTAAGAGAATGACACACGCCAATCAATTGCCTTGTAAAATGCAGTGTCTCTCTTGGAACAAACCAACATTATGCTTGGCCATGAGATTTGCTCTGGCCAATGGAATGTAAATGGGAAAGGTATATGGCCCCAGCTGAGCAGGAACTTAAAACAGCCACTGCAAGCTTAGATTGTCTTTTAAGAGATCTTTTCTCCCAGCCACAAGAATGACATGTCCCAGATAGGAACTCCTTCAGCCTGGATCCTGGAACGAAAAAGATACATATATATTTATATGCAAAGTGCACAAGAAATAAATCTTAGGAGGGGCACCTGGGTAGCTCAATTGGTTAAGTGTCTGACTCTTGATTTCAGCTCAGGTTATGATCTCATGATCCTGGGATCAAGCCCCATATCAGGCTCCATGGTGTGGAGTCTATTTGAGATTTTCTCTCCGTCTCCTTCTGCCCCTCCTCCCTCCTCTAAAATAAATAAATACATCTTAAAAAAAAAAAAAAAGAGGGGCGCCTGGGTGGCTCAGTGGGTTAAAGCCTCTGCCTTCGGCTCGGGTCGTAATCCCAGGGTTCGGGGATCGAGCCCTGCATCAGGCTCTCTGCTTGGCAGGGAGCCTGCTTCCTCCCTCTCTCTCTGCCTGCCTCTCTGCCCACTTGTGCTCTGTCAAATAAATAAATAAAATCTTAAAAAAGAAAGAAAGAAAGAAAGAAAGAAAGAAACGTTAGAAGGTCCAGGCCACAGAAATTTGGGGGTTGTTTGTTACCACTGCAATACTGAGTGAGAGCTGACAAAAGTAGGAGCCCTGAATTTAAAGTTTCTTTCAGAGCATTTCACAATCTGTAGCTGATGACAGATAAAATATAAAATAAATATATCTAATACTTTAGGGAAGACTGTTCAGTGAAAATTAGATAACTACTTTCTTCTTCCTATTACACATCAAAGTGATCAAATGATCAACACCAAACAGTAGACAACCAACAAATCTGAAAAAGAATTTAGCAAGTGTCAGTGACTTAACACATGCAGATTAAATGACAAAAAATTTTAAATAAGAGATAAACCCTAGAGATCATTAAAATACAGTCTTGGCAGCTCCGGTTAGCTTACCTACCTGATGTCAATTCTAAAAGAAACAAGCAGCCCTGTTGTACTATTAAATAATTCTATATACTTTCAATAGATTTTAATATTTCCTATCTAAATGTGTTTTCCCTCTAAATTCCATCTCCAAAAACCAAGGGCAAAAATGATAGAAACTGGTGTGCTTATGTTTGTATCAAGTACAAAATAATGTTATTATAGTGTTATATCAGAGAGATAAAATAATTCTATGACAGCTTGGCATTCCAAAATGGGCTTTTTCATTTAGCTATGTTTTGAAATGTTAACTCACTATGCTGTTCTTAGAGAAGTAAAACTTGGAGAAAAAAAACACTGCAACAAAACAGAATTTTTGCCCTAAAAAGAAAAAACCTGACTCACTTTCATAATTCAGCTTGACACAGCAATTTGCCATGAGAAGATTCTAGAGACATGATGGAAATATTAGAACTATAGGACTTACACAGAAATTTCCTGAATGCTATTTATTAAAGTCCACTGGCTGGAAGGACACAAATCCAGCTATCAGTGTCAATCACACTACAATTAAAATTTAAAGCCATCACCATGCAGTTTAAGCAGGAGAGATTTAAGTACAAGAGCATTAACCACATTTAATTTGTTCAACATCATACATCATTAGGGAATTGCAAATTAAAACAATGAGATATAGTTACACACCTATTAGAATGGCAAAAATCCGAAACATGGACAACACCAAATGTTGGCAAGTATAAGGAGCATAAGGAATTCTCACTCATTGCTGGTGGGGGTGCAAAATGGTATAGCCACTTTAGAAGGCAGTTTGGAACGTTCTTACAAAACTAATATACTCTCCTTTTTCGCAACGGGTTTGCCGCCAGAACACAGGTGTCGTGAAAACCACCGCTCATCCTAAACCAGAATGGGGAAGGAAAAGACTCATATCAACATTGTTGTCATCGGACACGTAGATTCGGGCAAGTCTACCACTACTGGTCATCTGATCTACAAATGTGGTGGGATCGACAAAAGAACTATCAAAAAATTCGAGAAGGAGGCTGCTGAGATGGGAAAAGGCTCCTTCAAGTATGCCTGGGTCTTGGATAAACTGAAAGCTGAACGTGAATGTGGTATCACCATTGATATCTCCCTGTGGAAATTCGAGACCAGCAAGTATTACATGACCATCATTGATGCTCCAGGACACAGAGACTTTATCAAAAACATGATTACAGGCACATCCCAGGCTGACTGTGCTGTCCTGATTGTTGCTGCTGGTGTTGGTGAATTTGAAGCCGGTATCTCCAAGAACGGGCAGACCCGTGAGCATGCCCTTCTGGCTTACACACTGGGTGTAAAACAACTAATTGTTGGTGTTAACAAAATGGATTCCAATGAGCCACCCTACAGCCAGAAGAGATACAAGGAAATCGTTAAGGAAGTCAGCACCTACATTAAGAAAATTCAATTTCTGGTTGGAATGGTGACAACATGTTGGAGCCAAGTGCTAATATGCCTTGGTTCAAGGGATGGAAAGTCACCCGTAAAGATGGGAATGCCAGTGGAACCACACTGCTTGAAGCTCTGGATTGCATTCTGCCACCAACTCGTCCAACTGACAAAGCCCTTGCGTCTGCCTCTCCAGGATGTCTACAAAATTGGTGGTATTGGTACTGTCCCTGTGGGCCGAGTGGAGACTGGTGTTCTTAAGCCTGGCATGGTGGTCACTTTTGCTTCAGTCAACGTTACAACTGAAGTCAAGTCTATTGAAATGCACCATGAAGCTTTGAGTGAGGCTCTTCCTGGGGACAATGTGGGCTTCGATGTCAAGAACGTATCTGTCAAAGATGTTCGTTGTGGCAATGTGGCTGGTGACAGCAAAAATGACCCACCAATGGAAGCAGCTGGCTTCACAGCTCAGGTGATTATCCTGAACCATCCAGGCCAAATTAGTGCTGGATATGCACCTGTGCTGGATTGTCACACAGCTCACATTGCTTGCAAGTTTGCTGAGCTGAAGGAGAAGATAGATCGTCGTTCTGGAAAAAAGCTGGAAGATGGTCCCAAGTTCTTGAAATCTGGTGACGCTGCCATTGTTGATATGGTTCCTGGCAAGCCTTGTGTGTTGAGAGCTTCTCTGACTATCCTCCTCTGGGCCGTTTCGCTGTTCGTGACATGAGACAGACAGTTGCTGTGGGTGTCATCAAAGCAGTGGACAAGAAGGCAGCTGGAGCTGGCAAGGTCACCAAGTCTTCCCAGAAAGCTCAAAAGGCTAAATGAATATTATCCCCAATACCTGCCACCCCAGTCTTAATCAGTGGTGGAAGAACAGTCTCAGAACTCTTTGTGTCAATTGGCCATTTAAGTTTAATAGTAAAAGACTGGTTAATGATAACAATGCATCGTAAAACCTTCAGAAGGAAAGGAGAATGTTTTGTGGACCATTTGTTTTTTTGTGTGTGTGTGGCAGTTTTAAGTTATTAGTTTTTAAAATCAGTACTTTTTAATGGAAACAACTTGACCAAAAATCTGTCACAGAATTTTGAGACCCATTAAAACAAAAGTTTAATGAGAAAAAAAAAAAAAAAACTAATATACTTTCACCATACAATCTAGTAATTGCACCCATTGGTTACTTACCCACAGAATATATTTTCCCTTCAGTTTTGCTGTGAACTTAAGCTCCCCTAAAAACAAATTTTAATTCTAGGGTCTCTAAAAAATTAAAATAAAAATAAACAGATAAAGAAATTTTATTAATTAAAATATATAAAAATATATTCAAAAGAAAGTCTGTGGCCAATAAAACCTGTAATCAGGAATGCCCGAATGGCAAAGGGAGGGTCTCCTTTAGATTCTGTGGGAAACACAGTATCTAGCATAGTATTAACCTCACACATTCAATCAACATATATTGAGAGTTTAATTATGTGCCAAGAATGGTCCTAGAACACCCAACAGATATAATCCCTTCTCTCAAGGCATTTCAATAAATACTTGCCATTGGTTAACTTTGTTTCCATAATAATTTTAGTCCCTGTATCAAGTTTTCTTACACATATGAATCAATATTATAGAACATTAGAGGTCTCCTCAAATAAAAAAAGGAGTGAAGAGAATGCAGGTGTAGTAAAATAATAACATTTAACATATAGAATATTATATAATATTAACACCTGGGTTGCAGCTATCATGAATCTTTTTTTAACTTCTGAGACCAAAGAACATGTGGATTCTCATACTTGCAAGTGACAGAACACCCCAATGGGCTTAAACAAATCTCCTTGGCTTAAGGAAATATATTGGTGGGGCACCTGGGTGACTCAGTTGCTTAAGCGTCTAACTCTTGACCTTTGCTCAGATCTTGACCTCAGGGTCATGAGTTCAAGCCCTGTGTTGGGCTCCATGATAGGTGTAGAGCCTACTTTAAAAAAAAAAAAAATGTGTTGGCTCACATGACCAGCAGAAGGGCTGACCTCAGATAGTTCCTGGCTACTGGTAGCCAGGATTCTTAAGAATCTGTGTGGTGCTTTGCCCCTTCATAGCTCTAGGTTCTCCAAGACCTCATATCCTTATTATACTGCCCATGGAAAGAGGTAGTGTCTCTTTCAGAAGTTCCCATGGGGAAAAAAAAAAAAAAAAAAAGCAAGCTTCATTTTACCAGAAGCCCCAGGAAACAAGTCTGTTTAAAACCATGTGTTATGCCCACTCTGAATCCAAAACTATGGTCTTGGAGATGGGATGTGCTGGCTATCTTAAGCCAAGCAAGGCCCACCTCTAGACTTGGGTAAGGGGCCAACCCCACCTAAACCATATGGCTGGAGGAGTGCGTGAAAGCCACCTAATTCCAAACAGAGGGAAAACGGATGCTCGGTAGCAAACAACAGATGGCCACCACAGAGGATATCTCTTGATAGTGTCACAGTATGTAGTACAATGCATTTCCCATATTCTGAATTCAATATATGTTTGCTGTGTTGAATTAAATTGTCCGTATTTTTCATGATCCACTTTAGCAGAGTAAAGAGCCTCTCAGACCATTCATCCCCAACCATTTGAACAAAATGAATGGGAAATTTTTGATGACTTTCTGAAGAGCTACCAACTAATGAAAAACAAGCATCCATTTAACACCATTAATAGTTTATTAATCCATACCAGAAACTTAAGCAGAAATGCTATGTTAATAGAAACATTAAGGCAATAGGATCCCACAGCTTGCATGGTTTCCAAGAACCCATGTGAACCACTGATTAGCCTTGAACCATATATGAGAAGCCACTATTTCATACAACTTCATGATGGAAAAGTAAAAAAATTAAACATTTGTAGACTTATCAGATTTTAGGGCAGGGTTTTCAAATATTTAAAGAAAAAAATCAGGTTCGTCTATACTCAGTATAAATCCAAGAAGTGAAAGGTAACTGAATTCTTCAGTTCAAAAGATTTTCATGAAACTGATGATAATGGAAATAACTGTTATATGCATGTTCTGAGCAGGCAACATGCAAAGCTATTTACATGCATTAATTCATGTAATCCTTACACTCCTCTGCAGTAGGTATTGTTGTTCCTATTTACTGAGGTGAAAACTAAGATTTAATCTACTACCGAGTTTGGTTAGTCACAGTTCTGAGATTCAAACCCAGATCTATCTGATGGAAACTTTCTATCCCTATCTTGGAGAAAGGTAGAGAGAGAGCAATAGTCCTTCTAGTAATTTAATCCAGTTAGTCATCCATATATTTGTGTTTATGTCTCAGAGACCAACTTTTTAGCACAGCACAATGCATTTGCTAGCTGTTACAAAGATTATAATCTGTAGACACAGAATAATTGTTGATGAGTGGCCCTTAAACATATAACTTCACACTTTCCTTCTTCATTTAACCTACTTTGAGTGTGTTCTTAAGAATGTCTCTTCAAGCAGGCTTACTTGGTGGTCACTTCAGAAAGGATTTAATTATAATAAGAATACTGAGCAGACATTTATATAGCTCTTATAGTATACCAGACACTGTTCCAAATGTTTTATTTCCATTAACTCTTGATTCTCTCAACAACTCTATGATATACCTTCATAATCCTCATTAAATACAGGGTATTTATCTATTCAGAACTGCTTTTTATTTATTTGTTTCAAACTTTATTACCAAAAGAATTTGAGGAGACCTATAAAAATATATTGAAAAATAAAAACAAATGAGTGAAGAGCATGCAGGTGTAGTAATATAATACCATGGTTAATATAATAGAAGAAAATACATGTCCTAAGGTTTGTGCAGTCGCTAGAGAGGAGTATAAATTTAGCTGTAAAATGCCTGGCAAACAAAGCAAAGAGTGAAACCATTATAAGGCACAAAACAGAAATACAAACCAGTTGCTCTGGAAAAGCACAAACTTACTAACAAAAAGGTTTTTTGTGGGTCATTATAAAGAAAATGCCAAATGATATACCAATAGACAACAGTCCATTTCTACCACAAGTATAACATATAGGGACATTGTTCCTTTCCTCCATAAGCTCTTCCTCTCTTTCAGTAATAGAACCATTTAATACTGATGGAACAAGACTACCTAAAAACAAACCACAAAAAAGGGGACCTCATTTTTCAACTTCTCTGTAGCTAGGTACATCACATTACTTATTAGGAGAGGCATGTCTTTATCTTCCCCATGACTCCTTCCTGATCACTCAAATGCAGATGGAAGAGGTCATCTTATCATGAGTTAGAGCTGAAAAGGAATGTCAGGACCGGAGTCTGGATTCCTAATCCATGAAGCACAATTACCTAGAATTGTATATGACAGAGAAAGAAACATCTATCTTGCTTAAGCATAAGCATTGCTGTTATTTTGAGATTTCTATCATTCCTAGCTAACTAAGTAATGAGGGGAACAGAACCTCCTTTGGATTTTGGGATATTTAAACTGAGAACTGAAGGATTATGTTAAGGGGCTATCCACTAAGAAGACTGACAACAAGAGTACTCCTTCCAGAAGCCCTAATGCAGGAAAACTTTCCAGAAGAACTGAAGGAAGATCATTTGTCTGCAGTATAGTGAGAAAGGGCAAAACAAAACATGAGATAAAGTCTGGGGAAAAGCAAGGAACATATCATTCAGGGCTTTGTGGATTATGGTAAAGTTAGACTTTGTTCTGTAGTCAGTGGAAGAATGCATGTGGCAAACATGTGTCCCTCAAACCCCTTTGAATGAGATTTTTACACGTATATTAAAAGATAGCTCTCTGTGGTGATAATTTTTCTAGGCAGGAGGACCTGACGAGAGGCATATGAGAGAATATTCATATGAAGAACACGGGTCTTGCAATCACAGAGTAGAGAAGGGAGAGACTTGAAGAGGGAGACCAGTTGAAAAGATAGACCTGGACAGAGATGATGGTGGCCTGGCCTAATTCGTAGAAGAAAAAAAGAAGGGAATGAATTTGCAATATATTTTATAAACAGAATCAATAGATTTTGCTGAATGATTTGATGTACAGACAGAAAGAGGAGTACAATGTGGGGGGGAATGATCTGATGAGAATTAAAAAACAAAGAGTTAAAGGATAGATTCTCTTAAAAACTTGGAGTGAATGTGTAATCAATGTTGTCAGTTCAAAGCAGGGCAATCCATATTGACGACACAATTGAGAGCCTCTTACAAAACTAAGAAGAACACATGTCTGAATCCATGACCACCATATTTCTACTAGTGGTAGCCAATGAGCTCTGACCTTCTTCAGAATACAGTTACTCAACACAGGCAAATAAATGGGTAATCAAGGCCCCACACGTACTGGAAAGGATCTGAAAGAAACAGACATTTCCCTGTCCTCCAGGAATTTAATATGTAAATACTTAACTAGCCTACAAATATATTAGCAAAAAACCACATTAATATATCAATACATTAGCCCAGAAAGCATAAAAGTAAACTGTGCTAAAAATGTTATTTGGACAAGAAGAGTTTCTGGAATCAGAGAATTCTCAGTATCCATATCTTCATCTTGTCTTTGTTCCTACTCTCCCATCTCAGTATGCATTGTGCCTCTTTTCTGAGTCAATCCTTCAACTTGTGCTCTGCTTTCCTAAAAAAGTGAGTTTAATTAATTACCCATTCTGCTTCTTATTAAGCTGTACATTCTTTGGCAAGTCACTTAAGCTCCCCAAGCTTCAGTCTCTTTATCTATATAATAAATTCACAGCAATGTTGTGAGGATGAAGTGAGAACGTGCACTTGAGACTACTGTGTAAATTAGATAATCAATATAAAAATAAAACATATTCCTTTACCATCTTCCCATTTCTCTACTTCCCCTCATGGGCAAATTATATGAAATATCTATCTACTCTTTCCATCACTCACTCATTCTCTCTCTCTCTCTCCCACTCCTTAGTTGTTACTAGCTTTATTGAGATTAAATTCACTTACTATACAATTCACCTACTTAAAGTGTACCATTCGGTAGTTTTTAGCATATTCACAAAGGTATGTAACCATCATCACAATAAATTTTAGAACATTCCATCACCTCTAAGACAGACATCATAATAGCTTTAACAGACAAACACACCCCATCCACATGTCCCACCACCACCACTAACCCAGTAATCTACTTTCTATTTCTATGGATTTGCCTATTCTGGACATCTTATGTAAATGGAATCATACAAAATGCAGTCCTTTTTGATTGGCTCCTTCCTCTTACCCTAATGTTTTTGAGGTCCATCCATATTTTAACACACATCAATATTTCATTCCTTTTTGATGCCAAATAATATTCTATTGTATGAATATACTTTTTTAAAATCCATGCAACAGTTGCTTCAAGACTCATCTTTGTATTCCCTGCAGTGAATCATATGATGCCTGAGAGGGTTGTAAGCCCCCGAAAACAGTAACTATGCATTACCCATTTCTATCCCAATGGTATGTGCACCCAGCTGGCCTAAAGCAGGTGTTTAATAAGTCTATTCAATGAATTTAAGAATGATAAAGACTTAAAAATCATTTATTGAAATAATTTATATGTTGAGGCCAAGATCTATATAAATGCACATATCTGGATAAGATTAATATATTTTGTTCATTAACCCTTACATTGCCCTAATAACTAATTTTACAAAGCAAACCACTTCCTTCCAAGTAGCCTGAATTTCTTAACTTAAAATGAAAGCTCGCTTGGAGCGCACATCCATCCAGAAGTCCCTTCACAGTTTTGCACCAAACATCTTTGGCTTTCCAGCATCTAGTCTTTCTAGTGAAAAATGCATTGTTTCCAAAATAATCAGAATAATAAGGCACTTATGAGCCTTCACAGCACTCATAATCCACAGTATAAGCCATACAGAGTCCCTGTAGTTTTGTGTTCTACTGCTGGATGGGTGGGGGTGGGTAGTAGGAATAGAACTTAAGGAAAGCAATAGATTTATTTTATGTCCATTAAAAACTTTAATCTAACTTAAATGAAACCAGGTTTATTGTTTGGCCTCATCCATAATTTAGGTAGTAGACAAAATACCAAAAATGTATTATTCATTCAAGAAGTGCTTGATACCTTGGGTAAGACCTAAATAAAATTTAAAAAAAAAAAAAATGTAAGATGTTTCTTAGGTAGAGTAACATAAATTAATTGGAAGTGATGAAACCATCACATGCAATATATGGCTACTCGAATATCAGAATAAGGCCTGTTATAATGCCAATGGGATCCAGAGCAGGTGGATGTCGATCCCTGACAAAACCTGACAGAACATCCAACTATCAAATTAAAAGTCACTCTCATGCAGGCTCTGCCCTATCCAGGGCCCTTGCCAAATACCAGAGAGTAACTTGAATGGTATGATGCATTTATCTGCTGTCTGAAGGCAGGGGTGATGAAAGTCCTAGGTACCAAGGTGGGCTACCATCTTCTTAACTACCCCCACCTCATCTCTTACCTGCTGAGGCCAGTCTGACCACATATCCCCCCGCCCTGTTTTTCATGGTAATTTCCTCAAATACTCAAGTCCAGCCCCAAACACCAGACTGACAGTTCGGTGTCCTGAGTTTCTCACCTAACTGTTACTTGTCTTCTGGGATTGATTCCTTCTTCCAGAATCTAAAACATCAGCTCCCAGAATATGTCCTGATATATAAATAAAAAGACAGACTGGAATCAAGAAACGATACATTGTCTGAACAGAGTACGTCAACAAGCACTGTTCCCTTACCTTGGGAAGGCACCTGGAAAGAGTATCAGTGTGGGCAGCACCACCACTCTCCATGTCCCCTGAACTTAGCCATCTGGATGCTAATCTCTGTCAGCAGTCCCCAGGCCCCACCCACTTCTATCTAGTCTTAGTTTTTCTTCCCTTTCCCATCAGAAATGCCTAGAATATCTCTTGACCAAATAGAAGAATGGCTGAGCCACACAGACATTCCAATTGGATGATGGTAAAAGTTATGTTTAGCTTAGAGCCAAATTCCAGAAGGCCCCCACCTGCCACCTACACTGAAGTTTTTGGCCTTTCCCTATTGTCACTGTGGGAAAGGGGGAACAGTGGCGGTTTATGAACAGGAGAAGAACAAAACAAAATCACAATTTGTGTTACAACCACAGCCTTCTGCCCTAACCCCACAGGTAGAAGTCATTCACTCTAATTGAATGAGGGCCCAAATCACTGTCAGGCTTAATGACAAACATTCTAGCTTTCTTTAAGATGAGTATGTTGTTTCTTTTCTATAAAGATTGTAAGTAGCAGATACCAGCCCAGCTTGAGAAGAAAATCTTGAGAGGGACTCAGCATTTTGTAAGATCAAGCTCGGATTTGTTTGTCTCTTGGCTGTTCCGGTAGCAACAATGTCCTTTCCTCCCACATGAATGGTACTGCACCAGGCCGTTAGGATTTTAGAAAAGATAGAGAAGACCTCATTTCTGTTCTCAAGGACTTCATTATCTAAGGACCCCTTCTAACCACTCTGTCATTCCCTGATCTCAATTACCCTTACCCAGTTTCATGTCTGAACCTGAGATGTTCAAAACAGTCTGCCCAAAAGCAAAGATACTACCTCCCAACCACACTAGCATTTAATCCCTCAAGCAATATTTTACAGCAATTATTTTCAAAAAGAGAAGTTCTTTATTATGCATGAGGCAAGAGACATAAACTAACCACATTTATTTTAATAAACAGTTATAAATTAATACATGCTGTTTAGTGAATAGACACACCATTTTTTAAAGTGCTTTTAATCCTTTTACATTTTAATGTAAATTTAAATGTAATTAAAGATGAATGGGTGGGAAACATTTTTGCTATGGCATATAATCCAGTAAGGATGCCAAACTATCTTGAAAGAATATAAAAAAAAGAATATAAAATGAGAGGTTATGATGCTTTTTTTTGGGGGGGGGGGAAGGGTGTGGGTAGAGCGTAAACAGAAAATACCTATGTTTAAAAAAAAAGCTGTACTGAAATAAAGCAGTGTTCCTAAATGCAAATACTGTTATAGCACAATATTGGAAAGAACCATTTGTAAAAATGTAATATCTTTCTTTGGGTATTCCAATGAGAATTGCCTCATAAGAATATATAATGGTAAATGAAAATAAAAATCAACAAAGAAAAGGAGTTATTGGGTTAATATCCCAACTATCAGAGTCACTAATGTGGATTTCTAAATAAAGCCCATAAACAAACATTTGGTTTATATTCAAGTTCCTCTTTCTTTCCACTTACTCCCACTTACACCGTCACTCATGGGAAAATGCGATTTATGTAAAGTAAATAAGCACAAGTATTGGATTTATTCCCCAAATATTTTCACATCCTAACCAAAAACACATTTTGATAAATATCTATAAATGCTGCAAGAAGTCAGTGGCCCTTGACATATTTGAAAGGTTAAATCAACAAGGCAGCAAATGATTTTAAATTGCTTACCAAGGTTAGAACATAGGTATAACTCACCTTGAAGTAGAAACAGTTATTATAACTACTATAATATAGACTTTTTTGCTTTCTATTATAATTCCATCTCATAAATTTAAATATTTATATATATCTATATAGAAAACATATATATCAGTAAAATATATCAGTATCTCTAACATTTTCTTGTCAATTTCATGTATTTTTTTTTGTTAATCCTATGTCTGGAGTCATATTATCAATAATATTATTTTGATGAGCTCTTAATGTACTTCAAAATTTATACAACTAATTAGGTTTTATCCCATTTTGTTTTAAGCAATATCCGTAAGGTTAGTAAAAATTAAAAATAATGACCAATCTAGCCAATTAGAGTGAATCAAGAGCCTAGGGCTTATTCTGTTCCTAAAAAATAAGACATAGTTCCCTTCTCCCTATAATCAAGGTAAAATATTATTTTTTAAAATGAAAAAAACTGTGAAATGCTATAAAGAATATCACACTGGTAACACGCTATAGTTCAGATTTTAGGACTTGTGGAAGATGGATCTTAGATACAGTGAAATTCTTTAGTCTTACAAAGTTCCAAAGACATTAGAAGACACCCCCCCACACAAGATCCAGAACATTGTAGAGTTTAAAGCTGGAAAGTTTCTGTGGAAAATTATTTGAGCAGACTCTAAAAATGAGAAGCAATTACAATTTTATTTTGAAATGTAGCCTTTTTTAAAAAAAATAAAGATTTATTTATTTATTTGACAGAGTAAGAGAAAGCACAAGCAGAGGGAGAGGGAGAAGGAGGACTCTATCCGAGGACCCTGGGATCATGACCTGAGCCTAAGGAGATGCTTAACTGACTGAGCCACCCAGGCGCCCTGAAATGTAGCCTTCTTTAAAACAAAACAAACAAACAAAAAAACTGGGCAACATTTCTCTATACTTCTGTGTTAAGCTGTACTTGGTTTGTCATTTAAACATTTCAGGGCGCAATGCTTTCTATGAAGAACTTAGAGGATCCAAAGATAAATAAGACAGGAGCCATGTCTTCAAAACTTTTAGAGACTGGTTGGCAAGTGCTTCCATGCAAAATACTACGAGAGTGAATGGATTTGACAAGTCTATTGCTGTCTCTCACAGAGGAAGCTCTAACTAGATGCTGCGAGGAGACAGGTAAACATGTCAGTGTAACACTGAGGCTCCATGTAAACTGTTGAAGGTGAACAGACTTTACCTATTTGGTTTGGTTTGCATTACTATATCCTCGAGCTGAGAAATGACAGTCTTCCAAGATGTATGCGTGCAAACTGTACTCCGTAGGGTACTTTCGCATACATCCTTTTATTCATGTCTCACAGCTATCCTATCCAGTGCATGGGGCTAGTTCCCTCACTATCTATCAGAGAAAACTAAGGCTAACACATTAAACAACTTGCCCAAAGTCACTCCAACCACTGAGGGATTGGGATTCTCCTAGATTCCCTTCTTTTCCATTCTTTTCAGAACCTCATTCTGCCTCAGCACAATTCATGAGGCACTCCCATTCATTCATTCTCAAACACTCACTGACCATCAGTAACGTGGTGGACATCTGGGGTAAAAAGTGTGTAAGGTATGGTGATTTATCTCTAAAAGATTATCATTTTTTTCTAGAAGACAAACGCATAAAGAGCTAATTATAGTGTAATCTGGTAAATGCAATGATAAAGCTGTCCTAACATGCAGGAGTGAGGAAAAATCAAGGGAAGTCTGAATTCCAAACTGAATCCTCAAGGGAGGTGAGGGAGAGGGGAGGTAGGAGTCCCAGGGAGGGCCGGGTAGGAAGCTATTCTAGACAAGTATTCAGCACAAATGAACAACAGCAAAGAAAGAAACAACAGGATATGTATGGACGACTTCTTGGCAAGTTTGGTATTATCAGAGACTAAGGTTTACTGCAAGAGATGGGGCTGAAAAATGTATTACTCAAAAGCTAAAACTGAAATATATAAACTATAAAGGAGATGTATCTTAATTTGTAATAGAATGTTCCTCTTTACTCTTCAAAATTACATTTTCTACTTTTTCACAAGCAAACTATTTTTACTCCTTCAACTTTTTAACCAGCTTTTTATTGAAGTATAATTTACTTACAATAAAATTAATTTGTTTTCAATACATAATTCTATGAGTTGACAAATATAGTCAGGTAACCACCACCACAATTAAGCTATAGAAAATTTCCATCTCTTCAGAATGTTCCCTCATGCCTCTTGCAGTCAATCCCTTCAGCTCATCCTTGACCCTTGGCCACCAGTGATCTTCTTTCTGTCACTAAACTTTGCTCTTTTATAGAATTTCATATAAACGAACTCACATGGTATGCAGTGTTTTGCGTCTGTCTTCTTTCAGTCAGCAGAATGCTCTGGAGAATCGTCCATGTTGTGCTGTCCATCCGTCCTCTATTCCTTTGTATTGCTAACTAGTACTCCAGAGTATGTACGCACCACACTGCTCATCTGTGCACCAAGCGATGGGCAGGTGTGCTGCTGCTAGTTTTTAGCTATTACAAATAAAACTACAGGGCATACTCACATACGAACCTTTGTGTGGGCACACGTTTTCATTTCTCTTGGGTAAATATCTTGGAGTGGCATTGCTGGGTTTTATAATAAGCATATATTTAGCTTGATAGGAAACTGATTTCTAAATAAATTGAAACTGTGGGGCAGTAGTTGTTCATTCTCATTAAAGATTCTTTTGGTCACACAGCCCAAAGCACTTCTCAACTGTCCTGCCCAGTTCATGAATTTGGCACTGTTAACACAGATGTGTGTACCCCCTTGCAGTTTCAGAGCAGGTTCACACACACAATCCAATTTTACCCTTCTAGAACTCTGTGAGATAGTCCTGGTTATATTCAGCAGGTTAAGTGTCAGGGAGAATCTTTCCAGATGTGAATGTTATCTATCTGACTTGACTGGCTGACAGCCAAGCTCAACTGGCTGTCAGACATTTCAAATATCACTTCCGAGGTAGGTACTATGGGCCCCATTTAAAGATGAGGAAACTGAGACTCAAAGAAGTGAAGGATCCTGACCACCATGAGACCCTAAGAAAGCATAAGGACAAAGGACTCCCACCTAGCACTTCTAAACTACTATCCTTTCTACATCTTGTGAGCACCACAATGGAGAAAACAGGTGGTTGTAGGGGATATTTGAGCTACAATTAGATTGATAAAGAGGATTCCTTTCTTCCCACAGACCTTGCATGAGGAGCTTGTCTTGAGATGTTTCCAAATTCAACTCTAGAAAATACTAGCAAAAATACATTAGATTTCTCTCCCTAAGGAGCGACAAGAATAGAAAACAGTATCAGAAAGGGCAGAAGGCTCCATCTTTGAGGGGAGAGGGCTATAAGCCAAACTCTGTGATGACAAGGATCGGGGACTTTCCATGCTCTCTGCATCTAGGCTCATTGTGATCCCACAACAACGTCTGTCAGAGCCAGCCCAGACATCTGGTGGCTACAGCAACTACGGAGCCCCACTTCACTACTTCGTGGATTTTATTTTTCTTTCTTTAGTTCAAAGAAAGATTCAGGTAATTTAAAAGGAGCTTTTTCCCCATTTTCATAAATAATAGCTATATTGCCACACTCTTACAACCTTCCTAAAAGTCCCTAACAAACATTTGGTTTGATATAACTGAATAGAATACAAATGAGGACAAAATTAACAATATCTGGATCTAGCAGCAACCCCAAGATACAGTCATGGTCTGCATAGAGTGACTTGTAAAAGTAGTAACAGCACCAAAAAGTTTACAGAATTCCCGCTTTGCCCAAGGCCATGAAAAGTGCATTTTTCTTTTACGGATGCGAATCGCTCACATATGTTCACCCTGACATCGTGCCTGGTCCCAAGCTTAATATATTCAGCTGTGTGACAACCTGAAATGGGAAAAGAACTTTCCAAATCTGAACACAAACATACTTTATTTTCAAGGTTGATCTGGGTCTGAATACAATCTGTCCTTACAATTTAGTATCTAAAACTCATCCAATGTATCCTGGACCAGTGATTCTAAAACAGAGCATTGAAGAAACTATGGTTGTGCTTACCTTCAGGAAGGAAAAGCTTCTTGAGACAAAATTAACAGAAGACATTGGATGAATAATCACCAAGATACACAGAGTTTGGTGAAAAGAGCAAAGAGCATTAACTGTGCAGGTAGAAAAGGAAGGTGTCTACCATAGATCACCACGGGAAGGATCCACGGGCAACTGTTCAGTGACTTTCCGCGGCAAAGGAAACAGGGACCAGGGGTACAATAACTACTTTCTTTCCCTTGCCTTGCAAGAATTTCTCTTTATTGTGGACATATATAAACTCTCTCTCCCCGCTTTTCCCCATTTTCATAAATCGTGAATATGGTAATTACATAAACATAGATATAATATAAACATACTTCAATCTCCTTACACCTTAATACTTCATCATCTTTGCTTCAGTTCTTATTTTCTATAAATAAATATCCATAGATTACAAATGTGTGATGTTTTATCTTCCCTATCCCATTCTCTGTTTTCTCCAGAGACAACACTTACTGTGGTGTTCAAACTATGCATGTGCTTGTATCTTCAATACATACAAATGTGCAAACCTAGCATTATTTGCATGTTCTCTAGCTTCATATAAATTGTATGATAAGTATGTTTCCTCAAGTCACTTTTTTAAATTCAGTGTTGTTTATTGAAGTAATTCAGGCTGATATATGGAACTCTGGTTCATCCATTTTAACTGCTTTCTAGTATTCCATTGTACAAGCCTGCTCCAATTTATTTACCCATTCTCCCATAATAATAATTTCTTATTATTACAAACAACACTGCAATAAGCACGCACGTACATGTCTCCTTAAGCACTGGGTGAGCGTTTCTGGAAGGTATGTGCCTAGAATCGGGATACACTCACTTGCACAGGAGTTCTCTACAGGGTCTGCAGGAGCCACTCATTCTCCTGCAGCACTTAGATTTTCTGCTGCTCCATAGCATTTTGCTAAAGTCAAACTTTCAAAGTTTTGTTAAATTTAAATATTCTCTCAGGTTGATTATATTTTCAATAAATATATAAGTAGGGATGAAGGAAGGAGTATGAAGCTCTAAGCCATCACAAGGCACAAAAAGACACACTGCTAAGCCAGTATCTTCAACTAAAAGAGCAGCAAATTCATTTAAAGCAGTGCTGGCCTCACCCCTGCATCCATCCCACCCCATGCTAGTGATATGTGACTCTGCACCCTAAATCCCTGCTTGGTTCCATCCCCAGACCAACGTGCCCTGCTTAAAAGGGCTCTAGTGGTCACTCACATAAAATCCCATGGTTGACCCCATTGCCTGAGGTGACTAGGATCCAGCCAGCTTTTAGACCCACCCAGAAGGTCATGTACAGCTATGTTACCAGCCCCATCCAGCCAGGTTTCATTCCAATCCTTGAGGAAGGCAAATGAGAGAGTGGCATCACTACAAAAAAATTCCCACGGCAACCAAGTGAGGTCATTTGGTGGAACCAAATCTATATGAGGGTATGAGGGAAACAGCTGAGAGACGTTCCAAGTCTCAGGAATCAATGGAAAGGCTTCCACATGGGACAATCTCACAAAGAGTGAGAGTCTGTCTCAGCAATTCTTTTTGTAATTGAACGAGACACAGAGATCAATAACTGAATGGTAACAAATGTGATGATACCAAACTGTATCATGTAGCTCAGCAAACATTACGTACAGAAAAACAAACAAACAAACCTAGAAATAACTGGAAAATATCCAATAATGAAGGACTCATACAATAAAATGCAATGGGCGGGCAGTGAATGCTTTGAATGTATTACCTCATTTTGCCCTGACTCTAACGCTATAAGGTAAACACTATTACAATCCTCATTCTTATAGAAAACAAAACAGGGCCTTTCAAATGTTAAGTAATTCAATAAACATCACAAGGCCAACTAGGATTAAATCCAGATTTACCCTCAAAGCCAGGTTCTGAACAACTGCACTATATTCTCATTTAAAAGAGGAGTGGTGCCTGAGTGGCTCAGTTAGTTAAGCAGCGGACTGATTTCCTGGTTTCCTCTCTGGTCATGATCTCAGTCAGGATCCTGGGATTGAGCAAGTGTCCAGCTCCGCATTCAGTGAGAAGTCTACTTGTGGATTCTTTCTTTATCTTTCTCTCTCTCTTTCCCTCTCTCCCTCTGCCCCCTCTCCGCTCATGCTCTACCTCTCTCTCGACATCTAAAATAAATAAATACATAAACAAACAAACCTTTAAAAAAAAAAAGGAGGAATGTTCACAACACATTGTACATGTATATAAATATGCAAATGCATAGAAAGAAATAGCATATACATATAGGCCAAAATGTTCATAGTTCTTGCTTTGGGGCAACAGAACTTCATATGAATTTCATTTTAATTGCTATTTGTACTTTTCTTTCATTTTTCAAATTTTTACATTTGAAAAGAAGTATATTACTTTCCTAATCAGGAAAATATTATTTTAAGATACTGTATGAAACTCATACTTCCTGTTTGCATATTATTAGCTATTTGTTTTTTGTTCAGAACATGTATATTATCCATAGCTCTCACAGATGAGTGCTTAATAAATGCTCTTCAAGATAAGAATAATGCATAAATGCAGTCAGGGGGCAAATGTCTTATTCCATGAACTGAGAGAGAGAACCAAGAGCCTTCTCAGAAAACAAAGCACTGAACGGTTTGTGGTAATTTCCCCCAAATTAAGTAGAGAAAATGCACTTTAAAGGTAAGTTTCAGGCGCATCACAATATGGTAGTCTGAGTTTGCTAAAAACAAAAACACATTTTGCAAACTAGTTCTGTCACTAAAAGCTGCATTAGCTTTAAAGCCATTTGGATCATAGTAGGGCTGACAGAGTCTGTGAAATGGCAGCATAAAGGAGGAGAGGTATATCAGTAGGCAATGAGGCTAACAGTTGTTGCCTGCAAAGTTGAGACTGGCAATTACTTCACTGATCCCATATGACCAAAAGAGTATGAACTGTTTTTTTGTTTTGTTTTGTTTATTTGATTTTTAAAAACCAAAAAACTAGATATCTTACTCAAAAAAACCCTCAGAAATCCTATCAAATACAAATATGCTAATAATAATATTTATAAGTACCACAGAAACTGACCCCAGAGAATTTTTATAACTTTGACCTGGTCATAGTAGTTAGTAGCAAAGATTAAAGTTCAAAACTCTTCACTCCTAGTTCTCTACACTTCCATTAAGAGATGCCAAATGAGGTTACCATCTAATCCCTCTACCCTCCTTTCCTCACCCTAGAAATAATGTTTGTCCTAAGAAATGTAAGAAAATGCAAGATGGTCTTAGCAAGGTTTTTTACAATCTATCTTTGTACCTTTCCAGGCCCATCACCGTCCTCTTCCATCCTCTCACCATGAACCTGCTTCTCCAGTCACTGGGCAACTATGTCTTATACTTGCACAATCTCGTATCTTTGCTTGTCTTCTTTCCTGTCCTGGGTATCCCCTTTCTCCCTTCTTAGCCTCAGGGAATCCTTCATCTTTTAGTGTCCTGTCCCTCTGAAGGCTTGTTCAACCCCCAGAGAGAACTAACCCTCTTCTCCTTGTTCCCATCTTACTTGCACTGCTCCAGATTTGATTCATCTGTGTATCATCACCCCTAACGCTGTGCTAGGCATACAGTGGATGCCAAGCCAGTAACCAATTACCAAGTACCAGTTAAGTGGCCAGGGCTGCCTTAGGGGCTGAAGAGACAGAGATTATAGGCATCCTGTGTCTGAATCAGGCTCATGGTACAGTGAGTTGACAGAGAAGTAAACAGGAATCACTGTTGTGGCAGGATCAACAGAGGATTCAATACTTTATAGAATTTAACTGAAGAAAATAAGAAATGATATGTGGGCGCAACCAGTGATCTCTCTGGTCCACTGTCACCACTTTGTGGCTTCTGGGGATGTTGCATAAGAGAACATGACTGTTTTCTATGGAATCAACCTCAAAAGATCAGTATATTCAAACTAACCCTATTAACTACTGCCTTCAGCCAACTTCCATCCCCAACCTTCTCTCTGTGACATCCCTATGGTTTTTCCAAGACCCAGACTTGAAAGCCTTGTAATCTTTGATTCCTCACATTCCTCATTTCTCATATGCAAAAGGTATGAATTGATCTCCATTATATAATATTTGGCTCTCCTTTTCTGAGGTCATTACTCCTCCAAACTATTAGTCTCTCAAATCTGAAATCTCTCTAGTCTTTCTTCTTTCCCATCTATTTGTCACAGAACCAAAAGAATGTGGTCCGAATAATGTCTACCCTCACATTCCCTATTTATAAGTGTGCAGTAGTTCCCACTGGCAATAAATCCAATCTGGCACTATCCTAGGCTTTTACCACTATTCAGACATCATCTTCCCTCCAACAAGTCATCGATATGAACCCTTCAGAAATGCCCTATACATTACCTTGTCAAGTATATGTAATAAGTAACGATAACCAACAAAATGTATTTTCCAAGGTCTTGGGAGAATTCCTATAGAATGTGGTCTCAAGGAAAATCTGATAATTCTTAAGCCCAACAGCAACTAAAAAGGGTTAAATACAATTTAACCAATTTTGACAATTTCATCCTTAATTTCCTTAAAAAATACAGGGTGGATGTCATCCGGTCCGAGTGGTTTACTGATCACCCACTTTGTCAATCAGGCCATGGGCCTTAATGCATTATTTACCAGTAGTTGATCCAAAACGTCTAAGCCATCTATTTCTAAGGAAGACAAATTTTCTTAATGTTTTCCCCAGAAAAATGTTTCAATTTAATGATTTAAAGCTCTGAAACTTTCTGGAAATTTCCCATGCAATTTTTCAATACAAAGGAAATCAAGAATGTAAGGAGCTCCATAAGACTTTGGCCTTTGAGCTCCCCTGGAGAAATAAAAGTACCTTCTGTCAATTGTTATCATTGATACATTTTCCCAGTAGCCATCAAAATGGCACTGATTCTTAGGAAACAATTTTCATTGTGAAATTCATCACAAAATGTTTCTTCACTGCTCTGAGTATAAAATATGTATTCACCAGTTTGTTTCAGGGACTGTAATTCTTAAGAATACAATGGGACAGTCAAAGAGCACTTTTACAGACTAAGAAAAAGATAGAAGCTCCAATTAAATCTAGAGCAATAATCTGACCTAGCTGCAAATATATCAGGCTCTGGACTGCCCTGTTGGTGAGGCTATGAACCAGAAACTAGGAAGCAGAAAACAAAAAGAGACCAAAAAAAGAGGGGTGCCTGGGTGGCTCAGTGGGTAAGATTAATAATAATAATAATAATAATAAGCCTCTGACTTCGGCTCAGGTCATGATCTCAGGGTCCTGGGATCAAGCCCGCATCAGGCTCTCTGCTTGGTGGGGAGCTTGCTTCTCCCTCTCTCTCTGCTTCCCTCTCTGCCTACTTGTGATCTCTGTCAAACAAATAAATAAAATCTTTAAAAAAAAAAAAAAAAAGAGAGAGAGAAAGAAAGAGAGAGAGAGTCCAAACCAAAAAAAGAGACAGGAAGAAGAGAGTGAGATAAAGAAGGAAACAGAAAGAAAGAAAGGCAGAGATGGTTAGTAGAAAGAAGCACAGAAAAAGGGATAGAGACAAGCAGAGTAAATAGCAGAGAAAGAGAAAGAGTAAAAGAAGAGACATAGAGAATCCCAACTATGAAGAACAAATACCTCAGTTTCCTAGTTCCACATGATTCAGTTCAATGCTAATTATAACCTCCTGATTACTGAACACATTTCTTAAATTCACCCACAACATCAGTTATCAAAAACCTACAGTTATTAACCACTGATATTTTCTGCTAGGAAAAGGAATCAGATTTGCTTAAAAATTGAAAAGGAAAGGATGAAATGTGAGCTGGATAAGGATGTCTAATAGAAAGGAAAGGATACCTGGGTCCTATCAATGCACTTCATTTCAGCAGGAAAGTCTACAGAGCGTATCATCCATATTTTCAGAATCTCAAAAGAAAACCTCTTCGTGGAAAATTTTTCATAACATTGAACATTGGGAACATCACTAATGTGATCTAAACGTCCAACGGTACTAAAAGCTCTACAAAAAAATGAAAAGAGACATCAGCCCTGCTTCCAGAAGCTTTGAAACTAAGAAGACAACAACGACAAAGATAAATATTACAAGAAAAATAAAAACACTAAGTAAAAAGTCAAGATTTCACATTGTATAAGCATAACTCTGAGTGAACATCCTAAGATTATGGGGGAAGAAGGAACCAGATAATGTTTAAAAAGTAAAAGAGAAGCAGCTTTCTCTTCTCTTGGAGAAAATGACAATTTACCCAAACACCTACCTTAACTTTATGCCTCAAGCAGCAAGTGGATTTTTGTTTTTAAAATCAAATGCAGAGTGATGGGTTAATTACACTCCTTAATTAAGAGTATACCATCCTCATTGGCTTCCTCAAGGCAAATCTCTTTTATATGCTTGTTTTCAAAATTCTTTCTTTTTTTTTTTTTTAAGATTTTATTTATTTATTTGACAGAGAGAGATCACAAATGAGCAGAGAGGCAGGCAGAGAGAGAGGAGGAAGCAGGCTCCCCGCTGAGCAGAGAGCCTGATACAGGGCACAATTCCAGGACTCTGGGATCATGACCTGAGCCAAAGACAGAGGCTTTAACCCACTGAGCTGCCCAGGCGCCCCCAAAACTTATTTATTTTCTTTTAACCCCATTCCTCATTCCCATTTCTGCCCCATGTCCTACATGGACAACAATTCTAAGATGTTTTTTTCGTATGTCTTATAAGATGTAAAATATTATTCTCTGGGCATGCAAAATTGTATTTATATGTATGCAAATGTACTGTGTATTTCATTCTATTTTTTGTTATTTTTACTCAGCTTTCTGTATATAAGATCCATCCATGCTGCTATTCATACATTAGTCTGTTGATTCTGACTTCTGTAAAACATTCCCTGGGAGGCATCCACCACATCTTATACATCTACTCTCCTAGCAAGGGACCTCCAGATGGACCCTACCCCCACAAACAAGGCTATCATAATTAGCCTTCTGTAATTCACTGACAATTTCTTTGGGAAACAGACCAAGGAAGTGAATTACTGGGTCACTGAGTACAAAAATATATTTAAATTGGCTAAATATGACCGGTATGTTCTCAAAAAATGGTGGCACCATGCTCCATGCCCACCAATCAGTGCATGAGAATTCCTTTGCCCTCACAATCCCAACAAATTTTACATCTCTGCTGTAAAATTATTTCATTATTTTAAAAATTTGCATTGTTCTGATTACTAATGAGTTAAGCTCTCTCTATACACATGTTAGCTTTTAGGATTCCTCTTCTTTAAATTGTTTATTTAGAACCTTTGCCCATTTTTCTACTAGGGTAACTGCCTTTTTATTGTTGAGTTCCTATAGTTCATATTGTACATATTAATCTCATAACAGTTTTACACAATGTTAAGATCTTCTCCCATTTTGTCATCTAACAGCTTTCATCATGGTATCCTTCATTGTAGAAATTCTTAATTCTGATGCAATCAAATTCAGTCATGTTTTTGTTTTATGGTTTGTGATTCCTGAGTTGTGTTTGTGTGAGAGTGTGAAGGCACACAGGAGATAAATGGTAAGTCCCCTTCTTTTTTTTTTTTTTTTTTTAAGATTTTATTTATTTATTTGACAGACAGAGATCACCAGTAGACAGAGAGGCAGGCAGAGAGAGAGAGAGGAGGAAGCAGGCTCCCTGCGGAGCAGAGAGCCCGATGCGGGGATGCGGGGCTCGATCCCAGGACCCTGAGATCATGACCTGAGCCGAAGGCAGAGGCTTTAACTCACTGAGCCATCCAGGTGCCCCGGTAAGTCCCCTTCTTAAGGTAATAGCCAAGAGGTAAATAGAAGTACATGGGAGATGTGGGCAGAAATATCCACCATTATTAGAAAAGGTGAAGAGGAAAGTCTCTTGGGAAGGCATGACTTGGGGCAAGGCTCTGTCTCATAGTACCATGTCACCTTAAACAAAGTGCTAAACTTCCCAGAGCCTGTCATTTTGAACATGTGAACAATAACTAGCCCAAAAGACAATGTAAGTAAACGAATCTGCACAATGACTAGTGTATAAAGGCATTCAATAAATGTAAGTCCTTTGCCCCTTCTTCCCCATTCCTACTACTGTCTTGATGCAGAGAGAAAATCTGTAACCTCTGACACTTTGGAATTGGATCCTTCAGCTGATTCCACACCTACAAATTTCAAGAATCACCTGTGAATACAGGCTCTCTAGAACACTTTTGCTCACACTATGATTAGATATCAGACAACGATTAAGCCCTGAAGGGGGGCGGGGAACTAGAAGTGATATTTCCCCAATGAGACCAAAGGAGGAGAAGAGGACAGGCACAAATAACGAATTATCTGATGATGGGGCCTTGTGCACAAATTAGCTAGCACCTCACTAAGAAATGGATCAAAGTTACTGGCCATGGAATTTCTTCCTTTGGTAGATGTGCTAAGAGTATGCAGTAAGGCTATTTTAAGTTCCTATAAGAGGAATACAATAAGATTTTGGAATATACTTTAACTACACCTTTCTAAACTTTCTAGTCCATGCTGCTTAAATTTTCAGAAAAAAAAGACTGTGGCAAACAACCTAATGATGATCTGATTGATGTTCATTTACCATTCTCTTTGCTATGTGCCTTTGCTTTAGATGGACATCAAAACGTATTGCTATTTGGATAGGACAGGACATAAAGGACATAAGGAAATCACACAGGACTAAGGGAAACTCGTTTTGAGTATGAATAATTTTTTAATATCATTTTTAAATGTGAGATATTTCTCACAATCTATTAATCAGATCAATGGGTATTTAATATGCATCTATTACATATCAGGCTCTGAGCTTAGTGCTAAAGGAGATACCAAAAAAAGATGCAGCTTTTACCATGGAGGAGGTCACAGTTTCTCAGCAGAGAGGACCATGTAAACAATCGACTTCAATAAATTGTGATCATTGCATACTATAGGTAAAGTGCTAAGAGAATAGAGATGAAAGAACAATTAAGTTTACTAGGTTTGGATTCAAGAAAGACTTAAAGAAAGATCCATTTTAAACGAGTCTTCAAAAATGAATAGGAATCCTCCAAGCAAAGAAGGGTTGTGTTGGGTTGAGTTAGGATTAGTGTTAGAGTAACGTTAGGCTAGCCAGAGGTCCAGGAAGCAGATTTTAAGGCAAATTGGATATGAACATGCTAAGGCAAGAGCAGTTAGGCCCATGTGGCTGAAGCATAAGGTTTGTGGCTAGGGAGGGAGTAGACATAAGCCTAGAAACACAGTCTGGAGTCACTTTTTAAAAGGTTCTAGGAATTTGAAATATACCCTGAACAATGAAAAGATTTTAAGCAAGGAAGTGGCATAATGAGATCCATATTTTACAAAGACAATTAAAGCAATGCTATTGAAATTGATCAAAACAAGCCTGGGGTCAGGAGGATCAATTAGGAGATGATTGTAACACTAGTCAGGAGATGTTAGGTCCTGAACTCTGACGCTACAGTAAGGATGGAAAAAAAGAGTCATGTGTGACACTTAAGACCAACTAAACGTTGAAGCAAGATAAATGGAAAGATATAATTCATTCAACTAAAAGTTCTTGAAGCTTTTCTGTGCATGAGACATCATGCTAAGGAGAAGGGCAAAGTTTCTCAACTTCAACACTACTGGCACTTTGGAATGGATAACTATTTGTTAAGGGGGGAGAAAGAGGCCTGTTCTGTACATTATGGGATGTTTAGCAGTAGTCCTGGGCTCTACCCACTGAAGATAAGTGGTATCCTGTATCAGTCACAACTATCAAAAATGTGTCCAGACAGGCCAAATTTCCCCTGGGGTGCAAAACTGCCCCCAGATGAGAACCAATGAAACTGGGATCTCTGACTTTAAGAGGCTTATTCTCTAGGAGAGAAATGCTTATGATATAAGCATATATAGGGTATAGGAAAAGCAGAAGACAGGAAGAGGTCAATACTTGTTTGGGAATGAGCAAGCATAGAAAAAGTCTCCACAGAAGAGGCATTTGAGCCGAATCCTTAAATATAGGCATTCCAGGCAGAGAACAAAAACATGAAAGCAAGATACCACCTCAGACATTAGATTTGAGGCTCCAAGTCTGGGTCCCTGGGTGTATGATAATGCCATTAATGAATATGAGAAACAAAGGGGAGATAGGATGATGAATTTGTGGGACTTGTGAAACATCCAGTAGTTCTTGGAACTGCAGACATAAGTCAGGCACATATATGTACAATTAAAAGTCATAGATAGAGAGGTGGTACCTAAAGTCATGGGACTGGATCATATTTCTTAAAGAGAGGCATCCAAAAGGCAACAGTAGAAAAGATGAAGGAGAGAACCCATTTGAATTTATATAGCAAACTTGACAACCAGCCTAGAACATTTCTCTTCAGTCCATCAGCATACACAGGGAGATATGCCCCTATTTCATTTCATGATTATTGTCCTTATGGTCTTTTTAGTCCTTTCAAAGCCACTATAATTCATCTGCTACAGAGGACCAAACTGATATTGGTGGCATTATGTGGACTATATGATCAATGGCCATTTTTCCTTATTTATTTATGCAAAAAACCCTTCATATCATATTGTTATCAAAGAGGCATAATGAAATGAGCATTGTGTTAGGTATGGACAACTAACATTCAACATCCATTCCAACTTCCTTACTCCCTTCTTCCTTCCTTCCTTCCTTCCTTCCTTCCTTCCTTCCTTCCGTTATTTATTTATTTATTTGATTCCTTTGTTAAATTTTTTTAAAAATTATTTATTTATTTGTCAGAGAGAGAGAGAGAGTACTTATTTTTCAAAGAGAGAGAGAGAGACACCCCACAAGCAGGGGGAATGGCAGCCAGAGGGAGAAGCAGGCTCCCCATGGAGCAAGGAGCCCAATGCAGGACTACGTCCCAGAACTCTGGGATCATGACTTGAGCCAAAGGCAGACACTTCACCATTGACTGAGCCACCCAGGCATTCCTCAACTTCCTTTAAATGTGCTTTGCTGTATATAATGACTAAAAATCTAAAAACTAAATTTCTCCCTACAGTTAGGGTTCTAGAAGTAATTCACCAATTGTATGTACTTGAACAAGATCTGGAAGGCAGAATGAGGTGAAGGCTTCTTTCTACTGCTTCTATTATTTCAGAGGCAAACACAGTTGTGGTAATGTCTGGATTTCCCTACTGCAACTTCCTGATAAAAGCCATCGCTTAATCTAGGAAAAGCAATAGCAGTCTTGGTAGCCTGGTTCTATAGAGTGGTTCTCAAATTCATTCCTGAAAAGCTCAAATTATGAGCAAATCTGCATTATGAGCTTTCCCAATAATTCTGAAAACAGTTTAAAATCCTATAACACACCCATATGTACTTTAAATTTAAACCCAGTTAGAACAGTTCTACAACTAAACATTAACTGCTAGTCAAGTATACATTATATATACATTATATATATATGTGGGCTATACATTAAGCCCATCCTAGTGTTATCTCTATCTCTCTTCTTCCCACTCCTAAATCATCTCCATGAAGAAAAGTCATGAGGTACACAATTTTGACATGGGCCTCCAGCAGAAGTTCCAATCAGCACACTCAGCCCAAAATCTAAGTCCAGGTTGACTGGATTCTTAAGTTTTTAAGTGCCATTTCAAGAGTAGGTCATCTACCAGTATGCAAACCATGAGGTTGATGTTCTAAAGTCTGTGTAAACTGAGCTAAAGAGCTCAGTTTCTTAGAGCACTTTGATAGGGCAGAGGGAGCATAAATGAGTGACATAAATGTTTCACTTTGAAACAGGTGACCACAGAGAATTTAAATCTGCGGTAAGCAATGAGTTCATATACATCAATCAGAATATTCTTAAAGTACCAATAGAGGGGCGCCTGGGTGGCTCAGTGGGTTAAAGCCTCTGCCTTCAGCTCCGGTCATGATCTCAGGGTCCTGGGATGGAGCCCCATATCGGGTTCTCTGCTCAGCAGGGAGCCTGCTTCCTCCTCTCTGCCTGCCTCTCTGCCTACTTGTGATCTGTCAAATAAATAAAGTCTTTAAAAAAAAAAAGTACCAATAGAAAAGTAGGCAAGGGATAGTCACAGATAATGTATAAAGAAGAAAAATATAAGCAACCAATAAATAAATGAAAATATTAGTTTTGCCAATAAGCAAAGAAATACAAAATAAAATAATAGTGAAATATCATTTTAAGCAATCAAAATGGCAAAGATCAGAAAAAAAACCTAATGAATATGAAGGCACAGGGATTTTAAGGATGTTGAGATATGCTGCTGACAGGACAGTAAATGTGTATAATTTTCTGGAAAACAACTTAACAAATATATCAAGAGCCTAAATTTCTCAGTATTTATATTAAAATTCTGAATAATTAAATATGCTATTTACATTGTATTATAAATTTATATTATAATGTTATATAAATTCTATTATGTTAACATTTTTACATAATAATATTTGGACAGAAAAAATAGTTTCAAGGAATTTTATTTCCATTTTTATATCTATAGGAGCAGTTTCAAAGTTATTTTTTGCCACCCTCTTAAGATTCCCTAGACTATCCCAATCATTCTGGTATTCATCAAAAACATAAAAAATCTCTTTTTTCAAAATCTATTCTTGGGGTGCTTGGGTAGCTCAGTCATTAAGCATCTGCCTTCAGCTCAGGTCATGATCCCAGGGTCCTGGGATCGAGTTCCGCATTGGGCTCTCCACTCTGGGGAGTCTGCTTCTGCCTCTGCTCCTTCCCCTGGCTTGTGTTCTCTCTGTCAAATAAATAAATAAGATCTTTAAAAAAAAATTTTTTTTAAATATAAATCTATTCTTTACTTCTGTATTAAAGGATTTGTATAGCTATGTTATTTGAAACAGTAGAAAAAAAAGAAAAAGAAGTAACCAGGATTCCAACAAGAGGCTTTGGGTTATGTTATTTATTGTATATTTGTATTTTGTAATCGTTAAAATTTATTTCAAAGGATATTTATTAGTATGTGGCAAATGTCCATGATATATGGCATAAAAAAACAAAAATATATACAGTTTCATCTCAAATTTATAAAACAAAAATATGGGGTGCTTGGGTGGCTCAGTCAGTTAAGCACCTGACTCTTGGTTTTGGCTCAGGTCACTATCTCAGGGTCATGAGATTGAGCCTGTGTCAGTTCTGTGCTCAGCAGGGAGTCTGCTTAAGATTCTCTTCCTCTCCCTCTGCCCTTCCCCTGCTCACATGTGCACACACACACTCTCTTTAACATAAATAAATAAATCTTAAAAAAATAAATAAAAATATATATGATATGGAAAAATTAGAGTGAAAAATTATAATGTTAGCAATGATTCTAGGAGAAAAGATCACAATGATTTTTATTACTTTTATATTTATGTACATGTTTTTTATAATAAGCTAGTATTGATTATATAATCAGAAAAATCTAAGCAAATTATGATGGGTCAACAATATCATCAATAAGTAGAAGGAACCACTATTTTTTTAAATTATTACAGGCGACTAATATTCTAAGGAAAGACCTACCTAAAACAATTCACTGTTCCTTAAACACTGAATGAATAACTAATATGCACTAAGTATGGTGCTAGATGCTGAGAATAGAAAAATGGATTAAGATTCAGTCCAGTTTTTCAGGAGCTCCCAATACAATTTGCAACATATAAAATCTGGGGAAAGCCCAGTACCTCTATAGAGATGCCAGTTTCCACAGAGGACTAATAAGTACTCAAAAATCGGCTGTTTGAGGTTCAGAGACTATCTAATGAGACCTACTGAGTTGTGTCTACTGAGGAAGGGTTAACAATATTTTGCCCAAGCTCCTGTTCTTGCCCAAATATCAGCCTTTCTTGGATTTGGGTGCTGGTTTTCATTCTTTCACTCAGTCCATTTAAACATTTAAATCTTGTCTTTTATGTTATGTTGGGATTGATTTGAAATTATACTTTTTGTCCTGTCTTACCTCTAAGTTTTGCTCAGTATCTTCATCTTACTTGGCCAACTTATATCTGTCTTCTTCCAATTCTCCATAGATAACTCACAGAGCTCTAACCCACACACACAAATAAACTAACACACACTGTAATATTCAACTCTGGAATCAGATGGTTAAAAAATTCACCTCTGGTTATATAAGGAATCTGCTTCACAGCATATGCATGAGAGAAGCCCTGCTCTCCTGAACTTTAGCTTCACTGATCCCTTGTGGATTCTCATAAAAATCACAACCTTTTCAATCTGGAAGAGACCTTACAGGTTCAAATGTCAAACATCTCTCATTATACACGTGACAAAATTAGGGTCCATACACATTAAAAGACTGGACCTAGGTCACACAACTAGTAGGCAGCTAAACCAAGGACACAACATGGGTTTCCTAAGAGACGAGCTCTGCACCCATTACCTGCATCTGGAGGTCCCTCTGTGTTGACTACACACTGTCTCCTGTGGGAATTTTTCCATACCTGGTTCAGCCTAACTCTCCAGTGTCCTCAGAGCTGAAAATAGTCCAGTTGCCAGACAACTGTTTATCTACTTTGAGCCCCATGGAATAAGGAGTGAGGTGAAAGTGAGTCTTGGAACACTACAATAGATTCTAGTGAGGAAAATTCACTTCCCCTGGGTTTTGAAGGCCCCAGGAGCAATCAGTAATTTGGCTTAGTTTTAAATACCAGGCAGATAGCCAAGGTAGATCAAGCCCAGCCACAGAATGAGAAATGAGGATAAGAAAGAAACAGGAATGAGAAAACATGTCCAAAAAGAAGGTACAGACACCAATATATTCTGCTGTCATAGTATGGGTATCAGCAGCTTTTGAGACAGATCTGTTTCAGTCAGATGGCTAAAAAGGGAAACCTTATAAAAATGAAAATAACATTAAAATATCTATATGTAGGCAATATAGTCTAATAACTACAAGCATAGACTTTGGAGTTTGACAGGTGGCCTCTCACTAGTTGTATGACTGTAGGCAAACTACCTTACCTCTTGGAGCCTGGGTTTCTTATCTGTAGAGGAAAAAAAAAAAAAAAAAGGATAAGCCTTTCAAGATAGTTGGAAAGTCAGAAAAAGGAAAAAGAAGTTATACATAATCTGGTAGCTAACACAGATTACTGCATACAGAGGCAACTAAACAAAACTCCTGGTCAACACTATAGAACTCAAGCCGAGGGGCTCCCCTAATACCTCAGAGGTAACCTATTCATGTGACCTCCGAGAAAGCAAAACAGACTCTCCTGGTGGTACTTCCAGAATGATGGAGAAAGAAATTTGGCAGGTCTGTCTTCTATAAAACATTTAACTGAGAAAAACTATTTTTAAAAAAAATCACTTAAAGTCTCTCAAAATTGTCTTAAGGATCTAAAGCAAATGGATGAACATTCACTCAAGAAAAACTACTAAATCTGAGAACAATGGGAGTCTACAGCATTTGGGCCATGCATGACCTGCTTCCTTCTCCCATTGCCAGCTCCATGTTACAAAAACACTATTATGGACACTCCACTCCAAAAGGGCTGAGGCCTATTCCTCTACCCAACATATGGTAAAAATCCTACCCTAAGTATAGGCACCAATAATACCTGGATCCTGATCATCTCTGTCTCAGCTTACTTATAAGCAGAGGTCCCACACTGGGAGAGGCAAACAGAGAAGACCAGGAGCTACCACCCTCCTCTTCCAGCACCTGTTAAGGATATCACTGTGGGAGAAAAAGGCCATTATCACTGTGCCTAGTTCCTGGGAAGCAGTGAGGATCTCCTGCAAAGAGGAAAGCAAAGAAAAAGAAGAGCTTTGCAGTTCTTACCCAGGATAGTGACTGTATTTGGAGCAGAACATAGATAATTCCATGCATAAGGATATTGTTGAAAACAATGGAGAGCTTGGTAGAAAACATTTAAAAGAGTGCCAGAAGCTTCATGATACTGCTAAGTACCAAGCAATCCAAAATTTAACAGAAAGAAACAAGAAAAGAAACAACCAAGAAAAGCCCTCTTGGGATGACAGTAAACTCTGGTGATTGGAAAAGCTATGCCTATGTTCATATTCAGGAATAATCAAAACAGGACATGGGGCAGACTGAAAAACTTTTCCAAGCTGCAGGCCGATCCATCAACAAAAGGCAGAGGTTTCACTGGCATAAAAGGCTTACGCACACTCTGACCAAACACAATCTGAAAAATACACTATTCTGATACAGAGGAAAATATTGTTAAGTAAGATAATAATAAAATCACCTGGATCCTAGAAACTTGGAAAAGTATATGCATGCCCAAGTCTGTATCCTCTCAAGGCTGATGGTAGAGAGAACCTCCAAGCTATTAGGCTGTAGCTGAACTTGAGGCAAAAACATAAACTCCTTAAGTTTTAATAACAGCCCCCAAGTCACATGTACATCCAACAGTAAAGGGGGAAAATATAACTGACTAATGACATCTGTGCACAACCTTTGACCAATAATTGGTTTATGGGGATCCAGGGCTGACTCCTCATGAGCCAGACTAAAAGTTTAAAAAGGAGGGGAAAAAAGCACTCTAAACAGGGACATCAGAATCTGTACACTGTGAGAGAAAAAGACTTCACAGAGTTAGTACAACCAAATCATTAAACAAATAAAGGGCAAACAACAAAAACACCACCAATCTTCAGTAGGCAAGAGAGAGAAAGGGAGAATCAGTACTGAGAGTTGCTAGAATATATTATTTTAAATGTTCAGTTTTTAACAACAACAAAAAAAAGTAATGAGACATGAAAAGAAATAGTAATGTGTGACTGATACATAGGATAAAAAGCAGGCCATAGAAACTGCCTTTGAGGCGGCCCAGTTGTAGGATATATGAGAAAAAAACTTCAAAGCAGCTTTTATAAATATGTCCAAGGAACTAAAGGAAAGCATACTTAAAGAATTAAGGAAAAGAATGATGACAATGTCTTAGCAAATAAAGAATACCAATAGCACTGGGTGCTATACATAAACAATGAATCTTGCAACACTACATAACATAATATAATAAAAAAGAATATCAATAAAGAGATAAAAATTACAGGAAAAATTCTGGAGCTGAAAATTATAATAACTGAAAAGAAAAATTCAGTAAAGGTTTCAACCGTGTATTAAAACTAGCAAAATAATTAATCAGTGAACTTGATACTAGATTGATACAGGTTACATAACCTAAAGAATATAGAGGAAAAAAGGGGGGAAGAAAAATGAGCAGAACCTCATAATAATATGGGACACCATTAACTGTACCCACATACTCACAGTGGAAGGACCAGAAGAGCAAAAATGGGTAGAAAGATCTTCACAGAAATAATAGCTAAAAACTTTCCAAATTGATAAGAAGCACTGACATATCCATGAAGCTCAACAACCTCCAAGCAAGAAAAAAGCAAGGAGATTGACACCTAGATACATCATAATCAAACGATGAAAACCACAAATAAAATCAGTAAAAGCAAAATGACTCACATACAAGGAATCCCAATAATATTAAGAAGTGACTTCTCATCAGAAATAGCAAAGACCAAAGGATAATGGATGAAAAATTCAAAGTGCTGAAAGTAAAAAACTGTTAACCAAGAATCTTATATCCAGTAGAACTATGCTTCTAAAATGAAAATTAAATACATAAATAAGAATGGATAAAAGGTTGGAGAATTTTCTGTTAACAGACTTGCTTTGGGGGCGGGGGGAGACTGAAGGGAATTCTTCAGGCTGAAAGCAAGTGACAACAAAGAGTAATTTGGATCCTTATCCTCACAAAATTAAAAATACTTATGAGGAAATACGTAAATAGCCATATGCCAACAAACTATACAACTTAGGCAAAATAAATAAATTCTTAGACAAAAACTACTAAAACTGACTTGAGAATAGATAATATGAATGGATTTATAACAAGGAAAGATATTAAATTAATAATTAACAATCTTCCCACAAAGAAAATCCCAGGACCAAATGGCTTTTGAATTCTACCAAAAACTTAAAGAATTAATACCAATCCCTCACAAATTCTTCCAAAGAATAGAAGACCAGGTAGTACTTTCCAACCAATTATTTGAGTACAGAATTAACCCTGATACCAAACCAGATGAAGACATCACACACACACAAAATAAAACTACAGACCATTATCCCTTACGAGTATAGATGTAAAACTTCTCAACATAATACTGGCAAAATGAATTCAGTAATATATAAAAAAGATTATACGTTCTAACCAAGTGGAATTTAACCCAGGAATGCAAAGTTGGTTTAACGTCTGAAAGTCAATTAATGTAATACATCCAATTCAATGAAGAAAGAATTGCCTTTTCAATAGATGACACTGAGACAACTGAATGACCACCTGCAAAGGGATGAAGATTGGACTATTACCTGACCACATATAAAAATTAATTCACAGATATAACTGTAAGAGCTAAAATTATAAAACTCGTAGAAGAAAATATAGGAATAAATCTTTGTGACCTTGGTTTAGGCAAAGGTTTCTTAGCTATAACATAAAAAGCACCAGCAACATCAAAAAAATTTAGGTAAGTTGTGCTAAATCAAAAGTAAAAACTTTTCTTTTAAAAGATTTTATTTATTTACTTGACAGACAGAGAAGGAAGCAGGCTCTCTGCTGAGCAGAAAGCCCGATGCGGGGCTCAATTCCAGGATCCTGAGATCATGACCTGAGCCAAAGGCAGAGGCTTTAACCCATTGAGCCACCCAGATGCCCCTCAAAAGTAAAAACTTTTCTGCGGCAATATTACCATCAATTACCATTACATTAATAAATCACACATCTAATAAGAGACCTGTACCCAGAATACACAAAGACTTTTTACAACTCAATAATAACAGCATAATTAAGAATTGGGCAAAGGACTTAAATATTTCTCCTAAGGAGATACACAACTGGCCAATAAGAACATGGGAAGATGATCAACATCATTAATCATTAAGGAAATGGAAATCATAACCACAGTGAGATAACCCTTCACACCCAGTAGGGTAGCCATAACCAAAAGGACAGACAATAACAAGCACTGAGAAGTATGTGTAAAAACTGGAATACATTCATGGAAACGTAAATTGGTAGAGTCACTTTGGAAAAGAGTATGACAGTTCCTCAAAAAGTTAATTGTAGAGTTACTATATGACCCAGCCACTCCGCTCATAGGTATATATCCAAGAGAAATAAAAATGTATATCCTACAAAAACTTATGCATGAAAGTTTTTAGCAGCATTATTCATAATGTCCAAAAGATAAGAAAAAACAAGTGTCTATCAACTGACGAATGGATAAAATGTGGTATATTCATAAAATGGAATATCACTCAACAATAAAGAAGAATTAAGTACTAATTGACACTACAACATGGATAAACCTAGAAAACACTGCACTACGTGAAAAAAGCCAGTCACAAAAGAACACAATATATTATTCTGTTCATGTGAAATATTTATAATAGGCAATTCATAAAGATAGAAAGAAAATTAGTGGTTGCCTTGGGCTTAGGAGGGAGGTAAGGGAGGGATGCAAAGTAACTGCTAATGACTATGAAGTTTCTTTTCAGGGTGATGAAAATGTTCTACTTAGACAGTAGCTGTAGTAGCACAATTCTGTGAATATACTAAAAAACACTGAATTGTAGATTTTAAATGAGTGAATATTATGTGAATTATACCTCAAAAAAGATGTTTTTTTAAAAAAAAAACTGACCTTCTATTTCTATATTGGGTCTTTCTTTTGGCATTAGAGAAGGTCAAAACTTTCTATAAACTTTTTAGAGAATGTCAACTAGTTTCTATAAAATAGTTCCTCTGCCATAGGAAAATAGTCCATGAATACATGAAAAGCCTGTAGGAAAACAGTCCATGAATAGTTCAAGACTGATTGGCAGCTCACTAGTGACTAGTTTTATATCCCTGATCTAATCATTTATGCTGTCTGATGAAGCTGAACTAGGGTGCTGATAAGTAAAAGTAGAAATTCACCCTGGATAATTCCTTGCATTTGAGGCCTCTGCTTCTATAACAACAATTAACTCAAATCAATCCCATGTGTAACGATCTGTTCCCCATTTCATTAATTCTAAAAACTTCTGTACACTGAGGCTGCTTGGAGGAAATTATAGTTTTTCTATCCTATACACAGTTATCTCGAAGCTCTATAAAATGAAACTAGCGTCATACTAGCTACAAGTTACTAAGTGATAGGGCTGGTAAATATCATGGATCAATAGTTGCAGATCTTCATTTAAAAAGTGACCCTACACAATAAACTTCCTTTCAAAAAAAAAAAAAGAATAGAAGAAAGAAAAAAAAGAAAAGAAAAGGAGGAAAGGAAGTAGGAAGAAAAAGGAATATAAGAGAACTCATTTAGCCAACAGAATGAGAAATGATTCTGTTGTCCTTCTTATCACCCAAATTATAATATGAATCATGCAAACTGTAATCAGCTATGTCCCATGACACTAGTTTTATAATGTACACAGCAAATTGACTTGAAAAGACAAAGGATACCTTCTGGGGGAGTCCCAATGCTGCTGCCAAGACCCAAAATAGCCATCTTGTGAACCCTTGGCTCCAGCATCACAGCAGATTCTTCTCCTCTTTCCCAGTGGGGTATTTTGACCGGCTCCAAGTGAACGTTCTCCAGCCCATCTTCCTGCAGGTTCCGGTACATGATTTGGATGGCTTTTTCCAAGCTCTTGGAGCCACTTGGTCGGGGTCCAACAGTATCAACCAGAAGTGCCAGTCGCTCATAGGATCTGTTCTGGGCTTTACCATAAACAGCAAGGTTGATGATTGCTTTAGCAACATCTTTATAGCGGGCTATTTCTTCTTTTATTTCTTGAAAAGTCCTCCGAGAGATGTCATTCTTATAGATCGCTTTCCCAGAGTTCAGGGAGAAAAGGTGAACAACACCAACAAATGTGAGAAGAAGGAACTTCATTGATTCTTCCAGGCGGTTTTCTTCCTAAAATAATCTGTATAAGAAAGAAACATGGTTTAGGGGGAAAGAATCTCACAGCCATACCCCAGGCACTGCTTTTCAAACAGGAGTCCCTTCCCTTCTCCGCCACTGCCCAAATTCCACTATCAAATTCAGGCACCATAATTCCCAGGAATGAAGAAGCATAAGGAGGCAGTGATTGGCTGAATAGGCAGTCTTTATTAAAACCACAGAATCACATGTTACCTAGTGATCCAGTTTAAAGTATGCTAAAAGGTTAAAATAAGACAACTAGGAAAGAGAAAGAAAGAATGTTAGCAGTGTGGTGGCAGTGACAGGGTTAAACCCATACTGTCTGCTGTCCCTCCCTCTTAACAGAATATGATCCAAATGGATTTTAGAGTTCCCTGTACCTGATAGGCTCTTTCTTCTCTGCCTACTGAAATCCAGTATGGCCCCAGCAAGTGTCATCTTTTCTTGGTGCCTTCCCTAATTCCACCTGCTACACATTTAATCCTCACAACAACTCTATGAGATAGTTTCTTCTTTTTTTTTTTAATACTTTTTTTCAGTGTTCCAAGAGTCATTGTTTATGCACCACACCCAATGCTCCATACAATACATGCCCTCCTTAATATCCACTACCAGGCTCATCCAAACCCTCATCATCCTCCCCTCCAAAACCCTCAGTTTGTTTCTCAGTGTTCACAGTCTCTCATGGCTTATCTCCCCCTCTGATTTCCCCCAACTCACTTCTCCTCTCCTTAATACGAACTTTTGTTTTATAAATGAGGATCGTGGAGTAGCAAGCGATTAAGTGACTTGCCACAGACACACAAAGGATTTCTCACTCTGGAGTCCATGCTCTAAACAATGCTACTACTTAAAGTATGGTCTGAGGGACCAAGGCCAGTCCACAGCTGGATTTCGCTACTCTGTAATAGATATAGAAGTTAAGAGTAAACACATCCAGTGCTGTGCAACAAAGCAGCCAATAGCCTCATGTAGTTACTTCAATTTAAATTGAATTAAACCAAATAAAATGGTTATTTTAGCCATCCCCATTTCAAATGCTTAATAGCCACATGTGGCTAGTGGCTACCATATTGGGAAACACAGACATAACATTTCCATCACCACAAAAAGTTCTATTGGATAGCATTGATTTAGACATCTTTATAAACAACTGACTAAACAATTGTACATTTGTCAAATCTAATGATTAAAAAATGGTGCTTCTCCTTGTATGTCTCTTTTATTTCATTTTTCTAATTCACTGCTTTTCTATTTTGCAAAAGTATCAGTCTGCAACAAATCTGAAATTTTAGAAACTGGCCTTTTACCAAGATAATTTGAGACTCACAGTCATAAGCTACTATATTATGGGATAAATTCCAAATTCAGCCAGTATACAGGGACTTTCAAAATACGGCTTCAACAACTACAACCTCATCTTTCCATTTCCCCCTCTAGAGCAAACAAATGTTTTCATTCTCTTTTTTAAGTTTTGTTTTGCTTTATTTTGTTTTGTTTTGTTTTGTTTTGTTTTATTTTGAGATGGAGAAGGGAGAGAAAGCACACAGGCCAGGAGAAGGAGAGAGACAATCTTAAGCAGGCTCCACACTCAGCACAGAGCCCAGCACAAGGACTGACTTCAGGACCCTGAGATCATGACCTGATCTGAAATCAAGAGCCAGATCTTAACCAACTGAGCCACCCAGGCCCCCTACAAATGTTTCCATTATTTTTCTCATTCTCTCTTTCTCCCGTCTCCTGTTCCTCGTTTTCTCTTTAACGTTACACATATCTTATGGAAGCTTCTAGATACTGTGGTTAGCCCAAATTGAGATGTTTTCTAAGTGTAAAGTACAGACCTGATTTACTCTTTATAACTGAATACTTCATACTTATGTATGAAAAAAACAAATATTTTAGCTGTATTAGGCTAAATATATTATTATTCACCTGTTTTATATTTTAATATGAAATTTGACATTTTAAACTTACTTATTTATCTTTATATCAGACAGTAATACTCTAGCTACATTGAACTGGACACTGTCCTTCCAATACCCAGGCTCTATCGTAACTGAATTTCTACATATTTTCCTTCCCTCTTCCTACAAGACCCTTCTCCTCACCCTACTCCTCTTCTTCTGGCAAATCTCCACTCACTCTTTAATGAAAATCCTTTAAAAATCACCTTTTCTATGGAGTCTCACCAAATAACTCTCCAGAGTTATGTGCACCATTTTCCATGCTTCTACCATAATTAACAATATTATCAACTAATATATTTGTTGATGAATTTGACTCTCCTATTTTGAAGTCAAGCAGTCATCACTATATCTTCAATCGTTCTACCCATGTGTAAACTCTCAGTACATTTTCATTTAAGGAATGAATTTTAGTACATTTTCATTTAAGGAATGAGTGCTTGTCTTGCCTCCTTTACAAAGAAACTGAAGGAATAAGAACTTGCTATCATATTTAAAATATTCTGAAAAATTATGAAAACTATATACTGATGTTGTTCTTATTATAACTATTTATATGCAAGGTTCTTGGTTTCTATAGTCACCATTACTGATGCTTGTTTTTAAAAGCTAAATTTTATTAAACCATGAAAATATTTCACCAGATTGCAATTTATTCTTTAAAGTACATTCTTTCAATGTGGTGTTGGTGCAAAAAAAGAAAAAGTTAATAACACATCAAGTAGTTAACACTAACCACAAGTATCTACTTCTCATTAAAAATCCTTTAAGTATCCCTTAAATGTCAACTACTTCACAATACATTTCTAGTGATGGATTAGAATCATATAATGGCAATATTGTGGTACAGGAGAGCTTAGGCATTCCCAGTCCATACCCTTGTTTTGCAGAAACAGGACCTGTGCTGTGATTTCTAGTTAGCAGATAAACCAGCAAGTACAATCAAACAGGTAACTGGACCAACTAGAGCAGACTTCCCGGAGGATCACAAATTGTTCTCTTATAGGAAACTGCATGCATTTACAAATAACAGAAATTCAATGAGGGACACCCAAATGCAGTCTGAGAAGCAAATAACTATAGCAAAAAATATGTACTCAAACAGTCTCATATATAGAGTAGCACCAGAACACAGAAAAGAACAAAAGAAATCATGAAAAGCTACATAGAAAAGACATGACATCTCAAGACAGACTCAAGTAATGGCCCCCTAGGCAGAGAAGAAAGGACCGCTTTCAGAGGGACCAATGGGACATCATCCCTAGGCTACAATCTGGTTAGAAGATATGTTTAAGGGCCTGCATCTAACACTTTTAGATCTTTTTGCAGATATGTCAAGTTGAATCAATAGAAAACATGCCATTTTCATAATAATTCTTAATGCCTGTTAGCATGGTCAGTTAATTTAATTTTGACACTAAAAAATGATGTAATTACTTTAAAACATAAGCCAGTATCTGTGAGTGTTGTTCTTAATAACTTAACTACAGTTTATCTTCAATCCCACAAATGCAATAAATACTTATTTTTAAAAGTAGTTTAACTTAAAAGATGATAGATTTTTTTTTATTTTTCAATAGATCAGTTTCTCTCTGAATGTAATATTAGTACTTTAGAAAGTTTACTAAGATCAAAGGTAGAGAATTATGTGAGAAATTACCTGAAACACTTGACATGAGTAAACACTAAACAAATATTCGTTTATTCTAAACCTGGTTTTCCCTAGAACATAATCTGAAAATTACTGATGCAATTCTTGGCTAAAATGCATAATTACATATCTCTCTGATGACACACTGCAAGAATCTTTTATTATTATTGTTTTTAAGGAGGCACATTAGCCCGACTAAGATATGTTTTCATTAATAAATAGTAGAAAATAATAATTATTACTAACAGTGGTAAACAGTTGGAGATGTAACAAAAATGGAAGAAAATATTCCACTTATGAAAAACACCGTAAATAATAGGCAATTTATAATATGTAATTTAAAAAATAATGCAACCCAATATATAATTATATACTCCTAGCAAGAAATAGAGATCTATAATAAAAATTAAAATAGTAAAATATAGAGATAGAATAAAGCCAAATAAAGGCCAATATAACCAAGGACAGTTTGAGGAAATATTCTCCTAACTCACACATTTAGGGTCACCATACACCAAAAAATTCATTCTGGACTTGGAGTCAATTCAAATGAGAAGAATGACCAAAGGCACCAGTTTATCTGCATGAAAGAATCAAAAAACACCAGCCCTCCTCAGTGTGAAAAGACATAGGCCAAAAGTAGAAATAGTTTGGTGTATGAAATCAAGGAGGGTTTTGATGACATAAACACAGATTTACGTACCATATCTTTCCATATTAGTACTAGGGAGTAGTCCTAGTAGCTCACAGCTAATTCTAGGAAAATCAAAATGTACCATTTTTCACACTGAGTGATAAACACACAAATAGTTCCCCAACAAAAGAAAGAATTTGATAAAATCGTGAATGATGCAATCACTGGAAGTCACTTTAATCTACCACAAAGCACTGGCTCCACACCGACCCAAGAAAAGTCCCCTAGGGGATCACTAGGAGGATCTGCTGGTCTGGAAGACTTTAGTCTGCCCTGGCTCAGAAATACAAATATATCCCTATACCATCATTTCAGTGAAATAAAACTAAACAAGCTTTAGTAGTACTTTTTTTTAGTAGTCTGCAAATGGAGAAAAGAATTCTATGGTGATCAACAACGACAAGTAGTACTACCCATTTCAAACATTTCCTCTTTATTAACCATAAACAGTGTTCTGTTTTGGTCGTAAATTCATCTCGCCATTCGTTTAACAAAAATTTATTGATCCCCTACTAAGCACTGAAGACACAGTTTTGTGAGAGAATACCCACACCCTCCTGGAGCTACCAAGTATAAATAGGAAGAGAGAATATAAAAATCCCTGTAACTAGGGCAGTTACAAGGTTCTGGGAGAACAGAGGGGAGGAGAGGGTGAAGAAGCCAATGCTTGAGCTGAGGTTTAAAGGGTACTGAAGGGCATGTGAAGAAGGTTGGGTAACCCAACACAGGAACAACCTAAGCAAAGACACAGAGGCTTTACAAAACATGGGCTCTGGAGAAAAGGGCAAGTAGCTGGTAGGGGGTGGGGGTGGGCAGTGGAAGATACAGTAGGAATAGGGTCTGACTGAGAAGATCTATTGGTAAAGCTCCAACATATATGGAGCAAAATGCCCTACGGTGCTGCAATGGGGACACAAAGAATGTTTCCCACCCCTCAAGCAACCAGGAAAGGGAAGAAAGCAAGGAAGGGAGGAAGGGAGGAAGGGAGGGCATGAAGGGAGGAGAAAAAAGGAAGGCAAGCTTCTTTTTTTTTCTTCTAATTTAAATTCAATTAGTTAACTTATAGGATATCACTAGCTTCAGATGTAGCATTCAACAATTCATCAGCTGAGTACAACACCCAGTCTTCATCACACCACATGGCCTCCTTAATGTCCACCACCCAATTACCCCATGCCCCATACACCTACCCTCCAGCAACCCTCAATTTGTTTCCTATAGTTAAGAGTCTCCCATGATTTTTCTCCCTCTCTGATAACTTCCCAATCTGTTTTCCCTCCCTTCCTCTATGGTCCTCTGCCCTGTTTGTTCCACATACGAGTGAAACCATATGAAAATTGTCTTTCTATGTTGACTTATTTCACTCAGCATACACCCTCCAGTTCCATCCACATCGATGTAAATGGTAAGTATTCATCCTTTCTGATGGCTGAGTAATATTCGTGTGTGTGTGTGTGTGTGTGTGTGTGTGTGTATACCACATCTTTATCCATTCATCTGTCAATAGACATCTTGGCTCTTTTCTTTGTCATTATCACTTCCTCCTGTCTCCTCAGCACAGAGAATTCATCCAGATTCTACATCAGGGCAAGGTTCCTTAAAATCCTCAAACAAGCCACTACTTGTTACTATCTGGTTAGTCCTTGGAATTTTCACATAGGGAAAAGTAACTCTTGCTTACAAAAGGTGTATTAGTCTGGGGCGCCTGGGTGGCTCAGTGGTTTGGGCTGCTGCCTTTGGCTCGGGTCATGATCTCAGGGTCCTGGGATCGAGCCCCGCATCGGGCTCCCTGCTCCGCAGGAGGCCTGCTTCCCTCTCTCTCTCTCTCTGCCTGCCTCTCTGCCTACTTGTGATCTCCGTCTTTCAAATAAATAAATAAAATTTAAAAAAAAAAAAAAAGGTGTATTAGTCAAGCAATTCACTTATAAAAATGCTCAAGATTTTTTTCCATTTATAATTCTTAAATACTCATAACCTAACTGATAAAAAAAAAAAAAATCCTGTGCACTCTTGAACAATTACAGGACATCTGAAATGTCTAAACTTAAACTGCAGATTTTCTAAACATATTCTTTATTTTTTATACAAAGGTTGAAGCCATTGTTCCTTTACTTGAATTCAAACTATAAAAATATTAAATATTATGCCCTTCAAAATCTTAAACAACTATTTTAAACCCATGCTGTATCATGCCTTTGAATTCAGCAGAAGTTATATATTCAAAGGAAATTGGAAGCACTATTTGAGAAAGGCTTGCTTTTCATATATTGTCTCCATGATCCATAGTTACAGATTATCTTTTTCATAAAAAGAGATAAAATTCTTTATAATGTCATTTTCATTCTTTTCTACTTAAATCTGGAAGCAAACTGAAGCAAAACCAACTTTTCTCCTACTGTGAATTATTTTCTCTCTAATAATAGGTTTATATTTTGAGGAAACAAAACAAAATCCTTTGCTTCTATTTCTAAATATTTTTCCTAGAATATTATTGTTTAAGAATGTCTCAGGCTATGATAGAAATGCCAGGATGAATAGATTAAGTGAAGTGGAAAGGGACACAATGAAAAGAGAACACACTGAAAAGACAGAAGGAGTAGGATTTAGGGACTGAGGCTTTCACTGATTTTTAATTGTGTCACTTTTTTCTTCTAAAGACTGAATATACTACCTACATGAAAACTTAAATATTTCCCCTAAACCTTCCATTGCTGAACAGGGTTCACTGATATAAATTTAACTCTTAGTCTTCATTCCAGAGCGTGTTGCAAACAGAAAGACCAAAAATTCTAAATCCTGGCACAGACAGTGGCACATCAAAGCTCACTTTCTGACTCCTGCTAACATGCCTAGATTTATAATGATTAGCCCTTTAACCATCTTAAGGAAGATCATCCTTTCCTTTATGAAATTCAAAATTCACGCAGTGCTGGGCTTCCGTTTTCCATAGCTTATATTCCAATTCTTCCAATCATTCAAGAAAGCTCACTGAGAACCTATGACATGCCAGGAACTGTGCAAGAATTTAGAGAAGACTGAAAAAACAAGCAAGACGAAGTTCCTACTATTGGCAGGCACTATTAATTACCTATTCTACAGCCATTCCCCTTTTTTTCTTGCTAACCAAACTTCAATTTTGTTTGAAATGCAAAGTGTCCGGCCTCATTCGTCTGAGACAGTTGTTCTTAATATGGATGGCGCTACACCTAGGAGTTCTTTTTGAATATGTGGTGGGGGAGGGAGGATTTCTGATTGTCATGAAAGTGTGTAGGTCCTATTAGTAATTACTTGGCAGGGGCCAGGGACGGTAGACATACTGTGATGTGGGATACAATCCTGTATACTAAGAACTCTCTAACATTTCACACAGATTTTCTAAACATGAAAAACCCATTACATGAGCCTTAAACCTAACTGCATCGTACCTACAAAATAGTTTGTGTATAGTTTTGATGCAAGTTGACTTTTTCAAGAAGTTCGGGAAGCTTCCTATGCTGTATTTTGTTTAGAACCTTACTGTGAGCTGTTCATCATATCAGCTAAACACCCGTGACTACACTGCTTCTGGTCTAGGAAACACCACCACCACACCCCTGGGCCATCTACATTTGTTGCTGTCATGTTCACCACACAAGCATCTGACTACTTCATTCCGTTTAGTGGAGTCATGCCTGCAAATGTACATTGTGAAGGACTTTATCGTAAATTACATTCCTTTAATCCCTCCTCTATATTATAGCTAGGGTAGCATACTGATTTAATCAAAAATATACATAAGCAGGTTATCTGTGATGCTTCTTCAGAATAATAAAGCACGCACCATAAATTAGTATTTTTTTAAAAGGGAGGGATTGCATCTAACAGGACAGTGAACTAGTGGTTTAAGTGAACTGGGCAACTCTCTTCCTCACTCTTGCAGCCAACCTTCCAGCCAGAGAGAACCTGGGACCCAGTTCTACTCAAAGGGATCCAAACAGAAGCCACTGACAAGAAAGTGGCCACAATTCTAGAGCTGTGCCTGCTACTTTGTAACCCTGAGGGCAAGTCCAAGAGAGCCGGTCCTGGCATCACTGAGCAGCCGAACCAATACCAGCATCCCCAACTCATCCGTGAGGGGAGGAAAATACATTCCATTGGTTTTAGCCACCGTTGGCTGGATTTTCTGTTCATTGTGCCTGTAAATACATTTCCAACTGCTATACAATTTCAGGGACTTCTTGGGGGTCCATAATTAAATACAATTTTAATACTGACAACATAAGGAAGGTCCAGGATCCGGCCTACAGTCTACATAGATTTCCCAAATGCACCTACATTCCCAATATCCAATGTCAAACTCAGAATCTTCCCTTCCAAGTCTTCTCTTCCTTTGATGCCTGCCCTACTCAGTAAGTTAGAAACTGTAGTGTGTTATTGGACTCGTGCCTCTCTCTCTCAGGGAGAACAGGTGAACAGTTGGCAAGTTTTGCCTGTAATTCCACCTTCAAGTTCTTTCTTGACTAATTTCCCTCTTCTCCACCTTATCATCACTCCCCTAGCACTGAACCTCATTATCCTTCATTTGAAACACTTCCTCACACATATCCCTGCCTTAGAGGCAGGTCCCTTTCCAACCCATCTTCCTTATTGCCACCAGAATTATCTTAAACCCAAATCGAATGACTCCTTGGCTTGCAACATCTGTTTCCCCACTGTTCACTGTTCAGCGCTATGGATATGCCGGTCTTCAAGATCACTCCCTGCTGTTCCCCCACCCTGGCAACGAAGCCCCAACAGGCTGCATACCAGTTCTTGACGTCACAGAACACTCTTTCTACCTCTCTGATTCTGTTCATGCTATCCTTCTGCTAAAATGCCTTTTCACTCTTCCTCCATTTGGAGAAGTTGCAATCATCATGCAAGGTCCAGCTCCTCAATCTCCAGCTCCCAGAAGGATTAATCTCTGCCTTTTCAACAACACATTGTATGCTCTGTGTTTCTGTGTCTGGCACCCTGCCGGACTATATATCACTTAATAGCGATAATATTTTACAGTTTTAAAATTCACCAGGCATGTTTTCTGCAAGGAATATGTTTTATTTATTTTGTATACTAAGCAAATAGCAAAATACCTGTCAATAAATATTTATAGGATAAATGAATAAATTTATCAAACAAGTAGTTATATTTCACAACAGAAGGATATGGCTCTGATTCATCACTTTTGTGATTACTTTTCCTGCCTCAGACATGAATTTGCTCCTTTAAACTGTAGCATATTCACAAGTTGCTTTCATAAAGGGAGTCAAGAAACCTAGGACTTGGTCATGGCCGTTCCTCTCTAGATGTATGAATTTGAACAACTTATTGAAAGTCTCTATGTGTAAAATAAGGGATTGAATATCAGCTCTAACAGTCTATTATGGATTTTCTTAAATTTTTAATGTAAGTCACAATTTTCTTTGCATTCCATGTTAGCACTTGACTAATCACCTTATACCAAACACTTAACTGGGTCATATATAAAAACCACTACTCAGTCTACCAGTTTGTCTCCTCTTACTAGCCAACTGAAACTGAACTCGCAAAAGTCATTATGGATGCCCTTGTCCCTAAATCCAATAAAAACATTTCATTTCCTATTGTAAGTGACATCTGAAACATTTAACTCTACAGACAGCCTCTCCTTTTCCAAACACCTTTCTTCCAGTATCTGTGCTCTCTTTCCCAACCTTTCTCTGTGGGGTCTCTTTTCTCCATCTCTTCTTTAAAGTTTATTATTTCCTAGGGCTCTCTCTTTGACCCTCTTCTCCTACTACATATTCTAAATGGGAAGGTCATTCACTTCAAAGCTTCATTTACCAAGCACGGCATGAGCTCAGCTATAAATTAATAAGCTCTCTTAGGTTGAATCCCCATAGACACCTCTAACTCAACACATCTAAACCCTCCTCATGACTTTTCCCCTAAGTCAGTTCCTCTCCCTGAGTGCCCACTCTTGATGCATGGCATTTCTACCACCCATCATCTGCACCATTTGGGTCATCTTACCCTCTTTTAAACCCTTCAGCCACTTGATCATTAAGTGCTATCAAATTTAAGTCCTAAAGAGCCCTCAAACCCACCTTTCCCCTCTAAATCTTCCTCACCAGCTTGGTTTCTGGCCATATTATCTCAACCTGAACCACCACAACAATCTCCTAACTCATCTCCCTGTTTCTAGCCTCCTCTATTTCCTACAGTGGTTATCTTTCTTCAAAATATTTATATTCAAAATGGGGACTTAATGTGGGCAGGAACTGTGTAGAAGCCATCTTTGAATCCCTAGGATCTGGCACTGATCTGACATTTAGTACTCAATAAACATAGGCAGGAAATGTAGGAGGAGACATCTGAATTAGTTTGGGTAAACTCTAAGAGCTAGCAGGTGTATGGGTTGGGAAGGTGGAGTGGATGTACATTCTAGGCTGAAGAGTAGCTCTTCTCTCTTTAAAATTCAAAAAGTGCTCAGTAATATGTACCCTCTTGAGCTGAACCTTTCTGTATAAGCAGATAATTCCCAGCTATAAGACCATTTCTTACAAGCATTTGTGTCCACATGGGCACCTAACTTACTGCTTTTTGGAGTAAGCATTCATACTGTTTATTTGTTCACATTCATTTTCTAGTACCTATTTTTCACATGATGGGGGACAGGAGAGCAGGACAGTAAAAAAAGGGAGAGACCAGAGAAGAACCTTTGCTCCCACTGCACCTTCAACTCTACTCACTAAGAAAAAAAAAAAAAAAAAAAAATCCCACAAAGTTTGAAATCTTTTGAAAGTCCCTGATAAAAACTGGTGAGATGTGAACAAAGTCTATGGATTCTCCCAAAGGCAATTTCCTGGTTTTGATATACTATAGTCACAGATGTTCCCACTATGGGAAAGCTGGTGGAAGGACACAACAGGATCTCTCTGTATTATTTTTGTGACAATATACATGTCTATAATTATTTCAAAATAAGAAGTTAAATAAAAGACCTACCTACCTGACTCCTTTTTAAGCATTAAAAAAAAAAAAAAAATCATAACACTTATTTGCATTTCTGGAAAAAACCATACAAGAGTAAACCAGAACTGGTCCAACTCCAAAACAGGGAGAGGAGTGTCCCAGGCCCACCTCTCCTACCATCTTAGACTAGGATTCACCTGTTTCTAACAGCTTTGCCATTATTTGTCTAAGAGCCAAGATAAAGAGGCTTTATTTCCAACATCTCTGCCATTGAACATATCATCCTGAATAAGGTATGGGCGTCATAGAGAAAAGGGAGGAGGACTGAAGGAAGACAGACAAATCCTCACAGCCAGGCAAAGAAGCCAGTACATGATACTCCCTTTTTTCCCCCTGGTTCTGGAAGTTAGTACAGCGACAGCAGGTTAGTGAGGTGATGGGAGGGAGGGTAAGTGGTAAACTGACAGGCAGTGCTTCCCAGAAGGAATCCAAGGAACTGTGGGGTTGAACCACCTGCTGGGAGAGGCCCACCAAGAGACGCTGCCCCTCCCACCCACCATACTGAATCACTCATGGCCTGACTCTATAGATGTCAGGTGAACTACCTCTAATCCCTCCTCATGCCATCAGTAACGAACCACTTGGCTGACTCATTTTGTGTCCTTGACCTTTTACTGTTTACCAGTGAGTGGTTTTTGAGTTTGCCTTCTAAAAAAATTAATTGGGCTCATTTTCTGGATTTCTTTATTCCTTCCGAGTTTTTTCAGTGTGTAAAACGACATAGCCTAAATCCCTACTGTTCTTCATAGGCATATTTGTTCGTATAGCCAAACGTAACTGACTTTTGACCTACATCATGATGGGACTGAGAGAAATACATAGAAAGCTCCCTTACAGCTGCTTAAGTGAAACAATATAATTAAAATTCCAACAAATGAAATCAACCATGAACCCTAGGACAAACTTTGTATCCTTGGCTTGCAAAATCTGCACTGAAATTCAAAGAGGCTGTGAGACTGCTCTTGGTCCCTTTTTAAGGGGAAGATGCCATGCAGACCATGAGAGTGGATGCCTTTGAGAACAGGGGTCTATGATCTGGACTCTGCCACAGGCATACACACCTGCAGTCAGCCGCCATACGAAGCACATACGATCAATAAAAACACAGATAAATCATGAAAAATGTGGTTTATACCTCTTGGAGCCGAATACAAAGTGGGTAACCCTAGCCATTAGCAATTCTGAGGTGCTACAATCCAGGAGAACTGAAAAAACGGATGAAAGGAAATGGGATTGTAGCCTCGTAAAGTTCTAGCTTTCTAGGACTTGGACCCCCAACATAAGTCTAATAGGAAGTGTTTTATTTCTGCCAATAAAACCAGCAGAGCATTTGTCTTCGATCTGGTGATATTAAAAAGCTATTAAAAGGCACAGCAGCCTCTTCCATAGGCAGGAGAGAGAATATGGTCTTCCCTGAATCAGACAGAGTGCAGAAATCTTCCAGAGAGTCAGCTGCAGAAAACTATAAAGCTAGAGATATATAGATTTAATTACCATTCACCAATATAGGGTTACAGTAAGCTGACTGTACTAATGTGTTTTTATTGCTAAACAGCATGTTTCCCCCATGCATCTTCCCCTGAACTGGTTAATAACAAGTTCCAAGGAACACTCTGGTAGAGATATTAGTAATTTCCTTTGGAACATGCCTTTCAGTTTCCCTCACTTTAGCCAGCTCCCCCATCCCATAAACACCAAAGCAGAAAGACCCTCAATGAATCTTGCTGCAAACACAGTTCTTGTTACAGCCCAAGCCAGGGAGGCCTGTTCAGCAAGTCACTTACTGCAAAATTTGCTATTAAACCTGTCAAACAGACATATATGAAAATACTGCTTTACTAAACAGCTGTTAAGTTTCATGAGCTTAAAAAGGAAATACTATCTAGCTAGACACTGTTAACTCAACAGAGATTCACCATTCAGTTTTAAAATCTGATATGCTGGTAAGCTTTTCCCCAAATCCTAACATTTGCTCTCTGCTACGAGATGGCTGCCACAGAGCACCATTAGCAAACACCGGCTGAGCACACACACACACTCACTGCACAACAGTGCAAGCTAAGCTCCCTCCTTCCACATGGGAACACGCAGCATCTGTTGTTTTGGGGCTCTTGCACAGGAAAAAGAGCATTTCTCAACGGTGTCAAGGGGAAATTAATGCACTGATTCCCCTCTATCCCAATGGTCAGACATTCATCACAGGTGGCAAAAGAAAAGACTTAAGTTAAATAGATTCACAGTAATGGAGCTAAAACAATTATTTAAAGTGCTTAATCAGTCAATGTAAAATAAAACCATTGTAGCACTACATCCATGTCCAGCCAGCAACATTATCCTGGGGGGAAAGAGCATTCATAAAACAAGTCTTCTAGGAAGTGGAGAAAGCAAGGTGAGACAGCAGATGTTTGACAGCAGGAAATTAAAAAGGTAACCTAAACAAAATAAAGAAGGAATTAGGGAGACACTTAGAGAGACGAGCATGGAGTGTGGAACAAAGGCCATGGTGGAAAATACATCCCAGGCCAGAAGTGAGAAGGAAGGAGAAAGGAGCTCTACAGAGGCCCAGGAACCAGCTAAGAGTGCTTTTCCTTAATGAGCAATTTCTAAAATCCAAAAAGCAGTTTTTAAAAAGAGAATCTCATTCATCAGGAGATGAGGTGTATGATTTAAAGGATTATGGAGACAGACTTAAAAAGATTCTTGGGTCCCAGATAGAGACTGCAGAAGAAACGGAGAAGAGAACTCCCTCTGGGGAGAGACAGAAAAGGCTTAGAAGGAGGACAGAGAGAAATCAAAGGAACCACAGTTTATCTCGATTTTTGTGACTTATTTCCCAATCTCTCTTGAAAGATGAAAAGCCCAGAGTCAGGTCACCCAAGTCATTGTTATGGGAAATGAGGTGAGGAAACACTCAGTTTGGAATAATCACCCCATAATTGCCTAGAGGTCCACTAAATCTGTGAAGGATCGGCCTGTTTCCTCAATGTAGTGCGTTTGATTTCCCTCCAGAGAATGCAGGAAATTGTATCCTTTGAAACAGATGAGAAGTTTTGGATAACATCAGATTCTATTGGAAAGCCCCCGGGTAATGAGTCGGCAACTCACAGCCTGAACCACACTGTCTGATACATTTAGTAGCAGATGAGGGGAAGTTTGTTGTGACAGCTGTGCAGAAAAAAAGTCTGAAGGTGAGGTGGATTTGCAACATGAGAAGGTGATTTGGGTTTGGAAAAAGCAAAGTCATCTTCAGAAGGAAAGAGCGTGCAGAAAAATGAACAAAAAGGAAGCGCGGAGCAGGTGGGGGAAAGCTCGGCTTTGTGGGAAGTTCTCTGCATTGTTTCCCCACATTGGCAGTGACTGCTGCCCAGTCCCCAGGCCCCCCAAAAGCAGGTGCACCATGTGCTTTTACAGCGGTTAGAACTGGCCAAGAGTGGGAATATCATACTACTTGCAAGACACATAGATACAGAGCAAACTTGACTTCTACTTGACGATGACTTTCCTCTCTTCTCTCCACTTGAGGACTAAGGCAATCTTCTCTCAGATGGGGGCTGCTGCCTGTCCCTCCCTCACTTCCAGGGCCACACTGCTATTCTGTCCCAAAGAGCAATCCCCCACCCCCACCCCAGGATGTATGTATTCCCCATCTTCTTTCCTCCACCACTTGCTCGCAGGCAAGACATGAAACACAGGACGAGCATCAGAGGGAAAGGACCCTAATGCGTTGGAAAAAGGACAATAAACATTGAGTGTTAGAGATAACGGCTGAAAACCTTCCAGAAGGTCCCTCTGTGCGGCCTGCTCTGGAAGTGACATTCCTCACTTGAGGGAGGCAGGAAGGCAGGAAAGAGAAAGAAAACCAGTATCAACCTCTGCCCTAGCAAGTGACTGAGCCACGTTTTCATATACATATCATCTGTGACTCAATCCTCATAAGCAACCATTGAGTGATATTATTATTTCCAAAATGGAGGCTCAGAGATCATGATTTGCTCATGGCCAATCGGGTAGTAAGAGACAGAAGCCTTTCCTTCACTTCTCTGAGGAGCAAACACTGAGACACCCTTTAAAGAGCCTCACCTGACCCTTGCGGTTTGGGTTCCGGGGCCCTTCGGACTCCTGTATTCTAGGTACTTTCCCCACAGTACCTAACACTCTGCATTAGAATTGCCTGTTTATTTCTCAGTCTCCGTCTCCAGACTGAGGGTCACAGAAGGCAGAGGCCACGTCTTCAGGATGCCTCCGAGCTAAATACTAAATACAAGGCCCGGTCTGTCTGTGCTCCAGGAGTGCTGGGCTGGAGGGGAGAGCCCACCATTCCTTGCTGTCTCTGAAATAATACCGCTGGGAATTTTAATTTCACCAAGTGCTTAGCGAAAAGAGAAAAAGTAGTTATGAAGACTACACACCCCCTGCTTTCAAACTCAGACTCTATGGTCTCGATGGTACTAATTCTGCTTTGTGGAACACAGTCATGGACTTGTAAAATAGGGTGTTTACATGCAAGTGACTCTACAGCTCTGTAATACTTGCTATTCCCTGGTTGAAAATGAATGTTGGGTTTTTTCCAGGTTCTTTTCTGTAAAGTAATGAGAAACCCGGGTAAGCCCTGCTTTCACTCTCAGAGTCCCACAGACACCAATTATTCACACTCAATGTCACAACTTCAAAATGTTTAAGATGCTCTGAACTTTGGTGGCTTCTTTTTTTTTTTTGGAGATGGGAACAAAAAGAGAGCCCAATTACCTTAGCCCATGTTTTTGGAAGTCATTACGGTTTCTGCACCATAGAACCCAAGCAATTGTTACAGCAATCCTCTTCCAATGCCTGTTTCCAAAGTAGAAAATACATGACTTGACCACCAGGAATGTCTGTACGAAGTCCAAGTGCAGAGTAGAGTGGCTCTGCCTCGGCTGTTACCCCTGAAGCCCCATCAGTTAGCAAAGTCTAATCAACCCAGAAAACCAACAAAAAGAAGCCAACCAAACAACTAAGTCCAGATTTGCTGCAGTAGATCTGATTCCAGTTATTTTTCTGTCTTGTTCCAAACACCTCTAGGTATGGCCTTCAATAAAGGCATGTGCAAAAGCTAGTTTTACTGAATTCCCATACCCGATGGGGATAGCAAATTGTGGACCTGAAAAAAATAGCCTCTAGCAAACCAAAACCAAGCTGGACATGCATGTAAGGTACTGAACTCTACAGAAAAAGCTGGGCCTTTCTCAGTTTGTCTTGGTATTTATGTGGTTCCATACTGTCCTTCAGGGCTACCAACACTGTGAGAAATCTCTCCTCAGTCTGCTGACTGCCTGCATTGGGCTTGTCCTAAAGTGTACAAGAAAAATGGTCCCTCCAATGCGGGTGCAGTAGTGGAAATTCAAAGGCTGAGGGCTAACATTCTTGTATTTTTTCACCTTATTCTTTAGTTCTTCATACCATTAGTCCAAGTGCTTTTAAAAACATTTTAGTAGCTTTACTGAGGTACAATTAATATTTATGTCATATATATATGTCAAATATACAATTTGATAAGTCGATATTATACTGAAAGAATGATCCATAAAGGAAAATTTGATAACTTGGACTGCAATCACTTTTTAAGTATTTTTTTCCTTTTATAAAAACCTTATGCACAGCACCTATATAAAGAACAAATATAAGCAGAGCTCCTTTTGAAGCGGGCAGGGATCCTGAGTACTGTTTCCTTAGTCCCCTCATCACCTTCAACTGTGGCTTCTAAGATGTCTCTGTCAAACACACGGTCACAAAGAATAAAAAGTAGAAACCACTGGATTTTATTAGCAGGATGTTTGTAGCTGCCCAAAATAACCACTGACTTTTTTTTGAGAAGTTACGTAGGCATTACATAATGTGAGAGATACTTTCTTGTTTTGTTTTTTTTTTTCTTTTAATTCCATTAGGTGGGTATTCTTTACATCCACACATGAGGAAAGAAAGGCTCTTATAGTTGGTACATAGCATAGCTGGAATCTGAACCCAGTTCTGACCCACCCGATACCATGCTCCTTTGGGTTCCAACGTTCAGGGAACCATACGCACATTCCTTTGGAACCAAACATGAAAGATAAGACTTGGACTTTCTGTGGATATAAACCACTTGTACAAAATGACAGTCAATTCTAAAACATGAAATTCTTATTTCCCTAGAAAAATAGACTCCAGCTCAAAATAACATGTAATAAATATCCAGGATATTCTTCCTATAAAGCCACACCAGCATGTGCTAGTGTGATAACCTCACTATAGAGCAAATAGCTTTAGCAAGGGCCTTCTCCCAGATACACACATACCTTCCCTGCCATCAGGAGCAAGTGGCACATAGGGGTCTGCAGCGAGCTGATGAATTCCATTTGTTTAAAGGCCTAAGTAAGCCAGTTAACTTTGCAGCATTCAGAAGAGTGGTGAAATATCAAATTGGTTATGAATATATTAATGTCACACAAACAGTAAAGAGCCTGAGCCTTGGCTAGGCCCAAGGTTAGGAGCTGTTAATGGAGGTAAAAGTTACATAGTATCTAGTCTTTATCAAGTCCAAAGGACTTAATATCATATTATCTCATTTAATCCTCACAACAACTCTGTGATAGATGGAAAAGAGGCTTAGAGAAGATAAATAACAAGGTCAAGGTCACATAGTAAATGAGGGACAGAGTCACAATTTGTACCCACATCAGTGACTACAGAGCCAGTTCTCTGAGCTACTGCTGTGGTCTACCTCTCTTAAGAGAGAGGAAGGGAAAGAAAACCTGAAAAATCTCCAATCTCTTCCTTGTAAACTTCTACTCCATTCCCTGGGGTAGGGCATTCACTCCCCTGCTCACCTCATAGACCCTATAGAAGGAAGGGGTCCCCCCCTGGAGAAGCCAGTCCAGGACTGCAGGGGAGGAAAATGAGAGATGCTGGGGAGAAGGTGCAAACCATCCAGGCTCCTGGAGGTGGTGAGTCACACCTATGAGGCACTTAGTTCCCTAGGGGGTTCTCTACCTCTAAGGGGCATCACAGACTTCAGGCTGGTTTGTGCCTATCAGGGGCTTTAGGCTTTCTTCGCCTGAGCTGAAAACCTAATCAAGCCAGTATTCCCTGTGCAACACCACCTCAGACCAGCAAGGCCTTAGAAAGAATGGGAAAATGCTTGTCACCCACAACTTCTGCACTTCGGCAACAGGGAATTGAAGATTTAGAAGGGATGCTTTTACCCAAAAGTCACTAACAGCTGCTTACTCCCTATGACGTTTCAGGCAGAATGCTCAGCCCCACAACAGTTTAATTGACACATATCCTAACTGAGACTTTTATAGCTTTAGTTTTTCTTGTTAGAAGAGTTTGCCTCTCTTAGACATAATTACAAGTTCCATATTTTTGCCCTAAGGCTAAAATGTAAATCATTTCCTGGTATACCACAACTTCCCAGCATTGACTATATAAGGCAAGGCTGCACAGCATTTAAAATTAAAAACATCATTTTCCTAAATGTGTGTGTCATTATGATGTTTACCAGTGTGTTTTGCTGGTTAAGTCACAGTTCCTATGTACTTCAGTCAAAGGCCTACTGGCGTGATATAAGCCTAGCGATGTTGCCTAAAACCCGCAGGTTTTCTTCTCTTTGAATTCTCTTATGAGCTCCTTCATAGAGTACTTTATAGGGCTCCAGAATAGTGACTATTATGCCTTTTATAACCAACAGGGGCTAAATTCATCTCTGTTGGTTAAAGTCCTACTTAGGCCCCTGAGAAATACTTCTCCTTCTCATTTGCTCTTAGAGTATCATCATGACAGACGTGAGTAAAAATCCTGACTCTTCCACTTACGAGTCTGTACAAATGTCTTCACCTCTCTGAATCTGTATTTCCCCCTCCATTAAGTGGGAAGGATAACAGCAGATGTAAAGAGTTCTTGCGAAACAGATTTCTAACAGCCACTGGGCCCAGAATAGTTGCTCAAATGTCCGTTCCCTTCACTTGCTCTGCCCTTCTCCGTGCAGCTCTCATTCCTGCCCATGAGAGTAAGACCCAGGCCTGTAAGAATGACAGGGAAGAGAATGGAGGTTGTAATCACAACTCAGGAAATCTTAAGAAAGGGAACAGGCTTTTAAAAGCTATGCTAGCTCCACCAACTGCATCGCCTCGGTCCAATAAAGCGACAAGGGAGACAAGCAGCTAGGAGCCTGGATTATGAAATCAAGGGAACTTGGGCTCAAACGCTAGCTGTGACCTTGACCAGGTTACCTAACCTCTTTATATTGCAGTTTCTTCGTGTGTCACAGGAAGATAATAGGTAGTGGCCTACTTTGCAGGGTTAGGAAAAACATTAAATGACAAAGTGTATTTAACGTGCCTAACACAGTAGCTGGCATGTTGCAAATACTCAATGTCAGTGATCAGTTCCTATTACTGACAGCAATAAGCAGCATGCCCCTGTCTTACTGCCTGAAGACATGGCCTCTAGTCAGCATGCTGTTCTTAGGCACCATGTGACTTTGGACAAGTCACTTAAATCTTCTGCACCTCAGTCTCCTCATCCATAAAATGGAATGGGAAAAGACCCCACCATCCTTCACAGCATTATTGGGAATATCAAATAAAATAATGGGCATAAAAGCCCTCTGTGAAAGCATAGAAATTTTAGAAGTTGTTTTTATTACAATACAAATTGTTGTAGAAATGCTAATGGACGTTAATCATAAGGTTCTTAAGTTCACCCAAAAAATCAAGTTGATCTAACAGGGCTTAACTGAGTGAGAAAAAAAAAAAAAAATCAACCCAGAAGCATCCATTAGTCAGGAAATCACACTTCAAAGAAGGGTTTTAATGCTTCATACATATTTATGCGGTCTATTTCTGACTTTGGAATTCAACAGCCCATTTTCCTAATACTAAAATCTCTTCGTCTTTCACTGGAGGTTTGGGCAAAAGGGAAGAAAGGAAACAAGAGAATAAGTTGAGCCCCCTGAAGGCAGATTAAAGGTAGGGCAGAGATGGAGGCAAGTGAAGGAACCCATCCAGCAGAGTTTTAGAACAGCATACTTACTGGGGTGGTCCCAGGAGACGTGACTAGGTAGCACATTATTTCCCCCAGTAAGAGACTAGGAAGCAAGGGGATGAGGTCACCACAGTAGGTGTCTGGGTTCCAAATTCTCCTTAGAAAATACTACTCAAACCTTGTCCTTTTCCAGGGTATAGCTTTGGTGGAAAAACAGAGGAGTAGGAGCTCATTCTTATCCCCTTCACAAAGCGGACCAGCTTGTCAGTACATATGCAGTGAACATCTACTATATGGGGAATATAGTGAGGTAAGACTGACCTCCCAACCTTCAAGGAAGTGGCTCACAGTCCAATTGGTGATAAAGCACCTGAGATCATCATCAGTGCAAGTGGGTGGTAAGCCAGGATGTAGAAGCAATAAGGAGACGTATGTCATAATGGACCTCTGGGGTAAAAAATTTGGAAAAGGACTAAAAAATGAGTTAAATGAGAGATAATTCAGCCCCTGAGGATAAATTAAAAACACAAAAATAAACACAAATATGAAAAGCAAAATAATAATAATAATAATAACAATAACAATAACTACATAGAAAACCAAGAAGCTACCGAGATGCCTACTTCATCAAATTCAGGTACAGGCTAATGGTTTAACTTTCTAACATGGTAGCAGGCTAGATGAGCATGACAGCTTTTCCTCACTTCTCATGATAAAAATCCCACCCACCCCCCAACACACAAGACTGGCAAAGTACAGAAAGCCAAAGGTGAGAAGGAAGAGCCATTCACTGTGAGCGTAAAATTTCCATTTATTACAGGATCAGTAGAAACAGGTTAGGAAGTACATTCTTAGACCATACATCATGTGTTTCATCCTCACAACCAGACAGAAAGGATGGTCCCAAAATATGTAGGAAAAGATCTTAATAACCCCTAGAGTCTACACTAAATTTCAGAACAAATTTCAGAACCCAAGAGGTTGCAGAAATACAGTGAACGGCATCCACTGATATGGGATGTCTCCTGCAGTCATGGAGCCCTACCTTAGGGTAGGACTCCATGTAGCCCTGCTACCCTACTTTGTCTAAAAGATCTCTACTCTCCCAATTCAGCAAGATAATGAATAAAGGTGAAAGCAGAGTTTTTTATAAAAAGCTTTATAATTATGAGTAAAGACAAAGAGAGCTTATATTCTAGAGGGAATGTGAAAAAATATTTAGTACTTTGTGCTATTTAAGTAACTGCATATGTATGTAACCTTAAAGTTTTAAAAAATGAAAGGGCTTATTAAAAGGATATTAGCTATAATCCTAATCTGCTCAATCTATGACATATAAGTATCTGTTAGACATAAAAATAAGAAATAAAGGAAACAACAAATTAAATTTTTAGGTTGAATCTGAGTAGAACATGTGAATAGTAAGTAGAGTGAAAAATCATTCACCTATTCTCTTAGTTAACAAAGACAAAGCCTGACTAGATCTCACGAGATCTCTCTCAAGAGTGAAAGAGTAGAATAAGAGCCAACAGTGGGTTTAAGGCGGAGGGAAAGATTAAAAAAATAAAAACTCTAGCAAAAGAAAATTAAACCATATCTTACTGTCTTCATAAAGATATAAAAGGTCACTACCTCTATGAAACAAGACTAGAGCACAATAATTAGAAAACAAGCTGGCAAAAGAATTGGCTAAAATATGAAAACAAAAGGAAATCCAAAATCCAATCAAGATGGATTTTAAAAAACATGTTAACAACAATGAAGAACAGGATGACAGTGGAGAGAACTATTTGCGATAGAGTGCCACTTCTCAAACTTTCAAGTGCACATGGATCATTTAGGGATCTTGATGAAATAGAAATCTGATTCAGCAGTTCTGGAATGTGCCATATTCTGCATTTCTAACAAGTTCCTGGTAATCCTGTAACTGCTGGTCCTATGGACCATATTGACAGCAGAGATACAGAAAACAAGGTTCAAAAATTCTCCTAGAATACAGAGGAAACAAAAGCTATGGGAGGGAAGATGGTAAGTAGGATCAATATAGAATACATAGCCAACCTAGTATAGAAATGCAAGAGGGAAACATAGGATTAAAAAACAATAATCAAATAAAACTTCTCAATGTAAAGAGACAAAATGAAGAGACTGTGTTCTGGGCTGAGTGAAAATTACTTGAAGAAACATACCTAGATAAATTTCTGAATTTCAGTGTGATATCTCACACACACACACACACGAACACACAGATTCAGGCCACAAAACAACTGCTACAAAGGTAAATATGGAGCGAAAAGGGAGGAATAGAGCAAAAGACCGATCCCAGACTTTCCCCATACTTCACATCAGAAACCAACAGGTATCCATTTGTAAAGAGATTTTAGGGGAAGAAAAAAGATCTGTGCCCAAAGAATCTGACACTGAGACATTCTACCCTGCATGTCCCAAAGCAAGAGAACATTATTTTCAGGTATGAATGTGTTCAGCAAAGATTAGGACAGGGGCGCCTGGGTGGCTCAGTGGGTTAAGCCGCTGCCTTCGGCTCAGGTCATGATCTCAGGGTCCTGGGATCGAGTCCCGCATCGGGCTCTCTGCTCAGCAGGGAGCCTGCTTCCCTCTCTCTCTCTCTCTGTCTGCCTCTCAGTGTACTTGTGATTTCTCTCTGTCAAATAAATAAATAAAATCTTTAAAAAAAAAAAAAAAGATTAGGACATATCCATACTTCCTAAGAGTATTGCTTAAAGACATTCTGACTGCAGGTCTAATCAAAATTAAGAACTGAGGACAAGGAAAATTACAGTAATAAGGGGCTGGTAGTCAGCATTAAATCCAACTCAATCCTGTTTGCAAATGACAAACCTGAAAGAAAGTAAGGTATAAAGTCGTGACTGAATCAAGTTATCCCAGGAAAAAGTATAAAAAAGACAAAGAAGATGGCACTGCAGATGTAAAACATGACAGAATTCAAGGTAAAAACTATTATTATTATTTTTTAAATATTTTATTTATTTATCAGACAGAGATCACAAGTAGGCAGAGAGGCAGGCAGAGAGAGAGTGGGGAAGTAGGCTCCCTGCCGAGCTGAGAGCCCGATGTAGGGCTCAATCCCAGGACCCTGTGATCATATCAGAGACAAAGGCAGAGGCTTTAACCCACTGAGCCACCCAGGCACCCCAAGGTAAAAACTATTAAATAGAAAAATGATCACTTAATATTGAAAAAATTTACAATGCAGACTTCCAGTTCAGGAAGCAGTCTGATCACTCATATGTAGCTCTTGCAAGAGAAGATAAAAGCAGAAAATAATTGAAGAAATAACAGAATAAAAATTTTCAAACCAGGGGCGCCTGGGTGGCTCAGTGGGTTGAGCCGCTGCCTTCAGCTCAGGTCATGATCTCAGGGTCCTGGGATCGAGTCCCGTATCGGCCTCTCTGCTCAGCAGGGAGCCTGCTTCCCTCTCTCTCTCTCTCTGCCTGCCTCTCAGTGTACTTGTGATTTCTCTCTGTCAAATAAATAAATAAAATCTTTAAAAAAAAAAAAAAAAAAGATTAGGACATATCCATACTTCCTAAGAGTATTGCTTAAAGACATTCTGACTGCAGGTCTAATCAAAATTAAGAACTGAGGACAAGGAAAATTACAGTAATAAGGGGCTGGTAGTCAGCATTAAATCCAACTCAATCCTGTTTGCAAATGACAAACCTGAAAGAAAGTAAGGTATAAAGTCGTGACTGAATCAAGTTATCCCAGGAAAAAGTATAAAAAAGACAAAGAAGATGGCACTGCAGATGTAAAACATGACAGAATTCAAGGTAAAAACTATTATTATTATTTTTTAAATATTTTATTTATTTATCAGACAGAGATCACAAGTAGGCAGAGAGGCAGGCAGAGAGAGAGTGGGGAAGTAGGCTCCCTGCCGAGCTGAGAGCCCGATGTAGGGCTCAATCCCAGGACCCTGTGATCATATCAGAGACAAAGGCAGAGGCTTTAACCCACTGAGCCACCCAGGCACCCCAAGGTAAAAACTATTAAATAGAAAAATGATCACTTAATATTGAAAAAATTTACAATGCAGACTTCCAGTTCAGGAAGCAGTCTGATCACTCATATGTAGCTCTTGCAAGAGAAGATAAAAGCAGAAAATAATTGAAGAAATAACAGAATAAAAATTTTCAAACCAGGGGCGCCTGGGTGGCTCAGTGGGTTGAGCCGCTGCCTTCAGCTCAGGTCATGATCTCAGGGTCCTGGGATCGAGTCCCGTATCGGCCTCTCTGCTCAGCAGGGAGCCTGCTTCCCTCTCTCTCTCTGCCTGCCTCTCAGTGTACTTGTGATTTCTCTCTGTCAAATAAATAAATAAAATCTTTAAAAAAAAAATTTTTTTTTCAAACCCGAAGGGATAATCAGTCTTTAGGTTAAAAGAATCTAGTAATGTTCACCAGGATGAACATAAAAAAGCATTCCTAGACACACCTGGCAAAACTTTGAGTACTGAAATTAATAGGAAAATCTCAGAATCTTCAGAAGAAATACTTCAAGTTACCTAGAAAGTGAAGAAAATAAGCTTGGCATCAGACTTTTTACCAGGAATAGTACATGCTAAAAGACAAAGGAGCAATGCCTTCAAACTGCTAAGAAGAAATTATTTTAAGTCTAGAATTCTACACATAGTAGAAATTAGTCAAGCATAAGGTCAAAATTTATCATTTTCAGAAAAGCAAGGACCCAGAAAGCATTTTCTAGAAAAAAATATCACTTTGATATATGGGGGTATGGGGGAATAGTAAATAAAAAAGGAGGAATATACAGGATGTGAGAAAGAATGGAACTAATCCAGATGTGGCATGAAGAAAAATCCCTGGATGACAGCTCTAGACAAACCAAGAAATAAATAGTTCAAAACATACTAAAGCATTCAACAAACAGTATGACTAACAGTTATAAGATATTAGTAATATGATGGAAAGGCATGTGTTTCTTTTGTCAAAATAAGATAATTAGAAACTCCAAAAAAAAAAATTTTCCAAGAACAGCCCAAAATATGAAACAAGTTAAATTCTGACCTGAGTCTGTGTAATATAGATATTAAAGGAGAGAGACTCCATTTAGCCTTGATCTTTGGATCATTCCCCTTCCAGGGCACAGTGTTGAGTTGCATTACCTTCTCTGTATATGCAATATTCCTACCAAATATGCAGTTAATATTTACATCACTACTATATTAAAATGCTGTCTAACAGCTTTTAACTTTCAGCGTCAACCTGCAAACAAAGTATGGAAGATTTATCATAACTAGAGAAGAGAATCCTCTAAACCTTGCCCACATAAGTGATAACAGAGCTAAGAGAAGTTGGATGGTTGAGAAAGAGACATGCAAAGAGTGTTGACTAAGAAATTCATTTCCCCATCTTGAATACCAAAGAGCCAAAAAGTGTTCTAAGTTGATGAATCAAGAAGTAGGAATTTAAGTACTTTTTTTAAAACTAATTTATTTATTTTCAGCATAACAGTATTCATTATTTTTTCACCACACCTAGTGCTCCATGCAATCCGTGCCCTCTATAATACCCACCACCTGGTACCCCGACCTCCCACCCCCCCCACCACTTCAAACCCCTCAGATTGTTTTTCAGAGTCCATAGTCTCTCATGATTTACCTCCCCTTCCAATTTACCCCAACTCCCTTCTCCTCTCTAACTCTCCATGTCCTCTATGCTATTTGTTATGCTCCACAAATAAGTGAGATCATATGATAATTGACTCTCTCTGCTTGGCTTATTTCACTCAGCAGAATCTCTTCGAGTCCCGTCCATGTTGCTACAAAAGTTGGGTATTCGTCCTTTCTGATGGAGGCATAATACTCCATAGTGTATATGGACCACATCTTCCTTATCCTTTTGTCCATTGAAGGGCATCTTGGTTCTTTCCATATTTTGGCAACCGTGGCCATTGCTGCTATAAACATTGGGATACAGATGGCCCTTCTTTTCATGACATCTGTCTCTTTGGGGTAAATACCCAGGAGTGCAATTGCAGGGTCATGGGGAAGTTCTATTTTTAATTTCTTGAGGAATCTCCACACTGTTCTCCAAAGAGGCTGCACCAAGTACTTTTTAAAATTATAAAGGATATGAAAAAAAATTAGGAGGACTTGTGGAGAGATAAGTGTATATTTAATTTTTCATGTTGAAGAAGCATAGATAACATCAACAGTTAATAAATTAATAATAAATTAAAAATTAAAGATATAATCATATTATTTAGAGTTATGAATATAACCACCAGAAGAAATAAAAATGGTAAAAAATATTCAAAAGTAGTTACCAACGAAGGGTGGTATTATAGGTAGAGAGTCTGAAAAAAATTTTACTCCTCATATGATGTCCTTCTATTCTCTTTCAATACTTACTTCCGGGTATAGATGTTCCTTTTAGGATATTTTAAGGAGCTAAAAGTTCAAACCCAAACCCAGAAGACATATAAGAATCATCAAATTTATAAATATTATGGAATAAAATACAAAATAAAAATTATCAATAATATAAATAAAAATTACAAAAGCTCAACTTGAGAGGGGAACTAATTTATCATTTTCTACAATAACAGATCAAGTAAGCCACAAGAAATAAAAATTATCTTTAATTAATAGCTATAGGAGCACCTGGGTGGCTCAGTCGGTTAAGCGTCTGCTTTCAGCTCAGGTCATGATCCCAAGGTCCTGGGATGGAGCCCCACATTGGTCTCCCTGCTCAGCGGGAAGCCTGCTTCTCCCTCTCTCTCTCCCCCTGCTTGTGCTCCCTCTCTTGCGCTCTCTCTCTCAGTGTCAAATAAATAAATGAATAAAATCTTTAAAAAAATAGTTATATACTTTGTGCCTTTAGAGAGGGTACATTTTTAAATATCTATAAAATATTTATAAAAATTGACCAGGTAACTGGCCACAGGATAAGTCTTAGGACTTCTAAACAGTATAAATTATAGACTACTTTCTCTAATCACAATGCAATAAAAGTAGAAATGAATAACAAAATAATTTCAAATTCTATGAAAAAGTTTTAAAGCCACTCTGTTACCATATCAAATAAGAAATTTAAATTAAAAGTAGAGACTATTTAAATCTAATGAACATAATATCTAAGTAAAAATGTAAGCATTCTTGACAGAGCTATACTCAAAAGCCAAATCCACTTAGAGTAGCTCTGGAAGGAAAGCCAGGGACCTGGGAACTGGGGCTGCCTCCCAGTTTGGCCCTGGTAGACTGGAGCAGGGGAAGGAAGGAGAGTTGCGTTGCTCTGTGAGTCCTTTTGTATTCTTTGAATGTTGCACCATGTGCATGAAGGACCGCAAAATACAGAAGCATTTTTAAATCAGACTGATAAACTTAAATATTTTCATTATTAGCCAAGAATTTTGTTTTAAATGAACCAATCAATTCATGAAGCTAGAAAAGAAAGAAAAAATAATGGCAAGCAAAGCAGAAAGAATAAAATGAAAATCTAAGCAGAAAACGAATAAATTTTAAAACAAGAAATGATAAGTAGGTATGTTGATAAATAAGCAAACAAGAGGAATGGGTGGTAATTTGGGAAAGAGTTTTTAAATTGACAAAGTTCTGACAAATCAAAATAAAAGAGAAAGAAACAAAATTAGAAAAGAGGTAGGAAATAGAAGAGTTCATCACTGACTAAGTGCCAAGCACTATGTGTAAAGCATTTGGCATAGATGGTCTCATTTCATTTTTTTTTTACCAATAGATAAGCCAACATGCTTACTAACTAAAGAGAATTCTACCCACAATTATATTTAAACAAATTAGAAGTCTAAATAAAGTGAGTAATTTCTAGAAATACTAATTAATACGATTGACTCAATGGAATAGGAAAGCTGAATATCCATTGATGGCATTGCAAATATTACCAGAGCTTATGAAATTATGAAAAGCTACCCCAATTCACTTTATGAGGTTAACATAAATGTGATGCCAAAAAATGACAATGACTAGTATATTCCAAAGAGTTTTCTGTGGAAGTTACCATCACTTTCTGAGGAAGAGTGGTAAATTGTGGATGAGTTCGGAAAACACCCTCAAAGATTTACAGCATGTATTATCATATAAAGTCTCTGGGAAGCCAGAAGCGAAGAAATGTGTTTAAATGTTTTAATCTTGCCTTTCTCAAATGCATCTGACTATGGAACTATATTTTTCCTCATCATATTCCTTCTTAGGGAAAAAAAAGAAAAAAGAAATGGTACCCCAGAAAAGATTCATTTATGGATACAATGTGAAAATGCTAAATAAGGAACCAGTCAAATTAAGTCGAAGTATATTAAAATAATAAGCTAGCACAATCAAGTAGGGATTACCACAGGAATGCAAGGATTACTTAATATTAGAAAATATATTAATATAACACATCACATCACTAGGTCAAATAAGAAGAGCACATAATTATCAAAAAACGACAGAAGATCACTTGATAAAATTCAACACATTTTTCTGATTTTTAAGCCTCTCATAGTAAACTAGTAAGCAAAGTATATTCCCGAATCTCTCTTAGACCAACTGCCAATACCTCTTAGCAACAAATTACTAAAGCTGCTCTCATTAAAATCAGGAGGAAGGTAAGGATGTCCAGGATCACAACTAAATTCAGGTAAAGAAACAAGATATATAAATATTTGAAAAATATTTATTATTTGCACAAGATGATATAAGAGAATCAAAAAACTATTACAACTAAAATAATGCTTAACAAATTGGCTAATTATAAAACATATATCCAAGATTCAGTTTTCTATATACCAGAAATAATTAGTTAGAAAATATGAGGGGAAGATCCATTCACAATAGCTATACCTTAAACTTAATAATAATAATAGCTAAACTATAAATTACTTAAGCAAAACACTGAGAGATGAAACAGAGAAGAAAACCTAAACAAATGGAAAGATAAAATATGTCCTTAGAGGGGTGGAAAAAAATAATAGAAAATGTCAATTATTCCCCAGAAACCTACATTTTTAACATAATGCCAAGCATTAGACATGGCAATCACTGTATGTGAAGATAGGTATTAAAAAAAAAAAAAAGTAAAGCCAGTGGAAATATACCCAAATTAGATATTAAACTGTATTTTAATCCTTTAATGATCAAAACAGTATAATACTGGTGTTAAGAGTCAGTATTTCCATGCAACAAATCAAACAGACATTAAATACAGCTTTGTATCTATTTAACTTAATATTTGACAAAGTACATATCACAAGCCAATATGGAAAAAAATGGATTACTCCATGAATGGTTTGTGCAAAACCTGCTAAGTATTTAGGGGGTGGGGACAACTTCTGATCTTATTTCATACCACACAAAAATAGGTCTAAAATAAATTTTAGAGCTAAATGAAAATGTGTTTTTGAGGCAGAATGGGTAGATTTGCCAGATTTTAGAAAGGAAGAATTTTCTAAGCCTAACAACACTGGAAGGGCACACAGGATAAAATGATGGAATGATATGGGATCTTGAAACCTTACTCTCAAAACCTTTAATGAAATGAACAACAACAACAAAAAATAAATGGCCAGCCAGCAATATACCATCAACACTCAAAGGAAGGAGCACAATCTCAACCAAAAAAGGGATATAACCTTATATGCCAGTGTCTGAAAACCAGAGAAGAAGGAAAGATCCCAGGAATCAAAAAGCAGCTATCACATGGTAACAGTTCTAGTCAAAAATCAATGAATAAAATTCGTAAGTGTCTTCCTAATATTAGCTACTACCACCAGGTTGGGAGTAAAGCTGTTTGCCTACTCACTCAGTCATTTGAGACGCTGAAATACACAATACATTTACTCCAGTCCAAGCACTATTCATTCAATCTGGAAAGGAATTATCCTTGAAGGAATAAGGATATTATGTCTGAAGGAATTATCCTTGCTATAGGTAATAATTCCGAAAAAAATTACTAGCCCTATATAACTCAAGTATTTAATGTTTCCTGAAGAAAATGGGTAACATCAAGATAACAAAATCTCTGTGGTGCCTGAGTGGCTCAGTCCCTTAAGTTTCTGCCTTCTGCTCAGATAATGATCCCAGGGTCATGGCATCAAGCCCCACATCGGGCTCCCTGCTCGGTGGAAAGCCTGATTCTCCCTCTCCTTCTCTGCTCCCACTCATGCTCTCCCTCTCTCTCTCTCTTTCTCTCTCTCTCTCTCCCTTGCTCTATCTTAAATTTTTTTTTAATCTTAAAAGAAAAAAAAAAAAAAGAAGAAGAGAAAAGGAATCTCTCACTGTATAATTCCCAGTAGTTTGGTGCCAATATACATAAATACATCTACGTTCTAAAAAGTAATCATAATCAACCTGTAGGCTCATAGACAGCTTTTTAAAAAACTGATGATATATTATGTACCTCTTTCCTTTTCCATAAATACATCTCTATATAATTTGAATGCCTATGTAATATTCCCTTGTATAGATGAATCTGTTTGATGAGTTCTCTGTTTTGTGGCCTTTAGATCAGATCCAAAAAAAGATCCTTTTATAATCATCTTGGTACATTCATCAGATTATGTCATTAAGAAAAATTCTTCGAAGTGGCATTAGTAAGAAAGGCCAGCATAACCTTTAAGATTTTTAATACACATTGCAAAGCTGCACTGTTGAAAGGCAGTACCAATTTACACTTCTATCCTCACTAACGGGCCACCCTCCTGTGTCCTCACACGCAGGCCAACACCAGGTTGAAAATACTTTCTTGACTACTATGTCCTTACTTCTCAAATTCTTTACCAGAGCCAAAGTAAGCCTCTTTCACAGTCCAGGGTTGCACGCTGGCAGAAGAGTACCCCTTCCAAGCTATAGGCCAGATCTTCCTTCTTACATCCAGTTGTAAGCCTTCACTATTTATTGACAGTTCACTTAAGCCACTTTCAGATCCGAATGAAAGATTACAAATTCCTGAGTTCTGATCCAAGCTGTTTGAGATATCAAAGCACTGGTCGGAATCCAGGTTTGAGATACAACAAGTCTATTAAACTAAAAAAGGTAGTTCCAAGCTTTTCAAATAGCCATTATCACATCACTCTCAATATATGCATTTTTCTTGACTGCTCTTTGATACAGTTGAACTACTTCCCTGAGCAAGGAGAGAAGCCACATCACTTGGCCACTCTGATTTCCAAATGGGTACATATAAGAACGTGTATTCTAGGTACTACAAAATAAAGTAAGAAGATAAGTTTCTTGAGGAACAAATACCTAATTCAAAATGAGGCTTTCATTGAACACCAGTTATTGAACATCAACTCTGCATCAGACCCCACAGAGACATTTAAGTATAAGGCTGAATGAGGTAACCTAGTGAATAACAGAAACATCCTCCTCCTCCTCCTCCACCTCCTCCTCCTCCTCCTCCTCATCATCATCAGTTCAATACAAATTATAAAAAAGTTCAGACAAATATCCCAAATAACATGGATAATATAAAAGACAGAATAGTTGGTTTTATTTGCAGGGGTCAGAGAAGGCCTCACAGAGAACTTAACAAATCCACTGGATCTTCAACAATGAGTAAGAGTTTTTCAAAATGAGAAGCTTCAGAATGGCATTCCAGAAAGAGAGGACCACAAGGACACAGGCCCTGCTATTCAGCACTGTTCACAGAGAACACTGAATCAAGGGATTTCACTGTTTAAATCAGAGCATGGCAAGCTGTTACAATCTGCTACCAAAAAAGCTTTTTTCTAAAGAAATACAGATGAGACTTAATTTTGGGTTACTCTTGAACAAATATTTCTTTCATAATTTTTTTCAGTTTTCTAACAGCAAGAAGTAGCAAACAGTAAAAATGCAAAAATATTTAAATAAAAAACTCAAGGAGCCAAACTAAATCCATGCTTGTTTTCTTTATTAATAAATGTTTATGGTTTAATGTTTTAGCATATTTTCTGTGTATATGATTGTCCCTGGATGCAACAGAGTAAAATATAATTTTCATTCAAATAAAATTTTCATATTAAAAAAAAAAGGCAAGATGACTCTAGGCAATCAGCTACCTACACTAGTTTGAGAACCAAAGGATTCCTCCATGGATGAAGGTGAAAAGCTAAAACTCCAAAGACAAGTTATGATCCAATATGTGAAAAGATCTAATAAGACACATTGAGAAATTCAGTGTTTTGTAATACAAAGAAGTAACATGCCATTTGTGTGAGGGATTTAGTGCTTGTTATTCACTAAATAAAAAAAAAATGATGACAGCATAAAAGATGGACTTAAATGAAAAGAGATTGAAGGTTACTATAGCTATGTTGTTAAGAAACAGGATCAAAACAGATGAGCTGGGAGAACCAGGCATAAATAATGAAAATAGTATACCATCATCACAAGCTAATTAGTTGATTTCTGGCAAATTTTAATACTAGAGTCTTTGACATTGAAGAAGAGTAATTCGCTATGGCCAACAGGTACATGAAAAGGTGCTCAACATCACTAGTCATGAGGGAAATGCAAATCAAAACCAAAATGAGATATTATCTAATACCTGTTAGAATGGCTATTATCAAAAAGACAAAGATACCAAATGTTGGCAAGGATGTGTACTATTTGAGGGAATGTAAATTGGTGAAGACATTATGGAAAACAGCATGAAATTTACTCAAAAAATTAAAATATAATTATCATATGATACAGCAATCCCATTTCTGGGTATATTATCCAAAGGAACTGAAATCAGTATTCCCATGTTCACTGTAGCATTATTCATAATAGCCAAGACATGGAAACAACCTAAATGTCCATAGAAAGATAAATGGGTAAGGAAACTGTAGTATTTACATATAATGTAATATTATTCAGCCTCAAAAAAAAAAAGGTGGGGGAAATCCTGCCATTTGTCACACCATGGATGAACCTGGAGGACACTGTATTAAGTGAAGTAAGCCAGACACAAAATAACAAATACTATATGATCCCACTTACATAAGGAATCAAAAAAACTCACAGAAGCAGAGAGAAGAATGGTGGTTGCTAGGGGTTGGGGGAGGAGGAAATGAGAAAGCATTAGTCAAAGGGTCAAACTTATAGTGAGGCATGATGCATAAGTCTTGGTGATCTACTGTACCACATAATGCCTATAGTTAACAATACTGTATTGTATAAGTTAAAAAAATTTGTTAAGAGTATAGATCTGATGGTAAGTGTTCTTACCACAAAAGAAGGAAGGGAGGAAAGAAGGAATGGATGGAGGAAGAAAAGAAAAGGAAGGAAAGATGGTGGGGGGAGAAGGAGAGGAAGAAAAAAAAAAGAGCAAGCAATCAGGAGGAAACTTTTGGAGGTGATGGATATGTTTATAGCACTGATTATGGTAATGGTCTGATGGCATATACTTATTTCCAAACTCATCATATTGTCTATATACAGCTTTTGGTATGTCAAAAATTATTTACACACACACACACACACACACACACACACACACACACACACAAAAGAAGAGTAAAGAAATTTCTACCAAAATTAAATCCATAATTGCTCTCTTTCTTTGTCTTTCTTACTCAGAAAGTCATAGGACATAAGAAGTAGAGGGAACCTGAGAGATTGACTCATCCAGAGGTGCTCAAGCTTTAGGGTCCATACTTGGTCAACTTACTGAAAGGCAAATAAGTGAGTGCCAATCCCACAGGTTCCACTTCTGGAGGCCTGGGTAAAGTCCAGGAAGTTAGACTTTAAACAACCAGCCCTAGTGATTTTGATACATGTGATCCTCCAAAGACCATATTCCAAGAATCATTCATCTGGTGCAAGCCCCTCAACTGTCAGATGAGAAAGCTGAGGCCAGGCAATAAGTGATGAATCTAATCTCAAGAAGCCCCAGAATAGAACCTCAGGCACCCAATTCTAAGTAATCTTTACACTACACAAGACTGCCCAAAACAATCCAAAGTCAATGTGGATGAAATGTAGATGAAACCAAAACAACCAATCTATAGCAACAAAGGGTCAAATTCTGAAAGCCAGAATTTTTCTCGGGTGTTTTTCTGGTCTCATGCATGCAGGTGATAGCACATTCGCCTCAGTAGGGATTCCTTCTCAAAGTGTGTTCACATGCAGTAGGCTTTGAGTAGCTTTGGTTGGCCCATTTAAATAATGAGCTCAGCCACTGCAAAGACACCAAACGAAGGGGATCAGCCATGTCATATAACTTAAACTCCAGGAATCAGGAATTCACGGGAAATACATTGGAACACAACATTTGGCTGTTAGAGCTGGAGAGCTGAAAGATGCCAAAACTCTGCCACTGACTATGTAGCAATCAAAAGGATATACTGAGATCTAATCAACCCACCTCAGAGAAGTGTTCTGGAAGACCGTTGTGAAATTGCTTTTAAAAGGTTTACTAGGACTACTCAAAAGTAAAGAATATGTAAAGTCCTTTCTCATGTACTTCAGCAGCCACTTGAATACTTGGAGAGGTACAGGTACAAGGAGAGAGACAGAGGTCAATAGAAGCATCTGGAAAAACATGTTTTGGGCTGGGCTTTACAGAAAGAGGAAGCAGTTATTGATGAGTGGAAGTGAGGATGAAGAAAATTAGGTGGAGTGAAGCAGAGTGAACAGGAGGCAACCTAATAAGACTACTGACAATACTTTTTTTTTTTAATAGGTTCTTGGCCTATACCAACAAAGCAAGAGAAAGAGGAAATACCTTTACCTCCCCAGTGTAAGCTGGCTACTTACTAAAAGCTATCTACAAAATAATAATTCATTTTTTAAAAATTATTTAAAATAGGTATGATTTTATTGTTAAGATTTTTAGTATGAGAAGGTATGTCAATAGTGAAGTCTCTCAGCGTTTGCATTTCTTGACTCCAGCATTTCAAATTAATGAACCTTATGCCACAGTTATGTATTCACTCTATAAAATACACATGACTTGTTTTTCTCCTATTTAAACAGGCCGAATAAACTTTCATCAAGTCACCATCAAACAGCATTTTATTAAGCCTCCACCTGTACACATCATATAACTCTGCAGTGAGTTAAGGAGGTTAGTGAAGAAAAGACAAGTTCACATTGCAGCTACTTTCAAAAAGTAGGAAGACTTTTGAAAGGCATATACTTGTTAAGCTTTGGCACAGTTTCAATAAGGTGATGGTAACTGAAAAAGACCTTAATGGTCATAAAATCCAAGTATCTGTTCTGAAGTACAACTTCCCACCCAAAGTAAAATTCCCACTATGGTAGTCTTGCTATATGCCTACTCATCTCTGATTGTAAATGTCCAAAGATGGGATATTCCTTACCCCAAATGATAACTCATTACTTTTTTTAATGAATTTTAATTAAAAGAGAATTCTTCCTTTATTTGGTATTTAACAATGAACCTCCATGTCATGTAATACAGCAAACAAAGCAAGAGTTTTGGACAGAATTGTGTCCAACTCCCAATCCTGCCATCTACTAGTTGTTTGTCCTTGGGTGTCTTCTTCAAGCTCTCTGAGCCTCTGTTTCCTCATCTATAAAATGAAGATAACAGCCCTCCTACCTCAGTGGTTTGTGAAAAGCATTTAGCAATTTACCTGGCGCATAACAGTTGTTCAATGAATAAAGTATTCTTCCATTCACTTGTCCTAGCTCTGTTGCTTGCTGCTAATGTTTTAATCCCCCTTTTATATGCCTACAATAGTCCTTTAAATATATGCTGATGGTGAGCTTTTTCTTCTTGACACTGTTCTTTACCCTGCTAACCATCTCCAGTTTCTGCATCATTTTATGGTACCATCTAATGCCAAGCCACTATGTTGTTCGGGCCATGCGGACAGTCCATCATAAAGGGGCTGTGGTTGGTGACTGGGGGATTCAATAACTGGGACATCTTTCAACCAAAGGATATGACAAATCCAGATCAACACTTCACAGCCCAAACCATTACAAGATGGAAGAAATGTATCCAATATAACATTAATCACAATCAATGTAAACAGATTTAAATACCTGGTTAAAAGACAGATATTGTCAGATTGGATTAAAAAATAAAGGATCACCTGGATGGCTTGGTCAGTGAAGCATCTGACTCTTGATTTCGGTACAGGTCATGATCTCAGGGTCCTGGGATCAACCATCAGCTCAGAGGGAAGTCTGTTTGAGGATTCTCTCCCTCTCACTCCTTTTGTCCCCCCCCCCCCCGCCCCCACTCATGTGCACCCAGTCTCTCTCTCTCTCAAATAAATAAATCTTTTAAAAAGTACTAAACAAATAAAAATAAAAAACAAAATATGACTTTAAGTTATTTGCAAGGGGCACATCTAAAGCTTAACACACAAAAATGTAATGTAAAGTTTATGAAAAAGATATATCAAGAAAACACTAATCAAAAAACTGGTAAAGTTCTATCAATATCAGACAAAATAGATTTAAAGGCAAATGAATTACTAGATATGAGGAGAATCACTACATAAAAGGCCCAATTCACTAGAAATACATAATAGTTTTATATTTATATGCAGTTGATTACATGGATTCAAAGGTATATATAACAAATATATGTCTGAACTAAAGAAAAATGGAAAATCCACTTAATAATAGAAGATTATAACATCTCTCCTCAGTTCACTGATACATTAAGGAACAACAACAAAAATCTGTAATGTAAAAATATGAATACAAAAACTTGATACAACACAGCCAACAACTTGAGAATATACATTCTTTTCAAGCACACATAGTTTATGAAAATTAACTACATTCCAGGCCATAAAATAGATCTCAACAGGTTTTGGTTAGGTACCTCATATACTACATTATCTAACAACAAGTAGCTAAATTAAGAATCAGTAGCAAAAAAAAAAAAATCATAAGAGGAAATTTTATTGTTGAAATTCAAAAACACACCTCTAAATTACCCATAAGTTATATAAGAATGAGAATTTTAAAACGCTGAAAGGTAAGAAAAATACTACTGATCAAACTTTGTGGAATGCAGCTAGAGACAGATTAATAAGTTAGAAACAGTGAAGAATGTATTTAAATGAGGTTTTAAAAGAAGAACCCATAAAGGAAAAGATTGATTAATTTACCATATTAAAATTATAATTTTGATCCATAAAAAGGATGAATGACTAAAAAAAAAAAATCACAAACTGGGAGAATGTATTAGCAATACAAATACTCTCAAAGGAGATTAGAACCTACAATATATAAAAATCTCAATGAACCAATGAGAAAAGATGAACAACCTAATGGAAAAATGGCAAATCCACTTAACAGAAGGGGAAAGAGGAATGGTGAATAAAAAAATGAAAAGAGGCTTCCCTTCATTAGTAATCAGGGAATTACAATTTAAATCACAAGATACCATTCACACCATACATAATACAAACAAAACAACAGGTCAGAATTCCTATACCACAGGGAACAGTATGAAGAAGTAGAACCACATTGGAAAACACAGTTCAGAATTACATAAAGTTGACCATGCACACACCTGTGACCTCGTGCTTCTATAACCCCATGAGCTGCAGGAGGGCCATGGGAGGTCGATGGTAAGAATACGCTTGTTTTACAAAGTGAATTTGAGGATACTGTGATCATAATCTCAGTGCCTGGTGGAGCTTTCCCAGGTTTATCAGTAGTCTGCCAAAGAAACAGCCTATTAAAAGATACATTCTAAAATCTTCACAATGACACAGAAGCCGGAACACTTAGACATACGGGTACGAGGCTCTGTGAGAACTGTTAAGAAGTGTTGAGAAGCCTGCGAGAGCTACGAAGCTGCTAGAAACAACAGGCTGAGCACACACATGTATAGATTCAGCTGGAACTGAAGGGAGGCTTACTATATGCCAGGCGCTGAATTAGTACCACACATACAAAGGTAAGGAACAAGGGAGATGTAGTTCTCTTTTCTTAGGAAGCTTAACTTTGGTCAAGACAGATAATATATTAAGACTACACAAATAATCATGTAGACAAATTGTGGTAAGTGTGATGAAGGAAACAGAGTGGTATGAGAACAGAGAACGGGGACCCAAGAGTCAAGGAAGTTAAAGAAGGTGTTCCTGCAGAAGTGATATTTAACCAAAATGGCAAAAAGAAGTTAGCCAGGCAAAGAGAGAGGGCAAACAAGTATTGCAGATAAAAATAAGAGGTATATGAAAATCCTGATACAGGAAGAGCAAGAAGCATAGCACAGTAAAGAGGGAAGAAATGCTGGACAGACAGGAGCCAGATCACCCAGGGCCTTGGAGGACACCACAGGATTCTGGACTGTTCCAAAGGCATGGGCAGATGTTAGAGGATCTTGAGTGGGAGAGTGGCCTACACACATGTGCCCTACACCACACAGGCTGCAACACCGAACAGACCGGGGGACCTTCAGAGTGGGCGTGGGGAGTGGGCATGGGGATCGGGCTGGACGCTACTGCAGCAATCCAGGCAACCACCACCTCTCTGAAGAGATGGCGGTAGAGACCAAAAGACGTGGTCTGATCAAAGATGTCCTTTGGAGGCAGAACCAACAGAACTGAGTGAACAACAGGACTGGAGAAGACGAGGGGTGAGGCTGAAGGAGAGGAAGTATCATGAGTAACTCCCGGTCTGGTGTGGACAACTAGCTAGTGTTCTTGAAACAGCAGCACATGCGGCCATAGGCATTGTAATTAGAACTCTGAAGAGGTGTACCGTTTGCCACGCCTAAAACCACAGATGGCAGGCCTGTCGGGGACAATTACTGAAGTGAAGAACACTAAAGGACAAGGGGATTCGGGGAGAAAAATCATTTAGATCTCAACATTTTTCACAAAGAAGACAGTCTAATTAAAACTAAGCATAATCTCACAATTCTCTACTCTTCTTACTCAGAAATTTTCTGAGCCTATGACTATGGTAGTCAGTAGTCACAATGAACTACTGAACATGTCAAATGTGGCCACTCCAAACCGATATGTGCCATAATTGCAAAATACAGGCCAGATTTCAGAGACTAAACATGGGAAAAAGGAAATTAGGAGGTATGCCCTTATTTACATTGATTACATGCTCAAATAATATTTTAAACACTGAATTAAATAAAATATATTACTGAAGGTTTATTTCAACTGTTTATTTTTCTATTCTTAATGAATAGAAATAAATAGATTTAACTGTTTCTTTTTCTAATTTTAAAAATTTTAGAATAGATTTAAATAGATTTATTTAACTGTTTCTTTTTCTAATTTTAAGTTTTCTAGATATGGAAATTAGATATGGAATCCTAATTAGATATGGAAATCCACATTAAAATTAGATATGGAATCCACATTATTGTCCCACTGGATGGACTATCATAAGAAATAACTAAACCAGGTATTCACTAAGTAATGACGGATTGAAAGAGTTCACTGTTAAAACTCGCGAACAGGAAATAAAGATGTGCCTGAACCTGAAAAGTCAGGGCCACAATAAATTTAGTCACTTGTTCATTGAATGCAAAGTGAGGAACTGAAATCCCTACACTCCACGAATTTCACTTCTTCCCCAATACTGAGAACAGTCACAAGTAGGCAGAAACTGAGATGTCACCAATGTCTTCTTGTCTTTGGTAGGAATGAAAGGGACTTTAAAAAATGTCCTGGCAAATGGGGAGGCTTAAAGGGGATTTAGTAATGTTAAGGTAAAATTTAATTATGTCCTGTCTTCAAAACAGGCTTTAAAGAAAAGGCCTGCACTGAGATTTGAAGAGAGTCTATAGAAAAGTCTCTGTAGACCACTCCACCCCATCCATCAAATCTATACCCGAAATCCTGAAAATGCCTTTGTTAACCTATGCATCAGCTGGGGATTATAAGGGACTCCTTTTGAAATGTATATACTCCTACTGGGATAAAACATTGAATCTTCTCAGTGATTAATCTCTCTCATATACCTTGATCTGAGCTATTTTAATCAAATTCTTAGACACTCACTATAATTGAAGCATCTTTTTTTTTAATATAAATTTTCTTCAGAGGGAGAAATGCAAAAGGACATAACCTTGCAGGGGGCATTCTCAATGGGACAGTGTAGACAAGTGAACTGTCATAGCAGAACCACATGGGGGTCCGGCTCAGCATCTGGATACGAGTAGAGGTGTGCCAGATAGCAGGAAGCTAGTATACGAAAGAGGCCACCATCAAGACAGCATCACAAGTTTGCCAGAATTTGCCCTGGTCTCACTTCCAAATTACAAAAAGAGATTTCACTGTCCCAAAAGTTTTTACTTTTCAGTTCATGGGAATTTTTTAAATTTTCATCTGTCTCTTAGATGGAAATTAAAAATAAGCCCACATGTTTCAGATAATAATGTATGAATAAAATAATTCAAGTAAAATTTTTAACAGACTAAGATAATCCACATTTAGGCCACCAAACATCCTACTGGCCCAAACACCTAAACCTGGGCGCCATCCTTCCGTTTATCAAGATGCCAGAAGGAAAAGAAAGCTTCTCTGGAAGGCTCTTCATTGTGAATACTGAGGAAACTAAAAAGCATTCTTGTTTTTGTAGAGGTCAGGGGTGTGCATCTTTCCTTTAACAGATTTTAGACACCTTTAATTTGTGTATCTATTAAAAATTATTCAATTACAGGGGCACCTGGGTGGCTCATCGTTAAGTGTTTGCCTTCGGCTCAGGTCATGATCCCAGAGTCCTGGGATGGAGCCCCATATCAGGCTCCCTGCTCAGTGGGAAGCCTGCTTCTCACTCTCCCACTCCCTCTGCTTGTATTCCCTCTCCTGCTGTCTCCCTCTCTGTTAAATAAGTAAATAGAATCTTTATTTAAAAAAATTATTCAATTACAGATCATCTAACACTGTAATTCCCCAAGCCTCTGACTTCTCTTGTCATCTCTCTGAGAACCTCTAGCCACTTCACTGCTTACTAATGTCTGAGTAGGAAGGAGGAGGAGAAGGAAGTTAAATTCCTATCAGTCAATTTAACTTCTTAGCAACACTGTAAAATATTCACAAGGGAAAAAGTGAGTTTTCTATATTACCTGGAAGTTTTCTTTGACCATATGAGAATATACCAAAATGGGAAAGAACAAGTTTATGTTTTTTTATGCCTGATGAAAATTCCATTGTTCTTAAAAAAAAAAAAAAAAAAACACCTGAAATCCAAAAAGAATCCTCACTCATGAACCTATGTCTCTGATCCAGAAAGACCTCCTTCCCCTCAATCCGCCCCCCAGCCTAAGTACTATCACCGCCATTACTATGAACCCTCATATCACTTTCATATAGTCATTCACATGAAAATAGGCTTTGCCTACTGCCTCTCCATCGATTATCACAGTACATCTGAGTTACAGAGCATTTCCTGAGGCACTTCATGGAAGTTCCTGGCTTCTCATCACTCAGCAGTGAACAACTGCTCCCTAACCCCATCTCTTCTTATGATGCTACAAATCAATCAAGAACTTTAGATTCATCGCCTGGGAGGGAGTCTGTGTTCATCCTGCAATAAGGTGCTATGTAAAGGTAACTAAAGATTGCAGATTAAACCAAACCATCAATTCCTTCTCAAAACAGATCTGAAAGCTTACAGTGGCCTCATGGACAGCCTGAGCTATCCAAGCAGCTAATCTCTACTAAGAATACACTAACTTACAACCAACTTTGCTCACTACAACTTGAGAGATAGGTATTCTATATCTATATTCTGTATCTATATTCTATAGAATTACAGAGTTAGATGTAATTTGCTCACTACAACTTGAGAGATAGGTATTCTACATCTATATTCTATATCTATATTCTATAGAATTACAGAGTTAGATGATCTGTAATTGAATATTTTTTCTAAATAAAGATTCTATTTATTTATTTAACAGAGAGGGAGACAGCAGGAACCAAGGGTCAGGGAGTTTAGGTACACTTGTCCAAAGTCACACAGTCAGTTAACTGACAGAGCCAGTGTTCAAATCCAGGTCTAGATGGTTAAAATCCAGTAAATTCTAGATAGGCTATTTTTTTTTAAATAGTACTCCTCTTGGAACTCAGCTATATGAAGATCCTGCTATAGGGAGGAAATGAGAAATTTGGGGGGGGAAATGGGTATTGGAGATGCCAGATGGTACCCAATGAGTAAAGTTTCAGGACTACCTTAACAAAAGAACCTCCACTTTTACCTTTCTTGTGCATTGGGATTCCATAGGTTTGTTAGAGGAGGGGACAGAATTATTTTTTTTTTTAAGAAGTCAATGAATATACAGTTCATTGCTCTAGGTCAGTGGATCTCAAATGCAGATACACACTGAATCACCTGGGGAATCTAAAAATCTAGTTGCCATGGCTGCATTTCTGACAAATGACATTGGAATTTCTGGGGGTAGGACAAAAGCATCAGTAGTTTTTAAAGCTTCCCAGGTCATACTAACGTGCATCCAAGTCTCAGAACCCCTGCTCCAGGTTAAGAATGCTGAAAATTACATTAGTCTTCCAAAACACCTTTGAGATGAGAAAAGATTTTATGGGCCCACTGACAAACACTGGTCTTTTCAGGGAAAGGGGAAAAGAGATGCGCTGAATCCTCTCACTGTTTGCTCCTCTGTCCTGAGCTGCCTTCTTTAGCTCCTTCCCTCTTCCCAAGTCTCATCTCCTAATGTCTGTCATCAGCTTCTCCCAAGACACTTGGTCCTCTGCAATTGTCTTTCAAAATTAGGTTCTCTCCACCCCCAAGAGAGACGAGCAGACTTCAAGAAAGAATAATCTCAAGCTTTCAGGCCACTGGGAATTTTCTATGACCTTCTCATTGCTTTTGTTTCCTTTCATTTTCCTGTCTCTTGGATTTAACTTGTTTTATTCAGGATACACTATTCAGAATACATACCCAATAGGATCATTATATCCTCAAGCTTGTTCTGGCCTAGCAAAGAGGAAAAAAATTGCCTAATTCTTTCCAAAAAGAGTATGGCCTGGTGTGTTCACATAACCCTGTATCTGTCAGGGAGCAAGACGTAGGAATATGAAACACTCCTACTACCTTTGTGTTTATCTTCCTCATTCTCAAAGGCTCTCTATATATGGGGTCTCCTGACTGTTGCCAATCCCCAGACCCAAAGCATTTTCAACATCAACACAAAATGTAAAAACTTATCATTGCAAATCAGACAAATCCAGAAGATGAATCATAGTACAGGCCCACTGGCTTATCTCTTCAATAAGTCAATGTGACATGTTCACACACACACGCACACATGTACAGGCGTGTGGAAGGATTGTTCTAGGCTAAAAAGAAGTAAAGAGACAGCCATATGAAATGTGTTGACTTTGATTAGATCATAAATTGAACAAATAAGCAGCAAAAGACATTTTGGAGACAACTAGAAAATTTGAATATGGACTAAGTAGCAGATGATATTAAGGAACTACAGCTCATTTTAACAGAAGTGGTAATAGTATGTGGTAATGCAAGAAACATTCACATATTAAGAGAACTACGTAGGAGCGCCTTAACATTAGCAAAAAAAAAAAAAAAACAATGTAGCAAGTATGGCAAAACGTTGATAATTATTAAATCCAGATGATGTGTAGATTGATATTCATCATTAGATTCTCATTACTTTGAAATTTTTCATAACAAAAAATAATTTTTAAAAATTATCATCTTTCAGGGTGCCTCAGTGGCTCAGTGGGTTAAAGCCTCTGCCTTCGGCTCAGGTCATGATCCCAGGGTCCTGGGAATCAAGTCCCGCATCAGGCTCTCTGCTCTGCAGGGAGCCTGCTTCCCCCCCACCCCCCACCTGCCTCTCTGACTACTTGTGATCTCTGTCTGTCAAATAAATTTTAAAAAATTATCATCTTTGGAAAATAGGTACATCTAGAATTGCCCTTCCTATAATAAAGAATTCCCTAGGAAATCATTCAAGAAATGTGAAAGCTTGGGTGTGCAAATATACGGGATGTGTAAGACAGCCATAGGACAAGTGTATGCAACCCAAGCCAACACAACACTATCTCTCCCCTTTTATTCATCCTGCATAACAAGAGAAAATTGTCTTTGCAGGCATGTGCATGCTTCACACCTAAAAAGGATGGTCACAGATTTCTAACTTGGTGCCCCATCTCCGTTAGCTATAAGATTCCCCTTCACTTCCCAGATTTCTTGGAAGCCATTAGTTTCTGTTGGTTATTTAAAACTTACATGCCCCGCATGTTGGACTATTTAATGTGATGCAGAGTTCTCCCTATACGTAGGTAATATAGATGCTGAATCAACACATCCTGCAGGACATGTGCTTCACGTTCCTTTTTCCCTGGTGATGAGAAACTGGCTCACTCTCTAATCCAACCCTCCTTGGACTGTGACTATACATTTATTTCCCAGACTTGCTGCACTAGAAGTCCCTCCTTGAGCTAAGCTAACAGACTTATATGGCGATCAAACACATAATCCTGTGCTCATTAGCACCTTGCTCTAATGAAGTCCACTAGCTCAATCTCAGAGACCTGGCACAGCAGCAGAGCTGCTCTGAAAATAGTGTGACTCAAGAACAGAGAAAAACAGTGATTTATGAAGTGTTTTTCTTAGCTTCCCAACTTGATACTGACCACATCCACCCTCAGAATGTGACAAATAATCCCATGGAAAGCAAAGGCTTTCTATTTCAGAAAGGCCATGCCCAAAATGCTCAAAATGCCTAAAATTTACAAATCAAAAGCTACTGAAAATTTCTAAGATGGTAAAAGGTTTAAGACCTTCTTCCTTTTTTTAAAATTAAAAATAAAACTGCTCTTTAGACCACAAGTTAATTAGAAGAAGAGAGGGCAAAGGAATCCAACTTTGAATTAAGTTGGGGCCACCTGATTGGTATTAGGGCAAGATCAACCAGAGAAACCCTAAAGTGCAAAGAAACAGGTTTTAGAGTCAGTGAATAATAAAATGCTGGCCTCTTGTCATACTTACTTTTCAACAGTAAAAAAATATCCTTCCAGCTAACATTTCTTTTCTCCAAAATTATGAAAACAAATCAGGCCTCCCAAGCACCAACACTTGGCAGAAGCACTTAAGGCAAGCAGTGATGCAAAGGCTAAGTAATCAAACACTGTCCTGCCTGTTCTCAATATCAGATCACTTGGAAGTCAAGGTCAACCCAACAGCCCTTTCAATGAAGTGTTCCCCCAAGGAGTGGGTGTTGCCTTGGCAGGAACATCCAAAAGGGGGCTGAGACCAGGCATTAGCCAAAGCAAAAGGCAGACAAACCAAAGTTTAAGGCAAAGGTCACAAAAGAGTGATCAGTATGCCACATCCAGGTCAAATATATTTTATTCAGCCTGCACAGTGTTTTTCCAAATATCAAATAAATTGGTGACACTAATAGGTCAGGAGATTTCACATAAAAATCTGGATATGCCCCATGAGAAGAGGCTACCCCATCACCAGATCACTATAATCCCACTTCTCCAAATATTGGAAAAGACCAGGAGCTGGAGCCTCAAAAGTTACCTTTCTATAACATTTAGCTGCAAGCTAGGCATCCTGAAGCCAGCAAGGTAGCTGAGATGTAAAAGAACTGTCAGGAAAATCAAGATGGCACAGCAGTGAAACTAGACCTGTAGCAACACTGAGAGAGCTTTTATACCTTATGTCAGGAACAGGAACTGCTAATCAGACTAATTCAAAATTCTGCTACAGATACCTTACTCAGTGGTTCTCCCTCCTTGAGGACACTACAAAGGTGCCCATATAGAGATGGGGTAATGAAAGAGGGACTGAGGAAAAGGTTTCTAAAGCTAGCCCTCTTCAACCACAGCAGCAACATTTATGTGTTTTATAAATTGGTCTTCCTTCTAAGATTTCATTTGTTGGAAGCATTCCACTGCTTGAAACAAAATAAAGGGAAGGGAGCTTAAAAACCACCACTCTAAATAAGAAAAATCCATGAATAGGATTAAGTTTTCAATCTACATGTAAGGTTCATAAAAGGGTCTCTTTGTCTCAGGGAGATCATTCAGGCCATTTAAAACATTGCTGTATTTCATTTAATTTGCACTATTGACATATTCTTGGAAAATAATGTCAACTGAATATTTAAAATGAAATCAGTTTTAAAACCAGTGCACACAAATTTTAAAAGAAAGTGGCTCTGAATTTTTTTATTTAAAAAAAATAGCCACAGGGCGCCTGGGTGGCTCAGTGGGTTAAACCACTGCCTTCGGCTCAGGTCATGATCTCAGAGTCCTGGGATCGAGTCCCGCATCGGGCTCTCTGCTCAGCAGAGAGCCTGCTTCCCTCTCTCTCTGCCTGCCTCTCCATCTACTTGTGATTTCTCTCTGTCAAATAAATAAATAAAATCTTTAAAAAAAAAAAAATAGCCACAGACAATATGTAAAAAATGGGCATGGCTATGTATCAATAAAACTTTATTTACAAAAACAGACAGCAAGCCAGCTCTAGCTGTAGTTTTGTCAAACCCTACTACAGACATTTAAATCTTTCCTTTTTCATCTCTGGAAATGTAGCCTAGAGAGATAAAGAGTAAGGAACAACAATAGCTATCCTGCATATCTGAAGATATGAGCAGTCCTATAAAAAAAGGAATAAACATGATCTCCTGTTTATTCATTAATTCAGTAAATATTAATTGAATATCCATGTATGCACTAGGAATTATGACTAAGCACTGTGGATAAAGCACTTGGCAAGACAAATCTCTGCCTTTACTGAGCTAATTTCCTGTGGGAGCAGTTAAAGAAATCAGAGAACTCTTAAATACACTAAGGTTTTATATGGAGCATAAAGCAAGAGCCTCCATCCTGGTATGGGCCTTCCAAAAAAAAGTTAAGTTTGTGCTGCAACCTAAAGGAAGGGCAAGAGTTGGCCAAGTAAGATGGGAGTCAGAGAGTGGGCATTCAAGATATAGGGAAATAAATGTGCAAAGGCAAGGAGGCAAGTAACACCACTGCACATCTGTATGACATGCACAACTGTCAAGACAGAGTGAAACAAGCCACAGCTAAAGAGGGAGATAGGACACAAATCACAAAAGAAGACCTGTGAGTCACTTTAAAGAGCTTGAACTTTATCCTGAAAGTAACAGAATGCCTACAAAGGGTTTCAAACACTGAAATGATAAAAAGAGATTGGTGTTTTAGCAAGTTCACTGTGGAGGTTGTGGAGGCTCAAGAGTAAGGCGACTCATTAAAAGATTGTAGTTATAATCCTAATAGGCTGATTATCACCCATACTCAGTATGGATGGAGACTGAAAAAAGTTGAGGGAGGACTTCTGCTTCTAAAAGAACTCAGAGAGAATAGAGTTAGTGCTACATTTATGGTGTACTCCCACCATCAATGACCACTGAATTATAAAACTGGACAAAAACTGACAATGATTTTCAGGCATTGGGAAAGACACAGTATAAGACAGAAATCCCTGAGAGAAGAAAAACTTACAATGTGACACCAATTGCTCAGCTTTTTGGCTAGGGACAACTTCCCAAGTACAATGAAGTGCACTAGAATTCATGCAGAGCACAACAAGCTCACTGAACTGAGAGGCAGAGTCCTGAGTTTGAAGAGTTGGAATCTTCAAGGCAGGATACCAAAGAGGAGGACGCCATACAATGAGGAGCTGTGAAAGTCCATGTGGGTATCCCATGCAAGTCCTTGGCTGAGTACTGGGCTGCACACACAGAGTGAAACTACCTAAAGCTTCCCAGACAGTAGCTGCTAAAGGGTTGAAAAAAGAGCAGAAATAATAGGGCTTGGGCATTGGTGGAGAATATCTGCAGCCTGGTACAGCAGAGGGAGTAAAAGATCTCATTAACACCTCATTAATCCCCTGGGCATCCAACAAAAACACTAGAAAAGGCTTCACCTTAGGAATGGGGACCACCTCTAGAACAGTCTTTCTCAATAGAAGTGATATTATCAAAAGGGCGAAAATTAGTTTCAGGCAAGGGAGAGGGAGGAGAAAGCAAAAAAAAATAAAATTAAAAATTAAAAATTAAAAAATCTTAGAAACTACACAGTACACAAACAGATATAGAGTTCCCTCTGTGGTATTGAAACTTCACAGGAAAATTGAAGGGTGGGAGTTAACGACTGGGGGGGGGGGGGGATGTCTAAAAAGTCTCCTGAGAAGATAATTATGGGAAAAAAGGATTGAGAAATACTACCCTAGAGTACAAACTACTCTGGACCTGCTGCAAAAGCACCTAAAACTAAGCCTTGACAAGATCTTCAGAGGAAACAGAATTTGTAATTTAAGTCTAAGTTAGAGGGGCTTTGGCAACAAATAGGGCATTCTACAGAATCATATCAGCAAAGGATAACCCAAACTTATCCAACTTCAGGGTGATCAACTGCCTTCTAAAAAAAAAAATTACTCTTCAGAAGAAAATAATTTCAGAGGAAGATAATAGATCACAGTGTGTAAAATGTATCATCTACAATATCTAGCATACAATCAAAAATTGCTAGATCTGCAAAGAAAAAGGAAAATGGGATCCATAGTTAAGAAAAAGTAATCAATAGAAACCAATCCCAAGATTAGCCTACGTGTTGGGTTTTCCAGACAAAGACTTTTAAATAGTTACAACTATTTTTAAGAAATTAAGAGAAGACACATTCAGAGAATTAAAGGAAAACACTGTCTTGATTTAAACAAATGAGAATCATCACAGAAAAATGGAAACTATTTAAAAAAAGAACCAGATTTATATTCTGTAACTGAAAAGCACAATAATTAAAATAAAAAAGTGGACAGACCTGAGAAGTATTTTGGGAGTTTTACATTCAGCATATTTAATAGTGCTGAATGAATATGGACTACCAAATCTTTTTCTCAGTGGCATGTACCATTTCTTGAGATAGGTAACAAACACCATAAGAAAAGCAGGCTTACGTTGCTCCAAAAGTCAAAACCTGAGGGCAACTGTGTGGAAATGATAAAGAGCTAGATGGTAGGATGACAAAACAACTAGAGCTATAAAACAATGCAACTGATTTTGTTGCTGACTGGGGAGTACCCTTCATAGGAAACTACTGGGGCATAAAACAAGTGAATTATAGATTCTATAGAAGAGAATAATACTGTATGGGATAGAAGTTTGGACCATGTAGCATATAAGTTTCCTTTCAAAGTTAAATTCCTATTGTTCTTGAATCATTATGAAACCCCTGCAATGCAATCCATGAAACGGATACAGGCTCAGCAAATAATGTGAAAAAGATGCTTAGGGTTTGGCCCATCCTTCCACTAAATGGCTCCATATTGAGAAGATGGTATAGTAGGTAGAATAATGTCTCCCATAAAGATGTCCAATTCTTAATCCCTGAACCTATGAAAATGTCAGGTTACATGGCAAAGGGGAATTAAGATTACTAACCAACTGACTTTTAATTAGGGAGATTATCCTGGATTGTCCAGGTGAGCCCAGTATAATCATGAGGGTCCTTAAAAATGGAAGAGAGAGGTAAAAGAGGACAGTGACTATGGAAGGATGGGCCAAAGAGGTATAACATTAGATGAAAATGGAGAAAAGGGGACAAAAATCAAGGAATGTGAGCAGCTGCTAAAAGTTAAAAAGGTCAAGTAAACAGATTCTCTCCCAAGGTTTCCAGAAAACAGCTCCGCAAGCACCTTAACTTTAACCCAATGAGACCTGCGTCAGACTTCTAGCCTACAGAACTAGAAGATAATAAAATTGTGTTGTCTAAGTCACTACTGTTATGGTTTTTATACCCAAAAAGAAAGCAAATACAATTATCCAGAACTGTGCTAATAGAATTAGTCAGTATCCACATGTGATTATTTAATTAAAATGAAATAAAAATTGAAATTCAGCTCCTCAGTTACAATAGCCACATTTCTAGGGCTCAATAGCCACTTACGTCTAGTGCCCACTGTACTGAACAGTGCAGACAAACACTTCTACTATTGCAGAAATTTCTATGGACATCAATGATCTCTTCAACATCTCTCTTTGATTATGCTTTAAGGCTTAAAATTTTGTGAAGAGCTATTTTTAGAACTATAAGCTTCCTCTCATATCCTATATCAAAAGTAAAAATTATATATTTCCAGGAAGAAATAAATAAAATACCATAGATATAACTAAATCAAATCAGTTCCAAGTCCACTGTAGGAAAAGAAATCCCATTCCAGCTTTACTGAGTCAAGCCATAGGCTTTATAGAAAGTATTTTCATTGAGCTCAAAGGCTTTTTACTTCAGTTTTCTCCTACATTTATAGCTATTCCAGAAGGTTATGCTTGTAAGAAATAGGAAAATTGAATAGCAAGATCATTACTGAAATTTAAAATTTACAGAAGTATAAAAGGATATAAGTAATGACTATTGAATAGAAAAAAAGTCAAAGTCATTTCCTGCTCTATAGCTTTTCTGGGTTTTATTCATAGTACTAATATGATGAAACCTGAAGATGTAAAGCTACTTAAGGTCAATGAATAAGGTCATGTTATTCAAAATTATACTACTGCTTATGAATCATAACTTCCCACTTTAACATTAAGCTGTCATTCTAAATGTATGCCTTGAAATGTTTTAAAAATTGGTCTTCTTTCATGTGGACAGAACTTCATATTCACCTTGACTTGAAATCAATGAAACTTATTTTGTTGAAAGCCTCTCTCCAACTTACCCCCATTTCGCCTAGGCTTTCCACTCTGATACCCTCCATTCACTCACCCCAACCCTTAAGAGCTAAGTCCTACTCTTCTCCAGCCACATGCTTTCCCTAAAGCTAACAAAATGTCCAGTCACCCAAGTCACTTGGAGATGAGAAATGTTAACAGGCAACACTAAAGATAACAGTCTGAAAAACACATACCTGGCTTAAAAGAACAGAGTCATTGGTTCAAAATCAGGGACTTAAGAATAATTCCACAGGTCAAGTAGGCATAAAGTTTCGCAGGTCAAGAACAAACAATATATCTCAAGAAAAGAAAATTCTGGCAGCAAAGATAATGAATTAAAGCACAATCCAGGCAACAAGGACTGGATCACCAGTGATAGCTAGGCTTCAATATGATAGCTGTTTGTTTTAACCCCAGGGAAAAAGAACCAGTTCCCAAACACAGGCATCGCAGACTAGGAAAGCACAGGCACCGGGCAGGAATGAGTAGTGGCTGGAGGAGAGGAAAGCCCACTGATCTTCCCACACTGGTCACATTATCATTAGATTCATTACCAAAGAGAAAACAGAGACCTCCTTACCAAAAGTAAAAATAACATGAGAAGCAATAATGAACTTCAGAATGGAAAATAGGAGAGGAGAGTTGCAAATAATACAGAAATATTATTAAATCCTAGTAAAATCACGTCTGCAATTATGAAACATACCCCTGGAGTTCTCTGGGCAAAGGGAAAAAGAAGGATTGAGACAAAGTTAGGGGAAGGGAGAGTAGGCGGTCAAGAGGGAGAGGGAAAAGAGGGAAGGGCTTACTAGTAGAGCTAAGCAGGCCAAGCTCCAAACTGGTGAGGTAGACACCAAAGTCTCTCCTGTTGCAGCTTCCGGGAACAACTTCTAGCAGCCACAGTGTCAGAGCAGGAGCAAATCCACTCAAAGACAACTCAAATAAAGAATTTAGATTCCTCTGCCCCTCAGAAAACTTCCTATCTGCTTGCTGATACCTGAAGTCACCATTTCACTGGTATTGCCAAAATGCTTAAGCTAAAGAGTCTATGGTCTCACACACGGAGAAGCTATGTGAGGAGAACCCTGCTTTCTGTTCCCGCTCATCTTTCCTAGACAGGATCTTTTCTCCCACTCAAACACAGACATATCTATTCCCATAAAGCAGTCAGTGTTCTAGGTGCCAGGGTTTCAAGCATGATTTTAAAAGACAAAGTCTTTTCTCCCAGACAATAAAAGAAATAGACAAGAAAATTTATGATTAAAACAAGCTTAAAAGGAGTCCTAACAGAAAGATATGCTCAAGGTGAACAAAATTACCTTTGGGCAACCAACAATAAAACTGTTTAGAGAGACCACAGAAACAAGCATAAATAATTTAGCCTACTCTGCTTTTAATTAAGATTCTCCCCTATTCCTCCTTCTTTATCAAGTCTTTAAAAGGTGAAGTTCCTCAAGGCTCAGACTGAACCCTCTATTTTTCTTAACTCTATACTCTCTCCTTAGACCATTTCAGTGCCCTTGTTTCAAATACTGCCACCCAACTGTGTATATTCATCTGACACCCCAAACAAGTATATCCCCACTGTCTATGTGACATCTTCAAGTGAATCTTGAAGGTATTAGATACTGTGAATTCAACGTTTCCAAAACTGAACACCTGATCTTCAAGACCACGAATGATGACATGATGACGAATGATGATGCCATGATGACGCCATTCCCGTGCTCAGTCGCCCCACTCCTGGCAACAGAGCAGCAAGACTGATACTTGTTTACAGTTCCTTAGTTGCTTCCCACTGCTCTTAGGATAAAACTCCACATCCCCATACAGCCTCCTGTTCCCTGAATATCCTGTCCTCTCCCCCCACTCTGTTAGTTCATTGCATGCACACTCTGACTCTTGAACTCCAGATACGCTGACTTCATCTCACACAGTGCAAGAGGCTATGTTTTATCCTAATCTCTCTGCCTGGAATATATCCTCCTCACCAGCTTTACTTAAGTCCTACTCCTTCACAGTTTGACTCAATCAGTATTAAAGACACATTCCTGATTCCCCACACTAAGTCAAAATCTCTAAGAATACAGTTCATAGCATTATGATAATTATAATTAAATAAGAACAAACATTTACTAAGCACAAATTATTGGACCAAATATTTATAGGTGATGGAGATTCAGCAACAGGAAAAACAAACAAGGTCTCTACTCTCTTGAGGCTACATACTTGACATGAGGAGAGATAGATGATAAGTAATTAGACAAAAAGGCAAGATAATTTCAGATAGTGGATAATATGAGGACAATAAAGCAGATGATGTGGCAGCCTGTCCTCCATAAATAGTAGATAATCAACCAGAAGGCAACTTAAGAAAACTTGTTTGCTACCAGAGTTTTATGGTTTACTTAAAAAATAAAAAAGATACTATTGATTCCCAGATCCATTCATGCATTTAAGATTTAGAATATTAGACTAGGTTATCCTGTAGGTTGGAAGCATATATTAGCTCATTCATTTCTTCACTCATTCATTCAATCAGCATTTACCGAGTGCTGACTGCTTGCCAAGAACCATATAAGATACTCTGTATGGGATTTTATGAACTGAAGAAAGAAATTCTGTGTGGTCACAGTGCTTAGCAAAATGACCACACTGCTTGGAAAGATATCTATACATCTTGCCAAACTTAGGTGGCAGGAGATACTTGTTATCATCTTTGCTAGGAAAAAGACAGACAGCTGCGTCTTATTATTCATGGCAGTTACATTCTATCAAGTTGCCACAAACAAAAATTATAGAAAATTAAACCATGGCTTTTTGGGAAATATAAGGTGAGGTTCCTGTGAACCTCTGATCACATTTTCGTCAACCTGTCAATATATAACCTTGCTTTATGTGTGTTTCTTTAAAGATGCCATATTCAATATATCTGTGTTCATGAACATCAAACGCACGGCCAACAGCACTGTAATTCATGCCCAAAGTTCATCTAACACATGTACTTTCTGTGTCGGGCACATCATGGCCTTCTTGCACTTAGGAACCCTGGATAGCTCTTGAGCACTACACTTTAACATCATTTTCAACACTAATCACCCCAAAGGGCACAAAAATATGTCAGTAAATAAACCAGGGAAAAGATATTTGTTTGCCGTATGAGTGAAGAGAGAAAGAAGAAAAGAGAAAAAGAAAATATAATCCCTGGGATTGAAACCTGGTTCTACCATATACTAGCTGTGTAATCTTAGGAAAATGACTTTATGGCTTCATGTCTCACTTTCCCCTTCCCTGAAATGAAGATAATATTACCTATGTTGTGGGTTTACAGTGAAGATTAAGGGTTAAAAAGAATAAGGTATTTCGTGCAGAACCTGACACATAGTAAACATTATCAAGTGTTAGCTATCAAAATAAACAAGCATAAAGCATTGGAAGATTGTCTTAACCTTCAGTGACAGTATGTGATGAGTATGGAATGGGTGTTCAATATCCATAGCTATCATTCATCTTTCTTCTTCTTCTTCTCCCTCTCCTTCCCCAAACCTTTTCTTTGTTGTCACTGAATCCTTCTTGCTGGCCTCAGACTCCATGGAGGCACACAGGATGTTGGAAGGTCCCCCTCCCTCAGAGAGTTTGCTGACCTAAAGGCAAGAAACTTTCATTCCAGGATTAAGATAAAACTTCCTTCAAGTACAGACCCAACAGCTTCTGGAATGAACATCTCTCCCTGCTGGACACCTAAAGGCTGCTGCCCAGGACAAACCAACCACCATAGGTAGAAGGAGCTTTCATGTTAACCCCAAAGCTCTGCAACAACTGCGCATTTCCACACAAGCAAGGGACTAGACAGTCGCCATCTTGCCAGCATGACTTTGGTGAAGAGAGAGATGAGGAGCCAGCTAAGAAACTGACAGTGCCAAAGCTGGAGCTTCTCAAAGCAAACCTCCCATGTGCATGTCCCAGCTAGACACAGTAGAGAGGAAGTTTGGGTCAGAGCCAACGAGTAGAAGGGAAATGATACAATGGCCACTGCACAAACAAAAACTCCTTGGGTTGGGGTTGGAGAAGGGGCCAGGAGCAGTTAACATCCAAACTAGCCCCGAGTGCCAGGGCTTTAGCTGGCAACATGAAAATCCCCTCCTGCCAAGGTTGCCAAGGAACGCTCTCAGAAGGCCAAGAGTATGTTTTTCAAGGCATCTTCTCAGTGAAATGTGTGTGGCTCATTCTGAAGCTGGCAGAATCCCTGCCTCAGATCTTGTCTTTGGAGCTTCCTCATCGTTCTGATCGGGACAAGAGGCCTTTTTTCATGGTTTTCATAGTATTAGCTTCCAGTTAGATACTTTTAAACTTCCAAGTTAAGCAGAAAAATGCTTTGAAAATCTATTGCCTTCATCAAGAAAGATAGTTTGGGATTTAGAAAACATCAAATACTTATCCGATTCAACACATCTGACTACTGCAAACTATATCTGATAGCTGCACTGTCCATTAGTTCTTAATTTATCAGCTCTGTCACCAGTTATAATGAAAGTCACTCCCCCTTTCAAGGATCTATGCTGTAGGCATCACACACAGTACAGACACTTCTGAAAATTTATTTCATTTAATCCTCCCCCAAATCCCTGAGAGGTTGCTGTTTCAACCCATCCCCATTTCACAATTAAGGGAAAAGTGAAAAATAATTTGCCAAAAATCATGTGGAAGTCAGTGACTGAGCAAGGATCCAAACCCAAGGCAGTCTGACTTTAGTATCTATATTTCTTCCTGCTATGTTACATATAACCAGGTATTGTCCAGTCTGCAGTCAATGGGTTACTTGCAATGGATGTATTTTTCCCAGTCCCTCCTGCCACAACAAATCATAATTGACTGTCCCTTAATAACATGTGGACAGATTCTACAACTTTCCAATCACTTTCAGTTATTAGAAGAGTGTCATTCTAGTATTTAAGACTCAAACCCATTTTTTGTTAAATTCCAGTTCTGCATCCACTTTAAAGCTCTTCTTCCATGTCCTCAAGGCCAGGCCAGCTTCAGGTCGGGGCTACAAGGGAGCAGGAATGCTGGTCTGCTCTTGCTCCTCTCCCCACCCTTCAGGGAGAGAGGAGATGTGCTTAGTGTCCAGGGTGCCTTCACCGTCCTCCATCTTCTAGGCCAAAATCCTCCGGTGTGTTGGGAGGTTGAGAGCTGAGAGGTGGCAGGGTTGACATAGCATACTGGTGGCCTGCCTGATCCCTCTCTGGCTGGATCTGGTTCTCTCTGCAGCCGGTGGTCTTCACGAACACAGAAAGTGGATGCAGTTTACCTGCAGGGATGTTGTGCTTCACTCCCTCTCTGTCCATAACTGAGAATGCCCTCAGAGAGGGGGCAGTTGTGTTTCCATGCTGTCCCTGTCAGTGGCCCACGCCCTCAGCCATCTTGCTAAATGGGACATCCCCTACCAGATATCACCTGATCAGGCCCAAAACTCATGCTTCCCATTTTGCAATTTTTACTTCTCTTATGGAGTCATAGGAACCATGAAAATCCTTTTCCAGGCCTTTCATGTGAGGAGGGGATATTTCCTCTGTCTTCCTAGACACCTTATCCTGGAGTCCCTTCTCTGTCAGCTTTGGCAGACTATCAGAGCCAAGCCAAGAACAGGCACCAATTTCACATTCCCATGCGAGAATCTTCCCATGCAAGAGCCAGCATAGGTCAAACCATGCTTCTGAAAATTTGCTCCTACTTTAGTCCCAACGACACCAATCTGTCCTAGGTCTCCCACCTCTGGTGGCTTCTTCTCTGTATTCTTTTTTTTTTTTTTTTAAGATTTTTATTTATGTATTTGACCGCTAGAGATCACAAGTAAATGGAGAGGCAGGCAAAGAGAGAGGAGGAAGCAGGCTCCCTGCTAAACAGAGAGCCTGATGCGGGGCTCCATCCCAGGACCCTGAGATCATGACCTGAGCCTAAGGCAGAGGCTTTAACCCACTGAGCCACCAGGCGCCCCTTATCTCTGTATTCTTAACCAGCTCTTCTCTGTCTCCTTTATCCCCTCAGTCCATTTCCTTTTTTCTTAATGTTGTTAAGGCCAAATTTCACTACAAAATGAATGGTGATCCTAACTGGAGTATGCTAAAAACTCACAGGCTATGGAAGGCTCGCTCCTTGCTGAGAACTATAGCTCTATTTAGGAAAGTCCTATTATTCACTTACAAGCAAGTGTGCAATCTTGCACTTCTAATGAAAGCATGCAACAGTCCAGCCAGACCAGACCATTCACCTGGTGTTTGAAACTTGCCCTAGGTACATTCCTGCCTTCACCAGTGTCATTCTCACCGCTAGAATGCTCTCTTTCTCAATCACATTACACCCAGCCTTTAAGATTCAGCTCAACATCTACTTCCCAGAGACAACTCCAGCCACAGAAATCTTGCCCTTCTCCAAAACTGTAGCACTCATCAACAGTATCACTCAGTTAATTTAATCATACATAATTGTGTGTCTTAATAAAACCCAATTCTTTCACTGGCTTCCAAAGGAAATCTACTCAAAAAATTTTCATTGTGATTTCTATGGTTTCACTGATATTTGTAATGAGGAAGGGTTATGTTACAAAGAACACAGTATTTCACATGATAAATCCCCATGTGGCTTGCCTCTCACTAAAAACAACTTCTCATGCCACCATCAATGCCTTCTTGACTTTCCTGCCTATAACATCCATCTTTCTGTCAGAAACCTGAGGACCAGCCAGGCCTTGAAGTTTAACTCCTACCCAAACTTATCAAAGCATCATCTCAAGAAAGTCATTTTTCCCAGCAAAGGAATTCTCATACTAGTTACCAAGATGACTCTACCTTGTTTTTTTTGTTTTAATTTATATTATTCTTCAAATATAGTTCTTGAGACCTTGATTAAATTTTAAACATCTAGAAAAATACTAGTAATACTAATAATACTAGTAGTAATACCAGTCACTACTCTGACACGCCTAGAACCATGCTATTCACAAAGGGAGTGCTTGTAAATACCTGTTGAATAAATGAAGAGAGGTGACACAGAAAGAAATACCAGTGAAGTTAAGTTTGAATAGTGGTTCCTAAAAAGTTATGTATGCATCCTAACCCCCAGAACCTATGAGTAGGACCTTCTTCAGAGAAAGGACCTTTGCAGATGTAATTAAGGATCTTCAGATGAGATCAAATTGGATTACGTAGTGGCACTAAATTTAATGACAAGTGTCCTTATAGGAGACATAAGAGAAGACACAGAATGCAAAGGAGAAGGCCATGTGAAGACAAATACAGTGACTAAGAGTTACGCAGCCACAAGCCAAGAACACCTGGAGCCATAAGAAGTTGCTAGAGACAGGACGATACTTCCCTAGGGTCTCCAAATGGAGCAAAACCCTGCCGATTCCTTAATTTCAAATTTCTGCCTCCAGAACTGTGAAGGAATAAATTTGTTATTATAAGTTGATAATTTATTACAGCAGCTAGAGGAAACTAATGCAAGCTGCTTCTGTGTATCTAGTCTTCCACTAGGAAAATAGTGCCCTAGAGGTTGTTATATATAAAACGGACACTGTGCTAAGCATTTTAGATACATAAAGATGCTTTCTACATGGATCTTGCCTTGGAGAAATATATAATCCTAAAGCAAATCTGGTTACTTCCTGGATTTAGGGTGTCGGTTGTTAACAGGACAGTTTATTTTGTGTTTCATAAAAGACCACAGATACAGTTATACCTTTATGTCATGAGAACAGGATGCCATAATATGGCTGTAGAAACACAGGTGGAGAGAAGATTCTAGGCCAGCCTTTCCTAACTCTTGTTATTATCAGGAGAGACCATAAGAGTCTGAACAAGTCAATAACTGCAGCATCTGAAAGAGCAGGGCACACATCATTTCCCCTGCATTAGACATGGAAACTTTGTGTAACAGCTCAAATAGCTCAAAGAGGGCTGCAGGAAGATATCAAAGGAGAACACCTGTGGCTACAGATCGGAGACAAAACCAGCAGAGGACCATTCACCAAACTATCACACCCTGATAGGAAAAACTATCCCTTTTTTGGAATAATGCTTCCAGGTGCATGAGCTGACAGCAGGAGATTTCTTGGACAAACCCAGGCACAAAATAAAGCAGGTAGCTGGAAATGAATAACAAATCACATGCACATGCCGTATTTTCAGAAAGCTGAAGGCAGAGGAGTGAGGAGAGTAAAAGCTAAAAAATCACACACATAAACCCCATGTCATAAAGAAGTCTGCTCTTTAGTCCAGAACACAGACAGCATTGATTCTTGTCTCCTATAAACCTTGCACAAATAGCTGTTCCAGAGAGACCATGTCTCATTTAAGGCAACCTTTAAAAAGGGGGGGGGGGGAATTATATACAAGCCACAAAAAGAGAAAAAGATGCACAGGAAAAAAAGGAGGGGCATGAAAAAAATAATGCCACAGAACAGATAAAAATTGTTGCCAAACACAATGCCATGAAATAAAAAATAAGCAAATGCCTCTATGAAACAAAAAATCTACGTAAATATACAAGAGCTCAAATAAAGTGAAACAATAGAAAGAGATGACTTACAGATCAGCAGTGTCCATAAATAGAAAAGAATGAAGATCATATCAGAGACATCCCAGAAAGACTAAATATTGTTGAAAACAAAGTAGAATCATGAAGGACACAAATGAGAAAAGTAGTCAGAATAAAATGTAAATGACTGAGTTAAAAGTGATTACAGCAAAAGTAAAATGTTTCAAATAATTACAGCAAAATAATACACATGAATGTTAGAAATCAAATATATGTATAACTAGTATCTCCAAACAGCATAACCAAAACAATGAAATAGGATAAAATCCATAATTTCCCCCTGTCTAGGGAAAAGTTCTCAAAGAAATACATTGAGACCAAGTATTTTATATCCAATAAAACCATTGTTCAAGTATAATGACAGCTGAACAAACATGTTTTGAGCATGCAAGAACCAACCCAAAGAACTTGGTTCCCTTCCTCTCCTTTACTATCCATGGAAGAAACTTCTAGTATATGAGCTTCAGCCAATCAAGAAATGAATGAGAAGGCTCTGGATGAAATAACTAATAGTAGTATTCACAGTATAGTAAATCCTACACCAAAACAAATACAGAGATTATGGTTATAGGATAGACTGAATATGTTATATATACTGCATCTTCTTTATCCATCCATCAATCAGTGGACACTTGGATTGCTTCCATAATTTGGCTATTGTCAATAATGGTACAATAAACATAGGAGTGCATATATTCTTTCAAATTAGTGTTTTCATATTCTTAGGGTAAATAACCAGTAGTGTGATTACTGGATCGTGGGGTAGTTCTGTTTTTAATTTTTTGAGGAATTTCTCTACTGTCTTCCACGGTGGCTGCACCAGTTTGCATTCCCACCAACAGTTTCTGCACATCTTTGCCAACACTTCTTGTTTCTTGTGTTTTTTTATTTTAACCATTCTAACAGGTGTGAAACAGTATCTCATTGTAGTTTTGATTTCCATTTCCCTGACAATGAGCGATGCTGAACATCTTTCACATACACATATCTATCTATATATGTATCACAACATTTATGACTGAAAAAATTCATATATTATTCAGTCATAAAAAAGAATGAAATCTTGCCATTTGCAATTACATAGATGGATCTAGAGAATATAATGTTAAGCAAAATAAGTTTGTGAAAGACAAATATCATATGATTTCACTCATAAGTGGAATTTAAGAAACTAAACAAATGAACAAAAGTAAAAAAGAGAAGTTTATTCATATACACACACACACACACACACACATATATATATATACACATACACACACACACAAACCGAAAAGCAGACTCTGAACTATAAAGAACAGATGGTTCCCAAAGGGAGGTGTGTGGGGGATGGGTAAAATAGGTAAAGGGGATTAAGAGTACACTTAATCTTGATGAGCACCAAGTAATATATAGAATTGTTGAATCACTACATTGTACATCTGAAACTAATATAACAGTGTATGCTAACTATACTGAAATTAAAATAATTAATAAATGAATACCTCTTTAAAAAAAAAGAACTGATATCTTATAAGCCCTAATATATAGCAATGTATAATTAACAAAAGTTAAGAGAGCAAAGGGTTAGGAAAACGGGTAGTGTACACTACTGCTTACTTCCTCATCTTATAGAGGCAGAGGCAGCAGATACCAATGGAGACTTATACAACTCCTTCACTGCTTCTTTGTTGGTAAAGCTAGGAGGCTTTCCCCAAGTCCAGGGAATGATTCCTGATCAGCCTAAGTCCATCTTGGTAAATCTATTTCCCATAAAATAAGTGGTTTTAGCATGAACATGTGATTCAACTCCACACATGAGAGGGTATTTGCTTCCTTGCTTTTATGAAGAAATGTAAGAATGGGTTCTGAGTGCCTAGATGAGCAGGTTGCAGCTTACTGTCTGAGACTTGATCCTACTCCCAGGAGTTTAAGTTGCAAAATATGAGTGTGTAAGGAAGATCAAGATCCTGAGGAAGGGAAGATGGAAAAGAATCTTCTAAGCTGGACAAACCTTTGGTTGCCCCCCAACCAGATGAAAAAAACATCACAAGAGGAACCACCAACTGAGAATCGATGAGCCTGTACAAGAGAGAGAAGGAGAAGTACCTGTGGTCCAAGTTCCTGAACTGGAAAGTAAAAGCCAGGAAACAGGTCTGGAAGACACTGGGTGAGTGTGGAGATGGCCTTGATGTGAAAGAGAAGACTCCACCTAATCTTGCATCTGCTAAAATTTCAAAGCAGGTGATGGACAGTTATAAGTTAAAAAGAAGAAAAGCCAAAGCCACACATGTGTTTTTGTTATATTGATAATTTGGCTTAAATTCTATCAATAAAGCTTTACAATTTTCTCAGAAAAAAAAAAAATGTAAGATAAAATAGCACTTATCTATCCCTTGCCACGAAACTGTGGCAAGTTCATGCCTATAACTGCAACCAAGAAGAGACAACCATGAAGATAAAAGTCTACCTGCCCCCCTCCCCTCCAGCAACCTTCACTTTTTTTCCTATGATTAAGAGTTTCCTATAGTTTGTCTCCCTCTCTGATTTTGACTTGTTTTATTTCTCCCAGGTTTGTTTCTTCTAGGAGCCAGAATCATGCTGTATGTATTATTCTTTGATGTGCTTGTTGGAAATGTTCTCAGCCTAGCACACTCCTTTTATCCATTATATAGTCCGCAGAATTAGTGTCACTATTTGGGTTGCTTCATTCGGCTGTTATAATTAGGTCCATTTTTGTGCACAAACTTGAGCACAGGGGCTGGAATTTAAAAAGAATGTCAATTTGAGTCCTTGGCAATCTGAGGTGAAGTTGTGTTGACTTGGCATTGAGCAGGTGGCAAGGCCATGCCTGCTGACTGGAGCAGGAGGGCGCTGGACTGTGGATTTGGGACCCATACGCCAATGGCGTCATGTGTGTTGGGGATGTGGCTGGTTTTGTTCCTGGTCATGAATTCCTTTAACTTTTGTTTTTCTGGGAAACTCTATCTATTCTGAATGAAAGCCTTGCTGGATGAAGGGTGTGGGGGGATGGGGTAACTGGGTGATGGACATTAAGGAGGGCACAGGACCTAATAAGCACTGAGTATTATATAAGACTGATGAGTCACTGAACTCTACATCTGAAACTAATAATACACTATATGTTAATTAGTTGAATTTAAATTTTAAAAAAGAAAGAAAATTGCCTACCTGCTGAAGACAACAAAGTGAAAGAGACATAATGAGATGAAGGAACCTGGGCTCTGACTGACACTGTTGAGATAACAGAACGACCCTACTTCTGGATTTCTTAATACTGAGACAGCATATGTCTTCATTGGTTAAGCAACCATTGGGTGGGTTTGCAGTCACTGACTGATGAAAATATACTTGAGGTCAAAAGATACAGCTTAAAACTGAAAAATCAAGTATTAGCATTACATATTTAAATGTAAAAATATAAATGTAAATATGTAAAATACATATTTAAATGTATATTTAAATGTAAAGAGATATAAGGAGGGATACAATCTTATCAATTTGGGGGATTGTAGGAAGAAGTGGAACTTTCCAAGTCCCCCCCACCCCACACTACATAGTTCTATGTAAAGATAGAGTTATAAAGATAAATGCTAAAACAAAAGTAAAAAATCTTCTGAATTATCGGAAAATACACACACACCCCACAAAGCAGAAATATAGTTCATGTTGTGAATTTAACAACAGAGTCATGATGACAAACCTACAAACAACCATATTGCCATAAATACATATGGCCTAAATAAACTTACTAAAAGAAAAGGCTCTTAGACTGAATCTCAAAGCAAAATCCAACTACCTGCTGCATATAAGAGGAATATCTTAAATTCAGTTACTCAGGGAGGCTGAAAGATAAAAGGAAGGGCAAAGGCTATAGCAGAAAATACCAAAGAAAAGAAAGAAGAAAACACACACACACACACACACACTCAATCAAGGTTCATGATGTTAACTTCAGATGAGTTTGATTGGAGAGCAAAATGCATTAAATTAAAAAAAGACAGTTTATAATCTTAAAGAATACAAGCCAAAATGATGATTGTTATGAATATCTAAATAGCTAATTATACAGCATCATTCTCCATTTTTAAAAAAGCTTAAAGAAAATACAAGTTTTAAACTACAGAATAAAGCCTCAGCAATAGGAAACTTTGATTCTTTTCTTCCAACAGACGTCAGAACAAATAGACAAAAAATACCTTAGAATATACAAAATAAATAAGGTATTTCTAAGCAATATACTCTAAAAATAGAGAATATACTTTCTTTCTAAGATCCACTGGTAAATTCATAAAATTGATTATTTGGAAACAAAGAAAACAAGTTCCAAAAATGGAGAAGCAATATAGACATCTGTGATCATAATGCAATAAAACAAATAATAACAAAACTAGAAAACAAAAGAACTCTACCACCAGGATATTTTTAAAGTTCCGTTCACTTTTGCATCAAAGAGGAAAGAATTCAAAGCTGAAAATGTAGGTTATCTATAAGATAACAATAAAGAAAAGTAATATACTGATTTTCTTAACTATATAGAAAAACAAGATAATTATGCTATCAAGTGATATGGCTAAAAATATATAGAAACAAGGAAGAGGAGCACCTGGGTGGCTCAGTGGGTTAAGTGGCGGCCTTTGGCTCAGATCATGATCCTAGGGTCCAAGGATCCAGCCCCCTGTCAGGCTCCCTGCTCAGGGGGCTCCCTACTCAGTGGGGGTTATGCTTCTCCCTCTGCCCCTAACCCAACTCTCATGCTCTCTCTCTCACTCTCTCTCAAATAAATAAAATCTTAAAAAACAAAACAAAACAAAAAAAAAAAAAAAAAAAAAAACAAGGGGCACCTGAGTGGCTCAGTGGGTTGAAGCCTTCGGCTCAGGCCATGATCCCAGAGTCCTGGGATCGAGCCCCACATTCGGCTCCCTGCTCGGCTGGGAGCCTGCTTCTTCCTCTCTCTCTGCCTACTTGTGATTTCTGACTGTCAAATAAATAAATAAAATCTTTTAAAAAAAGAAAAAGCTTAAAAAAAACAAGAATGAAAAATATATATGATAAGCATTCAACTCAAGAAGTTAAAAAGAAAGGGATAACAAAAAGAAAAAATTAATAATGGTGCAGGAAAAAACTGGCAACCACATGTAAAAGAATGAAGTGGCTACTTTTTTAATACCATATACAAAAATAAACTCAAAATGAATTAAAGACCTAAGTATGAGACCTGTAACCACAAAATTCCTAGAGGAAAACACAGGCAGTAAATTCTCTGACATTGGCCATAGAAATATTTTTCTAGGTATATCTCCTCTGACAAGGGAAACAAAAGCAAAATTAAACTATGGGAACTAGATCAAAATAAAAAGCTTTTGCACAGCAAAGGAAACCGTCAACAAAACAAAAAGGTGACCTACTGAATGGGAGAAGATATTTGCAAATGATACATCTGATAAGGAGTTAATACCCAAAATATATAAAGAACTTACACAACTCAACATAAAAAAAAATAATAATAATCCAATTAAAATTGGCAGAATAAACACTTTTCCAAAGACATACAGATGGCCAACAGACACATGAAAAGTCCCTTAATATCACCTACCATCAGGGAAAAATTTAAGACAAAGACAAATACCACACAAATATCAATACCATATGATTCAGTCACATGTGGAATTTAAGAAACAAAACAAATGAACAAAAAAGGAAAAAAGGGACAAAAACAAACTCTTAAATACAGAGAACAAACTGGTAGTTGCTAGAGGTGGGGGTGGGGGTAAAATAGATAAAAGGGGATTAACAGTACACTTATCTTGATGAGCACTGAGAAATGTATAAAGCACTGCTGAATCACTGTACTGTACACGTGAAACTAATATGACACTGAATGTTAATTACACTTGAATTTAAAAATTAAATTAAAAAATAAAGAGAAATAGAAATAAATTTGCAATTAATTAATTAGAAAACTAGAATATACAAGAACTAGTAAGTAAACCTAAAAGCTGTTTCTTGAATGGAGGGAGAGGGGGGAATAGAAAAGAAACACTTTAACTTGTTTAATTTCTCAAGGAGGAAAGAAAGAAAATGGGGAGGGGGGGATTCACAGAAACAGAAGAAATTAAAAGAATCCTGAGACACCTCTTTGCTCATTCATTGTTAGAAAACTTGAGAACTATGATGAAATGGATTATTTTCTAAGAAATCTCATCCCAGATGAAACTGAAAATATAACAGGCCAATGTCCATAAGAAAAGAGGAGAAATTGTCAAACATTTATTCCCACCAAAACAGTACAGCACAGAGTTGTTTTCCCAAGGGTAATCTAGCCAAACCCTTAAAAAACAGATAACCCCAAAGACATTCGATGTGTTTCAGAGCATAGAAAAAAGATGGAAAGTCTCAGAATTATCTTTGTGAAGATATAAACCCCTGTAAAGATAGCACAGAGAAAAGTACAACCAAAAAAATTAGATGACTATCTCCAGAGATTATGAAAAAACTTGTGATAAAATTCATCATCCTTTGTGACAAAAATTTTTATTATATACTATACTAAGAATAAATGGATTCTCTTTTAGCAAAAAATACCCTCATTGCATCTCAAAAGTCATATTATGCCCAATAAAAATACTATTAAGATAAAGATGTCCACTATAACTACCATTAATTTTTTCGAGGTCCTGGCAATATTACACAATAAAAATAATTAGGTGTAAAATTTAAAAGGATCTGGTAAAATTACCATTATTTTCAGACAATATGATTATTTACTTAGACAACATAAGAGAATCAACTGAAAAATGTAATCAGTAAGAGAATACACTAAAGTAAGTGAATATAAACATAGTATAATGGCACTACTACTATATATGAATACAAACAACATTGAGAGCAGATATAAAGGATTAGTAGATAACATTTAAAATAGCAGCCATGGAGCCTGGGTGGCTGAGTCAATCAAATGCTGGGACTCTCGATTTCAGCTCAGGTCGTGATCTTGGGATCTTGAGATAGAGCCCCAAGTGGGGCTCCATGCTGAGTGCAGAACCTGCTTAAAATTCTCTTTCTCTGAGAAATAAAACTGAGGGTTTTGGAAGAGTGGGGATGGAGGGTTAGGTGAGCCTGGGAGTGGTGTACATTTCTATAGACGTAGAGCAGTCTACATATATGCATGAACTTTTTTTTTAAATTTTATTTATTTATTTGTTTATTTGAGAGAGAGAGAGAAAGAGAACATGATTGGGGAGAGGGGCAGAAGGACAAGCTGCCTCCCCCCATGAACAAGGAGCCAGATGTGGGGCTCCATCCCAAGACCCTAAGATCAAGACCAGAACTAAAATCAGATGTTTAACTGACTGAGCCACCCAGGCACCTGTACATGGGCTTTTTAAGACAAAAATCCCTCTTATAGAAATTATCCTACAGATGCACTCAGACAGAATGATCTACCTACAAAGATTTTCATTGTTATATTGTTTGTAATAGCAAAAGTTTGAAAAAGCCTAAATGCCCTCACAAAATAGACTAATGGTACATCCGTGAGATAGAACATGAAACCATTAAAAATGAAGTGCTATGAACAAATACTGAATAGTCTCCAAGAGGAAATGTCAGAAGAACAAAATAAGGTGCAGAACAAAACGTACAGTGAGCTACCTTTTAACTTCAACAAAACAAGAATATGCTCTTTCTTAAAGAATGCGTAAGACACTGAGAATAGGAGATACCTCTGAGAATGGGAGGGACTTGGTGAAGAATAATCCAGTAATCCTTGGCTCAAGGAGGAAGAGGGAAACTTAGACTTTACTATACACCCTTTCTGAGTGGTATTTCATTGGCACATATGACCTCAAAATTATAAAGACTATAAAGGCTTTTTGATATACTTTCTTTTCTCTGACTCATGTATCTTCTCAAATTCTCAACAAATATACCCTCAGTGTTTATTCTTCTTCTGAAGGTGTCGCCTTTGTGGGTACTCTTGTTTTGTTGAAGGGCAGGCAGGATAAATTCCACCTTTAAAGGTATCAGTGTTTCAATTTTCAGTGTGATTACGATCTCTAGGAGGAAAAAAAATAGACAACACTGGCTCTTTTTAGAAAAAGCCCTTTAAATCATTTCTGTTTTTAAGCAATCGGTTGTCAAACATCAAAAGGGTTTTTTTTTTCCTACCTTTACATCTAGAGATAAACTATTTTTCAAAGGCCCTTCTTATTTTACTAAAAACAAAACAAAAATCAAGATTCCCAAAGTTTTGTGGGATACAGTTGTATCAGGGTATGAAGGGAATATCTCCTTCAAACAAAAGAAAAGGAAGATTTTTGTTCACATTTTGCTTGAATCTCTTTCTTCTTGACAACTGCTATGCCAAGTTTCAACCTGAAAATATGTGTCTGTAATGAATGTGCTGACAGACCTTTATCTAGAGAAATGTGAATCTAATGCAATAATTCTTAGCCAGGTGCGTTATTTTATTCATTATTTTAAAGTCTACACAAGCATTTCTTAAGGAAATTTATACCCTTAGTAACACCAATTCAGAGTGATATAAAAGTGTACTCAGGTCAGGAAGTCTTACACATGACAGACTACAGAACTACACTATTCAGCTAAGCAGATCTGACTTCAGTAAGATGTAAAGAAGTGTATTTGTTAAAATTTCAATAAACTCACAAAAGTGTTTAAAGTATGTCATCAAGGAAAGGACCAAAGGCTCAGAAAATACATGTATTTTAGTCCTGTTTCCTTCTCAGACTCCTTTCCTCTTCAGAACCTTTTCTGTTTTCAGGTGGTTTTCCCAGCAGGAGGAATCCAAGCTGTAATGGCATCTTTGCTTATTCTGCAATACTCAAAATTTTAAGATATCATGCTAATGGTTGACATGTTGCATTATCTACTAAAACAGATGCCCTATGATAGGTTTCATTGTTTTTATCCAACAATTACTTTAGAAATAAGACTGTTTTTATTATAGGACTAGATCTCCTGTGTCTCTACCTCCACTGTCTTAAAAGTAATAGAAAGATGGGGCGCCTGGGTGGCTCAGTGGGTTAAGCCTCTGCCTTTGGCTCAGGTCATGATCTCAGCGTCCTGGGATAGAGCCCTGCATCAGGCTCTCTGCTCATCGGGAAATCTGTTTGTCCCTCTCTCTCTGCCTACTTGTGATCTCTCTCTCTCTCTGTCCAATAAATAAACGAAATCTTAAAAAAAAAAAAAAAAAAAGGTAACAGAAAGGTTCTTGTCAAGGTGTTGTAGGTTTTTTCTCTCTAACCACCCTTTCCCCCAGCAGCAACCCTGACTTAGCATTTTATTGGAATTGGTTCAATATGGTATTTGAGCTGCTTCCTAACTAGCAAGGCACAGTCGTGCTCATACCGAAGCTGTCTGGTCACATTCTGTTGTTCCCCTACTGAGAGCCCTCGCACTGCTCCCCATCTTGCTCACAGTAAGAGCCTAAGTCCTTCGAGTGACCCACAAGGCCCTTGCTACATTCAGACCTCAGATCTACTTCTCCCTCCCTCTGCTCCAGTCACTCCGGCCTCTACAATGTTCCCACCTCAGAACCTCTGTACTAACTGTTCCCTCTGCTTGTACACTCTTCTCCAGAGGGAACATAGTGCCTTCAAAAGCTTTGCTCAAAATGCATTTCTCACTGAATCTTTCTTTGACAGCCCTAGTCAAACTGGCGAGGACTCCCCCAATTCTAGCAGTCCTTGTCTCCTTCCTTGCTTTTTCTGTCTGCATAGAACATGTCACTTCCAAACATCCTATAAAGTTAACCTATCCATTTGCTTATTGTCCATATTTCCAGTCTTGGATGGAAATTCCCTCAGGGCAGCAGTTTTCATTTGTTTTGTTCACGGCTGTATCCCTTGGACCCAGAAAACTGACAAGCACGTGGCAGGTGTCAGAGCTGCTGCATAGAACCTGGCTAAGTACCACGGGAGCCCAGAGGACACTGTTTGGATAGTCTACGAGGGGGTGCAATGGTGCAGTCCTATTATTTGCAAAATACCCGCTTTGTGACCTATAATACAGCAGCTTTCACAAATGGTCTGAGATGCCCATGAAGCTTTATTTTTGCCTCTTTTTGCTTCTATGTTTTTTTTTTTTTATTACATAGTAAGCTGATGTTGGATACTGCATAGAAAGAGAATCATCTGAGTCTATAAAAACAGAAATCTTCATCTATTTCACCTAAATCTCTAAGAATTCCTTTAAACCATGAGATCTGATAGGATCTATTTTTCTTCCCCATCCCTGAAAACTGTATTAGTGAATTGTCACTTTGTTAAAATTCTGTTGTGAAAATAATTCTTCAAAGAAATTCTACAGGCAAATTAGCTGATAATTAGGAAAGAATAAAAAATGTCAAATATTTATATATTCCATAAACATGAGCCAAGGAAAAGTTGGCAAGAATTTTCTTTTTTTTCTCAATTTTTGGAGATGAGTTGCAGATTCTTTATATGATTCTTCATTCATCCCAAGCACTAGAATTACTTGGAAGAATATTCTTTTAAATGTAATCCATTACAACCAACCTCAAATTGATAGGTTCCTTATTGCAGCTGCCAAACCTTAGCTAGGCCATTTGTTTTTCTTTTGTTTTGACAGTACAATGGTTAGTACTGCACTGAACTTACCTATCTGAGAAAAGACATTCTTCTTGCCAAGTTAAGAGTTGAATAGGATTACAAGTACCACGTTTACGCTATAGCTCTTACAATTTATTGTGAAACGTTAGAAACATTTTTTTAAAGATTTTATTTATTTATTTGACAAACAGAGATCACAAGTAGGCAGAGAGGCAGGCAGAGAGCCCAATGTGGGCCTCCATCCCAGGACCCTGGGATCATGACCTGAGCGGCAGGCAGAGGCTTTTACCCACTGAGCCACCCAGGCGCCCATGTTAGAAACATTTAAAGAGAGTCATGTCCACTCCCTAAGACATACTTGCACATGCTTTTCACACACACACTTTAGTTTGTATGTACTGTAAATCTTATGCTTCTCTATTCCTAATAATATAATATTCTATATTCCTAACAGTTCCAGTCACCACAACACTGAATGTAATGCAGAAATTCAGATTAAGTATTCATAGACCAGTCTGTCATTGATTGACATAAAGATTTAAGATTTTCTACAAGAGGAAAGGAAACTAAAGTATACTAAGTTTTTTTAATTAGACTTTTTATTTGGAGATAATTTTAGATTCACAAGCAATTATAAGAAAGGTACAGAGAGATCCCAGTACCCTTTACCCATTTTCCCCCAATGTGACATCTTACAAAACTATGGTACAATATCAGAACCAGAATACTGTCACCGAAAGAGCTGAGATACAGAACATTTCCATCAGCACAAGCAACCCTCATTTTGCTCTGTTACGGCTACACCCACGGCCCCACCACTATCACTTCTTCCTTTGCGCAACCACTACTATCTCTCCCATTGCTATCATTTGTCATTTTAAGAATGCTATATAAAAAATAATACAGTATATAACTTCAGGGTTGGCTTTTTTCATCCAAGTCATTGCCTATATTAATAGTCTGTTCCTTTTTATCGCTGAGTAGTATCCCATTGCATGGATGTATCACAATTTGTTCAGCCATTCTTCAATTAAAAGATAGCTGGGCTGTTTCCAGTTGGGGGCTATTACACACACAGGTGCTATGAACATTAGTGTACAGGCTTTTGTATGAACATAAATCTTCATTTCTCTGGGATATACACCCAGGAATACTATAACTGCTAGATTGCCTGATATTTACATGTTTAGTTTTGGGGTTTTTTAAAGATCTTATTTATTTATTTATTTGACAAAGAAAGAGAGCAAAAGCAGGGGGAGTGGCAGGCAGAGGGAGAAGCAGGCTCCCCACTGAGCAGGGAGACTGCTGTGAGGCTCCATCCCAGGACCTTGGGACCATGACCGGAGCAGAAGGCACATGCTTAACTGCCTGAGCCATCCAGAAGTCCCCATGTTTAGTTTATTTTTAAAGAAATTGTCAAACCCTTTTCCGGAGTGGCCGGAAATTACATTCTCACCAACAATGTACGAGTGATCCAGCTTCTCTACATCCTTGCCGGCATTTAGTGTTATTATTTATTTTACTCATTGTGATCGGTATATGGTGCTATCCCATTGCTTTTAGTTTGCATTCCCCTAATGGAAAATGATGCACGACTTTCCAGGTGCTTATATCTCTTCTGTTTGTCTTATCCAGTAACATGTTTCTTCTTTTGTCCAACTTCAAACTGGACTGCTTGCTTTCTGTTAACTTTTTTGAGTTTATATATTCTAGATACTAGTCCTTTGTCAGATAGGTGATTTGCAAACATTTTCTCTCATTCTCTACCTTGTCTTCTTATTCTCTTGACAGGGTATTCCACAGAGCCAAAGGTTTAAATTTTTATTTAATCCAACTTATCACTTTTTTCTTTTTAAGGGTTATGTTCTTGGTGTGAAGTCTTAAGAACTCCTCACCTAGATCTAGATCCCAATGACTTTCTTTTGTCTTTTCCTAAAAGTTTCATAGTTTTACATTTCACATTTAAGTCCATGATCCATTTTGAGTTAATTTTCATAACATGTGAGACTTAAGTCAAGGTTCATCTTTTGCTGATGCTGTCCAAATGCTCCAGCACCACATGTTGAAAAGGCTAGCTTTCCTTCATGGCACTGCTTTGGCACCTTTGTGGAAAATCATTTGGACACATTTACATAGATCTGTTTCTAAGATCTGCTCTGCTCAGCTGATCTATGTGTCTATCCCTCCACCAACACTACAGAGTCTTGATTACTCTATAATAAGGCTTGAAATCAAGTAGACTGGGATTCTTCCCACTTTATTCTGATATCTGGGAAAAAGCATTCAGTTTTTCAGCATCAATTCATTTCAGTAAAATGTTAGCTATAGGTTTCTGTGGCCATTTTTTTTAATCAAATTGAAGAAGTTCCTTTCTATTCCTATCTTACTGAGAATTTTAATCATGAATGGGTACTGAATTTTCTCAAATGCTTTTTCTGCATCAACTTATAGAATCATGTGATGTTTCTTTTTTAGTCTATTAATATGGTAGATTACATTGATTTTCAAATACTGAATCAGATTTGCTTTCCTGGAATAAACCCCCCCTTGGTGATCATGTATAGTTCTTTTTCTACTTTGCTCAATTATATTTGCTAATATTTTGTTAAGAATTTTTGTATCTATGTTCATGAGGGGCACTGGTCTGCAGCTCTCTTTTTCGTACTGTTTTTGTCATATGGCATCACAGTAATACTAGCTTCATAAAGCGAATTGAGAAACATTCCCCCCTTTCTGTTTTCTAGATTAGATTATATAGAATTGGTGTCAATTCTTTAAATATTTGGTAGAATTCTCTAGTGAAGCCATCTGGAGCTAGAGATTTCTTTCTTGGCAGTTTTTGAATTACAAATTCAATATCCTTAATCATTATAGGGCTATTCAAATTATTTATTTCAGGGTAAGTTGTAGTAGTTGTGTTTCTTGAGGAATTGGTCTGTTCCAACTACACTGTCAAATTTATGTATATAGAATTGCTGTAGTAGTCCTTTATTAACCTCTTGGTGTCTGCAATTGGTGATTTCCTGCTTCATTCCTGATACAGCTATTTGTGTCTTTCTTTCCTCTGTCCGACTTGCTAGAGAATTATCAATTTTATTAACCTTTCCAAAGAGTCAACTATTTGTTTCCTTGATTTTCTCTATTGTTTTACTGCTTTCAGTTTCATTGATTTCTGCTACTATGTCCTTCCTTTTCCTTGCTCTGGGTTTACTTTTATTTTATTTTCCTAGGTTCTTCAGGTGGGAGCTTATATTAATGTGAAACTTCGCCTCTTTCCTAATGTATTCATATAGCACTACAAATCTTCCTCGTAGCACTGCCTTAGCTGTGTCCCATGAATTTTGACATTTTTATTTTTATCCTCTTTGATACCTTTTTTTATTTGAGACTTCTTCGACCCACACATTATTTAAAAGTGTGTTGTTTAGTTTCCAAGTATTTGTAGATCTTCCTGTTATTTTTCTGCTATTTGTTTTCATTTTGATGGCATTATGGTAAAAAAAAAAAAAAAGAAAAAAAAAACATTCTGTAGGAGTTCAACTATTTTAAACACTTTGAGGTTTGTCTTGTGGCCTAAGATATGGTCTTGGTATAATCCTCCATGGCACTTCCCTCCTCCCCCCGCCATGGGCACTTAAAAAGAACATTTTTCTGCTATTATGGAGTGATGTGTTCTATAAATGTCCATTAGGTCATTGTAATTGGTGGAGCTGCTGAGTTTTACCATACACTTGCTGATTTTCCTCCTAGTTCTAGTAAATGCTGAGAGAAGGATACTGAAGTATCCTTTGAATTTGTCTCTTTCTCCTTTCATTTCTGCCAATTTTCGCTTCACAGATTTTACAGCTGTTTTGTTGGTACCTACAAATTTAGCATTGCTCTATCTTCTTAGTGGATTAACTCTTTTATCATATAACATTTCTCTCTGTCTCTAATAATTTTCTTTGCCCTAAAGTTTACCTGGTATTAATATAGCTTTTTCTGCTTTTTTTTGGTTAATCTTTGTAATGATCTAGCCAGTTCTCATTATATATTGATTCCATATTTGCTAATTTACTCACTCACTAAAATGTATTTATATCCCCAAAACCAATACTAGCAATATTTCTAAAGTCATTCATGAACATGCACAGAGCGGCAAAAAGTTTGAGTTGCGGGGCGCCTGGGTGGCTCAGCGGGTTAAAGCCTCTGCATTCGGCTCAGGTCATGACCCCAAGGTCCTGAGATCGAGCCCCACATTGGGCTCTCTGCTCAGCAGGGAGACTGCTTCCCCCTCTCTCTCTCTGCCTGCCTCTCTGCCTACTTGTGAAATCTGTCAAATAAATAAATTTAAAAAAAAAAAAGTTTGAGTTGCCTGACACATATTCCCAGCTAAAATCAAACAAGGCAATCCCTCTGTCTTCTTGTTTCAACTCTCAGGCTAAAACCAAATATGCTTTTCACAATCTACTAGCACCACAATTTCCCCATTTTTTGCTTTTTGTCGGTTATTTCACTGCTTAACATGGCCAGCCTTGAGCATAGCACTGAAGGACTGTTTCCAGTTCCTAAGAGCAAGAAGGCTGTTGGTGCCTTACAGAGAAATGTGTGCTAGAATCAGATAGGACTCACAGTGCTGTTGGCACTGAATTCAAAGTTAATGACTCAACAATACTCACCGAATAAAGTATCGTCAAACAGAAATGCATATAAAACAAGAATATGTACTGACCAGTTGACAAAAATGTGAACAGAGGCTCACATGAGCCTAACTCTGCACTTGCCCTAGGAGCAGTTCAGAGTTTGCTAATTCAGTGTTCACAGTGATTTAATTAGCTGCCACAAATAAGGAGAATCAACTGTGTATGTTTTCCCATATTTTTATTTTCAAGTTGCTGTGTTACTATATTTGAAATGAGTTTCTTATACACAGCATATAGTTGGGTACGTTCTTAATCCACTCTGTCAATATGTTTTTTTAGTTGATGTTTTCATAGCATTTACTTAATGTAATTATTGATATATTAGATCTTAAGTCTTTTGGTTTTCTATTTTTCCTCACTGTTATTTGTTTCTCGAGGGCTGTTTGTTTGTTTGTTTGTTTTTTCCTACTTGTCTGTGGGTTACTTGAACATTTTTTAGAATGCCATTTTGATTTATCTGTAGTGTTTTTGAGTATATCTCTTTGCATAACTCTTTTTAGTGGCTGCTCTATGTATCACATTACATATATAAAACACCTTAGTCTACTGGTATCCTCATTTTACCAGTTTAAGTATATAAAACTTACTTCCTATTACATACATCCTTTTACCCTTCCATGTTTATAGTATAATTTTCTTAAATATTTTATCCACACATATCTAGAATCACATTTAAAAGTATTATAATTTTCATCTCAACCATCAAACACAATTCAGAAAACTCAGGGAAAAAAGGAAAGCAAATTTAACAGTATATTTGCTTACCAGGTTCTTTCTTACCTTATATTCCAAGGTTCCTTCTTTTATCATTTCCTTTCTGCTGAGAGAAATTCTTTTAGCCATTCTTTTAGGTTGTTTTCTTTTACCTGAGAATGTCTTGATTTCCCCTTGTCCCAAGGATATGTTCGCAGGGTATATAATTCTAGGTTCACAGTTATTTTCTTTTAGCACCGGAAAAATACTGTGCTACCATTTTCCAGTCTCCATGGCTTTTGATGAGAAATCCACTCTCATTCTAATTATTTTTCCCCTATAGGTAAGGTGTCATTTTCCTCTGGCTGCTTTCAATATTTTTTGCCTTTAGTTTTCAGAAATTTGATTATGCAGTGTATTGGCAGAGATCTCCTTGGGTTTCTTCTCTCCTACTGGGAGTTTGCTCAGCTTCCTGAATCTCAAGGTTTATGTCATTATCAAAGTTGAGAAGTTTTCAGCCATTATTTCCTTGAGGGTTATTTTCAAACTTAATTTCTTTCTCTTTTCTTTCTGAGACTCCAATGATATGAATGTTATATCTTTTCTTATAGTACCATAGCTCCCTGTGCTCTGCTCAATTTTTTGCCATCTATTTTTTTCTCTTTTGGTCAGATTGCTCTATCATTTGGTTTACTGTTTTTCCTTCTGTCTCTTCCATTTTACTGTTTAGCCCATTCACTGAGATTCTCATTTCATTTATAGTATTTTTTTTCAGATGTAGAATTTCCATTTGATGCTTTTTTATATTTTGTTTCTTTGCTGAGATTTCCTATTTCTTTTCTAAGGCTTTCTATGTTTTCATTTGTTACAAGTGGTTTGTAATTGCTCATTAAAGCCTTTTTATTTGGCTATTTTTAAATTTTTTGTCAGATATTCTTTTTTTTTTGTCAGATATTCTAAATTCTAAAACTTCTATCAACTTACTGTTGATTTTCTTTTGTTATGATTTTCATTTGAAACACAGGCATTTTTACATTATGTTTTAAGATTCTGGATTATTATTTAAACCTTCTATTTTAGCTAGTTTTCTCCAACACCACAGTAATAGAAGTAGGTAGGGATGCTGCTGCCTCAACATTGCCATTGGAGGTGGCAATCTGGGCTCCCCACATTCAAAGAGAGGATCTCCTTATAAACTCTGAGTGAGGGTGGGAGTTCCAGACACCGACATGGTCTTCACTGACAATGCAGTAGGATGATCTCATTACTGCTGGCAATGGTGATAGTCCTGACTTTCCCTAGATCTCTTCTAAGACCATGCCATGAGGGAAGAGGGAGGGTGCATTATTTTCAACTGGGCCATAAGTCCAAACTCCCTACCTGGTTTCTACTTACTGCAAAGGTGGGGGTGGGGAGGCTCACTGATGGGTACTGGATATATGAACAGTCCTGGCTCCCTACCTAATCTTCCCTGACACCACCATGGCAAGGGTTTGGGATACCCTGCAATAGCCTTGTGAGGACAAAAGTCTAAACTACCCACTCAGTTTCTGTTGGCATGAGTTCACAGTGGAGGCACAGTTTTTTGTATTTTTGGTTTTTTTTCTGTAGTATCTGACTAGAGTAGAATGGTTACCTTCTTAGTTTTCTGTCTTGACAGACTATCCCGGTCCTGGCCCACTGGCTACAGCGAGCAGGCTTTTGTTAGGGTTTTTTTTTTTTTTCTTTTTTTTCTATATTCATTGGCATTTCCAAATTGCCAGCTTTTTCAGCTCCAAGTCTGGGGTATATGATGGGGAAAAAAAAGAACAAAGAACTCAGGTCCCATGGTCCCTAGCCAGTCTGCCTTCTTCCCACCTCTCAGAGTCTTCTTATGTTTTTCATATATATTTTTCCCCAAGAGTCTCAGTTGTTTTTAGTTATACTTAGGGGGATAAATAGGAAAAAGTACATCTACTCCATCTTTCCAGTAGTGGAAACTTCCCAGCATGTCAATTTTTTAAAAACACACTGTGTAAAGTACAAAATTTTCACAAAGCAAATATGAGTATTACTTCTCTGCATGCTTCATTTTTTTCCTGAATATTAACTCCTCTGTGAATCCTTTCTAAAACTATCCAAGTCAAAATTAATTACTTCTTTCTTTGTGTATCCACAGCATGGCATTTACTTTTCTGTAAAGCCTATAATCATCCAATGGTACCACCATTGGTCATATAAGTAAAGCAAACTGAAGATGAAGACCATGGCAGATTCATGTTTGGATTCTCAATGTCTGAATGTCTAAGAGCACACATGTATTACAATAACTCACACAGTGTGGGGAAAATAGTGGAGATCCAATAAATATCTGTTCACTGAATAAGTGAACAAATGAACATTTATTCAGCACTTGCCCATATGCTCTGAAACTCAAGAAGGGTTTGTTAAATTGGGCTAAATTATTTCTGCATCTGTCAGTCTAATCAATTCACGATTATTTCTTCCCAAGAGGAAAAGAGAAGCTCATCCAAGGTGCAATTATTGCAGATTAGTACTTTTTCCCAACCAACATTTAATTAATTAGCAACTATTTATTTTAAAACTACACAACCAGAACTATACATGGTACAGAAGAAGTGAAAGTCAAGATCCCTGCCCTCAGAAGTATAAAGTATACTATAAAGACTGAAAGATAAGCAAAAATCAAAGAGTAAATAAATCAGTGAAAATGAAGTATAAGGGAAAAAAGGATATGGGTGATCTGTATCATTAAAAAGGACTTCATAAGAGAGGCAGGACTTCTGTCAGGCTTTTAAAGATAATTAAGTTTTAGTTGACTGAGAAGAAAGCAAAAAGTAGGGTATTTCAGGTCTGGAAACAATAAAAAAATACAAAGACAGAAATGTATTCGGACAGAGAGGAATTCCCTTAGAGGGGATAAAGCTGAAAATCAGAATTTGAAAATGACTCAATTCACACAGCATAGAAGAAGAAATAAAAAAATCACCATCATCTCAACTATAGTACAGTTTACAAAGATTTTTCAAACATGCATTTTCTCATTTAAGCCACCAAATATCTTTGATGAAATGCAGAGTGAAACATGGAGTGACTTGAATTTAGATCTTCAGACATTCACCCTTGTGCTATGTATACACCATTCTCTCTGTGTAATGTTCAAATAATTGGGAGGTTTATATTGGGGTGGGGGTGATCTTTTCCCAGTGAGATAAATCTGCCAATATTTTAAAAGACAGATTTAAAAGAAGAGACTAGAAAGGTGATACAAATCCTAACTAGAAAGGCAGCGGCGAACATCGGAAGAAAGGAGTAAATCTAGGAGAGATTTCAGAAGAAGATAGATGATTTGACAGAAGGGGAAGATGGGGAGTCAAAGAAAAAGCTAAGGTTTCTGTTTCAGGCATTGAGGAAAATACTGGTACCTAGTTAAGGGGATCAGAAAACATGAATGATGAGTTCATATTTAGACACTGAATTTCAAGAACTTTACAGGTTTGCAGAAAAGCAGGAAGAAGAAAGACATGAATGGGTGCCTGGGTGGCTCAGTCAGTTAAGCATCTGCCTTTGGCTCAGGTCATGATCTTGGGGTCCTGGAATGGAGCTCTCTACTCAGTGGGGAGCCTGCTTCTCCCTCATCCACAACCCCTCCCTCCGCCCCTGCGAATGTGCTCTTTCGCTAGCTCTCTCTCAAATAAATAAATAAAATCTTAAAAAAAAAAAAAAAAGAACATCAAGCCAAGGAGCAGTGCATGCTGTTCACTGAAAGCTGTTAAACAAAACTAACCTGTCTGGAATCTAGAAGCCCAGAGCCACATTTGAATTGGTTACCTCAACCAAAATGGCTACAGTCATATCATGGTAGACTATGGTAGCTATGGTTTTTTACTTCTCAGCGTACATCCACATTTTCTCTTTTCTTTTTTTTTTTTTTTAAGATTTTATTTATTTACCCGACACAGAAAGATCACAAGTAGGCAGAGAGAGAGAGAGAGAGGAAAGCAGGCTCCCCGCTGAGCAAAGAGCCTGATGAGTGACTGGATCCCAGGACCCTGAGATCACAACCCAAGCCAAAGGCAGCAGCTCAACCCACTAAGTCACCCAGGCGCCCCTCTCTTTTCTATTCTTTTTTTTTTTTTTTTAATTTTTTTTTTTTTTTTTTTAAGATTTTATTTATTTATTTGACAGACAGAGATCACAGTAGGCAGAGAGGCAGGCAGGGAGAGAGAGGAGGAAGCAGGCTCCCTGCTGAGCAGAGAGCCCGATGCGGGACTCGATCCCAGGACCCTGAGATCATGACCTGAGCCGAAGGCAGAGGCTTAACCCACTGAGCCACCCAGGCGCCCCTCTCTTTTCTATTCTTTAAGCTCATCCCCCCTGACCCCCACACTCTGGTCTAGGCTGACTGTCAATCACTCCACATCCAAACTACTGAGACAGATTGGTCCAAGTAAGGCCAATCAGAATCTTCACCAACAATGATATATGGTATATTAACTACATTTTCCTATTTTCTATATTCCTCATGCTCTCACATCTTCGGCCTCACTGATCCGGAGGAACTGCCCCTTCCAAGGTTAGCTGATTCACAGACTTCCCTGTGAACACTCCTTTCATATGTAAACCAACCAACCTAAACCAATACCCTCCAGCCATCCTCCAAATCACATTTACAACCTCCAAACTTGCTCTGCCTGCCGTAATCAACCCAGGGCTAGCGACCAGACAACTTGAGATGATCCATATACCTGAGAGCCCACTAAAATTATTCAAACCAACCCTAAACCCGTTTACTTTGTCTCACCCATTCTTGCTCACCAAAACTACAATAAAGTCTTATGTACATGACTTCCTGTCACTTCTCTGCCTCCTACCTGACCTCGTGCTTCCTTAGGTGGCACCATTTAGCACGGCATGCCCCTCCTCTTGAGAACTGTAACAGAATAGCTTTCCAATGGCAATCATTTCCTGATCTGACAGCTCCTCACATCTGAATAATAATAAAATATATTTTAAAATATAAGGATGTTGCAAATAAAAGTTGTTTCAACACAATACTGGAAGTCCTGCCAGAGAGATTAGGCAAGAAAAAGAAATAAAAGGCATCCAAACTGAAAAGGAGGAAGTCAAACTGTCTCTATTGGCAAATGACATGATATTATATATAGAAAACTCTAAAGATTCTATCAAAAAACCTGTTAGAATAAATGAAGTTAGTGAAGTTGCAGGATACAAAATCAATACACAAAACTCTGTTGTATTTGTATACACTAATAGCAAAATATCAGAAAGAGAAATTAAGAAAACAATCCCATTTACAACTACATCAAAAATAAAATAAAATATCTAGGAATCAATTTAGCCAAGGAGGTGAAAGACCTCTCTATTGAAAACTACAAGACATTCATGAAAGAAATTGAAAAAAACATAAACAAGAGGAAATATATTTCATGCCCATGGGTTGCAAGAATTAATATTGTTAAAATATCCATTTACCCAAAACAATATACAGATTCAATACAATCATTCTCAAAATTCCAATGGCATTTTTCACAGAAAGAGAACAAATAATTGTAAAATGTACATGGAAAAACAAAAGACCCGAAAGAGCCAAAGCAATCTTGAAAAAGAAGAAAAAACTAGAGGCATTGCACTCCCTGATTTCAAACTAAATTACAAACCTATAGTAATTAAAATAGTATGTTACTGGCATGAAAACAGACACACAAATCAAAGAAACAGATGAGAAGCCCAGAAATAAAATCACACATATATTGTCAATTAGTTTACAACAAAGAAGCCAAGAATATATCATGGGGAAAGGACAGTCTCTTCAATAAATTGTGCTAGGAAAACTGCACAGCCATATGCAAAAGAATGAAACTGGTTCCACTATCTTACACCACACACAAAAATTAACTCAAAATGAATTTAAGAACTTGAAGACCTGAAACCATAAAAGTCCTATAAGAAAACAGACAGTAACCTCCTAGACACAGGTCTTGATGATGATTTTTTGAATCTGACGCCAAAAGGAAAAGTAACAAAACAAAAATAAACAAGTAGGAACTATCAAAATAAAAAGCTTCTGCACAGCAAAGGAAACCAGCAACAAAATGAAAAAGCAACCTACTAAATGGGAGAAAATATTTGCAAACCATATATGTAATAAAGGGCTAATATCCAAAATACATAGAGAACACATATAATGCAATACAGTTAATTTTTAAAAAACAATTAAAAATTATTATAATTAATTTAAAAATGAGCAGAAGATCTGAGGAGACACTTTTCCAAAGAAGATATACAGATGACCAAGAGGTACAGAAAAAGGTATTCTACATCATTAATCATTAGAGAAATATAATTCAAAATCATAATGAAATATGCCTTAATACCTGTTAGAATGGCTACTATCAAAAAGACAAAAATAATTAATCTTGGTGAGGACATGGAGACAAGGGAACCCTGGTGCACTGTTGATGAGAAAGTAAATTGGGGCAAACACTATGGAAAACAGTATAGAGGTTCCTCAAAAAATTAAAAATAGAACTACCATATGATCGAGCAATTCCTCTTCTGAGTATTTATCGAAAAAAATAAATAAATAACTCAAAAAGATATATGCACTCTCATGTTCACTGCAGCTTTGTTTACAATAGTCAAGATATGGAAACAACCTAAATGCCTATAGAGAGATGAATGGATAAAGAAATCAAGGTGTCCATATACAGAAGAGAATATTATTCAGCCATAAAAACGAATGAAATCATGCCATTTGCAACAGCATGGATGGACCTCAACGGCATTGTGCCATGTGAAATAAGTCAGACAGAGAAAGACAAATACTAGATGATCTCTCCTCTATTTGGAATTAATCAATCAATCAAACCAAGATCAAAGATATAGATAACAGACTGTTGGTTGCAAGAGACAAGGGTGGAAAAGGAGGGAGAGAAATGGGTGAACTCTTTGGGATTTGTTTGCTTGTTTGTTTACTTTAAATAAATGAAAATCAACAAATTAACTATATTTTTAAAAAAGAACCTCTCCTTGCTAAAAGATGTGAGGTAAATGTGTTTCTATCACTGGGATTTGTTTTTTAAATGTTCCTATTACGCTTACATTAGCTGCCTCTAAGATCTACCAGAGTAGATTTTTTGGTTATTACTCTACTCCCCAATTCCTTTTCTTACCCAACTTAATCATATACAGTGTCTCTTTGCACCTAGTCCTAAACCTTGCTTTCGTGTTTTAGAACCAGATCTACAGTCTTAAATGCCTGCTAGGTATCTCCAGCTATGGATGATTTCAAAGCCTAACTTACATAATCTCTTTTCCCCAAGATCTTTCCTTCAAGGTTCCCTAGTTCTGAAACAGGGAATGCAAATGCTCCAAACTTGACAGGCAGCTTGACTTCCCTTCTTTCTCCCCCCAAATTCTGCACATTGATCTACCACTGTACCTTTTCTGTCCTATCTTAGGGCAGCCCTTGAGGCCTCCCTCCAAGAAAGCAAGAGCAAGGGTCTCTGCCTTCTCGGTTCTCAGAGCCTTCTGCTCATTTTCTTCCTGAGGGCCACTGCAGTTTATTTTATGTCTGCATTTCTGTCTCTGACAGTAGATCATGATTGCCTTGAAAGGAGCTTTGTTTTATGTTTCTATGTATTCTGATTTCCTCCATATTTCAGTGTTTGGAATAATACAGGAATAAATGCTGGTTGAATTATTTGTATTAACTGCACTAATTACAGTAAATGTGATAGCAAATGAAGACAAAGCAAATACAATTTTAAAAACAAGATTTTCTTGAGTCTTCTGATAGTACAAAATAACAGAAAAATCTGATGAATAGGGTGCTGATTAAAATGGTATAAATATATGAAGGGATAAAAATCTGAGGAACAGTATTTTCCCAGATGGATGAAAATAAAATAAATTTAGAAAATACATGTATTCATAACTTCAAATTATTGGAAGGCAATTATGGTATTTCTGTCCCTCAACCAGACTACATTGAAGACTGAACATTTGCAGTAACTTGTGTTTTTAAAATTATACTTGAGAAAAGGTAAAATAAAGAGCTCACATGTGGGGAAAAAAATGTTGTTTCCACTGAGATTGCCAGGATGTGAATCTGGAGCTTTAGGCACCCATTTTGCCTACTGTATACACAAAAACCTATCTGAAGAATGAAATCAAGCAGGACAGGACAAGCTAAGCTGAAAGATAGACAATTTGGGATAGAGATGGGCCCATATTATATCATTTGTATCCTGGATCTAGCCATGTCTAAAGCCAGCTATATTCCTGAAGTTTCTTTTTATAATCTATAGAAGTTATAGATGGATTGCTTTCACTTACAACCAAATGTTCTGATTCAACGTCACCAAACTTATCAACTTCCCCCAAATCTCTAAGTTAGAAAGAGGATTTCCCTCTTTCTGTGAATGAAACCATAATTGTCCCTACCATTCAGGCTCAAGAGTACAAAAGCATCTATTTATTCAGTCAGCCACTAAATATCATTATTCTATCTTCTTACATCTCTTCCTTTTGTCCTTACCAATAACATTTTCACCACTTTAATTCTGATCTTCTTTATTTCTCTCACTTAGCAATAATGTTATATATAATACATCTGAATTATCACCTTCTCTTTGAAATCTCTTCTTATCTGCCCTGGCCAAAATAATCCCCTCACTCTGCTTTTTCCTCTCCTTTTCTACCTTTCTTCACCCCCACTCTCCTACAACCATCTTGAGTCAGCTCAGGTACAATCATTTCCAGGATGCTATACCTAAATTGACTTCTCTTCTCACAGGTGGTGCCGAATGTCCTCTTCAATGATATCCCTACACCCTATGCTTACCTCCTTCAAAGTTTACCACAGCCTAAGTCAAAATTAACCAAATTATGTCACTAGCCTTAAAAGTTTTTCAAGGGAAAGATCAATGTTAAATGGATTATCAGTCCAGTATGTAGTAGAAGCTCAATAAATGCTTTTGAGCTTTTAAAGTGAATTGTGTTTCCTTCATCCTGTGTCTCCATCATTCAGCACATGTGCAACACAGAGTAGCAGCTAGATTCTGGTTTGGGCTGGATACGTGAAGAGTCTTCTGCAACAGGCTGAATGTGTCCCCCCAGGAAATTCAAATGTTGAAATCCTAACCCTAACATGATGGTACTAGGAGGTGAGGCATTTGCAAGGTCATTATGTCATAAGGCTAGACCCTTCATGAATGGGATTAGTGCCCTTATAAAAGTGATACTACAGAGTTCTTTTGTTATATTGAAGATACAATGAGAGGTTGGAAGTCTGCAACCCAGAAGAGGTCCTTCCCAGCCATGCTTGCACCATGATCTCAGACTTCCAGTCTCCAGAACTGTGAGAAATAAATTTCTATTGTTTATAAGCCACCCAGGCTATGACACTTTGTTACAGCAGCCCAAACACAGAAGACACCTCCTCATCTCCAGTCTGACTATAATTCTATCCACCCAACTCACCATTAAAGATTAATCTTGGCTCACAACCTTACTTGGTGGTAATTCCAAAAATGCTTTCATTAGCACCCTAGATTGCCTTTGCCTTTCTTCCTCACCCACCTTATTTCTCAAAACTAAGTTTGAATTTTCTCTGTGCTTGCTTGCTCCATAATACCACCATCAACATTTACCTAATCATACCATATGTCTCCATTATAATCTAAGGTTGTCTGATCCCAGCCGGGTGTTCGGCATTGCTTGGCACCTCTCACATTTATCTTCAGCTGACCCCTATCAAATTCCCCCACTGCAGCTGCTACAGAGTTTTTCCACTCTCCTTAAGCCCCAAATTCCACCCTTATTCCCCACATGCTCCTCTCCACATGTGAAAGATCTCCTCTTCCACATAACTCAGGATACAATATTACAACCATGAGATGAGGCTAGGCTTTCTTCATCCTCACCTCAAAACTTTTCTATCCTTTTATACAGCCCTTCTCAGCTCATGCTCCAGTGAAAGAACTGCACACCCTCCCTTGCAAAGCCAAATTCTCTGTTCATACTATACCAGTGATTTAATTTTTCTACCACTCTTTGGTTCCTTCTCTTCACCACACAGGAGTGCTTCAACTTCCTCTTTCTAAAGAGTTAATATTTCATTATTACTTAATGTTTGTTGAGCATTTACAATGTGGCTGGGCCACTGTAAGCAGTTCACAGCAATCATTTTATTTAATCTTGACGATAACCTTTGATGTTTTGGGTAGCATATCCCCTGTTTTACAGATTAAGAAACTGAGGCCAGTATTGGGAAATTTGCTTAAGGTCACACAGCTCTCTATCTCCGTAAACAACCCGAACTTTTCTAACAAGTGTTCTAAATTTAATTCTTCTCCCTTATTTCCTGCCTCTCTTGCTCTGTGTTTCTGTGTAATAGGTCCAAAACCTGCACTGCCAGGCCAATCACAGCAACTTACAGCTGAGCGTCTCTGTTCTATCAACAAGGACAGAACATCCATCTGTACACTGTACACACAGACGCATACAATAGCTCTACCACAATCCTTTAAAAGACACTTGTTGAAATGTTGAAAAAATTAATCCAGCCATTAGGAGAATGATATTTAAAAAACAAAACACTACATAGCAGCATTGCCCTTTTCTCTTTCTCTCAGCTGCCATCACTTTTATAAATTTCCAAGCACAAAGTGTTTAGAATTACCCAAAAGAAATGAAAGCACCGAGGAGGTTTCCCTGGGTTTGAGAAGCACTCACAGCCTCAATATTTTTCTTCAGTTTCTTAACCTAATCCCCTGGTCCACAGTTTTGGCACAGGTCCCATGGCGTTCAAGAAGAATTCTGTTCAAAACAAGAGGGACAAGATCAGGTCCAGAAAGGAAGAGCTCGCAACATTATCCGCTCAAGAGCTTCCCCATCAGAAAGGCCAGGCCGACACCAGGTCAGCTGCAGAAACAAACATTTCTTCCACTGACAAGTGTTTAATTGGACATTTTGAAAATCTAATGTCATGTATGCAGATGCAAATGTTTGAAGAGTTGTTTACAGTGTCGTTTGTGCCAGACAGGCCCCAATGCCAAGCCGGCACACAGCCTCCCATTCTTCTGCTGGGCTCGGCGTCTAAAGATGTCTCAGGGCTCCCTGAGCCTTGTAAATTTCCACATCCACAGACTTATCTCTGTTTCCAAAGCAGAGTCCTTCTTCCCCCTTCCATCCTGGTCGGTCCTTCTTCTGCCAATCTCTGCAACTGCCTGCTCTGGGTCAAAAGGCTTTGGAGAAGTGATTTGTGAAGTGATTACTCCAGCTCTAGAAAGTATAGTGTTGAAGTTTTAGTCATTGTTGAAAAACTAACAAAAAGAAAATGCCAGACTCTAGATCCCTGCCCAGCAATCAGGTCTTAGGTGATGCAATTATTTCGAGAATTAGTCAAAAATAAAAATCCTGCCACTTGTTTTGCATTTGATAAGTTCATTTCGTATGCAATGGTCTTCACTGTATAAAAGCCATAAAAATTGTGATCGTTTATTAATGAGTTCATTCACTTATTCATACTACAAACATTGATTAATTACCTACCATGCCTACAGCAACTGCAAATATTTCCGATATACAGAAAGAAGGAATATGTCATCCTTGGCCTCAGGAAGCTAGTGAAAGAGGACGGCAAATGACTGTCATACGTAAGGAAATAAATTCTCATGTACTTACAATAAAGAAATGATAAAGTACAGCAGGATTATCACAGGAGAGAATAAGAAAGAAATAACAGAGAAGATGGTATTTCAGCTCAACCTTAGAGGATAGATTCATTTTCATTGCTATATAGTGGGAAGGGTGTTTCTCATTAGAGAACAACGATGAGCAAAGATCTGAACATTTATAATATATTCCCCAGAAATGGTAAAAACTCTAGGGAAGCTGGGGTGTTATAAAGCACTAGGAAGAAATTTAAATACACATGTGCACACAACAAGTATATTTCTAGTCTCTTTTCACACTTACTCAGGGCCTACAGTCAGGGGGTACCTAGGAATGAGTATTTTTTAAACTCTTCCCAGGTCATGATGTGCACTCATGAGACTGTATACATATATATACAGAATAAATGGAGAAATACGGGAGGTGTTACAGGCTGAACTGTGCCCTCCCCACCCCCACCACCAAAATGCATACATAGAAGTCCTGTTCTAACCCAGTACCCCCAGAAAATAACTATATTTGGAGGCAGGGCCTTTAAAGAGATCATTAAGTTAAAATGGGGGCATAAAGTGGGCCCTGATACAATCTGACAGGGGACCTTATAAGAAGAGAAAATTCAGACACACAGATAGACCAGGGATATGTTGAACAGAAAAAAGCTTTTGTGAGGAAACAGCAAGAAGAAAACATCTGCAAGTCAAGGAGAGGGCCTGGGAAGAAACCAAACCTGCCGGCACCTTAATCCCAGACCTCCAGCCTCCAGAACCACAAGAAAATAACCTTCTGCTGTTTAAGTCCCCGAGTCTGTGTATTTTGTGATGGCAGCCCTAGCAACCTAACACAGGAAGTGAATACACCATGAATGCACCCAGATTTTTAAGAATCTTAAATGCCATCCTAGGTGTTTAGACTTTATTCCATAGGCAATTTCTCCAACCTGAGGCCTTTTGAAAAGGGAAGTAATATGATTCAGCCTATGATCCAACTCTTGAGGCAGAGTGGAGGATAAAGATGTTTAAAAGATTCTGCCTGGCAAAGGCAAGAGACAATATGGGGTATGACTATGGCAATGACAGAAAGGATGGTAAGAGGGGGAGACAGAAAAATTTAGGAGCTGTAACTGATAGCCATAAACAGCATTTGCTGGCTTATTAATTTTGGAGGATGAGGAAAAGGGTTAACTCCCTTTTGAGCCTGTTCTGTACCCTATATTTCAGACACATCACATTACCTACAATCCCACTGATTGAGGTCCCATTAACCACAGGACAAAACACAAAGAGAGCATATTTGGGGTTGCAACTGATGAGTTTAAAACCAGAGAAGAGAAATCAGAGAGAATTCAAGTGTGGAGATGAAGATCTCTTGAGTACAAAGGAGCTCCTTAAAGCCACAGGTTAAGGACATCATTGCCTTCACTTCGAATTTCAGCCCCAAAACATAAGAGCATGAAAGTCATCAGTCCTGTCCTTACACAACAACAAATGAAACTAAACAAACTGAAAACCAACAACTTTCCTGGGACCTCGCAGGGAACTACAGATGCAGAGTGAACCACCACTCTGAAATGCTGAAGAGACAGATAAAGCCCAGATCTGATCTACTCACCTGGAGCAGAAGCCACCGGAGCCATAAACTGGTAAGGATACCGATGTGGTCATTTGGACAGACTGCTGGACACTGAGTCTGGACTACCATGACAGTGGGAAACACGTCAGGCCACGGTGCTGGTCAGGTTGAGGGCACAGGGGATTCCAACAATTTTGGATAATCATAAAACAAGTATGACAACGGAGCAAAGACAGAAGGGAAACTAAACTACCAACTAATAACTAATAAAACAAATAACAAAGTGGCTGATATTGACTGAGCACTTACCATGTGGCAGGCCTATCCTAAATGTTTACATTTCTTAAGCCTACAACAAGCCTGTAGGAAAATGCACTATTTTTCTATTGCTACTGTAACAAATTACCACAAACCTGGTGGGTTAAACATCATAAATTTTTAAACTACAGTTCTGTAGGTCAGAAGTCCAACACAGGACCCACCAGGAAAAAATCAAACTGGTGGGAGGGCTGCATTCCTTTTAGCGGCTCTAGCAGGTAACGTTTGTCCTTCCCCAGCTTCGTGTGGCCACCCACATTCCTTGTCTCATGGCCTCCTTCTGCCATCTTCAAAGCAGACAATATTGCATCTCCCTAGACAGTCTTCCACAGTCCCATTTCCCTAACTCTCTGACTCTTTTTCTGCACCTTCTTCCACTGGTAATTGGGCCCACCCAGACATTCCAAGATGATCTTCCTACTGTCAGGGTCAGATAATTAGCGCTCTTAATTCCATCTGCAACCTTATTTTTCCTTTGCCACATAATCTATCACATTCACAGGTTCCAGGGAATAGGACATGGACACAAGCAGTTATAATTATTATCTTCACGTTACAAATGAAGAAAATGAGGCATAGAGATCCTATGTAATTGGTCCAAGGTCATACAGGTGTTGGTGGCAGAGCTGAAATTTGAACACAGGAAACTGACCCATATGCTTAACCATTAAACTCCAGAGAACATGGGCGCTACTGAGTGATTTGTTTAAGTGGTACCCTAAAATTTAGACTGAGTAGGTAATGAAATGTCAGAATAGTGCAGACTGCCAGGATTTGCCCTCTGCATCTCAAAGAACTTAACTAGGGTTGGTGACTCTCCAACGGCCCCTGGTTTTCTGTAAACTTTAGCTCAGAAAAGCTAATAAAAAGAAAAACCCTATAAAAGCACAGCCAGATGTTTGAGATGGTAAACTTTTCAATATAATACACATGGCATTAATGATTTACAACACTTAATCAAATATAACAAATGCATCTTCAGATTAGTCATAGATAACACAGACCCAATATATTTTGATCATGGTGACAGAATCTCAAAATGATGTTCTGGGCACAAAAAGGATGAATATATATAAAGGTGGAAGATGAGTATGTGAGTGCCTTGACAGCATCATGAAAGAGAGAGGATATTTTCTTTCTGTCATTTCAACCTATTCCCAAGCTAACTGAAAACATGGGCTAAACCAGAGGACTGAGACACTAGGCCAGCAAGACTCTAGAATTCACTGCAATCTCCATTTGACTTTTTTCCAACAACCTTTCATAAATGTTCCAAGGAATAAATGAATTTTCCACAAATAAGAGAATATATGTATATCCATATATAATAAAAATAAGAGAGATATAATGTATACATATATACATCACACAAATATATATTCACATATAAATAATTATATTATCTTATTAAGTGAGTCATATTATTGGAACTTCTTATATCCCTGTTCATCCTTGTGAATTTTATTCTTCAACTTAATTAGTTAAATTATTCAAATCTTATCATTTATCTTTTGTGTCTACTTCATTTACCATCTAACAACAGATCTTAAGACATTCCTTTTTTTTATTAAGATTTTATTTATTTGTCAGAGACAGAGCACATAAGCAGGGAGAGCAGCAGGCAGAGAGAGAAGCAGGCAGGACTCGATCCCAGGACCCTAGGATCACAACCTGAGCTGAAGGCACACATTTAACCTTAACCATCTAAGCCTCCCAGGCATCCCAACCTTAAGGTACTCCTACAAACTGGTCATCCTCTCACACTTCTGACCATTTCCTTTATATATTTTGAGGATAAGTATCTCTAAAATGCTGGCCCATAAAAAGTCACAACTCTTCTGTTTTCCTTACAGCTTTTATTTTTCATCAACATAAAACAACCTAGATCTAGTATAATACTCTTTCCTTGGAATTATACCTGATTTCATCTTAATAATGATATAGAATTCAAGGCCCATAAGAGTCTCTGGTTTCCCTAAGTGGGCCCATTCTGTTTCCATTTACACTCATGACTGCCTCTTATGCGTCCCACCATCAGACCAGGGCAGTGGCAGTTGAGCTTCGCCCTACCTAATGTCCTACTTGTCCATGCTTTGTAAGCAGTAAAGGATTCAACGGCAAATCATTATGTGCAAAGGCCTCTAGTGATTAATGGATCCAGTTCCAGATCCCCGTTTCTTCCATACATGATACTCAAGTAAGTCTTCAACATATAATACAATCAACATAGACGTAGCGTCCTGCCGATCGATGCGTCTTGCTTTAAGCAAACCCCATATTTCAAAGTCTGGATTTCTCTAGACAATATATTAAGTAGTGATTAATTGTTCACTTTTTAAAGGGGTTATTTGCCTCATGGAAGATTTAATCGTAAGACATATTGTAGATTCTCCTACCGCAGTGAAATTTCATTAGATTTCCACAGATATTCTATGCAACCATTCACGACCATCCCCACAGTATACAGCAGAATTGGTGCTAAAGATGCTTCCTATCACTGCCTCCCTCCTGAGAAATCTTGGCTTTTTGGCCTTCAAATATCACCTGCTTTACTTTTACATGATGTAACATAATAGGGTGTGTGGGGGGATGCACTACAAAAGGTCAGAGTTTCAAGGCAAAGCAAGGCTCTGATACAATACACAGAGCAGCTGAGTGGAATTCAGAAGGCTCGGTGCTCTTGCCAGCCAGGGGAGCCTGGGCAATCTACAGTCTGCTTAATACCCAGATTTGTAGTTTCTAAAAGAAAGGTAATTGTGCCTGGCTGCACCTACTTCTGAGGGTTCATATAACAATCAAATGTAAAAATCCTTCTTAAATATCAGGTGGAATGCTAATATATTCTTTTTTCCAAGCAAGTCTAATGCCACAACACTGAAAGAATGTTGTATCAATCTACCTTTTTCTTTGGTCACAACTATTTGTCAGAGAACTCATTAAATGTTCAGAGAGTTCCTCCTAATCACTACCCTTCTTATTTTATCTGACTCTACCTCTTTTATTCTTCCCTTAGTTCAAAGCCTCCCAACACTTTCTCTGCAAAGTAAGATCAAACCCTTGGCCCAGCACCTCAGAACAATCTCCTATTTGTCTCTTCCTGACAAGCTCAGTAAGAGAAGAAACCAAAGCGTGTGATATTCTTACCATTAAAGAAGTACCGTTATTTGGGAGAGCCAGCTCCTATTTCTTCTCTGTATTCCAAGTCTCCCTACACCTGTGTGAACAGAGATCTGTCCTCCTGGCTACACTCCTGCAGTTTGCTTATCTTTGTTCCTCTGAGCCACTCCTGTCTAGTCGCTCTATTTGGGTTTCTTCTGATGGCTCACAGTAATCCCTTATGCTCTGCGTGTCCAGCTTCTTCTCCTTCCCTGGAACTTACATAAGAATTGGAGTTCCAACAAACACATGGAATACGATGCAGGGATCATTAGCCAAGTCCGGTGCATTTTTATTTTTGTTTTTGTTTATCCTTCTTTTTTTTTTTTTTTTTTTTAAAGATTTTAGGCGCCCCTGTTTATCCTTCTTTTTAAGAGATTTGTCGAATTGATTTTTCTTTTCAGACTGAGGACCCGTGGTGACGTTCGGCAGGTCTCGACTGTATGATGTGGCAGTGAAGCCACAGCCAAGGCTGTTTGCCAGGAGTCTCCCCTGGCTGTTCCACAGTTGCCTCCACTCACGGTCTTTCTCCTAAAACCTCCTCATCTCATATTAGTCTCTTCAGTGACATCCCCACTCTCCCAGCCAAGCAAATCCCAAACCTCCGCATTATTTTCGCCCTTATTTCCCATATCCAGCCGGTCATTAAATCCCGCCTTCTCTACTACCTGAATATCCTTCAAACCTGTGTTAGTTTAGACCCTTGCCCTATTTCATAGCAACGGCATCCTCACGGTCTTCCAGCCTCCTGGCTTTTCCATCTCCAGGTCCCCCAAAGCATTATTGCTGGAGCTATTCTCGAAAGAAAATCCAATCATAAAACTCCTCTAGTAAAAATTCTGCTTGGAAAAAACTCTGAAACAGGTGATCCATGCTGTGAAAAAGTCAAGATAACATGGCCCCACTCTCACAAGACCTCTCTACCGCAGGCACACAGAACTCCCCCCCCCCCCTCTCTGGGAGGGCCACGCTCATACCCGCTGCCTCCCAGTCCTTACCAACGTGGTTCTCTCTGCTAGGAATGAATATCCTTTCCCCTCCTCTTGGCCCTCAGCCTCCAAAATCAAGTTCAAAACTCACCAGCCCTCTGAAGTCTTTCCCATCTCTAACCATATGTCTTTGCTAAGAGAATGAATGCCCCCACTGTAACATCACCCTGTGATGTAATTATCTATGGAATGGTCACTTTGCTAATTAAACTCAGTATGTTGTTCACCTTGATCTGGCACATAGTATACACTCAATAAATGGCCACTGAAATGAACATGTGCTAAATAAAATAATAACTAAAGAAATATTCCAGAGACCTAGAAGCACATGGGTCCTACTTCTTGGCTGCATTAAAGAAACAGGGCCCAGGAATAAAGAGAAAGGACTAATAATCTGACTGAATCAAACACATGAATGGGTTGTTTGTTTTTAAAAGCTAAGTGGTTTAGGGAGGGTAAGGGGAGAAGAAAGCACATTTTAAAGCTGTAGCTCCAGGGCAAGTAATAAAAATTGTTGCTTTAATGTTTTTTTTTCATAATATTGTGAGCAATGGGAAGGTCTATTCTATCACACCAGCCTTCCGGGCAGAAAGTTTGAGCCTCCTGAGCTAAATCAAACTGGCATCTTCTCTTAGTTTTTCAAGCAGCCACGATAGGTCTCTGCCTTCCATGAAGCTAAACTTGACTGACAAAGACGGAACAAAACAATTTCCCACTTATTTTACGGGCCCTTCTTTTCCCTTCTTTGCTCTCGTCAATTACTTATAAGGGTGCTACATTCTTGTCCCTAGATTACAGGAATATAGTCATTATACTTTTTCTGTAATAGGAGTTGTTCTTATAAAGGAGGCTGGGAGGCAAAGCCTAAACAAGGACACAAAGCTAGCACAGGAAATAATAATCTCTATACTCACAGTTCAAAGCTCTGAAGCGGATGCTAGCTCGTGATGTCACCCATTTTATACTCCTTAAATTGGTTAAATCTGAACATGTTTAAAACTAGGATGCATATGCATTTAGGTCAAAGTATCAGAGTCTACCAGAGTCCCAAAAGAATTCAGTAATTTTCAAAATGATATAACAACTGATTCTCTATAATTCAGTCTTAATCATTCCCCCCCTAAGCTCCCACCCCAAATCCATTTACCCACAATGCCCCAGACTTATGTATACATATCCCAAACATACATAGAGACCTCATTTTCTAACATCACACAGACTCTCTTAGCAGAGATTGCCTATGCTTCTGGCAGAAACCGTGCCTCCAACTGTCTATAATTTGAGTACTTGACTTTCCCATTTTCCAAGCAGTTTCTATTTAGGAAGGTTGAATGGGGATGGCAATAGTACCTAGCTCTTGGGTTTGTAGTAAGGATTAAATGGGGCAATATAAGTAAAAAGACTAAAGATAACAGTGCCTGCCGCATGGTCAGTGCCCTATAAATATCAACTTTTGTTACAGTCCATGTGAACAACACATGACCTCATAAGTGGCTCTTTGGGAAAAGAGTTCAAGAAAGTTGGTCTTTTTCACCAAGTACCACTTTTGGACCCATTTCTCCCAACAGACCTGAAGTAACTGAAGTAGGTAATATTAATTTTCTTTTACTTAACACGTTTGGGACTTTATGTTTGTTAAATGTAGCATGCAAAAAATATTTTAATATGTTTGTAAAATGACTTTTTAAGTGCTATTAAAAAAAAATCTCTAAGGCCCTTCCAGCTCCAAAATGTTGTGATCTATAATAACTAATTTCAAATGCATGCAAATTAATAGTGATACAATTCCCCAGATACACTGGAAATATATGGCACTGTCAGGCTGTGCTGCATTGGAAACAAGCTAGACCCAGACCCAGGAGCCTCCGGCAATGCGGAGGAAAATCTTGCCTCTCCTTCTCCCTACCAGCCCCAAATCTATTATTCTCTTCTTGAACTCCCAGATTCTTTTTCAGCAGATGTGGAGAAGAATAAGGAATGAGCTGTAATTTGCAGAGAAGAAAGTAGGGCCAAGATTCTACAGAATCCCGAACAGATAGGCTGAAGTGAGCTGAATTCCATGAAGTCATGGAATATATCTCACCTTTAGCCGCTAATGAAAGAGAATCCTAGAAATCTAATTCAGGAAGGGAATTCATCAACCCTCCTTCATCTTGGGAGATTAAGAAACTGAGACCTAAAAAAATCAAATGCCAAGTCCAAAGTCATCTAGCTTTTCTGGAACTCAAGTCTGGAAACCTGCAGAGCTGATGTGGTGACCAATAGTATTAAAGCGGTCTCAGCCTATGTTACTTCCAAAGCATCTGCAGAGATAAAAGTCGTTTTCCTCTCTGGGCTACATTCAGCTTGCTTCAGTCACTCACAAAATCAGCTAGCACCTATCTCAGGAAAACAAACAAGATTCTTCCCCAACTTGAATTCAAGAGAAATGTCTGATTTGACAAACAAGTTACTAAAAGCTGAGTCATGTATTTCTACCTTTTGATTTTACCCTTATCTTTCAGGAATACAGTAAATACTATTACAGTGACAAGGATTCTTCAAAAGTCCGCAGCAGAAAACAAAACACAAGCAAGAAAAAGACTAGGCATACCTCAAGCAACACATTTACAAAAATCTACCCAAACTGGAAATATGAGGGGGCGCTT